>NC_134535.1:58934243-59555493 GCF_050624435.1 Tenrec ecaudatus
CAGATGGTCTTTAAATAGATGTAGCTGCCATCAGGGCAAGGTTTAGTTTCACCTCCCTAAAGAAAGAACAGTTTTTGTCAAAACGCACTCTACCCGGGCCTCACAAATAATAGGCCGAAGTCAAGCCACAGGATCCAGAGAGATAGATGCTCAACCAGTGGAGGAATAATAGCACCAAAGATGTGAAACACACACTTTGCTCAGAGCTTTAATGCAGCCCTTGATCACCAAGGGATCATGGCTGTTGAATAGTGATGAAAGAGATTTCTGTTGAGAGAAATCCTGTTTTGTTTGTTTTGTTGAGGAAAGGTTTCTAAGGAAAGAAAGGAGGGGAAGTAATTTGAAAAAGGGAAGGTGATCTAGATTTGGTCTCTGTGTTAACAGAGGCCCTGGATTTGGCGGTTCCTTAAGTTTTGTCTCAAAAAAGACCTCTATGGAAATAATGATAATAACGGGACCGATATTTACTGAGCACATCGTGTATTCCATAAATCCAATCTACGCATTACCCATGACTGCTGAGCCTTTCTGACTCATCGTGACCTTACAAGCATATGAGGCTAGAGATCTCCACGGGAGCAGAGGCTCATCTTTTTCCATGGAGTGACTTTGGATTACTGACACTGTGGTTAGCAGTCTAGTGGTAGACCCACTACCCCAGCAGGTCTCCGTACTAAGCATTATATATGTTGTATTATATTGTTATGCTATAATACGTATAATCTTAGTTAATAGATGGCTTCATGATGATCACAAGGTGTGGATTAATCCTGTCCTTCCCTTTCCGCCCCTGGATGGTTGCATATTATAAGACTTTATGGAGCAGAGTTTAAGGTCTTCTTTTGCCACTAATTAGCCATGGGAGTCCCTGAGTGACACAATAATTAAATGGTGGTCTATGAATCAAAAGGCTAATTGCTCAAGTTCACCAAGACACACCTTGGAAAAAAGCCCTGGTGATTGGCTATCGAAAGATCATGGCCATCAACCCCCAGTGGAGCACAGTTCTACTCTCACACACAGGGGGTCGCCATGGATTGGACTCGACTTAATGACAAATGGTCTGGTTTAGTATGTAATTAATTATGGATGAAGGTATTTTACTCCTGAATCTTGGTTTCTTAATCTATAAAATGACATAACAAAACTATCTCATTGGGTCTGTGAGGATTAAATAATACAGGCCAGTAATGGAGACAAACAAATCACCCCACATACAGTGAATTTGCATACACCGCAATTTGCATACAGTGAATCCAGTGGGCAGGTGGAAAGAGCATAAGGAAGCGGCATTCCCATTCTTCTAGGAATTGAAGAAGCAAGGCTGACTCTGCAGAGAGACCTGACCTACGGATGGGAGTAAGTCAGAGCCAGGCATAGAGGTAGAGAAGGGTGGGCTATGTCTAAGGAGTCGTATGTTCTTGGGAAATTGCATGTTGCTGCAGCGGAGCGGGAACAGGTGGCGAAGGAGGCTTAGAGAAGTCAGAAGCAAGCCTCAGCTCATAAAGGGCTTTGGATGCAATTCAAGGGAGTTTGAACTTTCTCTGGAGTTCAGAGGGGAGCCATTGAAGAGCTTTAGGTAGGAGAGTGATATAATTAAATTGCTTTATGTGGCATTCATGATCTTTGAGATCAAAGATATTGTGTGTGAACAGAGACACGTTCTTGGGCCATGTTTGAACAAATCGGTAGCCTTGATCTCTTACGTTTGGGGCTGTTATTAAGTGAACAGATACTTGACTGCTGCTCGGATATTTATGTTGATTGCTTTGGATTGCTACATATTCTGAGTTTAGGGTGTTAGGTTAGGAGATAAGAAGGGAGCATCCCTACTCAGAGGTATTGCTGGGCAATATGAACTTTTTTCTCGAGTTGCCTAATTCTATTAAGTATTAAATTCTCAATACATTAAATGCAACTAAAATTTCATTTCCGATCGACTTAGAGTGGCTTCCTTCTGAATTGCACTCATTTACAGGGAGCTGACCTGTAGGTAGGAAAAGAAGACGAGTTCCAGTGTTAGTGCGAGTACAACATTAGTAAGGTGCATGTGTACCCTTTCCCTCTCTTCTTGTCCCTCACCTAGCTGCTTTCTGTCTGCACAACATACAATGAAATTCAACTACATAGATGACTTGTTAAAAGGGATTACTTATGCTTTTGATTACCTGATAAAAAATGGACTCTTTTATGATAATCTTATATTCCCAAAAGAATTTAGGAAAATAATTTAAAAATTAGATCATGGTTTCTAGGCCTTATTTTATTAATTGCTTGAAAACTGCTATTTTATAACATTATCAAAATATAAATATGTGCATGTTTATAAGATTAAAGTTAGATACTATAAAATCAAAAAGTCACATTGAATAAAATTATGTCTGCTCTTGATATTTGGCGATGTAGGCATTTAACATGTTGAAATTCAAAAAGTAGAACTTGATATCTCCTAAATGTTTTGTAAAATTAAAAACATATTAATATGTCCACTGATAGTAATGTATGCTTAATATCCAAAAGGTAAACTATTATAACTTAATTTATTTTTATTTTTTATTTTTTTTATTTTAACAATTTATTGGGGCTCATACAATTCTTTTCACAGTTCATATATATACATACATCAATTGTATAAAGCACATCTGTACAGTCTTTGCCCTAATCATTTTTTTCTCTTTTCTTCTTTTACATTTTATTAGGGACTCATACAACTCTTACCACAATCCATACATATACATACATCAATTGTATAAAGCACATCCATACATTCCCTGCCCCAATCATTCTCAAGGCATTTGCTCTCCACTTAAGCCCCTTGCATCAGGTCCTATAACTTAATTTAAAGAGAAGTTAAATATCAGAGGACTATGATAAAAATTTTAAAGCAAAAAATTAGAATTTTTAAAAGAAAAAATATGCACAGTGGATATCCAATATATTTGCTTTCAGTTGCTCATAAGTGACTTAACACTCTTGGAGCTTTTTATGTTTTATTTACAGTGTTAAATCCCATCTGGTGTCTGTGAAGTTTTTTACTCTCCCCTGCTGGGACAGGCAGACATTGGGTTGCATGGGTGCATGTTTCCAAAATGTTTTAAAGAAATATCTAGTGGATTCATAGCAACTGTCGAGGATGATAGAAGATCACATTGCCATCATAATACCTTTAGGAATGGAGACAAATGTCACCAGGACACAAAAGATCCATCAGTTTTACACTGCGTGACATTTGGGGAAGAATGTGAATGATTAGTGGTTTTCAAATATTGTTTGGAATTCAACATTCTGTGAAGAAATTACTTGAAAAATATTTATAGGTTCTGAGTCAGTGATAGACAAATTTTTCTCTCCATAGAATTTACACTACAATATGCAGAATATGACCTTTAACTTTAGTCCCTCCAATAAGCTACCTGGATATATTATTACATCCAATAAACAAGTTGTTTTGCTTCTTTGAGTGATTTTTTTCTTATATGAGAGCCCTAGATCTAAGGCGTTTTCTTTGTACTAAGAACTCACTTATTTAGGAACCAGCGAGATCTTAGTATAAAGAGAATGTAATTAATTTAGTACTTATTGATTAAATGGTATTTACATGCCATATCGCCTAATGGGCATGGGGAGAAATGAAAAACAAAAACTAGACATCATCCCTATTGTGAAGCAACTTAGAATACAGGTGGAGATTGAAAAAACAAAAACTAAAACCCAACCCACAGGTTAAGTGAAGTTCCAAAAATAAAACATACAAAAATATGCTTTAGTGAAAATGACAAATGTTTAAACTTGACAGCAGAGGAAACAAGTGTCATGGTGGTAGTAGCATTTAAAGCAGATAATAAATCTAAGTACCATTTTAATTTAAAGAAAATTTTAAATACAAGCCAGTCTATGTAAAATGAATCGTTCTATGTGTGGATGGTCAGTGAATTGTTTAATTTGGCTCTTTCAGCCAAGCAGCTCTGTAACTGCCTCCAAGTGACATTCTCCTGCATGACTCTAGGCAAGAAGGTGGGGAAGACACTGATAAGATTCACCTGTGTGGGACCATAGATATGACAAAATAATAATTTATAAATTTATCAAGGGTTTATGAGGGCGGGGGAGCGCCGAGGGAGGGGGTAAAGTGAGGAGCTGATGCCAGGGGCTAATGTGGAGAGCAAATGTTTTGAGAATGATGAGGGTAACGAATGTACAAATGTGCTTTACACAATTGATGTATGTATGGATTGTGATAAGAGTTGTATGAGCCCCCAACAAAATGATTACCAAAAAAAAAAGATTCACCTGTGAGTAGTTGTTGACAAGCTCCATGGTCATTGCCATCCTGCTGGAAAAGACCCCCATGAAGCAGGAGAAAGGAAGGGCCCTAGCAGCAGAATCCAGGCATAGACCTGAGATTCTGGAGGCGTGAAACGGCTTACTCCAGAAGACAGCTTTACATCGGAAGGGTAGCCGTAGAACTAGCCCAGGGAGCAAGGAAAACCAGGTGCAAAGCTGGCTTTTGGATGGGGTGCCTCTGGGCACTTAATTCAGGGAGCTGAGTGCACTGGTCCATGGAGCTCAACTGAATGCCCTCAGGTTGAGGCTTACAGTCCAGTGCCATGTCATTTGGGTGTTTGCCAGCAGTCAATCCTGAGAAAACTTTGCAACATATCCTGATGAATACTTGCATCCTGAACATGAACAAACCCTTCCATCATGAATATTGCCTTTGAGTCTTGTGTAGCCATTGCAATGGATTATAGAGTCTACATAGATAGGACAGAGAAAATTGTTTGAGACAGAAGCCAACAGTTTGGTGGGATGATGGGGTGGTTCCTCAGACTGCAGTACAGACTTATGTAATGCATGAGGTATTTCTATATATTCTATTTTTAAAATCGTCCCTGAATCTGCATTCTGAAACATTTTGTGTCCCTGAGGTTTTAGGATAAAGGGTCACATATCTGTAAACATCTATAAACTCAGGAACACCTGTCTCATAACCAATTTTCAAAAGCATATTACTTTCTTAGGGTGCCTTAACCAAGTACCACATACTGGTGGCTTAAAATGAAATGAAATTTATTATTTCATAGTTCTGGAAGCTAGACATCTGAATTTCTACTTATAGGGAAAACTTCATCAGGGCTGGGACCTGAGCAAGGAGGTTGCAATCAACCCCCGCTCTTCCCATAGTTACTTGATGAATCAAAGCAGATTCCATCATGGAGCTGAACTTAAGTTAGGTCACATTCTGAGAGTTGGGTTTTGTGTCAACTTAGCTGGGTCAGGATTCTCAGTGGCTTGGCAACTGGGGCTTGGTAATCCCAATGATTTGACCTAATAATGTAATCAATTCCATGATGGCCTCTACTGTGGGCAGGAAAGCAGCTGTAGGAGGATTTGGGAGGAATGCAGCCTCATTACTCAGATCATATCCCAGATGCAATTGAAAGGAAATTTCCTTGGGAGGTGTGATCTTATATTATTGAAGCCAACTCTGTGGGAAGGCCTGTCTCATCTTGCTGGTCTGGATCTTGTATCTGGCTCATAAATTCAGTTCTTTGGACTTCAGCCATTGGCTACCATATTGCCTGCTGACCATGGGAGACATCAGAGTCTAACACCCAAATTGCTCAGGTGGCATTCATCAGTGTCTTCATACACCAGTCATGGTCTTCCTGCTTCATCTTTCTGCTGTGTCTTCTTGTTTCATGGTTTGTTCGCCCTGGGAAATACACATGTCAGGTAAATCCTCCAGCTTAACGTCTGACTCACAGACTTGAACTGGACTAGACCTTCCCACTTCTAAACTGTATGATCCACTTCTTGACATGAATTTCTTAATAAATACACTGCTGTTCGGTTGTGTTTTATATATATGTAATTGTCACTGGTTTTGTTTATCTAGAGAACTCAGCCGCACACACACATACTGTGGTACCATTAAGCTAAACCACAGGAATCCCGGTCCAGCTAAGTTGACATAAAGCCTAATGATCGCAGATGGTCCTAGGGGTTGGACCTGTGGTAGAATACGTTCCTCAGTATTTTCTATGTCCCATATTTGACAGAAGAGGGGAAGAGAAACTTAAGAGCCATGATACCCTAAGAGGGTCACCGGTCCTCTCACTTCAAAGCTACCCTGATTGAAATAGTTTGATTTGAGCTATGATATCCAAGCAATTCCTCTAAGTGATGTAAGGTTGGTGGTGCCTTCAAGTTATGAAGGCTGACATAATGTTATGAAGATTTGCTGAAAATTTTCAGGAAATGTGTTATGATTGGAGGTGACCAAGAGGAAGTTTCTATCATTAGACCAATTTGATATATGCCTGTGAAAGGTGGACAGTGAATAAGAAACTCTGAAGAAGAATTGATGCATTTGAGTTGTGGTACTAAAAGGAACTGAAATTAGCGTAGATTGCTAAAAGGACAAACAAATCTGTCTTAGAAAAAGTGTGACCAGAGTGCTCCTTACATGCTAGGAGGGCAAGACTGTGTCTCATGCCCTTTGGACATGTTTTCAGAGAGACCAGTCCCTGGAAAAGGACATCAATCATGCTTGATAAAGTAGAAGGGCAGTGAAAGAGAGGAAGGCTCTCCAAGAGATGGATTGACATGGTGGCTACAGCAATGGCCTCAAGCATAGGCATAATTTTGAGGATGGTGCAGGAGTGTGCAGTATTTCCTTCTGTTGTGCACAGGGTTGATGTGGGTCACAACTAACTTAATGGCACCTAACAACAATAACATCTCTTTTTTGGGGTACTAGTCACTGTTCAATGAACACAAATTTTTTAAATGCCCACAACAAAGTTTCTGCCATCAAAGAGCTTATAATTAATATGAGGTAAACAAAAGTTAATAAATAAATAGCTAAAATAATGGAAGATGCTTTGAAAAAATAAACCCGAATAAAAAGATAGAGAGTAACATTAAAAAATTAAAAAGAGCACATAGAGATTATATAGACATCTCTCTCTGATCATGGTACCATAAGGCTATAAATCAATAAAAGGATGATTAAGAAAGCAAAGACAAACAATTGGAGGATGAGTAACTCTCTATTGCAAAAGGAGTGGGTATTGACCCAGAGCAGAGATGATATCAGGAAGTTTCTAGAAACCAATGAGAATGAAACCAATGAGAATGAACTTTGGGATACACCAAAGGCATTTATTAGAGGAAGGCTGATAGCAATACATGCACACACAAAAAAGGGAGAGATACTTGTGGTTGATATGCTGGCACAAAACTTACACCAATTAGAGCAGAGTCAACAGAACAATCCTACTAATAGCAAAAGGAAATAAATAATAAAAATCAGAGCTGAGATACAGGAGAGGGAAAACAAGAAAACTATGGAAAAAATTAATGCAGCTAAACGTTCATTCTTTGAAAGGATTAACAGAATTGATAGACCACTGGCAAACATAACCAAAGAAAGGAAGGAACAAGTGTCAATTGCAAGGATGAGGGATGAAACAGGGGACATTACAATAACCCTAATGAAATCAAAAGGATAATTATACAGTGCTATGAAGGCCTGTACTCTAATGAATTCAACAACTTGGAAGACCTGGACAAATACTTGGAAAAACAATCCCTCCCTAGACTATCCCAGATGGATGTCAAGAACCTCAACTGACCCATAGCAATGGAAGGAATAGACAAGGTTATCAAGGGATTACCAACAAAAAATCTCCCAGGCCAGATGGCTTCACAGGAGAATTCAACCAAGCATTCAGGGAAGAACTGACACCAATCCTACACAAAAAATTAAAAACACCAATCGTACACAAAAAATTAAAAACAGTTAAAAAAAAGCAAGTTATGGTCATAGAGATTTATTTATTTAAATAAAATAGAGAAGCTCTATGATAAGCGACATTTAAGTAGAGACCAGAGTGACATAAAAGGGACACTCATATAAATCCGTGGGGAAAAGAGGTGCTCAGGAGCGAATTGTATAGGCAAAAACTCTAGCTGGGACCATGCTTGGCATTTCCAAGCAGGAGCAAGGAGGCCTGTGTACAGTGGAATGGGTAAGGAGCTGGAGTTGGAGAGAATGCCAACATTACAAAGGGCTTGTGAACTACGGTAAGGTGATAGGGTTGTATTTTCAAAGTTATCAAAAGCTCTTGGAAAGTTTGCACATGGGATGACACACACCTAGCATTTTTCTGGCAATGGGAGAAGAGTGAAAGCAGAGTAATAAGTCAGAGGCAATTGGAGTCTTGAGGGGTTATACAGGAACGGATCAGAATAGACGCTATGGAGTGGATGAGGAATGATTTTTTTGGAAGGTATTATTATTTTTGAGGGTAATTCCAAAAGATTTGTTAATGGTTTGGGTTTGGGATGTGAGGAACGATAAAGAGATTCCAGATTTTGAGTCTTGAGTAATAGAGTAAATGGTTTGGTATATTAAGAAGGAAAACACAAGAAAGGAAATCAAGAATTCGGTGTTTTTACTGGGCATATACCCAAAAGAATTAAGAAACAGATCACGAACAGGCATTTGCTTCCCATGTTCCTAACAGCACACAGCTCACAATAGCAAGAAGCTGGAAATAGCCTAAATTCCTATCAATAGGAGAGTAGATAAAAAAAACTCTGGTACATATATATCATGGAATACTACGTATCCCTAAAAATCAGCAATGAAAAGACGAAACACCTCAACTGGTGGGGGGATCTGGAAGACATCACGCTGAATGGTTAGTCAAGCACAAAAGGACAAATACTGTCTGAGTCCACTGCAGTAGGAACAAGCAGCTGAATGGACACAAGCTCAAGCGTACAGGCCTTCCCGTCTCCTGGCTTGGGACCAGACACCTGGTAAAGAGCCGGACCAATGTCAATGACCCACATATCGTCTGCTCCAGGTAAGTATAATGTAGGTCACTTGGCTGGAGGGCACCTCACGACAGCGGGGATCAAATGGTCAGGGGAGAGTATGGGGGTGGGAGTGTGTGCTATCTGTTGAGTGGTAGCCATGTGGATCTGGGGTGAGGTCCCCCAGAAAGGGCCCTATCAGAGGGATGAGGCTTATTGATAGGAGGGGCAACGCAGGAGGGGAGAGGAGTGCTCATCAATTAGTTCTCTGGTCTCAGGCTAGAGGAGGATGTAGTTTGTGTGGACCATTAGTCCTGTGGACTAATTGCTTCCTTAAGTCTTTGGTTTCCTCCATTCTCTTGATCCAGATGGAAGGAGACTAACAGTTTCATTTTAGAAAGTCAATTAAAATGCCTCGGATGTATATGCCAAATTAAGATGTTGAATATTAGCTTATGAACTATGTTATACCAGTTGACCCAGATGTTTACTGAGACTTGCATTGTCTATGAGTTTTGTGCATCTGTGTGGCCAATGCAATGAATTATTGGTTGATGCCAGAATAGAGAATGAGGCTCGGTGGCGTCCTGGGTTACATGTTGGGCATCTAACCATAAGCCCAGCAGTTCAAACCCACCAAATGCTCCTCATGAGGAAGATGAAGCTTTCTGCTCTCATAAAGATTGACGGTTTTGGAAACCGATGGGGGCAGATCTCTTCTTTCTATCTGGTCCTTATGAGCAGCAAACGCTCAGTGATGGTGAGTTTGGTTTTGGTTTGATCGAGAGGGCCAAGGAAGCATAGCGACTACAAACACATCTAACCTCTGTTTTGTGGCAGTTGGTCTTGGGCTGGTATAAAATTGGATTTTCTTCTTTGTCACCTCTCTCTTTTTTTTGTAGCTAGAGGAGCTCAAATGTGGCCCCCCTTTAAAATTCATTTTATTGGGGGCTCTTACAACATTCCAACATTAATTGTATCAAGCATATTTGTACATATGTTGCCAAAATCATTTCCAAAATATTTTCTACTTGAGCCCTTGGTATAAGCTCCTCTTCCCCCCTCTCCCTCCCACTCCCAGCCTTGTGAATCCTTGATCAATTAGATATTGTTATTATTATTTTGCATCTTACACTGTCAGTTGTCTCCCTTCACCCACATTTCTGTTATTCATCTTTGGAGGGGTGGGGTGTATAAATCCAAACTTGTGACTGGTTCCCCTTTTCTCCTCTCCCTCCTCCCCAATCATCCCCCTACCCTCTTGATTTCTCTACTCCCACTACTGTTCCTGAGGGGTTTATCTGTCCTGAATTCCATGTGTCTAGAACTCTTATCTGTACCAACGTGTGTTCTCTGGTCTAACCAGATTTGTAAGGTAGAACTGGCTCATGGTACTGGATGAGGGGTTGGGGAGCATTCAGGAACTAGAGGAATGCGGTGTGTTTTGTTGGTGTTTTACTGCACCTTGGTTGAACCATCCCTTCCTTAGAATCCTTCTGTGGGAGAATATCCAATTGTCTACAGATGGGCTTTGGGTCTCCACACCAACCCCCCTCATTCGCATTGATCTGTTTTGGATCTTTTACTACCTGCTACCTGATCCCGTTGACACCCCACGATCACACAGGCTGGTGTTCTTCCATGTGGACTTCCTTGCTTTCCGGTTAGATGGCCGCTTGTTTAACTTCAAGCCTTTAAGACCTTAGATGCTATATCTTTTGGTAGTCAGGCACCATCCACTTTTTTCATCACATTTGCTCATGACCCATTTTGTCTTCAGTGATCGTGTCGGGGAGGTGAGTATCAAAGAGTGCCTGGTTATTAGAGCAAAGTGTTCTTGAGTTAAGAGAGGCCTTGAGTAGAGGCCCAAAGTCCATCTGCTATCTTAATACTTAACATATAAGCATATGTACATTGCCCTCTATCCCTGTCATTATAAATTAATATATTTACATTTATACATGCCTACAGCTATACTGCTATCAATAGCTTTTCCCTCCTATTTCTTTCCTCTATTTCCTTTCACCTTCCTCCTATCCCACTATCATGCTCACCCTACATTGGGCTGTCAGTGATTCCTCTCGGATACATTGCACTTGATTAAACCCCACCAGGCATTATTTGCCCTCCTCACTATTAATTTTAGATCTCTCGTTGTTCTTATTCCTGAGTTTGTTGGCTCCCCACTGCCCTCCCCGGCCCCTCCTCTCCCATGTTACCCTGAACTGCTGGTCCCGTTGTTGTCTCCTCAGGTTTGTTTGTCTTGCCTGTCTTACATAGATGGACATAGGCCCATGCCATTTCTTCAGTTCTATTTTTGTCTTTGTGTTTAAGGTATGTTTCTTGTAGGCAACATAATGATGTGCTCTTTTTCCTTACCCATTCTGTTCATCTCTGTCTTTGTATTGGTATATTTAATCCACCTACATTCAGTGTTAATTATTGACAGGTATGATTTATTGCCGTCTTTTTGTTGTGTGCTCTTTTTTTTGCTGGCTTCTTTATATCACATAGCTTAATTTTTTATTTTTAAACAATTTATCATTCACATATTATATAATCCAAAGTTTCAATCATGTAAAAAGAGTTGTAAACCTCTACTGCAATCCATTTGACAATATTTTCTTCTTTATTGTGCACACTGTGATTCCTGTGTACATTAAAAAAATCCTGGCAGAAATAGACACAACAAAACCTTCTTCAGCTCCACAACTTCCCATGTATAATCCAGTGCCTTTGATCACATTCTGCATGTTGTACATCTATTATTGGTGTCCTTTTCCAATTGTTCCATAAACTCATTGCTCCCACACAAAATCCCTTCCTCCTTCATCATGATAACCATTGGTCATCTTTGGTTTCTTTTCTTATTTTAGTAGTTTTATGGATACTGTATTCGCATATCATACACTTCTATAGTTAAATTGCTTTGAAAAGGAATTGTATATACATCATGACAACCAGTTCTTCTCCTTAAAAAAATCATTTTATTGGGGGCTCATACAGCTCTCATCACAATCCATGCATCCATCCATTGTGTCAAGCACATTTGTACATTTGTTGCCATCATCATTCTCAAAATATTTGCTTTCTACTTGAGCCCTTGGTATCTGCTCCTCATTTTTACCCTCCCTCCCCCACCCTCCCTCTCTCACTAACCTTTGATAATTTATGAATGATTATTTTTTCATGTCTTACACTGTCCAATGTCTCCCTTCACCCACTTTTCTGTTCTCCATCTCCCAGGGAGAGGGTTATATGTAGATCGTTGTGATCTGTTCCCCTTTCTCTCCCCACCTTCCCTTTCTCCTCCTGGTATCGCTACTCTCATTATTGGCCCTGAGGGGTTTATGTGTTCTGGATTCCATGTGTTTCCTGTTCTTATGTGTACCTATGTACATGCTCTGGTCTAGCTGGATTTGTAAGGTAGAATTGGGATCATGATAGTGGAGGAGTGGAAGCATTTAAGAACTAGAGGAAAGTTGTATGTTTCATTGGTACTATACTGCACCCTGATTGGCTCATCAATTCCTTGTGATCTTTCTGTAAGGGGATAACAACCCGTTCTAATCCTCCCTCTTCCTGCCTTCATTGTTTGCTCAATTTCCCTCCTCCTCCCACCAACCCCGACAAACTACTGCAGAAGGTATTGTCTCTGTGCATCCACTCCTTCTGTCTGTGCTTCATAAGCTGGGAAACCTAACAGAAAAAAAATGAAAGAAGAAAATAATAATATTTTTAAAAGTAAAGAGTAAGAAAGAAAACACCAACAACAATATATAAAAAGACAGAGAAGAAATTTCTGTCATGGTACGTGAGAAATATATGAGCCTAGAGCAAATTCAGGTTGGGTCAAGAGGGAGGTCAACTGACCAAGTCTCATATTATACCAACCACATAATTTTCTTCATTTGTTATTTATTATTTACTAATGCTCATGATCTTCCTTTTAAAATATTTTTATGAGATTCATTAAATTTGTTTGAGGTTGCCTGAATTTATTAATTTCTTCCTTCATTCAAAAACATTTCAAAATTTACTTGACTTCTCTAAAGTTGGTCAAAAATTTTATAAATTCTTTTAATTGCTGTGTATCTGGAAATTTCTAACTTCACCATCATATGTGAGGGAAAATCTTGCTGGGTATATGAATTTGAGTTGGCATTTTTTCTTTGAGTTTATATATGTCATCTCACTACCTTTTACCTGTATGGCTTCTCCTGGGAAACGAGAGAATAGTCTTATTGGATCCCCTTTATAGGTAACTTTTTGTTTTCCTAAGCTGCTTTCATGATTATTTCCTTGTATTTGATTGTGCAAAGTTTGATTATGGTATGTTGTTGTGAGTTTCTTTGTGGGTCTATCCGGTTTTGGCATTTGTTCAACTTCTTGAATGCATTATCTTCTCATCTTTCATGATGTTAAGGAAATTTTCTTACTCCAATGTACCACTAATTTTCTTTGTGGGTTTTTTTTTGTTGAATTCTGATCACATGTAAGTTATTCCTTTTTAAGATGTCAAACATAAATTTTAGGGTTTCTTCATATTGTTTTTGTTCTTTTAAAAATTGTTTCTGTAACAGATAAGTTATTGAGAAATCAGAAGTGTCACTTTGCTGAAATCAATATGTTGACAGAGCTACAGACCTTCTGGAGGTTCTAGGATAGAATTCTTTTTTCCTTTGTAGCTTCTAGAGGTTAACTGAATTGCTTGGCTCCTTTTACTTCCAGTTTTCTTTCTCTTCCTCTTATGAATTGGATTTAGAATGCTAGATACAAAGAAGATTTAAAGATGACTCAGGTTTTTGGCCTAAAAAAGGGCAGGGGGTGGGGAGGGACTGACACAGAAAAAGCTGTGAAAGGAAGAGGTTGGAAGGGCTTAGAATTAGGACCCTAATTGTAGACATGTAAAGAAGGAGATGTGTCCTAGACATAGAAATGTCAGAGACATAGGCAGTTGGGTGTGTGCACTTCGAGTTAAGGTGAGTTGTTGAAACCAGTGATATAAATTTAGACATCATCACCATTTTGATGGTAATTCAGCAATCAATGTTTACAGAGCAATGGTGATCTGAAAATGAAGCCCTCCAATTAACACACAGCTTCCAGGTGTGTGCCAATTATATATGAAGGGGTCAGGGAGTTGAGGAGGACAGAGCAAAGGACACTAAGTGCAGTCACTGGTGAGGAAGGAGAAAAGGTAGAATAGAATATACTATCCGAGAAATCATCTTGAAGTTTTATGTAGTATTAGAACAATACTATTTTTAAACTTTAACTTGATAGTCTTTTTCATGATTCTTAAAAAATTATAAAAATATTTTCCTGAAGTACAGTAGTGAACTAATGGTTTCTGAAAGAGGAGTTAATGAAATATATCACTAATAATTTTGAAAAAGCCAAAGGTCGATTATTCTACAGTTTCATGATGACTGCTACTTTGGATTTTAACTGAATGCTTTGGGCTTTGCTAGTTTCTGAAACTGAGTTTCTATCATCAGAAAATTGGCCATGGTAAACTTCATAGAAAACAGATTATAGAACTAGTGAACCAAGAAAAATATTTAAATCCATACAACATAAAAGGTTTTAATGATCGGGATATAGGTCTATGTACATATATTTGTAGGTTAAGTCTTAAGGTGGCAGATGGACATTTGGCCTCTACTCAAGTCCTCCGGCAATGCAAGAACACTTTGTTCTAATAACCTGGCATTTGGTGATGATCTCCTTTCCCACACGATTACCGAGTACAAAATGGGTGCATAAGCTAATGTGGTGAAGAAGGCTAATGGTGCCCAGCTATTACAAGATAAACCATCTGGGGGCTTAAAGGCTTGAAGTTAAATGAGAGGCCATCTAGCAGGGAAGCAACAAAGCCCACATGTGATCATGAGGTGTTGACAGAATCAGGGACCGGGCATCAGAAGACCCTAAACAAACAACAATTTCAATGCAACTTGGGGGGGGGGTCTAAATGGAGACCTAAAGTCTCTCTGTAAACAATTGGACATCCCCTCACAGAAGGGTCACAAGGAAGGGATGAGCCAGCCAGGGTGCAGTACAGCACTGACAAAATACCTAACATTCCTCTAGTTCTTAAATGCTCTCCCTGCCCACCCTACCCCACTTTCATGACCCTAGTTCTAGCTTACAAATCTGGCTAGACCTGAGCATGCTCATTGGTACAGAGAAGAGCTCTTGACACACAGAATCCAGGACAGATGATCACTCAGACCAATAATGAGAGTAGCAAAACCATGAGGGTAGGGGGAAGGTGAGGGGAGAAGGGGGAGAAAGTGGGTAAAGGGAGACAGTGGATGGTATAAAACATGGGAATAAAAATAGTTTATAAGTTATCAGAGTTCATGAGGGTGGGAGGGTGGGGCAGGGAGGGGAAAAAAGAGGAGCTGATACCAAGGGCTCAGGTAGAAAGATGTTTTGGAAATGATGATGGCAGCATATGTACCAATGTGTTTGATACAATTGATGCATGGATTGTTACAAGACCTGTAAGAGCCCCCAATAAAATGATTTATTAAAAAAGAGAATATTCTGAAAACTTTTGAGAGACTATAAACAAAACAAAAAGCAAAACCAAATCAAATAGAGGTTTTAAAAAAATCTTGTAATTATTCATGCTATGTGTTTAGAAAATCCCTTAACTCATTGTAGAGAGAGTGGGAAATTTCTTTTAAATAGCACTCTAAAATTAGGCTTTAGTTGGAATACACTCAAAAGGTTCATTTTAATAAGTCAAAGATAGGCTAGTTTCTATCAAATACTCATTGGTAAGTCAGCCAGGTGAGTCCCTTGTTGTCCTGAGTTTTCCCCAGTGAATTATCGTAAGCTCGGTCACAGCTTCCATCCCTTCTTTGATGGCTTTGATTTTCGAATGAGAAAAAATGACTCTTGGGACCACATTGCTACCGTGACATTTCTTTTTGATGTGATTGTAAGCAAATCACATCCATAGAACCTTATATGACTTATGATATGCTTATGGAACTTTTGATATCAATGATGAAAATACCATGTGCGCTAGCACAATACTGTAAAACTTCAAAACATCTTGCAAATGAGAAATAATATACTATGTCATACTCTGATTTGAATTTTTTTTTCAGATTTCATGGAACTGTTCAATACAATTGTGCTATGTGGCCTTTGGAGAAGAAATTATACTGAGAAGGGGCCCTTAGCCGATTGACTGATGCCTTTTAATGTGGGCAGTGTACTCTGTTCTAATGGACTATTTTTCCGTCGTATTTCATGTGGCAGGCCACAAGGTGTTGTAGTCATCGGTACAGATTCTGGTTGGGCTGGTAGGCCTATGCTTGCTATTTCAAACTGGTATTTGGAGGTGTATTCAAGAGGCATTACAATTCCAGGAAGAACCCTTTTTTGTCTTTTATGATATAATTGGAATTCATCTTTTATTTTTGATCAAATACAAATTTCAGAGCAGAAACCTGGTTCTAAGGGTCATCATGGCTTAATGGTTTAAGTGCTTGACTGCTAACCAAAAGGCCAATGACTTGACTCCACCAACTGTTTCATAGAAGAAGAATAGAATAGTGTGCCCCCGCTGTAAAGATCACAGCCGCGGAGACCCAATTCTGCTCTGTCCTCTGAGCTCTCTCAATCAGAATTGACTGACGGCAGTGTTTTTGTTTGTTTGTTTTAACTTATTCACATCAAATTTATCAGGAAGCTTCTTTTTTTCCTGAGGTATTATGTTCATTTCCTGAAACTAGATCTAGACATGTGTGGAGGTGCTTTCGATTTTGCAAATGTTGACTCTCAAGCAAACAATTGTAAAGGGTCTGCTTTTCTACTCTAAAGATGTGGGTACTCTAAACCCACCAGAAAAGCATCCGCTGTGATTGCTGATGAAATTAATTCATATTATGCTTTAGGTCTGATACTTTTATAAGACCAAAGTACTTTTAAACACAGTGGAGAATCAATACTGAATTTAAGTGGGAACTGAACTGAGCTGGCCTAGAAATGTAGTATATTAATGAATTCACAGATTCACTTATTTTAGAGTTAATGCTTGCCTCCCATCATAGAACATGCTATAAAATATATGACATTTATATATGGATTATATCTATATTAGTTAAAGTTCAGACTTTAATAATTGTTTAAACTAATTTGGCTGATTTTATTTTCGCAAGAAGAGGCCCAACTAACTTCTTCTTTCTTATTCTGGATCTTCTTACAATTTTACTTAATGGACATGTATACAAGGACAATGTGGTCCACAATGTTCCTCTTTATTTAGTCCATTATGTACTTTAGAATTTGGTGTCAAAAATGTCTAGGGATGAACATTAGATCTGACATTAACAATAAACAAAGGTGATATTTAAAATGTACAATAATCTGTAGTTCATGGTCGGTAACCAGCCTATGCTTCATCCTCTCCTCTGAAACCCCACAAAAATACCCCACAAATGAAGAAAGCTAATGGTTCCCCGCTATCAAAAGATATAGTGTCTGGGGTCTTAAAGGCTTGAAGGTAAACAAGCAGCCATCTAGCTGAGAAGTAACAAAGCCCACATGGAAGAAGCACACCAGCCTGTCTGACCACAAGGTGCAGAAGGGACCAGTTATCAGACATCAAAGAACTAAAAATCCTATCAATGGGTGCCCACCTCCCTGATACGATCAATGAAGACAAACGTGTGCATAAGCAAACGTGGTGAAGAAAGCTGATGGTGCCCAGCTATCAAAATATATAGAGTCTGGGGTCTTAAAGGCTTGAAGATAAACAAGTAGCCATCTAGTTCAGAATCAACAAAGCCCACACGGAAGAAACACACCAGCCTGTGTGACCATGAGCTGTCGAAGGGATCAGGTATCAAGCATCAAAGAACAAAAAAATCATATCATTGTAAATGTGGGTGAGTTCAGAGTGGAGACTCAAAGCCCATTGGTAGCCAACCGGACACCCCTTACTGAAGGGTTGTGGGGAGGAGATGAGCCAGTCAGGGTACAGGGTAGCAACGATGAAACATATAACTCTCCTTTAGTTCTTAAATGCTTCCTCCCCCCTACTATCATGATCCCAATTCCACCTTACAAATCTGGCTAGACCAGAGGATGTACATTGGTACAGATAGCAACTGGAAACACAGGCAACCCAGGACAGATGTCTCCTTCAGGATCAGTGGTGAGAGTGGTGATGCCTGGAGGGTAGAGAGAATGTGAGGTAGAAAGGGGGAACTGATTAAAAGAATCTACGTAGAGCCTCCTCCCATTCAGAGAAGAAGGTGGGGGGAGATATCAGACAGTGTAACATATGACAAAATAATAATAATTTATGAATGATTAAGGTTTCATGAGATAGGGGGGAGTGGGGAGGGAAGGGGAAAATGAGCAGCAGATATTAAGGGCTCACGTTTTGAGAATGATGATGGCAACAAATGTACGTATGTTCTTGACACAATGGATGGATGTATGTATTGTGATAAGAATTGTATGAGCCCCCAATATAATGATTTAAAAAATATGCCACAATAAAAGAAAAAAACCCAAACTCACAAAAACAAACAAACAAACAAAACAACAAACTCACTGCCATTGTTTCGATGCCAACTCATAGCGACCCTATAGGCCATGGTAGAACTGCCCTTGTGGGTTTTCAGGCACTTAACTCTTGATAGTGATGGAAAGCCCCGTTTTCCCTCCAGCAGAGAAGCTGGTGGGTTTGAACTGCTGGCCTTACTGCTGGCCAGTGTGTATGCTGTATGTTGGGGGTTAGCATTTTGAGGGTGGAACATGTATCAGTACAGGACTCTTAGAGAGAGCTGGGGATTCGGTGGCTAGACATACCTGCGGCATTTCAGTGGTGATTGTTTACCAGTTTATATGGGGGCCAACATTTTGATACCTCATAACACCTTATGACTGTGTATCAACTGAATATTAGCTCTAGGAATTAAATTTCACTACCTCTGTGAAATGGAGATACAATTAGCCCTAGAACGTGAAAGGCTTGAACTCTGCGGACTCCCTTCAGGGATTTTTCTTCCTTTCTGTTGATACTGCAATGAGTTCATGTGTTACGATCAGTCCCATAAGAAGCTGAGTGACACTCATGTTCCCCATGTAAATGGTCTTACAGGAGAGGGAGTAACTGCTCAGATGGAGAAGATTAGTCTCGCCTGCCTTTTTCAGTGGGTAGACTAGTGACGCTAGAGCTCCATGCTGGAGCAACAGGAAAATCAAGTCTGCATCTAAGTGGGCCCGTACAGCCCAAACTTGTGTTATTCAGGGGTCAACTTGATTGTAAGTGGATTCTCAACTGGGCAGGAGGTTGCTGCCAAAACTCCTACTCATTTAGACCCTGCCAGATTCACAGAAATTTTATGACTCACGTAAGATGTTTATAAAATAACAATAGCATTATTAATCTGTTCTATATACCAGACATTGCGGCAAGAGCTTGCAGTCACTAGATGACATAATTGTCACAAAACTTTATGTTTCTCTGTGCCGTTGAATGGTTCTAACTCATTGCAAATCTACGTAACAGACTAGAATTAGCTCTCAGGATTTTCTAAGCTGCAATTGTGACTGGGCTGATGATGGCCATACCTTTATTCCGTGGAGACAAGTAGATTTGAACTGCTAACTTAACCATGTGCTATCCATCTCCCATAGCTCATAAAACTCATTGCCATTGAGTTGATTCTGGTGCATAGGATCCCCATATAGGGGTTCAAGGTTATATACATATAAATTTTAAATCATTTAGGCTGTACATCTTTATGAGAGCAGACTAGTATTGCCTTTCTCCCATAGAGCAGCTTATGGGGTTGAATTGTCCACCTTGAGATTAGTAGTCCAATGTTTATCCAGCAGCATCCAGGGCTCCTCCCAACTCTCATTGGTAGGTATTTTTAAAGTTCCCATTATAATAACTCAAGGAACTCACATGTATAAAATGCACAGTGTAAAGAAGAAGAAAATGAGCTTAAGAGATTTGTCTGACACCATAGCGTTAGTTTCTGGGCACAGGTAGGATTAAAACCCTGGCTGTCTTAACAATTTGAAAGCACAAAATTAGCATAAAGTATTAAAAATAAGTAATGTGGCAGTATTACCACTTCTCATATGCAGTTACACAGAATATTTGCCCATTACTTAATCTACAAATTATTTTAATCCATTTTTAGACTACTGCTAATGCCACTACACTCTATTTCCTTGGTCAACATTTGGCAAAGGAAAAATGAGAAAATTGCAGAGGTAAAAGCCAAAATCAAAACTATTTTATATTGGGCAATTGCGTTCAGATTTTAGTTTAGTTTGGAGCTTAATGTGATATTGGCAAGAAATTTTGTTTCTTAAAGGAAGGTTTTCAATTTCTTCATGAATAAACACACCATTAGACATTGTATTGTCCAAGTGGCAAGTCCTGTGTTCAAACACGATTTTTAATGGAGAAACCCTAGAAGTCTTCCTGTTAAGGCTAATCACAAACAAGGATGTCTCCTCTGATCCTTATGTTCAATACAGGACTGGATGTCCTGGCCAGTGAAATAGGAGCCACAAAAGGAATCAGGGATACAGCTAGAAGGGAAGAGACAAAACTGGTTGCATATGCAAATAATTTGATTACATTAAAAGCTCCAAAAGAATAAACACACAGGCTGTGAAAACTAAAGAGTTCAGTAGGTTTGTTGAAGACAAGTCAATAAGTAAAAAGGAATATAATTTTTTTACATGAATAGCTAGTTAGAAAACGTAATAGACTATATTATGCTGTCCATATTAGCAAGCAACAACGAAATGCTATAATGTAGGCACTGACCCAAAACTGCAAAAGATATTGGATACTGTTTAAAAAATTAAAGAAACCAAACTAGACCAGATCAGGTGGAGAGGAAGATCATGTGTGTTAAATGAAGATTTAAGTAAAGGTATAAATTATTTCCAAGTTGCAATATTAATACAATATAATTTAAATACCAACAACAAAACCCCACAGAATGTTTCTTACATGTGAGTTGTGTAGAAAAAAATTCCCCAAAATAGCCAAGGTTATTTAAAAAAAGAAGAGCACAATGGAGAAAGCATTTTACAACATAACTAGATATGCTACACAGTTAGAGTAATGCCCGTGTGATAATGGTACTGAAGTGCAAATAGACGTCGAGTAGACTCTGAAACAGCATGTAAAATCGTTCCATATGCAAAGTGGTAGCTCACTGAGCACATGGTAGAGACTGTTTAATAAGCAGAACTGCCAAGATTATAGTCTAGAAAACTCTCCAAAGCAATTCTACTCTGTCGCACCGGGTCACCACGAGTCGAAATTAACTCGTTAGTATTTAACAACAACTTTGTGAAAGTTGGCTGAATATTTGGAGAAAATATAGACCTTCCAGCTCATTTCACATACAAAACCAATCCCCAGTACAATATATAGCTGAGAGTAAAATGCAAGACTATCAAACAACTGTGGAAACTGTTGGGGTCTCTCTGTGACAGTGGCATGGGGGAACAGTTCTTAAACGGAAGTGAAAATGCGCACACGCCGTCAAGAAGTGAAGGCCTTGACATCAAAACGAACATTTGTTTTTGTGTCAGACACTGAGGACAGACTCAGACAATATCTTTTATTTTTTTATTATAAAAATATGGAACGCGTCACGAATTTGCGTGTCATCCTTGCACAGGCGCCATGCTAATCTTCTCGGTATCGCTCCAATTTTAGTCTATGTGCCGCCGAAGCGAGCACCAGACAATGTCTTGTAGATGTGATCCACAAAGGATTAAAATATAAGGACAGTCTACAACTGTCGATAGGAAACCAGGTCACCCAATAGAAAAATGGGCAAAGAATACAACAAGACAGCTCACATGGAAATTCAATTCATCATGGAATATTACCCCTTAGCCAGGGGGAGGAGTGAATAAATTCCGGGCTTCTAGCATGGTCACCAGGTGGCACTGGCCGATGCTTTCCCAGCAGGCATGGAGGGCTCCTGACTTCTTACAGCGTGGACAGCCCTTGACAGGGTCTGATGTTTTGATTCATGCCATTCTGTGTGAAGTTTGAATTTGCATCGATGTGGTCGTGTTTCTTTTCAAAACCCTTTACTTGTTTGAAGGTTTCCTCTTCTGTAAGTTGTCCTTCTGTAGTTGTTGCGCATTTTTCTGTTGAGGGATCTGTTATTGGTTTCTTTGTTCTCAAAATTTTATTTATTTTGCTGTTGTTGAGAGATACACAGCAAAATTTGTACCGAATGTAATCGCTTCTACATGTACATTGACTTAGTCTTCCATAGGAGCCAATTATAACATGATATGGAACCAAAGAGAGGCGGAAACTGTACTTAACTTATAACCTCCAGGCTGGCAGACAGAACTTACCTCGTTGCACCCAGGGTGCAAGGACTGACCGTGAGTTTTCATGAGGAATCGGCCAAGCCGACCCCCTGGTGCGGGTCTGCTTGGAACACGTGGGGCCAGCAGCAATAAAACCCCAACTTGATGGCAGGGAGTTGATTGTAAAGCATAATTTGATATTAAGATGATTCTTTCCTTAAGTGTATTTTAAATTCTTGTTTAGAATACAAATAAACTATTTTGTCATGATGTCTCCCATTTCTTTCCGTCACTTTGCTTTAAAGGGGAATTTTGATTTAAGTCTTTCATTGGCTCCCCATTTAAAGCGACTAAATCTTTAAATTAATTTAGTTAGTTTAGTGAGCTTTCTTTTTGAAGATTCCCACACTGGAGAGGCAGGGATTGATGTCACAATGTACTGAGTTCATAGTGGGAAGGACCGTGTGGATCAGAGCATGGGCCAGACACTGTTCTAATGGCATAATCAACATTTATTTATTATTCACATACAAATAGGACAGGAATGAGTAAACCATTAGACATTATCATTAGCCAATGTTATCCAAAATGAGGCTCCTGTCCCGGGGTGGGATGGTGTGCTCATGTCCAGGCGTCGCCCACTGTGTCCCATGCATGAGGATCACGGAAGTCTCCCTCTTCTTGGGCTAGTATACTAGTGGTGATGCCGTCAGGCAAAAGTGGGACTAGTGGCCAATCAGCTGATCTGTGGAAGAAAGACGAGGATGCCTATTTCCGTAAAGATGTACAGCCTGGGAAGTCTCAACTGAACGGCAGTAGGTAGACTGGGTAGGCTACAATCATGTGCCAAATAGCATGTATGAGAGGGAATTGAGGGCCTTTCTCTTTTTCATGCCCCTCTACTTTATCAAGCATGCTGTCCTTCTCCAGGGACTGGTCTCTCCTGACAATCTGCCCAAAGTACATGAGATGGAGTCTCAGCATCCTTGCCTTTAAGGAGTATTCTGGCTGTAATTCTTCCAAAAGAGATCTCTGTGTTCTTTTGGCAGACTTTAAATATTCTTTACCAATACTCTCATTCAAAAGCATTGATGGGTCTTCTTTATTCAATGTTCATGTTTTACATGCATATAAAGTGATTGAAAATACCGTGGCTTGGGTTAGCCTTTAAAGTAACATTCTTCTTTTTAACCCTTTAAAGAGGTCTTGTGCAGATTTGCCCAATGCAGTGCACCATTTAATCTTTTGACTGCTGCCTCCATGAGTATTGATTTCGGATTAACCAAGGGGAATCCTTGATAAGTTCAAACTTCTCTCCAATTATCATGATGTTACCTGGTGGTCCAGTTGTGACAATTTTGGGTTTCTTTGTGTCAACGCCAAGTCATACCGAAGGCTGAAATGCTTGATCTTGATCAGCAAGTGCTTTAAGTCCTTCTCAGTTTCAACAAGCAAAGCTATGTAATGTGAATATCTCGGGTTTTAAGATTTCCTCCAATTTGATAGAGGAAAGAAGTAGGAGGCAAAAGACATTTATAGAGGTATGCATATAGGCATCCACACATGTAAATATATTGATAAATAACGATAGGGATATAGACCTATGTACATATATTTATATGTTTAGTATCAAGGAAGTAGACGGACATTGGGCCTCTGCTCAAGTACTCCCTCAATGGAAGAACACTTTGTTCTAATAACCCAGCATTCTGTGATACTCACTTTCCCTACAAACTCACTAAAGACAAACTGGGTGCATAAACAAATGTGGTGATGGTGCCTGGCTATTAAAAGATATAGTGTCTGGGATCTTAAAGGCTTGAAGTTAAACAAGTAGCCATCTAGCAGAGAAGCAACAAAGTCCACATGGATGGAGCACACCAGCCTGTGTGATTATGAGATGTCAACAGGATCAGGTATCAGGCACCAGAAGACCCAAAACAATCATACCGATGTGAACAAATGGGGTCAGAGTGGAAACCAAAATCCCATCCCTCACAATTGGACATCCCCTTACAGAAGGGTCACAAGGAAGGGATGAGTCAACCAGAGTGCAGTGTAGCGCCTATGAAACACACAACATTCCTTAGTTCTTTAATGCTTCCTCCCCCCACTGAGCCCAGTTCTACTTCACAAACCCAACTAGACGGGAGCATGTACATTGGTACAGATAAGAGCTCTTGACTCACAGAATCCAGGACAGAGACCACCCACCTTTGTGCCCTGCCCCCCGCCCCCGCCCCCCAGGAACAGCAATGGGAGTAGCGATACCATGAAGGGAGGGGGTAGGTAGTGAGGAAAGGGGGAGAAAGGGAGAACTGATAACAAGAATCGACGTATAATACCTGCCCCACCCTCCTGCCCCATGGGGCTAACAACAGAAACGTGGGTGAAGAGAGATAGTGGATGGTGTAAGAGATGAAAATAAAAATAATTTATAATTTATCATTGGTTCATGAGGGTGGGAGGCATGGGGAGGGAAGGATAAAAGAGGAGCTGATACCAAGTGCTCAAGTAGAAGGAAAATGTTTTGAAAATTATGAAGGCAACATATGTACAAATGTGCTTGATATAATTGATGTATGCATAATTATAAGCGATTTAAGAGCCCCCAATAAAACTATTTATTAAAAAAGGATTTCCTCCATTTTTACCACATTCCTCTTCATATAATCCAGCTGCACTGATTGTTTGCTCAACAAACAGATTGAATAATTACAGTGAGAGGATACAACCCTCCCACACACCTTACCTCACTTTAAACCACGAAATATTCCCTTGTTTTGTTCACACCACTGTGTCTTGATCCATCGGGTTCTGCACGAGCACAGTGAAGTGTTCTGGAATTCTCCTTCTTCTCCAGGCTCTCCGTAGTTTGTTTCGATCCACACAGTCAAGTGCCTTTGGATAGTCAATGAAATGCAAGAAAACATCTTTCTGATATTCTCTGCTTCCACCAAGATCTTTCTAACATCAACCATAAGATCCCTTATCCACATCCTATTCTGAATCTTGCCTGAACCTCACAGGCTTTAAAACTTGAAGATGCAGCCACAAACGAAGGAATGACAAGAAACACCTGGGGCTACTAGAAACTAAAAGAAACAAAACATTTCCCCTCAAATGGAGACAACATATCCCATCAACACTCTTTGGACTCCCAGATGCCTGAACCATTAGACAATAAATATCTGTTCTTCTAAGCAACTAATTTGTGGTGGTTTGTTGTGGCAGCCCTTGGCAACTACTACATCAGTCCATTCATGCTCGCTGAGAGGCACTTTTTGTTCTTGTTTAAAGAAGGCTTTATTATATATATATATATATATATATATATATATATATATATATATATATATATATATATAATTTGTTTTATCATTGTGGTGAAAAAAATCTATCATCAGGAGATGAAGTATCTGAATAATTAGTGATATGATAAGGAAGTTTATATTTATGGTTTAGTACTTAAAAATTCAATATACATGAATAACATTTGTTATTTTATTCAACCTATAAGCAGCGGTTTATTCCCCTTACTTAATTTACAGATGAAAATATTGAAGTTCAGAGATAAGTAATGATTTTTCCAGAACCTGAAACTAGCAAACATTAGAATTGAGTTTTGACTCCAAAATCCAGTGGATGAATTTCATCGTCTTCATCCTCAATATGATGACTACTTACAATAAGTAATTCGTGTGACAGCCCCACTGTGAAGCAGGCACTGTTTTCATTTGCCATGAAGGTTCTCCAAGAGTATCAGGCTTGTCCAAATTATTATTGAAAGCTTCAATTTGTGGTTTGTGGTTGTTAGTTCAAGGCATCATAGCCACCTAATATGGAACCTCTCTTGAACTTGCTCTACTTTCTAAAGCGTATGAATCTTAAGACTGGAATATTGTGCTTTGAGGCATTGCTGAATGAATGAAACGCATCACGTTCCTGTTGGCCTCTAGAGGTCACAAATGCAACAGAATCTTGCTTCCTTCCCTCTTCCTCAGGAGCAGAGGAGACAGGCCACAGACCACGATGCTTTGATGGATGTGTGTGGTCACTGTCAATCCTAGGAGTCTAGTGATTCCATCACAAGAATAAGTTTGCTTACAAATATGTCCCAACGTTGCTTTTAAACTAGCATTTGTACAGTCTTTCACAGTCGTGAAGAACAGGAAAAGCAAAGGAAAGATGTCCTTGGAATCTCGGCAAACTACACTTGAACTCCAGAAGGCGATTCTGGATTTATTCACTATTACTTTTAGGTAAGAGATAAACTAGTGTGCCACTAGTAAATTTAAACATCATGTCTGGATATTAGAGATCAAGCAACCTTTGAAAAAACATCTTGCTTATGTACCCGAATGTAAAAATAAATGAATAATAAAATGTATCTAAAATAGTTAAAGCTGATCATTGAAATACTATGGAGAGATTTTAAAAAGCAGTACATTTGTTGGTCAATTGGGCTATGAATTTTTAAAATATTTAATGTTTGTGGTACTTTCATAATAAAAATCTCCAGCATTTATTTATCTGTTATAATCCATCAAACATTTTCTTTAAATGCATTATCCCACTTATTTTTTACAATAACCTATGCAGACCTTTTATTAAATTTAAAAATTGATGTTTTTTATTGGCTTATTTTTTCTTAGTGATATTTAGAATTCTTTCTTGACATAATATTAATCTGGAGACAATAAGTATAGCTAGGAGCCCTGTGACACATGGGATCAGATAAGTATTGGATTGCTACCCCCAAGATAGATGGTTCAAGCCCACCAGCTGCTCTGCAGGAGGAAGATGAGGAGGAGGCTGTCTGCTCCTATAAAGATGTATAGTGTCAGAAACCTATGTGGGGTTTCTATGAGTTGTAATTGCCTCATGGCAGTGGGGTTTTGTTTTGTTTTTTTTTGGCTTGTTTGTTTTACTTAATGCTATAAAATATTTTGATAAAATGAAAATATGAGTGTCTGTCAATCAAACATAAGATTATACGTTTACTTTGAGAAATGAGAGAGTGAGAGAATGAATTACAGGTTAACGAAAACCCCAAACAGCAGCCACGGACACTTCAAACTCATATTGCTCTTGTGAAAAAACCAAACCCATTGCCATTGAGTCAGTTCTGACTAATCGCGAATCCTACGGGACAGTAGAACTGCCGCTGTGGGTTTCTGAGGCTGTCAATCTTGATGGGAGCAGAAAACCTCAGTTTTATCTTGACAAGTGGCTGGTGGTTTTGAACTGTGGATTTTGTAGTTAGCTGCCCAGTGTGTGAGCCACGGGCTCCTTGGAGCACCTCAAATCCCCAGTTGCCCAGAGGTCAAGTTTCGCAGGACAGATGACCTTAACTTTCTCCTGAGAAGTTTCTGGTGGGTTTGATCAGTCCAGCCTTGAACCTGATAAACACTACCACAGTTAGTGAAACATACAGCTGTTCTTGCTATCTCATTATCCTTACTTTTGCTCACTTTATATTCTCTAAAGCTTTTCACAACAGTCCCTTAGTGGCACAGATGATTAAGCACACAACCACTAACTGCGCTACCGGTCCATTGTTTGGACCCACCCAGAAGCCCCTCATACATCACAAGAAAAGCCTGGCAACCTGCTCATGAGAGTCCACAGCCTCAAAATCTCTCTGGAGTTGTTCTATGCCGACACACATGGAATTGCCAGGAATTGGGCCCTACTCGTCTGAAATTGGTTTGGAGTTCTTTCTGAGATCACTTCATCACAGACTCCTCAATCTATTCCATGATGTGAATTAAAGAGCACATGGTAAATATTTAGCAGATGAGGTAGTTAGTTTATTGTGTCAACCTGGCCGATAAACACATGTGGGGTTAATTGAAGGGCAGAGAGATAAATGGCTCCTTGAGCCTCACTTTCTAGTTCTCGGGTCTCTTGCTTTGTAATGGTCTGACCAGTGTGCAGCTGCCTTAGCCAGTTCCCTGTTTCAGCTGGCAAGACTCACTTCCTGCAAGACACTCCTGAGGAGAAGCCACATGGACCTACCCCCATGCTGCTCTGGGGCCTGGAGCAGCCATGTGGAGACCTCTGCCAGTGCTGAGAACTTTAAACATTCACTGATTTGGCTTTCCCCCTGCAGTCAGCATCATTGTGTCTGTTTTGTGAGATGAAGAAGGACTTTGTGGATTGGTGTTGGATATATGGGTTAATGGACTAATGTTGGGCTTGTGGGCTTGGGCAGCACTGTGTTGGCATGTTTTCTTGATGCGCACTTACCCTTTATATAAAACTCTCTCTTATACATGAGTTTCTGTGGATTTGTTTCTCTAAAGTACCCAGACTCATACAGCAGAAATACCAATCAGGGAACACTGTTGACAATTAGTCCTTATGCTGACCATTTTAACGGAGGAAAGTAAAAGGCTTTCTGAAACGTATTCACACCTTTGGAAGATCTTTCTTCTCTGCATGGAAAGGACATGGGGTTTGGATCCCCAGCAGAGCTGGGTTTAAATTATATCTCCATTATCTTGACTCTCTCTTTTTTATGAAATGGTTTTATTGGTATATAATTCACATACGATGCAATTCTATAGTTCAATCACATAAAGAAGAGCTGCACCATCATCACCACATTCCATTTAGAGCATTCTCTTAATTCTTGTACTCATCATTATTAGCTCCCCATTTCCCCCTGACCTCCCTGGCCACACCCCAAGGAACCATTAATTCAGTTTCTGTCCCGATAGAGCCAGGTTGCTCTCAAGGAAACGAGGATAATTATATATTCTTTATGCGAAGTTGGCGGCATCGTGTCTATTTGTCCTTCACTTGTCTTTCTTGACCTAAGAAGCAGTCATTGGTTCTTTAGTGTGACAGGAAAGCAGCGCTTCTGCTTTGACCCCCCTACTGAGAATTTGCATTTCCACCTCAGATACACAGAAAAAGAATCTCTAGTTTAACAACCTCCTCAGATGTTCCTAAAGTACACATAAGAAACTTTTGTATAAAAATCTTTTGTATAAGGATTCTTCTGTATACTTGAGGATCACTTGGGAATGTAGTTCCACTGTAGATTGATTCAGTGTCGAAGCCCTGCTGGCATAGTGGGCTACAAGTTAACTCCAAGGTTAGCAGTTAAAGCCACCAGTCGTTCTGTGGGACACAAATGAGGCTTTCTATCCCACGAGTTACAGTTTGGAAACTCACGGGGACAGCTCTCTGCTGTCCAGTCAGGTCACTATGAGTTGGAATCGATTTGGTGGCAATAGGTTTGGTTTTGAGTTTGATTTCGTCCATCTGGGGTGGAAATGCACATTCTCAGCAAAGGGTCAAACTGGAAGGAACCAATTTGACGTCCTGCAGGAAAGGAGGAAAGAAATAGCTGCGGGACGGAGGATCTCTCTGCATTACCTTCTCCACTTACTCTTCGCTGGGTTGATGAGTCTTATTAGCTCTTAGTCATCAGCAGTTTTTAAATTAGGTGATTAGAAAAGGAAGGGAAAACAGAGGCTCCCAGGGAGCCTCTGGGCGGTTGGTGTGATACTTTCCGAGGGCTGCCACAACCAACCACCACGGGGTAGCTGCTTATAAGGACAGAGATTTGTTGCCTCATGGTTCAGGCAGCTGGGAGTCCACATTGAGTGTTGATGGGGCTACACTGACACCACCTGAAGAGAACGTTTTTGTTTCTTTTAGTGTCTGACAGCCCCAGGTGTTTCTCGTCATTTCTTATCTTGTTGATGCATCTTCGCAATGCTGTCTTCCCCTGCATGCCTCTCTGTTCTCCTGTTTAAAAATAGCACTCAAACTGGAATAGGACCCATCCTGCCTGGTATGAATTCCTGTTAACTTAATTATTGCTATCTTCAAAGACCCCATTTTCAAACAAGATCACATACACAGGTAATAGGGGCTGGGATCTCCACACGTCTTCTTGGAAGACATAATTTAGTGCATAACAGTTGGCATGAGCATTTTGAATTAGCATATCATGCAAATGAAGAATTTGTATCAGAAGCCTATATTTCTCAGAACAAATATTCAAATATGAGAGCAAAAGAAGAGAGAGACACTCTGGAATATCTATGGGTTCATGAGAACAGGTTCCAAAGTCAGATTGCCTCTGTTCAAATTCCACTTGTTGAAAGAAAAATCTGATCAATAAGTCAACCAACATTAAAGCGTTTGTGTGGGGGGTGTGGGTAGGTAGGGGGAACAGTTATTTGTGAACTGGGAGTATATAGACACAGAGCTGAGATTATCACGTACAATTGTGATTACAGAAGCTCCTGTGGTGTAGTGAGTAAGCACGTGGCTGCTAACCCCAAAGTCAGTGTTACAAACCCCCCAGGAAGTCCATGTAAAAAAGTCATGACTGTCTTGGCAGGACTACGGGGAGTCCTGCTCTGTTTACACCATCACCGCAAGTCAGCATTGACTTCATGACCATGGATTGATTCTTTCGGTTTATATACAGTATAAATATATAGGAGATTTCACTCAAAGGAAATTAAAAATTATTGGTTGTCTTTCACTTAATCAAGAGGACTAGATTAGTATATTAGCTTTTCTTCTTTGTGTTCCATATGCTATTATAACATGTATAACTATTTAAACTCTCCCTAGAACACTCTTTACCAAGATGTCCGTTTCTGGGAAACATAAAGAGCTAAGTCTTTCTGGACCAGGAGGTCCATTTTCTTTAACAATGTCTCCCTTACAGTATCTTCTGTGTTTTATTAGATTGTTCCCACTCTTAAATACGATCACCTATAAAATGGAATTAAAAGATAGCTCTGCAGATTTGAATAGAGATCCTTTTTTAAAGCTCCCCAAATTGGAAAAATTACTCTAACAAAAGAATGGCAGCCAGGAGCTTGATCAACAATTTGATAAACAAAAATCTCTATTGAAAACGTGTAGAGCCTTAAGGGCAGTAAAGAACTGGAAATGGATATCCTAATCTACAAAGTCTCTGCCAGTCTAGGGGATGGACAAAGTCTGAGCAGAAACTGAGCAACACCAGAATCGTCTTGAGTTAGGCAACATGGTGGTCTGCTCTTAAAAAGAATAATGCAGAGAATACAACACCATGAACAGTAGAGATACGAGGTGTCATGTCTACCACTCATCTGTGAGTGTGAGGCAGTATGTGGTGGCTTGTGTGTTTTTCAGATTCTGGAAACTCTGCCCCCAGTATTTCCAATGCCAACAGATCACCCACAGTACACAGGTTTCCTATGATCCCTCAGTCTACGCATGATTTGGAGAAGGACTTCAAAAGTTGCTTCTAAAAAACACAGCCAGTGGAAACATTACAGATAGTAGTGGAACATTGTCATTGCCAGTAGATGAATTCCTCAGATTGGAACAACCGAAATACTGCCTTCCAGTCGCTGCTGACTCACAGTGACCCACTGTGAGTGGTTCTGAGAACTGTCTCAGAACTGGTTGCAGAAGTTAGAGAGCCCGGTCTTTCTCCTGTAGAGCGGCTGGTGGTGGTTTCCAACTGCTGACCATGTGGATTACAGTCCAGTGAGTGACTGCAACACCACCATTGGAAGGCACTCCCAATACTACTGGGGCAGGGCTGTCTCCTTAGAGCGGACCTTAATGACATGGCTGAAATAAAGCTTTCATGATGCTCATATGCTAATGGGGCATGACTCAAAATGAGAAGAAACAGTTGCAAGCAGCCATTTATAATCAGAATATGAAACATGCAGCATATATATGGTATATGTTGTATGTAAATATACAGATATGTAAATACACAGAGTATGTGTATATGCATATAGTCAAGGAACATTGGAATTTATAAAAAATCAAATGGAACACGAAGATATCAAGGAGCTGAAATGAATTGCTCATTTTAAGTCAGACGACCATATGATTTACTCTATGCGAATGACGAGTTGAAGAATTGCATTGTTAAAAAGACCATTTTGAGCTCTATCCTGAAAACAACATTGTCAGTGATAGGATAATAGCCATATGTCCACAAGGAAGATCAATTAATATGATTATTTTATTTACATACCAGTCACTAAAGGTAAAGATGAATAAATTGAAGATTTTTACCAATGTCTACAATCTACAATCGGTGTAGTGGGTTGCTAACAGCAAAGTCAGCAGTTTTAAATCCACCAGCCTCTATGAGGGAGAAAAATGAGGCTTTCTACTTCCATAACAGTTACAACCTCATAAACCCACAGCTCTACTCTGTCCTGCAGGGTCACTAAGGGTAGAAATCAGTTCAATGACAGTGATTTTGGTTTTGGTCTGCAGTCTGAAATTGATAGAACAGGTAATCAAGATGCACTGAACATTACTGAATGTAACAAACAGAAACAGGAAGGATCCAAAACCCAAAAACCTAAACTCGCTGCCATTAAATTGGTTCTAATAGGACCCTATATGACAGAGGAGAATTGCCCCGTGGGTTTCCAGATTGTAACTTTATGGGAGTAGAAAGCCTCATCCTTTTTTCTACAGAGCAACTTATGGTTTCGAACTGCTGGTCCTGCAGGTAGTAGCCCAATGTGAGCCCACTCGACCACCAGGGATCTTCTAATAACAGAAATGACAATTGAATAAATGGATCTCACTGGGTGGAATGCACAGCAATAAAACTTACTGCATCCATGAAAAGAGATGACGGTAAAGCTCAATATCATCAGTCATGATAAGTCCAGGGGCTGGCAGTGGGAAAGACCATCAATTGCTCATGTGCACATTCATGTTGAAGCTGAAGGAAGTTAAACCAAGTATATGAGTGCCAAAGGATGATGGTGAATGTGTCCCACCTCAATTTAGAGATGATCTTAAGAAGAGATTTGATGCACTGAGCACAACACCCAAAGACTATAGAAGTTATGGAATGACATAAAGAATATCATCATGAGGAAGCACTAAAGGTCATTAAAAAGACAGGCAAGAAAGAAAAGGCCTGAACGGATGTGTGAAGAGACACTGAAGCTCTTTAATACAGAGAAGCTAAAGTGAATGGAAGAAACGATGCAATAAAAGAGCTGAACAGAATTCATATGGTGTCTTGAGAAGACAAAGTAATATATTATCACAAAATTGTGCATAGACCTGGAGCTAGAAAACTGAAAAGGAAGAAATATGCTCAGCATTTCCAAGCTAAAATATTAGAAGAACATTCTATGGGCAAAATATTGAACAATGTAGGAAGCATAAAAAAGTGAAAGGATACATATGTATACTTGTATAGATTTTTACAAGGTCAGCCGAATGCAAGAGATGCATATTTATTTCTATTCTAAACAGTGGATTTAAATGATTGGATTTAAAGATGATCCAATATAATATAGACATTCTACAGAAGATAATTTCAAAAATGGTTATAGCAGTACAGGGACAGGGAGCTGCCAGAAATTCAAATCAGATTTACAAGAAGACACAGAATGACAGCAGCATTGCTGATGTCAGCTAAGCCTTGGCTGAAAGCAGAGAGTACCAGAATATGACTATGTAGATTATGACCAATTATATGGAAGAAAGGGAATCCCAGAATTTCATTGTGTTCATGTGGAATCTGTATGTAGACTAAGAAGCTGTGGTTAGAACAGAATAATTGGATATTACATGTTTAAAAATCAGGAAAGTTCTGTTAGTCCAGGTTGACTAGAGAAACAAATCAAGAAACACTCATATGTGTATAAGAAAGAGCTTTATATACAACAATAATAGTATATTAAGAACACATCACAGCCCAGTTCAGATCAAGTCCATAAGTCCAATATTAGCCCATATGTCTGATACCAGTCTGTAAATTCCTCTTCAGACTCACGCAACACATGCAATGATGCTGAGTGCAGGAAGATCACAGTGGGTGGAAAGTCTTGTGGGTCCAGTGGCAGTGCAAGCATCTTAGCACTGGTGTGGGTCTCCATGTGGTTCCCCCAACCCCAAGGCTATGGCTGACATCAGTGTAGCTCCAGGTGAAAGCAGAGTCTGTGTCCCACCGCCAGGGAGGAAGACAGGTGTTTCCAGAGTCCTCAGGAGAAGGCCACGCCCACACAGAGGCATTATTGGCTATGACCTGATTGCCAGGCTAGGCTCTACCTCTTTGAAAGTTGACAGGAGATTATGTAACTGCCACAAAAAGTATGTGACTGGGTTGTATCCTTTCACCATTTAATTTGTGGGCTGAGCAAATAATTTGAGAGGCTGGACCAAATAAAGACCATGGCATCAGGAATGAAGGATATAAAAATGTTTTGGACAGTGATATCTGACTACCTATGACTTCACAGGAGGGAAGAGAAGACTCCCCATCAGTATCAGCCCTTGGCTAATCCCTATGAGGCAGAGGTCAGACCTCCCCCCACTTTCTTGTCTCCTTTACCAACTCCTAGTCCATCCCGAGCCCTTTCTACTCCTCTGCTGGGCTCAATAATCCATTGCAATGACCACATAGAACTCTTGGACAATACTCACAATTATGGGGTTTATTAGGGAAATTAACAGGTTATAAAATCAGAAATGCTCAGAATATAGCAATTCTCCAATCAGTCAGGACCTTTACCTATATATTTGAGTATAAGCCAACCCGAATATCATCCGAGGTACCCAATTTTACCACAAAAACTGCATACAAAAGTGTGCAGAGAAGCTTGACTTATACACGAGTATATACGGTACTTGTCAGCCATGTCCATAGCCATGACTCGATCTGGTTTTCACCCTGTCAACCCCATGACCCCTGGGCCTCCGCCCTGCTCTAACAAAGTACATCAGGTGTAACCCATGTTTGAATCTCAGTCACGTTGGACTTAAGCTCTAGCTCTGTGATGTCATCTACTTCTGGGGGAGCGAATTTGGTTGAGTCTGTGCCTAGAAATGTGACCAGAGCCCCATTCCTTTGAGTTTAGCTGATGTAAGAATGGTGAGCAGGGCCTGAAATGGTCTTTTCCAGTGATGCTCAGATGCCTATGTAATTGGATGGTTTCAGGATACCCGAAGGAGGGCATGTAGGTTGTCGGTGGCATGAAGCCTCAGGAATACTCCAAACAAAATCGCAATAATCTTCCATTTCATTCTGTCCTATGATTGTGCTAGAGGAAAAAAGATCTTCAACTCAAACATATTCTGTCCAGACTCCATCAGTAAGCGTCGAGCAAGTAAAAGAGAAGACAAAGCTAACTGTGCAGGAATGAGGGAAGTCACCAGTGTGTGCGCAGTCCATTGAAGAATACAAATCAGGTGCCTTTGACCGTGGCGTCTCGGCAGTCACAGGCATTGGGGTCCTTGCCTATTATCAGGGGAAAAAGAAACTCGCAACCAGACCAGGATTTGGTGGCAGATCAATTCCTCATGGTCACTGAGGGGACCCCCCCCCCAACAAATGGAGACTGGAGCATGATTGGGATGCATATAAAATTGCACAGTAAAAAAGTTTTCAGGATTGATTTTGCTCTGTGACTACCTGGCAATTTAGTAGTCAGAGCAGACCTCGAAGCCCTGAGCCATAGTGACCAGGGCCCCAACATTTACCTTACAACTAGGTAATGTAGATGTTCTCGGAAACCATTAAGGATGCACCCAGGCAAGGTTCACGGATTTGTCATCTGTTTTCAAGCAAACTGTAGCTGAAGGCAAGTCTGATCCCCCACGCATGACCCTCTGGCTTTGTCTAAGCATTATCCACATAGTTGGTTTCATAGTCAGAAAGAACTCAAATGACATCTGAATTATGTCAAAACTCAAACTGGAGTCGGGCTTTCCCTGGAGACTGCAACCTTGAACAACCCAATTTCTAAAACATGGTTACTTCTTCCTCGGCTGGACCTTAGGTTCCTCGGCTGGACCTTAGTCTTGTGGACCCATCAGCTTTTCAACAGAAGTTCTAGAAACACTGATTCAGTCCAGTAATATCTAAGCAGTGTCTTTAAAAGTCCACACCCAATTATTTGGCAGTGTCCTTTCCATGGGCCACTACGACAGTCCCTTTTCTTTGAAATGCTCTTGCCTGTGGTTGATTGCAAGTGCTTTCACGGAGTCAGAGAAAAACCAAAAACTAGAGACAGCAAAGCATAGAAATAGGCATGATTGACACAGCAAAGTATAGAAATAGGCATGATTGACTTGTTACTTATCATTTTACAAGGTGGACATACCCTTTCGAGAGGAAGACAGATGTAACAAATAACAATGCCAAGACGTAAGGAAACGTGACTAAGGAAGAATCAGGGCATTTGCATTGTGGAGCTGGATAAGAATATTGAGAGTACTATGAGCTGCTGAAAGGACAAACAAATCTGTCTTGGAAGAAGTACAGCCAGAATGCTCCTTAGAGGAAGCTTCATCTTCCATCCTCTGAATGTGCTGTCGGGAGAGACCAGTGCGTGGAGAAAGTAAAGTAGGGGGGCAACACGAAGCGGGAGGCCCTCAAGGAGAAGACTTGGTCACAGTGGCTGCAATGATGGGCTCCCGCACAGGAACAATTGGGAAGAGAGCACGCTGGGGCAGTGTTTGGTTCTGTGGTGCACAGGCCGCTATGAACCTGAACCGGCCCGATGGCGCTTTAACAACAACAAAAGTCCAAGCGTGCAGTTGAGGAATACCAAACGTATCTCGAGATTTTCGTGTGAAGAGATTGTGAAGTGCGTGCCCAGCATCTGAATATTAATAAGATCCCATAAGGAAATGATTCCCCAAAGGCAAACCACTGGCCTACAAAGCACTGTCAGCTGGATTCAACGGACAGAAAGCAAGTTCTGACATTTCAAAAAATAACTGAAGGTAGTACTGGCAAGTCTCTATTTTTTGTGACTAAAGTGAAGCAAAGTTGCATGATATCAGGGCCAATGAGGACAGTGACAAGCCTGAACGGAACGAGCCTGAACTGAGCAATTTCTGTACTGTATTAGCATTTCAATAAAATTTCACCCAACGCTAGGTGCAGTTTTGGATTTGATAACCATCCCAAGGCGAGTTATAATATAGTAACTGTACCTCATTAGCTTATGTGGCTTAAAAGATGTTTAAATAGTACAAATGTTCATCTAAACTTTCACGTGAACCCTATCAAGCCCGCCCACATCCTAACTTTGGCTAACAGTCTAACTTGGGCCCCTGAAGAGATTTCACTAACTGGTTTCAACCTCAACCGGACTCACGGTCAAAAAGCCAGTTCTGATGCCCAGCAGCGCGATGGAAGAAAGCGGAACTGCCCCCGCAGGCTCTGAGAGCCGAAGTCTTTCTGGAAGGTGAAAGCCTCACCTGGCTCCCTTGGAGCAGCTGGCGGGTTTGAATTGTTGACCTGTGGCTTGCAGCCCAACATGTAATTCAGTACACTACCAGCGCTTCTGGGTACAGCATAGTCCCCGGCAAGTTCAGGATTTTCACTGTGAGTTATCTTTTGCCTTTTGTGATGGGGTATAATTTCTTAATATGGCTCTTCTCTCCATGTCTCCGTAACTCCTGTCAGATGATTGGGTGGGACGATGCATCACACTCCTAGAGGAGTTGCAGTTGCCACTCCTTGGGCTACAAGAATGAGCCGGCTCAAGTCATCAGGAGGAGCGAGCGAGCCAAGGACCATTGGAAGATGAGCACCTTCCATGCCTTAAGTGGCAGAGGCACCAGAGACGGTGGCCTGGAGACCAGGGGACAGAGAAAAGGAACCAGGCAGAAGCTGAGCCCGAGGCAAGGAAACGATGAGACAGACCAGAGGAACAGCACCAAGACTGAGATTGTGAGGCAGAGTGACAGGTGGGCTTCCTGACCGACAGAGGCAGAGGTCGGGGTATGATGTGGCTGGAGAATTGGCTACTGGTTTCACAGAGGCGCTGCTCTAAACCAATGACTCTACCCTCAATGTTTGCTGATCCAGACTTACAGTAACGTGTTAGCTTTCTTTTAAAAAATATTTCAGGTATTTATTTTTTCAACCGGTTCGCTTTCTACATAAACCCTCTGAATTGTGAGTTCTGTGGGGCCATTGAAATAAATTACTGAGCGTAGTACAGACGCAGTGTGTCATGGAGGAGTGGTTGGTGTCAGAACAGGTAAAGGAAGGCTGGAGGGTAGAGACTGGTCCGACTCCTCCCTCGTGACAACAGTGAAACCAGAGGAGGCCAGCTGTGGCCCCTCCGTGGTGTTCACTGCACCTTTTAAGAATTTCTTCCAAACAAGGGGGGTTCTTTATGACTTTTGAATGTTGGAGGACAAGTCGAGGTTTTTACTGTTTGAGACTGTGTTAAGATGGCGTTTTGTTTTAGCCTGTTCACTGTCTATCTTATTCTAGTTGTTGATAGCCTTAAGATGTCCACCTGCTAGGAAGTCACGTGACTCCTTCCTTTGTCCTTCTTTGGTATTCTCTTGGAAATAAATGTAGTCACTTCCTGCATATATACAGAAAAGGTGGCTGAAGAACAAAGCGTTACTATTCCCAAAGGCAGAGTTTGAATCCTGTGTTATGCATTCTTGGGAGCCCTGGAGTGTAAGGGTAATGAGTTGGACCTGCTAACTGCAACGTTAGTAGTTCAGAACCACCAGCCAATCCCCAGGAGAAAGACGAGGCTTTCTACTCCTGTAAAGAGTTGTAGTCTCAGTAACCCATAGGGGTTTGGGTCAGAATCGACACCATGGCAGTGGGTTTGGTTTTGGGTATGCATAATTCAAAATCTTTTAGGAGTCAAATGCAGAGTTATAGATCTTTTGAAAGCCTCATGGTAAGCCCCTCATTCTTTTTGTGGAATGTAGCACCCCCCACCTTTTTCTGATACACCTTTTTAAATGAAAAAGTTTCTCCAAAGAAGCCACCGAAGGCCCACATTGTCCATTTAGTCACAACAGGAAACAGGAATTATCCTAGAAGAAAGAACTGGGACTGAATTCTATGGGAACTAGCCATGGTTGGTGTCAAGACCCCAACCTCACGGCTAGAGGAAAATCCAGGCAGAATGCTTTCTTTGGATCAAAGCCAGCATCTCCGGACAAACTAGCGGCAGAAGGAGAACCATATTCAGTTTAATAGGTAATCTGCAGCAAAAGTGTGTCTAAACACGTGCTGGTCCAGTGAGAGCCGTATACTTAGTGCTTTGTGCGGCAGACTCAAGCACAAGGCTTACAGGGCTACTTGCCTATGTTCTACCTGATGATGTTTCTTTTTATGAAAAGCAACAGTTTTCTGACAGCACAACACAAAGAAAATGGGAACTGAGTCTCCTTAAGTGGCTACTGCTACATGGAGTTGTCTCAGAGCCAACCCATCTCAACAGAAAACAGCAAGAGATACAAAATGTCTTTTGTTTCAGATTGTGCTGTCTGTAAAACTCTTTTTTTCTTTTTTGGTTGACGTTAATATAACATCCCCCCTGTTAGCAGATTCCAAAATGATTTAATGAATGCATGGTATTTCTTTATATGCTACATATAAAATTTATGTAACCATTTACTTATTATAATTTAGTTGTGTCTATTTTGAAAAAGTAGTTAGTAAAAAAACTACTACAGATAGATTTTATTCTCTTTGGGATGTGTTTTTGAAAACTGATCATGAAACACAGTTAAATGCACTTCACATATAAAAACTAAAACTATACATTTAACTTAGTTTTGTATACAAGATAAGTCAGGTTAATGTTGATAATAATTTATTAACTTACATTTTATTCTTGATTAAGAATTATTTAATTACTAGTAAAACAAAATAATCCTAAAATATAAAGTAACTTCAGGAGAGTACTTCTTAAGGCTCAAAATTTATTTCTAGAAAATTTCTTTAGTAAGTGATTCCTATGGTTTATATTTTACTCTTTAAGATGTTTTTAACCTGATGCAAGGGGCTTAAGTGGAGAGCAAATGCCTTGAGAATGATTGGGGCAGGGAATGTACGGATGTGCTTTATACAATTGATGTATGTATATGTATGGATTGTGGTAAGAGTTGTATGAGTCCTTAATAAAATGTAAAAGAAGAAAAGAGAAAAAAATGATTAGGGCAAAGACTGTACAGATCTGCTTTATACAATTGATGTATGTATATTATGAACTGTGAAAAGAATTGTATCAGCCCCAATAAATTGTTAAAATAAAAAAATTTAATAAAAAAAAACAAGGAAACAAAAAAAAAAGATGTTTTTAATCCACTGGCAATGATTCAGTAAGTAAGAATGGATCCATTTGTATAATTTTTCCTTTGATAATATATCATCTACAGTTAATCACTATTGTTCTACTTAAAAGTATTTTTTTGCTAAGCAATGAGGCTATACTAGAGAATAGAAGCAGTTACTAAATGTTACTTTTTGTTCATAATCTTTTTATAAATTAGGATTTTATTATTTGCATTTAAAGATATAAATTTCTACATATCATTTGGTAAAAGTTGCTCTGACTGAGACAAAGTAAACCAACTGCAGCTGCGTTGATTCCAACTCATATCAACCCAATGGGACAGAGTAGAATGTCTCCTTAGGGCTTGGGGACCTTCAGATACCTTGAGTTTTCCACTTATCTTCTCTATTATTATTTGATTCCACTGTGGTCTGAAAGCATACTTTGTATGTATGGCTTTTTGTTTTTAATTTGCTCGGGCATATTTTGTGGTCCTGAATGTGGTCTATTTTGGCAAATGTTTCATGTGAATTTCAGAGAAATGTGTAGTCTGTGTTGTTGGCTGAAGCATTCCATAAATGTCAATTAAATACAGTTGATTGATGATGCTGTTCAGTTATATTATGTTCTTACTGAATTTCTTCTCATTGAGTCTGTCAATTACTGATAGAGGTGTATTGAAATCTTGAACTATTGTTTGAGAATTTCTATCACTGTGCCATTCTATCAGCTTTTGTCTCATGTATTTTGACATTCTGTTATTGATTCCTTTATTATGATGTAATGTTTCTCCTTATCCCTGATCATTTGTATTCATTAGAGATATCCTTTGTCTAAAAATTAATGCAGCCACTCCATCTTCCTCTTGATCATGATAGCACAGTCTATTTAAAGTGGATTTCTTATAGACAACATATAGTTAGACCCTGTTTTTATCCATTCTGATAGTCTTTCTCTGTTAATCGATATAGTTCATTCATTTACAAAGTGATTAGATAGGTGGACTAATATCACATATTTGTAACTGTTGTTTTCTATTTATTGTCTTTGTTCTCATTTTCTTATTGTGTGTGTGTGTGTGTGTGTGTGTGTGTGCCTTCTGTAGTCTCAAATGAGCTTTTATGGGATACTGTTTCTCCTCCCTCTGAGTCTATCAAGTGTGGTGCTATTGTCATTAATTGCAATGAAGCCGGCCTCTAAATCACAGTGACGCCACGCATAACAAGCTCCACAGGGTTTCCACTGACTAATTTTTGGCAGTAGATTGCTGGATTTTTCTTGCTAGTTTATCTTAGTTTGGAATAACTGCTGAAAACTGTTCCACATCACAGCAACATGCAACCCCCATTGGCAGAGAGGTGATGGCTGCCTGTGATGCATTTTGCCTAGAAACCAACTCAAGGTCTCTTACATGGAAGGTGGGAATTTTATCTCTGAACGACTATTTTCAATTGTTTCCTCATATTTTCAATATACATTCACAACTGATCTAAGTCTACCTTCAAACACCACTCTGTCACTGGTAACGCAGGTACTTTACAATTGCTCCCTTCCAACCCTTAGGCCACTGCTATGGTTCATTCCAGTTACCTGTAAACTTTAATAGCTCAATATATTGCTATTATTCTTTAAACAAATGATTATTAGTTAAATCTGGAAAAGAAAAAGATTCTTTTTTCTCATGCTATTCCAAGGAGCCCTATAGACACAGTATTGGGATAAGCATTAGATTGATAACTTTAAGATCTCCAGTTCAAAGTCATTAACTACTTGTGGGAGAAAGATTTACACTCTGCTCCCTTACAGAGGTACAATCTTGGAAACCTTAAGGGTGGCTATGCTCTGCCCAGGCATCACAATGAGTTGGAATCAATGCAACTGCAGTGGGTTATTGTGTGAATGCTTTTCCTTTCTTAAAGTAAAGTAGAATAAAGGAGAATGATGTGGGTAAGTAGGAGAAGTTTCTATTGGCATATCTTCAAGCTCAGAGTCTTTCCTTGACAATGCCCAGGTAACTTATGAACTTATCAAGAGCCTTTTAAATTTATGTTAGTGCTTTTTCTCTCTGGAGTTCTCTTCTGACTCGTTTCTGTATGTTCCTGCATGCTATGTCCGTCCTTCCTTCTCCCCCTCCCTTTTTGATTTAGTGTTCTTAGCATATTAAGCACAAACCCAAACCAAATTCTCTGCCGGTCAGTTCTATTACAACTCATGGCAATCCTATAAGACAGAGTAGAACTGGGCCGGTGGGTTTCTGAGACAGTAACTTCTTAAAGGAGTAGAAAGTCTCAACCTTCATTGGAGCAGCTGATGGCTTTGAACTGCTGACCTTACAGGTTGCAGCCTCGCACATAACCGCGACACCACCTCGGATTAAGCCTAGTGATTTTAAATTCCAGGTGTGATCATTTCAAACAAGGTGCCTTCTCTGAGTCGAGTGAGTTGCTTGCTGTGCCTCTGTAGATTGTGTTGCTTTTTTGCCTTTAGCGTGCCTCCTTGAAGTTGTTTGTTTTGAGTGTAGGACCGAATGTATTGGCTAAAAAGAGCCGCCGTCGATTTTCTTTCAGGGTGAGCTTTCAGGCTGTTCTGCCTGGAAGTTGGGCCGTGCTTACTGCTGGCTTTAGCTGTGATAGCAAAGGTTAAACTTGGAGTGCTGTTTTTGTCTCCTCCTGGGTCTTGGGTTTCCCTAGACTCTGCTTCTGAAATAGGATATGCAGCTTGATTTTTTTTTTTAACCTGTAATCCTCGGCGTCCTATTGATGTGGGTGTGAGCTGTCTGGTGACGGAAGGCTTTCCATGGCCCAGCGGGTTGATCTCCCTTCGTGGGTTGTGACTTCATCAGATCGGAAGTCTCCCTGGAGTTGGCAGGGGTTATTTCACTCCCCCCGGAGGCCTAGGCTTTGAAAAACCTGAGTCCATTAGATTTTGGTAAAGGAGCTTCCTTTTCACGATGTTAAGGAGAACAGACAAGCCTGGTGTGTTTAAAAATGGTACTTCCCCATCTCTTCCTTTTCAGTGAGAACCTGCTGGGGTTCTCGAGGCTGGAACTCACGAAGTAGGACGTTGCACAGCCTGGTTCCCCATAGAGTGGTTTTTGTTTAACTCCCAAGCCAGTTGACACGGAGCCTGCAGCGGTTTGTCCGTCTGTGGTGTGTTCCCTGCGCTAGCTCGCTGAGTCGGGGCCTTGGCTGTCTGCTCCTGGTAAGATGTCAGTTTGGTAAACTTAAGACTCACTGTAGATTTCAAGGTGGAAATTTTCCCTGTGACCCTAATACTACGATTGAGCTAAAAGTGGTTGGTTTTCAATTCGTTCCACTTTTTTCTTGTTAAGAGAATGGGAGTGATGGCGTCTGAGCTATTGACATCTCAGCCCTGCCCCCGCCTCTAGTTTTGTTTTGTTCACATAGGCCCAATGCCTGGCACATACAGACATTCAATAAATATTTGTTTCTGTTTTCCTTCATTTCAATCATTAGTTTTTAACCTGTCTGAATTGCACAACTGTTGCGCAATTTCACATGGTGGCATTGAATTCCATACTTAGACTCTATAAATATTTTTACATGCTGATGTGTGTAATCAGGGCAAGGGATATTTAAACTGACACATGGTTTTTCTTTATATCAGAATTGAAGACAGTGGTTTGGTTTTGTGGCTTTAGGAAAAGTACACGCTTGTGTTTGCACACTAGCCTCTGTGCTCAAAGACTGGAAGGGCTGCAAACTGAGAGAGTGTGTGGTTGTTAAGGCAGGTGCCCAGCCAACGGCAGGAGTAAATGGGATTTTGTGGCTGGCACCTAATTTGGGGGAAGATCAAAAAGGAGGAAGAGGAAATCTATCCACTGCTGGAAAAAATGAATAGGGGGCCCTTTCTGATCATCATCAAAACATTGACCAGATGCAGCTGTCCGTCGGTCATGCTGGGACAGAGTTCTCGAGTGCAGGGTTCCGGGTTTGAACTGCCACCGGGGGCACCAGGAGAATTTCCCAGAGCGAAGCAACAGCTTCCTCAGCTGCCCCTGCCAAGGGCCCAGGCCGACACTTCGAAACAGGACCAGGTGATTAAAGAACTACGAAGAGCTGGGCTGTAGTTTACGATAAGATAGGTGTAGCTTATGATTTTTTAAAGGCCTGGGTTAATGGGTTTATTTTGAAAACTAATGGATTAAAAGAAATCGGAGAAAAGAAATTATAGTCATACTTTGAAAAAGAATACATTAGAAACAGGAATGGAGAACAGGCATATCTTTCCACCTGAATATTGAAATTTTATGGTCAAGAAGCTATATATGCTTCTGTTTATGATAGATGCTGGTCACAAATCTTTAAGCGGACATTTCTTTGTTTAACCAGGAAAAAAAGCAATTTGTTTTGGATGACTTCAATTCTGATATCCTTCATTTTACTAGCCGGCCATATTTCTTATGAGACAGGGATGTTGTGAAAATGCTTTTAAGAAATGATTGGGCTTATCTTTTCATCTGGCTTATTTGCGATGTCATGTTTATTTTGTATTGAAAGTTAAAAGCTCCCTGTACAGCCTCTAAACCATCAGCCATGGCAGTTGTCTGCTAAAGGGAAGAATTCTTGAAAGGGAAAGGAAGATAGGAATTCTTCCTGGGAAAAGTTGGTCTGAAAACGCGTTCTGAAAACTCAGTAATTTCTCTAGGGAGGGAGGGTCAGATTTTGTCAAAACATCGGCTGCCTTCATTTAAAAAGAGTCAGCTGCCAATGTTTCAGCTAAAACCACTAAAAGCTGTCAAGAATCAACCAGATGGCAGCTTACCTGCCTTGATGAAACGGGAAAATTAAAACAACATGCGAATAGGAAGACACGAAAGAAAAGCAGTTTTTCGATATGCTTGCTTCTACTGGGAGTACTTTAGAAAGAAACGTGTGTATTCAGGGTTGCTGCCTATGTTTAATGTATCTTTTCATGGCGCGTTGAGCCAAGAAGAAGTTCCCAAAAGATATCTTCACGGGTAAAGCAAGAATAAAAGGTAGAGATAATTATTTATTAACAAGTTAGCCCTGGTGCGTAGTGATTACATGTCGGGTTGCATCTGTTTGGTTGGAAGTTCCAAACCACTAGCAGATCCGCTGGAGAAAGACTGGGCTTTCTGCTCCTGTAAACAGTACAGTCTCAGAAACGTACAGGGCGTCGCTCTGAGTCAATATCGACTTGATGGCTGGGTGAGAGTGAGCCAAGGGCAGGTGTGAAACACCCCATGCTTGCCATTATAGCTAACCTTGAAGAGTTTCTCAGTTTTTTGCAAATTTACTTCTATTCATTTAGTTAATAGATCTGAGCACCCACTTGTCCGGCAGGTGCTAGGAATACAAGCTAGGATAAATTCCTGTGTCACTAGGCTTTTGGTCTAGGCCAGTGGTCAACAAACTACGACCCACTGGCCAAGACTAATCCATCACTTGAGACACAACCAGGTTCGCTTTGTGTGCATTTTGTCCAGGCTGCTTTCAAGATATAACAGCAGAGCTAGTAATGGCAACCGAGATTGTATGACTTGCACAATCTAAAATACTACCTGGTCTAGGTTAAGTAAAAGTTTGCCAACCCCTGGTTTAGATTCTTTCTGAAGCAAGAAATCTAGGATGGAGAAAATAGAGGAGACACAAAACAGTAAGCCCTGCATTGGAAGAAGAATTCAATGTCATACAGATATTAGATACTTAAAGCAAAATAGATTTTATTTATTTTTATTTTGCCTTTTTAACATACTTCACATATCATGCAACAGTTCGATCATCTTAAGAAGAGCTGTGCAATCATCACCACCATCAACTTCAGAACGTTTTCTTCATTCTTGTACTTATTGTTAGCTCCCCATCCCCCCCCCGTGATGCCCCTAGGTGATTATTCATCCGTTTACTGTCTCTGTACATTTACCTGTCCTGGATTTCATATACAGAAAATCATACAAAAACACAAACAGGAAATAAGCAAACAAAAACAATGACAAAAAGAAAACAGAAAAATCTCAGTAGAAAAACGGACAGAAAATATTGAAGACTGAAACAACTTTAAAATGGGTCAAAAGGGAGAGAAATGATAAGATGCTACGTTGTAATCCACCTACACTTACATGTACAGCCACTCTGCCTCATAGCAACGCTACTCGTACCCCTCGACAGAGGGTCAGTGGGGATTCAACAGAGGCTTAATCCTTGTGCGGATCCTCGGTATCAATGTTGCCCTTCCACTGTCATCCGTAGCCCTTTGCAAACCAGGTGTTCAGAATTTAACCCCTTTCCTCTTTCAGATTTGGATTTTAGTAAGTACAATCCTTGGATCACACAGGCTGGCGCGTTTCTTGTGGACTTAGTTGAAGCCTCACTTAGATGGCTGTTTGTTTGAAGACAAGCCTTTAAGAACCCAGGTGCTGTTCTTTCTGATAGCAGGGCATCATCTGATTTCTTGAGCATACTTTGCTGTAGCACCCCTATCTTCAGTGACCTGTTCATCATCTTAGAGGGCCATGCCACAAGGACTAAGTGTTCTTAGAGCAAGGCTATGATGAAGTGTGAGCCCCCAATCCATTAATGTATCTATGGCTGATATATGTTCACTTTAGAGACATCATTATCATGAAAAATAGATTTTAAATACATAGGAAATATTTTTCCTGACTAATTTAAATTTGTATGAAGTCACATTTGTTAATGACTTCAAGGTCACACACTTGCTTCTGTGTGGGACAGTTTTAGCTTCTCGTTTGCAATTAGGATCTTGTCTATGACCACAGGTTAGCCGCCAACACTACTGTACTTGGCTACAAATTTATGGTGTTGACTAAAAGAAGGGAGGGAGAGGTTTATTTAGAATATAGGACAAAAATTTAAACAGAGCAAAACAGAAAACAGCTTATTTCTTTTGGACAGTGGACTCAGAATGTCCTTTTTAGTGTCAACTGCAAAATAAGCGTGGGGGAAGATGACCAGCACACCGAGAAAACCTGCAACGAAGTGGTGACATCTCTGAGAGAGTCTCTTCGTTTAATAGTTAGTAGTGGTGGCAAATGTCACAGCCACATCAGTCACCCCTTGGAAGATATTTTAATTGACCAAACTCAAGGTTCTCATTTTGTGAGACAAAATTTGGAGACAGATGCTTAGTGCCAGGTCTGAATCTCTAGATTGGTAGAGTTTGAGTATGTCTTTCATGGTCCTTGTAACTAACCTTGTTTCTAATTTTGGGCTTTGGAGTACAAGAAATGAGGCTTTATGCGGATTACTATTGATACAGGATAACGATTCCATGCGACCTTCATGTTGTCCAAACCTGTGTCTTATTTCAAGCCATTGACTCATTTCTGACTCAGAGTGCCCCCATCGGACGTGGTAGAACTGCCTCTGTGAGTTTCTGAGACTTAAACTCTTCACTAGAGAGGAAAATGTCATCTTTCTCCCACGGAGTGGCTGGTGGTTTCTAACTGTGAATCTTGCAGCTAGAGTGGCCCAGTGCGCATCCACTATGCCACCAGGTCTCCCTCACACTGGTAGAGAGCAGGCAAGTACCTTGAACTTGCAACTCTCTTGTGATGGAGATTCTCACAGCCCCTGAAAATTGGCATTAAAGAAACTTCTCACCACTGGTCCTGAGGGGTTCATCTGTCCTGGATTCTCTGTGTTTCCAGTTTTCATCTGCACCTCTGTGCATCCTGTGGTTTCATCAGGTTTGCCAGGTAGAATTGGGATCATGATAGTTGGGGGGAGGAAGCATTTAAGAACTAGAGGAAGGTTAGAGGGAAGGAGGAATGGGTCACACGGATCTACATACAACCTCCTCCCTGGGGGATGGGCAACAGAAAAGTGGTAAAGGGAGATGCTGGGCAGTGTAAGATAAGATAAATAATAATTTATAAATTGTTAAGGGTTCGTGAAGGAAGGGGGAGCGGGGAGGGAGGAGGAAAAGGAAAATGAGAAGCAGAAAGTGAGTTTTGAGAATGATGAGGGCAACGAATGTATAAGTGTGCTTTACATTTTTAAAAACACAAAAATAAATAAATAATTAACTAATTAAAAAACCCCGAAAACTTCTGTGCTTTCTATGCCACGGTTGAGATGATATTTTTGATAAAGTGACTTGGAACAATGGTCTCAGTGGCAGTACTTTTGGTTGAGAGAGAAGGTGAGAAAATGAGTAACTCTTAATTTCATTGATTCATGAAAGAATGCAAGGTCTCTCCTCTCTCTCTCTCTGTCTCTCTCTCTTTCCAATCAAATTAGGTTTGCTTGTTTAAAATTGGTGAAATATAAATTGTCTGGTTTTCAGTAAATAGGGGTGACCAATTCAAGCAAATAGCTTCACTTGATCCAGGAAAAAAAAATTAAGTCAAAATTCGGTCAAAGATGTAGAGAGAGAAATAATGTCCCAGCAGAGTAAATTTATTTAAAATGATGGAGTTTAGTGGATTAGGTAAAATATCTAGTTTCAGGACTTTGGCCTTCAGCTTGGCCATTGTGAGCTCAGAGACTGTCACTATGAGTTAGCTGTCTGCATCTGCTTGGCCTTGAGACTTTACTCCTTCTCCTTTTTCTTCTTCCCTTCTTAACAAAACCAAGTATCCAATGGACTAAATGTGTAACTCTTTCTCTTTTCTTCTGCTATTTAAAAGAGAAACTGGGAATTTGGGGAACTGTTTCCAATCAGTGCGAATGTTGTTGCCGTTGTTGTTTGGAAGCTAAGTACTGGAGAATGAAACACTAGGGGTCCCGCTCCACTTTCAGATTGTTCTTAGGGCTGAGCCCATTGTTGCAGCCACGGTGTCCATCCATCTCCTTGAGGGCCTTCCTCTGCTTCACTGCCCCTCCACTTCACCCAGCAGGATGTCCTTCTCCAGGCAGTGGTCTCTCCTGACGTTTATCCAGAGATCGATACAGCCAAGGCATTTGCTGCTATTGTTGCTGCTTTGGGATTGGTTCCCACCCACACCAACCGTAGGCACTGCAGAATGGCGTGCTGCTCTGTCCTGAGCCATTCTCACGATGGCTCTGACATGGGAGCCCATTGCTGCAGCACTGTGTCAATCCAGCTTAAGGATGGCCCTCCCTTTACCAAGCATGGCAGCCTTCTCCAGAGACTGCTCTGTCCTGAGAACATGCCCGAAGTCTGTGGGATGAAGGGCTGCCAGCCTTTCCTCAAAGAAATGGTTGGACTACACTAGTTCCAAGATATATTTCGTTGTTAGTTTGTCCGTCCATGGTACTCTCAGTATTCTTCTCCAGCACCATAATTCAAATGCACCAATTCTTCTTCGGTCTTCCTTAGTTAGTGTCCAACTTTCTCATGACTACGAAGCAATTTTAAACGCCATGGGTCAGGCAGGCATATCTTAGGCCTCAAAGTAACACCCTTGTTTTCAGCGCTTTGGCTTTTCAACACTTCCCAGGGAACCTTGATCCTAGCTAGCTTGTGTGGTCATTGTGAGACTCACGTGAGCTAGCCTACATACAACATATATAGCTCAACAGATATTCCACACTTCCTCACCCAAATAGCTTTAGCCTTTCCTAAAGGTAGTCTCCACCTTTAGTTGGTTTCTAGTCACTCAACCACTTCATTGCCATCAAATCAAATGATAGTAAGTCAGTGCATAATTTCCCTCCCCAGTCTGTATCAATTGACTTTACAGTACCCTCATTTTAATTTATATAAAAAAAATTAGTCCAACAGCAATCTCTACCTTCTCCAGGTCTTTCTGTCTTTTCATTAGGCATTCAATGTACTGGATATAATGTAAAACCATCTAGAATAGTTAGAACATCGAAACCACATTCTTATTCCCCAGAAAAACAAGGGCTTCCCACTTCCTCTCTGCTCAGCCACTAGTCTCTCCGAGCAATTCATCCCACCACCCCCGAGAGACGAGGCTTCAGGAATAGAAACGATTCTCCCTGCAACATATCCTGGAGTACATTCAATCAAACATTTCTTTTTCCATATTAAGATTTAAATCTGAAACTCTGGTTTCTCACAAGAGACATATCCTCTGAATTCACAATCACTGTTTTTGTAGGGGAACTTTGCCAATCTTATTTTAAACTTGGAATTCTGATGAACACTTATTTAACTCTATATGCTAGACACCCTGCTTACCAAGTGTGTTAGAAGTGCTTTATCATTTAGTCTTCATAAGAAACCTAGTTAGGTACTACAATAATTCCTATTTCCAAAAGGAAATAAAAACAACAACCAGTGTCTCAGAAAGTATTCTTCCCCTGATTCTACCAAACCAAATTTGCTGCCGTTGGGTCCATTCTGTCTCCTGGCGAGGGGTGGAGCCTCAGGCCCGCTTCCGTGATCTGGAGTCCCTGGATGACGGGAGTGGTTAACACACGGTCATTAACTAAAAGGCTGGAGGGCTACCTCTACCCAGAGGCTTCTCAGAGGACAGACCTGGTAATCTACTTCTGAAAAAAAACAAAATCAGCCAAGGAACACCCACGGGAGCAAAGTTCTCTGTCACAACGTGGGGTGAGTCGACTGAACTTGATGGCAACGGTGTTTTGTTTGGTTCTTAATTGTCTCTCCAATGCAAGTGCACAGAGTGGTGGCAGAGGGAATAACCAGAGAGAACCGCCAATAAGACTAAGCTTATAAAAAGATGGAGGGAAAAGCCCCTTTGTGTGTTTACACGTGTTTATCACAATCTATGTTTGCATTTCAGAAATGTCCTGAAGGTGCTAGGTGCTGAGCCTTTGAACCCTTCCTTCTGCAGTCATTGATCACAGGAGCCAAGGGCTGGGGGCTTGACTTCAGGAGCGGTAGCTCCCTGCAATCCAGAACTGGTCTCTGAGAGCTAAGAGCTGCAGCAGGCATCACCCATGGTTATTGAGGAATGCAGTGGGTCTCTGGATGGCATGTCAGTCATTCTTTTTGCCTCACCTATATCTGATACTCTACTGTCTTCCAAGTTTACCTTTGTTCAGCTCTTCTTTATTACCTCAGTTTTTTAATTTAGGGGTAAGAGCATTCACATGTACTGAGAGTCTATTGCATGCCTACAGTAGAATATCATGGACAAAAGAGGAATCTCTCAATGAGCAATGAAATGAATCGATACCGTAGCTGCCACCATGGCTGAAGCATAAACATTGCGAGGCATGCACAGGACCTGGCGTTCTTGCTTCTCTCGGGTGAACACTATGGGCTGAAACGGATTCAGCAGCACCTAACCACAAGGACAGTGTGGGCCTGGCTCAGTAGCAGTAACCAAAGGCATTTGTATTTCAGGAGCCCTGATGGTGCAGTGGCTAAAGCGCTGGGCTGCTAACCTCAAAGCAGAAGGTTCAAACTCACTAGCTGCTCCACGATGGGGGAGAAAGAGCTGGAAGTCTGTTGCCATGAAGATTTTTCATAAAGATCTGGAAACACGATCGGGGCAGTGCTACTTTATTCTACACGGTTGTTAGTAGTCACTGGCGGTGGACACTTGATGTTTCACACACGTGATCGTGGTTAACCCTAAAGCAGTCTTAAGAAGAGGCCACTAAAGAGCCGCGTCCAGTTTTCAAATGCAAAGCAGGTTGTGAGAAGCCTGGACAGTGTTGCTCCATCCCATCCGTTCTGCCTTCCTTTTCTAATACGATTGTTTCCAACAACTCTTTCAGTAGATAACTTTAATGAATGCTGGGAGTTTGCAGGGAGTCCCATGGGTGTTGTACTACAGGCTATGTGCTCAGCTGCCACCTAAGAGCTGGAGGTTCTAGTCCACCTTTGGCAAAAGGCCTGGTGATCTGTTTCTGAAAAACTGCTGATTGGCAACCCAACATAACTTGAGCCTGACACACATGGAGACACCATGGGTCCGAATCAATTGGAGAGCAACTATTTTGTTTTTGTATTCAATGTGAAACAGTCATTGTCATGCGTCTATAAATATAGTGGAGGCTTTATTAAATATTAAAGTGATAATTCTATCCGTCTCAGAGAGTTCTCTACTGTACGTTTGCATCTTCATCAAAGATCAACATAATGAAAACAGATTTATAGAGGGACATCCATTTGGGGACCTCGCGTAATGAACCCTCTCAACTTTCAGTGATATCTTGGGATAGTACGTCTTAGATGGAGCAACAAAAGCAAAGCAGCTCATTCGACTAGAATTAGAACTTCAAAAACATATGTAGTAAAGTGATGCCAACTTATTAAGAGATAAAAGGTAATTTTCTCTCTTTCAATTTTGTTCCTGTGAATTTTCACGATGTCCTAGCCCCAAACAGATCATTCTTGTTTGTTGTTCAGAAAGTGCCAAACCCGGGAGACATCTTTCTTAGTCAACTTCTTTCCTCACATACTGTATATTTAAGGACAGCTCAACAAGTTTTAATCAATTCCCAGTTATTTCCACTGAGATCTGTGTCTTGGAAAAATGTGTACCCTGGTCCTCCAAATTGTTTCTAAAAATTATTGCTATGATCCAAGCTCTCACACCAGCTGTTTTTCCCTCTCCATGGGAAAACGTAATACAGTTCCTTAGTGTCCTTTGGCCACTAAATCCCCAAGTCCCAGAAACAACTGGTTTTCTTTGACCATCCATCAAATCACTAGAGTCTGCTTATCACATAAACGTTCCTACAGAATTTCAAAAATATCGGTGGCTTCTTTGTCTTCACCTAGCGAGTTATTCTTTATTTTGTGGATTTCTTCAGAAAGAGGGAATATAAGAAACAAGAGCCGCTTTCAAAAGTAGGGTCACGGTGTTTGACAGACAGCTGGCAAAATCCATGTCAGCCCAAGTAGCCAAGTGACAAGTGTCTCATCAGTTTCTGGCTACATACTTAATTTGCCTTTCAGTGTGGTTCACCTTGAATCCGCACACTGGGACTAGACTCCTGGGCAGACTTTCTTATGGACCCCTCTTCTGTAATTCCCTAAAGGTATAATTTATACAGACTGACCTCCCAGGATTAAAACCATATTACTTCTGGAAGGCTTTCTTAGTTTCTTTAACACCAGCTCTTTCGCTATTCTTTGATTTTATTTAAAACCAATAACATTTTCCCCAGCACTCTACTGGCTGAGCATTTTTCATCAGTGTCTCAGAAAAGAGAAAGTACTTTTTGAATTTTGACCACCCTGATTAGTAAAAACATTAAAGAACAAAAGGATTTAATGTTTGTATGCTTTAGAGATCAAGTAATTTTAAAAAATGCCCTTTGTTCTTAGTTTTATGTATAGGAAAATGCTGAGGTTAATTCACTGACCATGTGGGATAATTTTACTCTCAATCAGTATATTTAAAAGATCTTTCATAACATAAAAAAGATCCAGCCCTGCCAAGGACAAATGACTGGGCACTGAAATTCCTTTGTTAGCTTAAGTCATTGATATGTAAAACAAAAGAAAATTCTTTGGCAGAAAATGGAGGCATTTCCAGATGGTTTCTATCTATTTTCTCATTGATTGTATAATTAAAATCCCCTTTAATCATCAGAAAAATTGAGATAGACTGTTTGTAATAGAACAGTACTGCGTTTTAAAGACATACTTCTTCTGCGGTGGGTTCATAGTAATGAAGTATTAGCAGCAACTATTTTGTGAATTTGCCCTGTGGAGAAAAGATATCTACATAATTCACTTGGGATGCAACTGCTTAACTGCTTGTGGCATCATTTTGACTTTGCCGTATAAGATCAGACACTATTTCATTCGAATGGATGTGAGTGAGCAATGATCACCTGGTTTTCAGGTAGTGTTTTTTTCTGCCCGAGGCAAGGCTCACACTATTGATGGAGTAAGAAGTGGACAAGTTCATTTGTGAGGCCAATGACTAAAGAATCAACCCAAACCCATTGTCACTGATTTGATTCCTACTCATAGCAACCCTGCTCTCTTTACAGGAGCAGACAGACTTGTCTCTTTCCCACTGAGGTGGGTTAGCAGCCCCAGTCCCTACCCCACAGAACCGCCACGGTGCTTGTTAATAAGGAAGGTATTGGTAAAATAGAAAAATCCTCCCAGTGAATGCTGACTGAATCTTACTAAACCATTTATATTCTCGTATGTCCATTGTTATGTATTTCTTCTACATTCCATCTACTCATTGTGAAATGGCATCTCCTCACTCTATGTAGACCCTGCACACACCCCTGGTTCTGGTTGGGGGAGAACTTACCTGTTTAGTTTGAATGATTACCTGGAGACTTGTGACCGTCGCAACCTTTCTATATCGACGTCCCCTTGATTGATAACTGTGCCAGCAATGGCTTTAACCTAGAAAACAAGCTACATAATAAAAACCCAGTTATTCTAGGTCTGGCTTGTAATCTCACCGAAGCCTCACAGGACACTTGGAAATGGTTGCCATCCTTCTCCCCATTCCATGGAGGAGGGTTGGAGGGGCTTAGGGAAGTTAGATGATCCAGAGGCCTTGTGGCTTCACTAGAGGACCCAGTGGCAGAATGGGTTCTGTGCTGGGCTGCTTCCTGTTAAGTACAGCGGTTGGGACTCATCAGCTGCTCTGTGGGAGAGAGGAGAGGCTCACTGCTCTCATAAGAGAAACTAGTATTTCAGAAATTCACAGAGACTCTTACTCTGTCCTTTAGGGCTGCTATGAGTTGGCGTAAACTTGCTGGCAAGGCGTTTGTGTGACTTTAGTTGGATGGCACTTTTGGGTAAGCACTGGACTGCTAACAGCAAGGTCTTTGGGTCAAACCCACCAGTGGCTTCCTGGGTGAAAGATGAGGCTTTCTTCCTCTGGTGGTCTAATAAATTCCTTGTAGGGTGAGTAGGAGTCAGAATTGACTCTGTAGCAGTGACTTTTGGGAAGACAAATTTAGGTAATTGACTTGAAAATAGAGCATTGAACTTGGCTATGCAGTTCCACCGCTGATGAGAATTTCTTCCAACCCAGATATACTAAATCAGAATCTTCATTTTCACAAGATCCCTATATGTTATATATCCTCAGGTGAGCACTAAAGAACCCCCCCAGGTGATACTTATGTATACCTGGGAATCTGATTAAACTGATGCTGATTTTGTCTTGCTAAACTGTAGATGCAATTATAGATCTTAGAGGTAATCATATTAAACTGTAGGTTCTGATTCAGTATATCTAGGATGAAAAGACAATTCACAGAAAGGTCAAATGGAATGAACCAATCTGAATTCCTGCAAAAAAGGCACCACACTTGACCATTATTTTGTTGTCTCTCAAAGTAAAACTAAACCCCCTTTGTGCCAGCAAGCAGGCTCTCAGAGCACCATTTTAAATTAATGCTGAATTAAGGCAGAAGGGAGAGCTGCTGTTTGTTGCTGTCCGATGGTTTCTATTCCTTTCCCTAAGCCTTTGTGGGGCAATAGACAAGGACCCCAGGAAAGATGGGACAGGGAGTGTGTGGCACTTAGGTTCATCTCTCATGATTCTGCTTTAAAGCTGGAAGAAGCAGTCATCAGAGACCCGCTTTGTATTTCAAAACCAAGACCTGCCTCTGTGAAAGCTTCACTTGGTGTTACTATAGATTTTTTTAGTTCACTGAAAATTCAGAGCCCCATAGTAACACTGCAATATGATCGCCTCTGTGTCCTATTGCCTTAGTTAATTTTCCATGAATACAGTGAGGCATGTAGTAGTACTATACTGGTATTCAATTCTAAATTTCCTATCTTCTCTTGCAACTCTGTTGCTGCTGAAAATGTAGAGGAGACATGCCTGGTCCATGCACCAGATCCCTCATTTCTACACACACCACTCAGTGACTTTGATTCTGGTTTTCGGTTGTGCAGCCTCTCTTTCATTTCCCACATTGTTCCTCCTTATTAACATACATTCCCGAAGCTCCCTATCTAACCTTTCAAGCTGCTGTGGTCAATTGAGCTCTTCTGGATAGATTTTTAAAAAGCAAAAATCAGGGTGTATTGCAATTCCTGGTGTGCCTGATTTAATTGGCAGCATTTTCCCTAATGCCACATAAAAGGTAGAGCATAGAAAGATGGCATTTCGACTGCAGTGAAACACGGTCCCTCCATTTTACAGAGGCAACGGTGGAGGTTAAATCATTTCTTCTCTGTTACCCAACTATGAACTACTTTTGACAGATGATGGCTAGTTGTTCAGAAAGTCAATTTTCCTTTTCTCTTGGGCACAGTTGGTGTGGTCTACACATTTCAATTTCCCTTGTAGTTAGATTTGGCCATGAGACAGAGGTCCGGACAATGGAATGTAGAGGGAAAACCAGACCCATCAAAAATCGTCTACTTTTCTCTCAAGTCTCTCAGTTAGATACCAATATCCAGAGCACCCCTGGATGATGATAAAACTTCTCTTGACTTGTTTCATGAATGACTGTGCCGAGTGCTCTTCTTCTAACCTGCTGACTGACCTTGCATGGGTTTGATATACACGTTCATTGCGTTATGTCATTGACATTTTGAAATTGTTGCTGTCAGGAGCCCGAGTCAATTCTGACTCATAGCAACCGAATGTCCACGCGGCTGCAATGTTGCCTGCCTCTGTACCATCCTCACACTTGTTCTTGTGTTTGAGCCCATTGTTGCCGCCTCTGTGTCCATCCCTCTTGTCGAGGGCCTTCTGCCCTTTCAAAGCCACTCTATTTCCACATGCATGATGTCCTTCTCTGGGGGCCGGTTTCTCCTGATAGCATGTCTAAAGTCTGTGAGATGAAGTCTTGCCATGCTGGCCTCTAGGAGCATTCTGGCTGGACTTGTCCTAAGACAAATTGTTTGTTCTTTTGGCTGTCTATACTTTCAATCTTCCTCACTAGCACCATAATGCAACTGCATCCTTTCTTCTTTGGGTTTCCTGAATCAATGTCTAGCTTTCACATGCATATGAGGCTATTGAAAATACCCTGGCTTGGGTCAAGTGCACCTTGGTCCTCAAAGTAACGTTCTTGCTTTTCAACACTTTAAAGGGATCTTGTGCAGCAGATTTACCCAATTCGGTGTGTGTTTGATCTCTTGCCTGCTGCTTCCATGAACATGGAACCAAGCAAGAAAAAAACCATTGACAACTTCGATCTTCTCTCCATTGATCATTGTGGTTTTGAAGAAAGGCCCAGCCATGTACTCCCCAAACACCTACTATTGAAAACCTATGGAGCACAGTTTTATGACATACATGAGGTCCCATGAGTCCAAAGCTGTTTGACAGCAACTGGTAAGTCCAGGTGTGGTAAACCAAAATCAGACTCACTGCCACCAAGTAGTTTCAGACTCATAGTGACTCTATATGACAGGATAGAACTGCCCCTTTGAGTTTCTGAGACTGTAACTCTTCATGGGAGTAGAAAACTCTGTCTATCTCCCCAGGGGCAGGTAAATTAGTGATTCTGAACTGCTGACTTTGCAGTTTTCAACCCAAAGTATTTTTGTTTTGTTTTTTTGTCAACTTGGCTGGGCCAGGCTTCTCAATGGTTAAGATGTACCAATGCCCAAGGATAAGGTTTTCTTGAGGGTGTGGCCTGCCTCCAATAGAAGTGGATGCTGTGGAAAGCTTACTTGCCCTTTGCTGAATCTGTATCCTCCATTTGGCTCATCATTTAAACTCTGGTTCTTTGGACTCGAGTCAGAAGTTTGCTGTATTGATCCTTTGAGTTGTCAGCACACTGCCATCTTACTTGCCGACCTTAGTTCCCCTTACTTCTGCAAAACAAGAGTCCTGCCCTCTGACCTGATGATCTTGGATTCACCACTCCCTGGAGCTATGTGAGTCAGGAGAAGCCTGTAGCCTGACCTTTGATCCATAACTTATAATTTGCCTAGCTGTCTCTATGTGATATATCTATGTGATAGAAACCTCTATACACGAGTATACATATATAAGCTTTATTGGTTGTTTTTCCTTATTAACATACATTCCCGAAGCTCCTTATCTAACCTTTCAAGCTGCGTGGTCAATTGATCTCTTCTGGATAGATTTTTTTAAAAAGCACAAATCAGGGTGTATTGCACTCAGTAACTGTATTTTATTTAAGAGCTAGTGTATGTGGCAGAATGAATGCTAGATTAGTTGTCAATATAGTATGATAGCTGTACATCCGAATTTCTTACTTTAAAATATAAAGATAATGCTATAACTCTACTTACTTGAAATAATTTTGCAATGATAAAATGACATGATGTGTATATGAATATTTTGTGAACCAATACTGTACAAGATTAGTACTACTATATTCTAAACAGTACCCATCCACTTGTATGTAAAATATGCATATTCCTCCATTTTTTAGGTGCAGGCTTTACATTACGTGTAGGTGATAAAACAGAACCATGTGTTTCCTTACCTTGGGACAGAAAAAAAGTTGCAACTTGATAAAGCTTCCTTGCTTAGCTCCATTTTCTGTGTATACCAGAGAGTCACATGGAAATTTATTCAATAAATATTTGAGAGAAGGTTATAAAGCATTTCAGAAGCGCAAGTAAAAGCTAGTTAAAAACCACATAACTAATCATCCTCTAGACTCTTTATCTGGGATAAACAATTCTACTTTGGAAGTTCTTTTTCCTCCTTTCTAAATTTTGTCAGGTCTATTTGCCGTAGAACGAATAGCAATACATTAATAATCAAAAGCACATTAGTGTTTTTTACATCAACCCTTTATCTCCCTTTGGGTCTGTATAAGGAAATGCTCATTAATTTCATCGGCATACATTTCTCACTGTGGACAGTTTGCACAAAACTAGTTTTGTGGTCCTGAGTATTCTCCTCGTGAATACGCTACACGTACTATTCTTCCCGTGAATATGCTGCACGTACTGAGTATTCTCCCTGTGAATATGCTGCATGTACTGAGTATTCTCCCTGTGAATACGCTGCACGTACTGAGTATTCTCCTCGTGAATATGCTGCACGTACTGAGTATTCTCCCCGTGAATACGCTGCACGTACTGAGTATTCTCCCTGTGAATACGCTGCACGTACTGAGTATTCTCCCCGTGAATATGCTGCACGTACTGAGTATTCTCCCTGTGAATATGCTGCACGTACTGAGTATTCTCCTCGTGAATATGCTGCACGTACTGAGTATTCTCCCTGTGAATACGCTGCACGTACTGAGTATTCTCCTCGTGAATATGCTGCACGTACTGAGTATTCTCCCTGTGAATATGCAGCACGTACTGAGTATTCTCCCTGTGAATATGCTGCACGTACTGAGTATTCTCCTCGTGAATATGCTGCACGTACTGAGTATTCTCCCCATGAATATGCTGCACGTACTGAGTATTCTCCCTGTGAATACGCTGCACGTACTGAGTATTCTCCCCGTGAATATGCTGCACGTACTGAGTATTCTCCCCGTGAATACGCTGCACGTACTGAGTATTCTCCCCATGAATATGCTGCACGTACTGAGTATTCTCCCCGTGAATACGCTGCACGTACTGAGTATTCTCCCCGTGAATATGCTGCACGTACTGAGTATTCTCCCCGTGGATATGCTGCACGTATTAGATGTGCTATCCACTCTATTTGGACCTTTTTAAGTGTTAGTCATGAAATTATCTTAGATTGTTTGCTTTCAAACATCTATCTTTCATCACTGCTGGATCAGATGTTTTTATTTCCCAATGACAAGATCACATGTGTGGGGTATTTCCGGACAGCAATATATGGTCCTGAAGCAAGGGAAGGAATAAAGCCCTTAGATTTCAGTACTGTACTGAATGGTCAAGGGACTGACTTATTCTCCTTTCCAAGAAATAATTCCAGAAACAAAATGTTTTCTCCTAAGCTTAAATGAAAAGCAGATACAACAAAGGCTTTAAACTGAGAAATAATAGATTCACTGGCAGCAGGTACTGAAGGAATTACACATTACTCAGACTTCTAAAAAAATTGGCTACGTTTGCAACCTGGGGGTCCAAAAATTCTCTAGAAATTGTTGTCTATGTTAACCATAAAACTACTAAACATATTATTATTTTCAGATTCACTTAAAAAGGATAACCTTGATCTTGAAGTAATTCCCTGTAGGGAATTACTTGTGGTAAAAATGTATTTTTGAAGTCCTTTGTTAAGCACTTCAATAAATCAAAATGATACAGGAAAATCTGATATTCCTATGGAAATTCCCATGTGTTTATTACCCCTTTTATAGTATTGAAGCTAGTAATTCCTATACTTAAGAATCTGGCTCTTACATTTTCTCAGCTTAAACTACAGTTGGAAGGAATGTTACTGTGGAAATTTATTTATTTGTTTTCTTTGCTTTGTATTATCTGTCTCCTTACTCTCCAAGTTTACCTTAAACCCCTGTCACTCTAAATTGGTTCTGTTATCCAATCACACACTTAGTCTACATTTTCCCATGAGAGGGACATGAGCCACATATATTTGATTAACCTAGCCTTCTCATGGACTCATCTATAAATCAGTGCTCAGATTATGTGAATATTCTCTTCTGTTGGTCTTAGCTGTAAGAGCAATCCTTTTAGTTTGCCTAGAGCTAGTGGCTTTCTGGGATATAGACCTTTCAGTGGTGAAACCGAGATCCTTCACGTGAGCTGAGATGGTTAGTAATCCTAGCGCATTGCAAATGCACAACTAGATGAAAAGCAGCTACCCCGACAGAGTCTTATTGATTATGAAATATGTATCCCCAATTCTGTTTCACCTTTCAGGGATCATCATTAGGATTTAACTCCTAAGTACAGAGATAATTAGTAGCATATTTGGGGCTTAAAAATATAATTTTCTTGTTTAGATATTTAGCCTGAAGAGTAGGCTGTACTATATTAGAAATACAGAATTTGGGTGAATGTTTATAGATCAAATTAGTTATATATATGTATATCTATTGGACCTGCTGAATATTATTTGTTATAATTCAGCAAGACATTCACCAAGTATTTCATAGCCATTTATTTCCTTGTGGTTTATTTTTTAAGTTGTGATGTCTACTTTCAGACCTCAGTATATTTCACTGTGAATTTTAGCAGAGTGTTTATAAATATTTTTTTGCTGAGAATCAGGTCTATATGTCCAAAAAAATAACTCTCTTGTCAACATTCCTTACTTCTTCTGATTTTCCCAGAGCTGGGTTTGTAACGCAGATCTGATGTCTGTTGGCTTTCTCCTAGAGGTGACTCTGTTCATTCTTTTTTTTTTCTGCTTGAAATAGTTTATTGTATTTATGTAATAAATCCTCATGGAAAATTATGGTTTGGCTTAGCTCTCTGCAACCCGCTCCTGAGCTCTGAGGAAGCTTGCCTTCTTCTGAGCTACCCGATCTTTCTTCTGGGCAAGAGACATCTTGGGACGATTCCACCTCTTCTTCTTCACATCTCTCTTGGGCTTCTTCTCATAGACCGGGTTCTCTCGTATAGTGGCATGTGCTTTCTTGTACATCTCTTCCATCATGTCAGGAGTCACGATGTTCTTTATGTATTGAGAGAACTGTTTCTTGTAAGCATCTTCATCCTCTTCCATTAGGTAGCGCATGTAGTCAGCGACGTTCTGACCCAGGATGTGTTTTCGATGCACCTCTGCATTGAATTCCTTGCTTTCTGAATCATAACCAGGGAATCGCTTGGTACTATGAGGGGTAGACAAGCCTCCGTCCACAGTCCCCTTCAGAGCCCCAAACACTTTATTTCCAGTGGTGGTACTGGCAAGGCCGGCATCCAGATAGCAGGTGAAGGCACCAGGTTGACCGTCAATGCTTTCCACATTGTATTCATCTCCAGTTACCTCCACTTGGCCTTCATAGATTTTGTCCATGCCAAACCTATTAAGAAGCCTGCGGGCCAGCAGCAGGCCAGTACAATATGCTGCAGCGTAATTGGTCAGGCTGACTTTCACACCGTACTTGGGAAGTTCGTGAGCATACGCTGCACAGACAATCATGTCCCCTTCGATACGGGCATAAGCGATCTGGCAGATGATATCCCTGTTAATTACACGAACTATCATCCTGTATTTGGGTGTATTGTACTTATTTTTATCTTGGATTACCAAGCGTTTTCGAGCATAATAATCAGTTTTGCCCTCTTGTCGTCTTCTAAATTTCACTTGGTATCTCTTGAAGTAGGCCTTGTTCTTGACAACTTTAACAAACCCCATCCTGCGGAAAAGAGAGCAGCGCCCATCACCACAGACCGGCAGGGCGAGCGGCTCTACAGGGGGTGGGAAAAGCGACTCTGTTCATTCTTGTGATTGTTTGTGATCCAGTGCTTCAAAGGACATGGATTATTCCAACTATTTGACATTATAATTTTTGTTTTAATGAGATATAGCATATGGGGCAAATGATATCTGTGATTTTTCTGGAAACTTTGAGCTTGGAGGATCAATCGTCAGACAAAGACCTTCCTCTTCCTTAAATCTTGGTTTAGCTTCTTTCAGAATTGGAGAGAATCAATCTTATGTATTTTGAATGGATATAATGGATCATGTTATTGACTGTAACAATGTCTTAAAAACAAAGTAATTTTCTCTTGTTATAGCTAATAGTTACATTGTATAGACACAACCTAATCAGCACATTTTCTTCTAGAGTCATGATGCGATGACAAAATTGTTGACTTTCTGAAGGAAATGACCGTTTCTAGGCCTTTATGGAAATAACTGTTCCAGTATCATATGTCAGGAGATGCCAGTAAGTAGCCTTATTAAGTGATAGAAATTTTGTATCTGTTTTTTTTTCCTGCTCTGGTGCATATTTGGGCTGTTTTGTCAGGCTAACGTCGTCAAGTTATCAAGTTCTAAAATGCCTTCTCTTGTCCTGTCCTCTTCTTCGTACAGTATCTGTGAGAAGGCCTTTATGTGAAACAGGCAGGGTGTTGAAGAACATATCATATATTGTTGTTGTTGGGTGCTGTCCAGTAGTTCTGACTCATAGAGCCTGAAGTACAATGGAATGAAATTACGCAATCCTGCACCATGCTCACAATGGCTTGTGTGTTTGAGTGCATTGTTGCAGCCACTGTGTCCGCTTGTCTCCTTGCGGGTCTTCCTCTTTCCCCTGCCCCTGCTCTCCCTTCTGCAGGGACGGACCTCTCCTGATGACGAGTCCTAAGGCCATGAGGTGAAGTCTCACTACCTGGGGCTCTGAGGAGTCACTGACTGTACTTCTCCCAAGACAGATGTGTTTATTCTTCTGGAAGTCCATGGTACTTCGAATATTCTTCACCAGCACCATAATTCATGTGTATCAATTCTTCTTCAGTCTTACTTGTTCGTCATCCAACTTTTACGCAGTTGGTTCCTGGCCTGGTTTTGGCCATGGCTACCGAACTTCTCCATTGTTTCTTGCCATGGATGCAGCCAATTTGATTTCTGTGTCTTCCACAGGTACATTGCCATTTATGCTGTTGAAAATGGGAGTTTCAGTGGGGAAGTTGTAAAGTTCTATCATACAATATCCAGCTCCATTTCTATCACGCAGGCCATATTTCCAATTACTGATGATTCTTTTTGTTTCCATCTATTTAATTTTATTCACTATTACTTACCAATTTTATAGTATGCTTGGTTAATTTTAGACTGGAGAAATTGGAAGAATTCTTCAATTTCTTCATTACTTTTGTTGGTGTATAAATTTGAATAATAGTTGTCCTCACTGATATTCCTTGTAGGCAAGTAAATATTATTGTATCATGCATAGCTTTGTAATTCAAGATAGGTCTCAACAAGTTCAAGATGGGTAAGTAGATAGATAAGTAAGTTGATAAGTACATAGGTAGATATTGTCTGTAAGAAGATAAAGCTGGGTATGATATATCAATATGGTATATTCCTTTACTTCTGTAAATAATTATGTTATCTCTCCAGGATCCATACCAGACAGCTACAAAAGGAATGTTATCTGCTTTTAACTTTCCCCCAACCACACCTTTCTACTGGTAGGTAATACAGATATCATATCAATCTATAGTTCAATCACATGAAGCAATATCGTATAATTTCCACCATAGCCAGTTTCAAAACATTTTCTTTTTGAACTCCTTGAGATCATCTCTCATTGACACCCCACCCTCACCCATTGTATCCCCTGGGGAACCTTTATTCTGCTTGCTGTCTCTATAGGGTCTTCAATTCTGGTTTTGGAGACTGAAAACAAAAAAATAACAAAAATTCAAGCGAGCCACCCCAGTGGCAAAATACATCAGAGCTTAGCCCTACTATGAAGAAAAAGGAAAAACAAACCAAAAAACCCACCCCACAAAATGTTGAAAACGCTATCAGGCGCAACATGCATGGGAGGGATCAATCGACGAGCTTCAAGTCAAGTTTATCCCCTTCTGATCTGCTATAGTCATCTCTCCAAGGCCCTCTGTTTTGTAGCTAGTTTATTCCCATCCCTCCATTGCATATAGAGGGAAATCACTGGAGGTCTATTCCCTGTATAGATCTCATTGTATCTGTATCTTGGGCTCTCTCTGATGGATTGCCATAGCCCTCTACTAACCAGAATCTGACAATTTAAGCTCAGATCTTATTTCCTCCTTTGGTTTCAAATTATATAACTTGTAATCCTTTGGTCGCTGATGTTGGAGTGCTTCTTCGATGTTGGCTTAGTTGATACCTCAGTTAGATGACTGCTTGTTTGTAAACAAGCCTTAGGACCCCAGAGCTATCTTTTCTGATAGTCGAGCACCGTCTACTTTTTCCACCACATGTGGCTACAGCAGCCACACCTTCTATGTTTCCTTCCTAGGGTGAGTATTGAGCAGGTTTATGATGTAAGGACTAATTGTTCTTAAATTGGAGCCAGGATTTAGTGAGAGCCCCAAACCCATTCCCAGATCTATGTCTTTTTTTCTTCTTCTAATTTGCCTTTGGTTTCCCTTAGAGACCTCCTTGTCATTTAAGGTAGAGAGTCTTATCAATTATCACCCTGGAGTGTAAAGATCTTCTGTTAATATTGGCATCGATTAGCCCCTGGTACTGATTTTTAAAACACACTTGAAAGAGGGATATTGGGCCACAGCAGGCTAACTACATATCGAAATAACTGAATTATTTGTTATGTACAGAACAAATCCTTTCATGGCTGAACGCTTTTTATACAAACAGTGGGAGTTGGTTATCAGGGAAATCTTAGAACAATATTCACTGAGAGTGTCAGTCTGGTTTTCCCGAATAATATATATTGTATTCCAACATATGGGGCATTGATATCATCTACTGACAGCTCAATGCTTGTGTATAGCTGGCGTCTGCTTCTTAAAATGCCTGTATCTTCAGTCTTAATTCCTTAGGTTACAGGTGTGTTTGAGGCAGAGTCCAGTTCCCTTGGTGGCATTTCAGCCTTTGGAGTGTGTTTGGAGCCTCACAGGAACCAGCATTCAGTGCCCCAGTGTTTTTAACATTTAGAGAGTAAATCTATGTTTCTCTTTAGCATGATAATGATAATGGGTAAACAAGAAGATGTGGATTTAAATCCTTAATGACCATTTAAAGATTTTATTTCTAGTACATTCACATAAATAAATGATTAGCAATCATCCCTACAGTTGTAAGCAATGTATAGGAAATTATCTATACCCTGAGAAATGCAGATCACATGCCATGGTGTCTTCATTCAGAAAGGAAACCTCTTTTGCTGTGTATCAAATTGCTCCTTTACCACATGTACTTAATTATTCATTCTCATCTGTCCGCAGTTTCTTGATTGAAACCACTGAGGAAGCCTGAAGTGGTCAATAGTTAGCTGTTCCACAGACAATCATGAATACATAATGTATGCAGCTAAGCAACAAGGACCAAGCGCTTTGTCTCAGAAGAAATCTGTGCCTTTTCTTGGCATTATTAGGTCAAAGGTCTAAAAATACAACATTTTAATTTATTCTTAGTTTTTCACAAGACTTTAATAACACAACAACTTAATGATTGTTTCTGTGAAGCCCTACATTTCAGTTCCTCCCTACTTCTTAATTAATCCACCACCTACAGGTAAGTGGATTAATTAAGAAAAGATCTCTGAATGAACCCCTGCATGGGATAAATAATGTGTGTGTACCCAAATAATTTGTTTTCCCCCGGGCCCCTGAGAAGTACCAGCTGTTGGTGTTGGGTGCCATTGAGGTGAGTCTAACTCATAGTGACCCACCCATATGTACAACAGAACAAAACACTGAACCAGCTTCACCCTCACAGACTCTGCTATGTTTCAGTCCATTGCTGAAGCCACTGGACCCATCCATCTGCTTGTGGGCCTTCCTCGTTTCTACTGATCCTCTACCAGGCATGATGGCCTTCTTCGGGGACTGATCCTTCCTGATAAACCTGTCCAAAGTGCACCTTACAAAGACATTTCTTCCATGGCAGATTTGTTTGTTCTTCTGGTGGTCTGTGGTACATTGTATATTCACCACCTCTATGGGAATACCAAAAATCAAACCCCAGACTCACACTGCCGTCAAGTTGATTCTGACTCCAAGCGATCATTAAACAGAGTAGAAATGCTGAGGGTGTCCCTGACTCTACAGGAGTGAAAATCTTCATCCTTCACCCATGGAGCAGCTGGTGCTTTTGAACTTCTGGCCTTGTACTTAGTAGCCTAATGCATGACCCACTATGTAAACAGGGCTCCATCACATAGGCATAAATCCTTTTTGGACCCACTTTTATTGTGGCGGTGGGATGAATGAAAAGATCGTGTCTCAGGTTAGAAGCACCTTAGTCCTCAAGGGGACATCTTTGCTTTTTAACATTTAAGCTTTAAGGAGGTGTTTTTTTAATTTTGTTTTGTTTTTTGATACTCAACATCTTTAAGAACTCGATAGAACAAACAAAAAAAACCCCTAAACACTCTATCATCAAGATAAGTTTGACTTGTGGCAACTCTATAGGACAGAGTAGAACTACTTTGGTGGGTTTCGGAATTGTAAATCTTTATGAGTAAAGGACACCATCTTTCTCCTGAGAAGCAACTGGGAATTTCGAACTGCTAACCTTCGGGTTAGCAGCCCAATACATAAGCCATTCTACCAACTGGGCTCCTATCATTTGTTATGAGAGAAATGCAAACCACACCATAGTGAGAATCTGGAGCTACAGGGTCTGAATGACCCCTGAAACCATGACCCCGAGGTCATCTTTAAAGGGAGGAGGTCAAGGAGTAGAAGGTGTTTTGCAGCACATTTGTAGAATGCAATGCCATTTGTTTTCTTGGTTGCTGTTTCCATGGGGATGGATTGTGCATCTAAGCAAAAGTGAATCTTAGACAATTTATTGATTTCTTTTTCATGATATTACTCACTGGCTGTGAGGATTTTTATGCTATTCATGGTGAGGTATAATCCATACTGAAGACTGTAATCTTCGTCAGTAAACACTCCAAGTCTTCAGGGCTTTCCGAAAACAAGGTAGTGTCATCTGCATATTTCAGTTGTTAATAAGCCTTCCTTCAATCCTGATGCCACATTCTTTATGTATTTTGCTTAGATTACAGATGCAATTAGTATGGGGAAAGAATACAACCCTGACACATACCTTTCCTGATTTTAAATCAGATAATATCCTGTTCTGTTCGCTGGCTACCTTTTGGTCTATGCCAGTGGTTCTCAACCTTTGCCAACCTGATGCCACGACCCTTTAATGCAGCTCCTTATGTTGTGGTGACTGCCAACCATAAAATTATTTTTGTTGCTACTTCATAACTGTAATTTTGCTACTGTTATGAATCGGGCAACCCTGTGAAAAGGTTGTTCCACCCCCAAAGGCGTCATGACCCACAGGGTGAGAACTGCTGATCTATGCATAAGTTTCATTATACACGATCATAATGAAATGTTCTGGAATTCTGATTCTTCACAATGTAACCCATAGTGGTCATGATCCACACAGTTGACTAAATACCTTTGCATAAATCAATAAAAATACAATTAAACATCTTTCTGATATTCTCTGCTTTCAACCATGATCTAACTGTCTGATGTAATTCCATGTTCTGTTCTGAAAATTCCAGGCATTTCTGGCAGTTCTCTCTATCAATGGACTGCTGTAATCATTTTTTAATTATCTTTAGGAAAATTTTACTTGCATGTGATAGATGCCTGATAGATGATTTTTATGTTCTATTAGATCACCTATCTTTGGGATGGGGATAAGTATGGATATTTTCCAGTGGATTTGCCAGTTGGCATTTTTTCAAATTTTTGAATAAATGAATGAGCACTTGGAATAGATGAGTTGCATCTGTTTATTGAAATATATCAACTGCTACTCCTTCAGTTCCTGAATTGATTTTAGCTAATGCATTCAGTGCAGCGTGGACTTCCTCCTTTAATAATATTGGTAATTGGAACATATGTGGCATTCTGCAATGACTGAAAGCCAACTGATTGTTTTCACTTCAGTGACTGTTTCCCTTCCATGAAGGCTCCTTTTGTTGCCTATAAAGTCTTTCAAAATTGCAACTTGAGATTTGAATTTTTTTCTTCAATTCTTTCAACTTAAGAAATCCGGAATGTGGTCTTCCCTTTTAGAGAAGTTAAACTGTAGTTTTTGCTTATCTCATTGTAATACTTTTTTTTCTTTCAAATTTCCCATTGAAATCTGCTCAGCTCCTTTTCTTCAACATTTACTCCTTTTGATTTAGTGATGGTACCTTGAAAAGCAAGTTTCAGAAGCTCTTCTGACATCCATTTTGGCCTTTTCTTTTTTTCTTGTCTTTTTAATGACCCCTTGCTCTCATCATATATGATGTATGAGGCCATTCCACAGCCCATTTGGTCATTTGTGTTCAGTGCATCAACTCGATTTTGAGATGGTTTCTAAAATCAAGTGGGATATACTCAATGCCATATTTTGGCTCTCAATGAGTTGTTTTAATTTTAACTAGATACAACATGAACTTGCATTCAAACAATTGATGGTCTGTTCCATAGTCAAAGTTTCTCTGACTGATGATAATGAAATTTTCCAGTATCTCTTTTCACAGAGTCTATTTTATTTCTATATATTCCATTGGTGAGGTACATGTGTATAGTCATTATTTATATAATTGAAAAAAGGTATTTCTGATGAATAAGTTATTGGTCTTGAAAAATTCTACCATGAGGTGTTTGACACCATTTTCTTTTCTTTTTTTTTTTTTTTTAACATTTTAATAGGGGCTCATACAACTCTTATCACAGTCCATACATATACATACATCAATTGTATAAAGCACATCTGTACATTCTTTGCCCTAATCATTTTTTTCTCCTCTTTTCTTTTTTTACATTTTATTAGGGACTCATACAACTCTTATCACAATCCATACATATACATACATCAATTGTATAAAGCACATCCATACATTCCCTGCCCCAATCATTCTCAAAGCATTTGCTCTCCACTTAAGCCCTTTGCATCAGATCCTCTTTTTATTCCCCTCCCTCCCTGCTTCCCCTTCCCTCATGTGCCCTTGGTAATTTATACATTGTTATTTTGTCATATCTTGCCCTATCCGGAGTCTCCCTTCTCCCCCTTCTCTGCCATTCCTCTCCCAGGGAAGAGGTCACATGTGGATAATTGTAATCAGTTCCCCCTTTCCAAACCACTCACCCTCCACTCTCCCAGCATCGCCCCTCACACCCTTGGTCCTGAAGGTATCATCCACCCTAGATTCCCTGTGCCTCAAGCCCTCATATGTACCAGTGTACAACCTCTGCCCTATCCAGCACTGCAAGGTAGAATTCGGATCATGGTAGTTGGGGGGAGGAAGCATCCAGGATCTGGGGGAAAGCTGTGTTCTTCATCGGTACTACCTCGCACCCTGACTGACCCATCTCCTCTCCTAAACCCCTCTATGAGGGGATCTCCATTGGCCGACACTTGGGCCTTGGGTCTCCACTTTACACTTCCCCCTTCATTCAATATGGTATACACACACACATACATATATACATATACACACATATATCTTTTTTTTTTGCATGATGCCTTATACCTGGTCCCTTTGGCACCTCGTGATTGCACTGGCTGGTGTGCTTCTTCCATGTGGGCGTTTTTGCTTCTGAGCTAGATGGCCGCTTGTTCACCTTCAAGCCTTTAAGACCCCAGACACTATCTCTTTTGATAGCCGGGCACCATCAGCTTTCTTCACCACATTTGCTTATGCACCCATTTGTCTTCAGCGATCCTATCATGGAGGTGTGCAGCCAATGATATGATTTTTTGTTCTTTGATGCCTGATAACTGATCCCTTTGGGACGACTCAATCACACAGGCTGGTGTGTTCTTCCATGTGGACTTTGTTGCTTCTGAGGTAGATGGCCGCTTGTTTATCTTCAAGCCTTTAAGACCCCAGTCACTATCTCTTTTGATAGCTAGGCACCATCAGCTTTCTTCACCACATTTACTTGTTCATCCACTTTGGCTTCAGCAGTTGTGTCGGGAGAGTGAGCATCATAGAGTTCCAATTTAATAAAAGAAAGTATTCATGAATTGAGGGAGTGTTTGAGTAGAGGCCCAAGGTCCTTCCGCCACCTTAATACTTAACCTATAAATATAGACACATAGGTCTATTTCCCCATACTCCTATATATATATTTGCATGTACATGTCTTTGTCTAGACCTCCATAAATGACCTTTGACTCCTAGCTCTTTCCTCCATCTCTCTTGACTTTCTTCCTGCCCTACTACCATGCTTCGTTATAACCTGGGCTACACCTATACCTCTTCTCTATGCAACCTTACCCTTGATCATTCCCCACCAGGCTTGCCCCTCCCCCCTCTCTACCATTTTGGGTCCCATGTTGTTCCCTTGTCCCTGTGTTTGTTAACACCACTTCCTTACACCCTCTACGCCCCAACCCCAAGTCCCCCCGGAACTGTTGGTCCCGTTGTTTTTCCTCCAGATAGTTCATCCAGCCTGTCCTATTCAGACAGACCTGTGGAGACACTAACATGCATGAAAACAAGACAGAGGAAAACAAAGCAACAGTATACAACCAGACAACAAAACAACAAAAACAAACCACTGACAAAGAACAAAGAAAACACTTCACAAAAGAAAAGCTTGTAGTTCATTCAAGGATTGTTTGCTGGCCCTTAGGAGCGTTTTCCAGTCTAGTCTGTTGGGGCACCACGCCCTGGCCCCAAAGTCTACTTTCAGTATTCCCTGGGGACCTTGCCACTCCATTCCCTTACTGTTCTGCTGCACTCCCCCAGTGCTTTGCCTCGGTGTGGTGGTATCAGGTCAGGTGCAATTCCCACACTGTGTCTCCGGTGCTGTCCCCTGTATCGCCGTTAGTCACTAAGGGGCATCATTTCTCATAGTGGGACCAGCCATGTTGTTCTCTCTGTGGACTGGCTGCTCTACTCAGGAACATCATCCTCATGGCCTGGTGGGCCAGGCTGTGTTCCACTCTCTCCTCCTGCCCCTTCATCTGCTCCCGTGTGCTCTGATCAGATATGTCCATCTTCCGGAGCTGCAGAGTCAATGTCGTCCTTTGGAACAAAATCTTTTCGGGGGAGGGGCAGGAATCCACTTAATTTATGGTGCTGGGGCCAGCCTCCCAGACCTCTCCACTGGTTCCCTACCCCACGCCGGGATATTGCATTCACACCTTGCATCACTGGGTTGAAGTCTGGTCCCACTTTCCCTGTGGAGATATAAACAATACTCTCCCGTTGGGTGGATTAGTGCCCCATGCCCCCAATTCCCTTTTCTTCCTTATATTCATCCTTTTATTTTCCTTTCCCCCCCTCCTCCACCATTGTCTACCATGTGTCTCCCTGGTTTTGGTCTTGTCTCTGCCATACTACACAGACTTCACCCCACAAATGTTTGTTTACAGTAACTTTTTCCCCTATGCCACTTTTGCTTTTAAAACATTTTTTAATTCTTACCTCAGCGGGCTCATGTTGTACTTGTCCTTTTGTGCCTGACTTACCTTGCTTAGCATGATTTCCTCCAGTTCTTCCCATGCCCCTATGTGCCTCATACGTTCATCACTGCTTTTTAGTGATGCCTAGTACTCCATTGTATCTATATACCACAGTTTTTTAATCCAATCATCAGTTGATGGAAATTTGGGTTGCTTCCAACTCCTTGCAATTGTGAACTGTGCCGCAATGAACATTGGAGCACAGATATCTGGTCTTGGTTTGTTTCTTGCCTCTTCTGGGTATATGCCCAGTAGGGGGATTGCTGGGTCATATGGTAACTCTATTTCCATCTGTTTTAGATATCGCCAGATTGATTTCCATAGTGGCTGTACATACTTACAGGCCCACCAGCAGTGGATGAGAGTTCCTGTCTCCCCACAGCCCCTCCAACACTTGTTGCTTTCTGATTTTTTGAATTGGGCTACCTTTGAGGGTGTCAGGTGGTACCTCATTGTTGTTTTAATTTGCATTTCTCTTATGGCTAAAGATCGGGAACATTTTCTCATATGTTTGTTGGCCATTCGGATTTCTGTCCCTGTAAAATTTCTGTTCAAGTCCTTTGCCCACCTTTCAAGTGGGCTATTGTTTTTTTTCTTTTTGGAATCTAGCAGAGTATTGTAAATTTTAGTAATAAGGCCTTTGTCTGATGTGTCATTGCTAAAGATGTTTTCCCAGTCTGTGGACTCTCTTATTACTCTCTTGATGAATTTTTTTAGATGTACACAAGTGTTTTATCTTCAGTATATCCCATTTGTCAATTTGTGCCTCCTCTGGGTTTGTGTCCTTCCCTATTTCTGATAGCCTGTGTATTCCCTGCGCCAAAGTTCTCAAGTTGGTCCCAATTCCCTCATTGATGGCCCTAATAGTTTGGGGCTTAACTTCAAGGTCTGGCACCATTTTCATCATGAAGGTCATAAATTTCCAATTAGTGATCCTTTGTCTTTGTTTGCTGTGAAGTGAGTTCCTTGATCTGAAGCAATGCTATGTGGGTTGCCATGCAGGTGGATAAGGCATTCTGTAAGTCCACAAATAGTAGGAAGGCAAATCCCTATCCAGAGTAGGTGTCTATTCCAGTAAGAACAAAACGCTGTCCCCTCCATGATGGAAGTTGTTCTATGGAATCAACCCACCACCAAGTTTCTGGTTGACCTCCCCAGGTGTCAGCACTGAATCAACAGAGACCGGATGGGTGTGGTTATAATAGACAACAAGGTTTCCATAGTAATCAAAATAACCTGTCTCCTGTGGAATTATGGCATTGGCTGCTTAGCCACGGTGTCCCTAGAAATGAAATAGATGGGATACCTACTAAATATTTACGTGATCTATACAGGATACTGTGGTGGTGTAGTAGTTAAGTGATTATGCTTTGAGCTGCTAACTGCAAGGTTAGCAGTTCAAAACCACCAGCTACTCCAAGGGAGAAAGATGGGGCATTTTACTCCCATAAAGAGTTATGGAGACTCATAGGGGCAGTTCTGCACTGCAATATAGGGTTGCTTTGAATAATCATCGACTCAATGGCAGTACGTTATTTTTGTTTTGGTTGTTGGTGTTTTAATGCCTAAGGGACTCATTTTCTGGTACTAATGTTATTCCTAAGGATTTCAATAGCTAGACCTTCAGAAGTGGGCTGCCTCTTCCTTATTCCTAGCTTGTTTTAGTCTGGAAACTATACTAAAACTTGTCCATCCTGAGTGAACTACCAGCCGAATAGCTTCCAAGGTCACAGTAACATTCAAGACACCAATCAATAAGATCTTTGTCCTGGGCTACCGAGAGATAACCTCTAACCCCCTGGAAATTTCCCAATAATTACAGCGACTTATATCAAAACACTAGACCACATCTAATAGGTTACACTATTGAGGTAATCTTAGTTAGAGCTTGGCAGGCCAGAAAGACCCATGATATCAGCCAAGCCCAGCAAAAAGTAGCTAGAGGTTGAATTACATAAAAAGATTTGCAAACTGAGACTTTGTGACGGTTTCTTTATAGACATTTGCACATGTGGGAGGGTGGCGTGTCCCTTTTTGGGATATGAAAGATTTGAGCTGCAGATCCTTTCACACTTTGTTGTACGCATCTCTTCATTTATATCCTTCTTGCTGTAACAACACTAGGGAACCTGTACACTTTTCTGAGTTGTCAGTCAGTTTGGCAAATTATTGAGCCTAAGAGAGTATGGGAGCGAGCAAGCAAGAAGCTAGAAAACATAGGTCCACACCTCCAGTTTATGACTGATAACCTGATTGTTAAGAATCACAATTTTGGCATGTCAGAAGTGAGGGTGTTTTAGTACCCCTGAATTGCAGGTAGCACTTTCAGATTTTATCATGGAAGATTTGGTTCCTTTTAACTTGTGAGGTCTTGCCTAATTCTTGATGGTAGGACCAGAAGACAAAATTTTACATTTGCAATTTGAAAACATTTGAATTGAATTCCTTCATTCAGTTGGCTTGAGAAGTGGACTAGATTCCACTTTATTTGGTCAATACATTTGCTGCTAGGGAAACGGGCTTTGATTTCCTCTTACCCTGTTTTTGTGAATCTGCATTTGTCATCCTTGTGAAAGGAGAACTAGCAAAGGGCAGAGGTGAAGAAAATAGTGCCCACTACATACTTTATTATTAAATATGTTCTGAAGTTTTCAAGTTTCCTCGTTTATCCTTGAGCCTATGCAAGAACCTCGTTCCGGACATTTTAACGTGCCAAGATCCTGTGCTAAGCCTCAGGGGCTTTGCACTTGTTTCTCTGCCAAGAATGTTCCTTTAAATCCTGGACCGACTCTTTCTCTTTACTGTTCTTGTCTCAGCCTAAAACCGCCCTCCTCAGAGAGGCGTTGCCGTGCAGACCTCACTAGTCTACTTCATGTTTTCATTTGGGGCTAAGGTGGGGTTTAAAGTTACATAAAATGCTCATTTAGTTATTACTTATTTCTATCACCAGAATATAAACTTGATAAGGGTAGGGAACTTATCTAGACTATGGCTATACCCAGAACCTAACACCCAGCATGTACTTGATGAATTCTTATTGATGAAGGAATGATTGAATTTAGAGAAATGCCAAAAATGTGACAAAGCTCTTGTACTATAAGAAGGAATTGTTATTTTTCAAGTTAAGGACCAGAGTCTACTTTTGACTTTTGTGCACAAAAATTTGAATTAAAAGGCAATCGAAGTTTTCCACCAACTTTTTGAAGACCTCTAATATATGAGGGGTACCCCCCAAAAAACAGGAAAAAAGGCTCTGCTGGGCAGAGCGTTCATTGCACACATTTCCCCCTTTTGGGAGCATCTACAATTCCTCTGAGTTAGTGCACCCAGTGGCGTTTCCTAGGAAAGTTCTCTCTGGTCACAGTGAATTTTTTCGTGAAAACAGTTTTGCTTGAACCTTGTTTTTTGGGGATGGTCAATTTAAGAGAATAATGTAGCTCTGAAATTTTGTTTCATGCTCGGGAAAATTGCCACAGAAACTGTTGTGATGTTGAACACACTTTACAAGGCTAGCACTAGGGAAAAAACTGAAGCGTATAAGTAGTTTTTTCATTTTATAAAAGGTGATATGTCGATTGATGACAAATCTTATTCTGAACACCCATCCACTTCCCTAATGGATGAAAAGGTTGACTCATAGTGCATTTGGAGCTCCTTCCACCAGGTCAGATGGGTAAATAAGCGTTTTATTTAGAGGTTCTGAAAAGATTGCCTAACAGTGTATGTCAAAAAAGGCCTGATGTGGCAGATGAGGGACTGGTTTTGCCACCATGATAATGCACCTGCTCACATAGTCATCTCAGTGTGTCAATTTTTGGCAAAAAGCATCATGCCTTTTTTGCTCCACATACTTTACTCGCGTGACCTTGCTCCTTGTGACATCTTTATGCTTCCACGAATGAAGAGGGACATGAAAGGACAGTGATTTGACGACATAGAAGAGGTGAAGAAAAAAACAAGGAGCTGTCAGCCACCCAAACAGATGAGTTTGAAAACTGTTTCCAAGAATGGAATTGCAGATTTGACAAATGTATTGGGTGTAGCAGAGAGTACATTGAAGGTGATATGGTTGTTTTGAAAAATAATTTAAATATATAACTTTGAAAATATATACATATTCCGATTTTGGGAGGGTTACCCCCTCGCATGCCAAGATTAGGTGAAAAATTGTAAGTTGCTCATAATAGACACCTGGTGGTGGATTGTATACCAACAAAGATCTGATTGGGGGGAAAATGAATCTCTTCCTATCTGGTAAGGTCTAAATCAAAATCAGATTCTGGATTTAATAGTTCCTATACAGGTAATCAACAACAGCATCACTGCCACATGAACATGTGTTTATTGAACAATGAAACTGTACCTCTCTTCTGAGTATACCTACAGGCAACAAGTAGGCAGGTGGTGCCTGCAAAGGAAAATGAGCTCAAGAAATTGCATAAAGATTATCGGTGTGGGGGGGCATTGCTGCTCGAAGTCTCTTGTTTGTCTCATGTGAATTAATCTCCCAAGGTCATATGGTACTGATCATTTACTACTCCCTGAAACTCCTCCATCTTCATGACTGCTACTCAAATACTGTCTGATAGTTATCTACTTCCCCGTTTCCTTTAATAGCTCGTCTTCCTTGGTCTTAAAAATTAGTGTTTGTTACAATTTTACTTCTGTTCTCTTCTCTCTCTAAGTATACCTAGAACATCTTTATGATGACAAGCACTCCATAACATACCTCTCACCTTGACCTTTCTCCCAATTCTAAGATCTGAATTTACAACCAAATCTGTAGCTGCCAAATTGACAACCCTTGCTGGATATCTTTACATGACTCTTCCCCTCGGTGTATGTGAAAGTTTGACATGGAATAAGGAAGACCTAAGGAAACTCTTATGCATTTGAATTATTGTATTGGTGAAATATATTGAAAATATAATGAACTACCAAAAGAAAAAGTAGGTTTCCTGGAAGAAGTACAGCCAGAATGTTCCTTAGAAGCAAGGATGGTAAGGCTTTGTCCCATATACTTTGGACCTGCAGACAGGCGAGATCCGTGTCTGGGAAGATCATCAGACTTGGTAACGTAAGGGGCAACAAGGAAGAGGAAGGCCCTTGATGAGATGTATTGACACAGTGGCTGCAACAATATACTCAAACATAACAACCATTGTGAGGATGGGACAAGACCAGTCAGCGTTTCCTTTCATTGTACTTAGAGTCACCGTAAGTCAGACCCAACTCGATGGCACCTATTGACAACAACAAACAAAAAGGAAAGCATCTTATAACAAATCTTTTATGCATTTTCTCCTCCTCCTTTATTCATTTTTCATTTCTAGCTCCTAAAAGGAATCCTCACTGCTATCGAGTCAATGATGATTCATAGCGACCCTCCCCCTGCCTGTCCCCTGTGAGTTTCCAAGACTGTAACTGTGTACTCCCGTGGAGCTGCTAGTGGTTTTGAACTCTCAACAACATGGATCCCTGCCCAACTCATAACCATTCACCACCAGGGCTCCTTACTTAGGGCATTATCTTCTACTCCCACATGTGGCTGGTTGCCTTCTTGAATTCTTCTTAGTTTTATCTTAACCACCAATCAGTTTAAATTTATTTGGGGGTATGAATTAGCAGGATGGCTTCTAACCCTATGTTTCCAATGTCATCATCAATTTCCCCCCTGAAAATAACCCCCTCATCTTTTTTTCCTCAGAAGTAATTTCCTTATCTTTATGAAGGCTTGTAAAGCCTCCTGAAAGCTAGCCCGTCACGCTTCACTTATCTTTGTAGGCTCTATGCTTGATCAGACCCCATTAGACTATTCTCTCTGGACACTCTCCACCACCCTGTCCTCGGTCACATTCTTCCCTCCCCTGGATTCTTCACATGAAGAGATTTCATTCCACTTTGGAGATGCCGGTTCGGCGTCCATTCTGAAGCTTCCGTCTGCACTCTGAGCGCCCCTTGTTTGTTCTCCATTTAATTCCACCTGTGTGAAGATGAGGAGCTATGTTGCTGCTCTCCGCTCCTATAAGGAAGTTCCGTCTCAGACACCCAGTGAAGCAATTCTACTCTGTCCTGTAGGTTCTCTATAAGTTAGAATGGACTCGATCGCAATGGGTTTAGAGTGGATTTGGTCACGATAGGTGTAGGGTGATTTTTTCTTTTTTTGACTGTCTTAAAATGCCTATCTCTCTTCCTTGGCTGAAAACCCTATCAGATCCATTGTTACATTTAAACCCACTTATCGTCACCATTGTTGGTATGACCATTATTCCAAGTAGTCATAGTTAGTCTTTATAGCTTCTCATATAAAATAGTAGCTGAAGAATAAACTTTCCAGATAACATCTTAGGTCCTTGGTAATAGTGTATATAGGTTTGATTACACAGTCTGTGGTTATATAATTTATATATGTAAATATAAAATTATATAATTTATGTCACCTTAGCCTTTCCCTTTGCATGACACAAAAATGTTTGTTAATTATATGAAAATAAAACAATTACATCCTGATGTAGAGTACAACGATAGCATACTGAATTCACTAGTAATGCCCTTTTTGGTTTCCTTTTGAACTACCATTTAAAGCTAAATTAATTTAGAATGCTAAAATATAATCTTGGCTACAGTTTTTGGGTATCTTAAAGCCAAAAGTAAAGTTGCTGTTCAATTAGCTTCTCTAAATTTACTTTGAAAATAGATTTTACTTTGAAAATTTGGACAAAATAATAAGAATCAAGACAAATTAAAATAAACAAACCAGCAGACTCTTAAAGACTAAACTTAAGTCTAGGAAAGTGAAAGAGAAAATGGGTCTTCTAAGAGTTTGTAGAAAAAAGGAATTAAAAGATAATGGACTTTTTCCATGGACTTTTGGAAACTCACTCATATATACTTGTGTGTGTGTGTGTGTGTGTGTGTGTGTGTGTGTGTGTACAGAGGCATGCTACCAGGTTTCTAGTTCATTCATGCACTGGGTTATTTAAAGCAAAATATATTTAATCAGGTCCTGTGATCTTGGGTGGCTACAGACAAGTTCTCTTATTAATATACAGTCCCCTCCAAGGGGAATCTGCTGGGCCAGTTAAATTCAGGGAAGTGGGATCAGCTCAGAAGGTTATGGTGACTATTTTGGATTTCAAAGGGATTTTTTTTTTAAGAAACAGGATGATCTTGGGGGCTTATTGACAAAAAGTTTTAAGAACACTGAAAACTACATTATTGGTGAGAAAAAAGGCCAGTTATGCTGAGGAATTAAAAAAATAGTTTATTAGGGGCTCAAACAACTCTTATTGCAATCCATACATAGATCAGTTGTGTAAAGCACATTTGTACATTCATTGTCCTCATCATTCTCAAAACATTTGTTCTCCACCTAAGCCCCTGGCATCAGCTCCTCATTTTTCCCTTCCCTCCCCCTCCTCCCTCCCTCATTAACCCTTGATAATTTATAGATTATTATTTTGTCATATCTTGCCCTGCCTGATGTCTCTCTTCACCCACTTTTCTGCTGTCCTTCCCCCAAGGAGCAGGTCACATGTAGATCCTTGCAATCGGTTCCCCCTTTCCAATCACTCTTCCCTCCACCCTCCCAGTATCACCACTCATACCACTGGTCCTGAAGGGATCATCCACCCTGGATTCCCTGTGTTTCCAGTTCCTTTCTGTACCACTGTGCATCCTCTGATCTAGCCAGATTTGTAAGGTAAAAGTGGGATCATGATAGTTGGGGAGAAGGAAGCATTTAGCAGCTAGAGGAAAGTTGTATGTTTCATTGTTTATGCTGAGGAATTTTTTCCCCTCAGGAAAAAGTACCTGCTCCTTCTTTGAGCCTATCAAGGACTTTCCTATAGAAATTTCCCTAGGATAATCCAGCAAAACACACACACACACACACACACACACACACACACACATACCTTGATTACAGGAGATTCATACCAGTTGCACACAATGGCTCAAAATCCATGTGATCGATCACATAAACAGAACAAAAAATAAGAACCAGATACAATGACCATATATACTTGTGTATAAGCTGAGTTTTTCAGCACAAAAAATGTGCTGAAAAACTCGACTTATACACGGGTCAGTGGTATCCCAATGAGGTGTAATATCTCGCTGGGGCCCCATCCCCTGAGGTAACGGGACGAGTGCCTCTTATCTCACGGGTGATTGCCATTTCTCCACTGTTCATTCAAAGCCCCGCTGACACTGCAGGGCTTTGAATGTTTGTTTACTCATATCTAACTAATCAGAGCTGTCCTATGACATGTATCTTTGAATAAGCCTTTTAAAGACCATGTACGAAGGATGTGGCACAAATGGATGTCATCTGGTCAAGCCTGACTAACAAAAGGAGGAAATCTCATGAAGCCTGACATAGAGTTAATAGCAAAGTGGGTTCTAGATGCATGGGAAGACATTCCAGAAGACATGGTGTGATGTGCCTTCCAGAAATGTAGTATTAGTCATGCTGTGGATGACAGTGAAGACTGCGCTTTGTATGAAAATGACAGCAGTGATGGTGATAACAGCGATTTCAGTGAGGACAGCGTCTATGATGACCTCACACCAGCTGAAGCTCTGCATTGGGATACGGATGATGATGAGGAATCCAGTTTTTAAGGATTTTAATTCTTTACATTTTAGCTTGGTTGTTGATTGAGCTCAGGGAATAGTACTCTTAAGGTATCATTGTTGATACCTTGTTTTTGTTGAGCCTATTTTCCACTTACAGTGATGGTTTACTAATGTTAAATGACTTGTTGTCTTTTTATTTAAAATAAATATTTAAATACATTATCCCACTGATGTCTCTATTTTAGTCATTTTATTTTTCATTTGTTTTGATTACTGAAACTCATCAATAGCTTCTGCATTTTCCACCCTAGATTTATACTTGAGTCAATCAGTTTTTCTGCTTTCCCAGGTAATAATTGGGTACCTCGGCTTATACTCGGATCAGTTTATATTCGAGTATATACTGTAGGTTAAAATCTAACCTTTTATCATTTAATTTTCCCTTTTGACTCATTTTAAAGCTGTGGGTTTTAATATTTTCTGTTTTTTTTACCTGACTGGGGTTTTTCTCTGTTATCTTGTCATTGTTGTTAGCTTTTTTGACTCTTTGTTTTGCACTTCTATATGTTTTTCAGTATATGAAATCCAGGATGGGTGAATCTATAAAGACAGTAACTGAGTTACTGGTTCCTTGGGGATATGAAGGGAGGTTGGGGGAAATGGGGAGCTAATATCAAAAGGTACAAGAAAGGAACTTGTTTTAAAATTGTGATAATAGCACATCTTGATATGATTTAACTATTGAATTATATGATATTTAGATTATGTCCTAATAAAACAGTTCATATAAAAAACCAAGAACTACATGATTATCTCAATTGACACAGAAAGGGAATTTAACACTATATAATATCCATTCTGGATAAAAAATTAAAAATTTCAACTGAATTAGGAATAAAAGGGACATTTCTCATCACAATATAGGCCATATATAAAAAAACAATGCCACCATTCTTGCTCAATGGGCAGAAACTGAAAGCATTCCTTCAGTGAAGAGAACCAGACGAGGATGCCCCTTACCACCACTTGTACTCAGTATTGTGCTGGCAATCTTAGCCAGAGCCATTAGGAAACAAAACCAAACCAAAGGAATCCAAATGGGTAAAGAAAGTGAAACTCTCACTATTTACAGATGATCAAAATTAACACACAAAATCAACCAGCTTCCTGTATACTGATGAAAAGGACTCTGAAGAAGAAACCAAGAAAACAATACCATTTACAATAACTGCACAAAATATGAAAAACTTACTCATAAACCTAACCAGAAAATGAAAGACTTACGCAAAGAAACTATAGAATACTACTACAAGGAACCAAAAGATGTCCATATAAATGGAAGCATTTTCCATGTTCATAGATAGGCGTGTATACCATTATGAAGATGACAATACTACCCAAAGCAATTTATAAATATAAAGGAACTCTGATCCCGACCCTGATTTCATTCATTAAAGAAATGGAAAACATTATGTGCAGAAGGAAGAGCCCCAGGATACGCAAATGATTTCATAAACAAAACAAAATAGGAGACCTTTCATTACTTGACCTCAAAACCTATTACATAGTCACAATGGCCAAATAGCTTGGGACTGGTCTTGGTAAATAGATCAATGGAACAGAACAGGAAACTCAGAAGTAAATCAATCCATCTACAAATGACCGGCCTTCAAGGAAGGACCCAAAATATTAAACATGAAAGAGATAGTCTCTTTAAAAAACAAGTGCTGGAAAAATTGGATCTCCATCTGCAGAATATTGAAACAGGACCATATTTCAATCAATGCACAAAAATGAACTTCAGATGGATCAAAGATTTAAATGTAAACTCCAGAACTATAAAGATTATCAGTGAGAGAATAGGACAAACTTAAGGACCCTCACACAGGATATAGATGTGAACATATGGAGGAAGCACACAAAAGACAAAGTAGTTCACTGGGACCGTCTAAAAACAAAACACTTATGTACATCAAAAGACTTCATCAGAAGAGTGAAAAGTGAAATCATGGACTAGGAAAAGATTGTTGGCAACAATGCAACAGACAAGTGGTTCATCTCTAAAATCTATAGAAACTGCAAGACCTCACTAAGAAAAAAAGGGTAATTCAATTAAAAATCAGGTAATAGGCATGAAAAAGAGTTCACAGAGTGACACCCAAATGGCTAACTATATGAAAAAATGCTCAAGATTACTAGCCATCCAGGATATGCAAATCAAAGCAATCATGATTTTGATCACCTTATACCAATGATGTAAGCCGAATAAAAAACCAACACTGAAAATAATAAATGCTGGAGTGGTGTGGAGAGATTAGAATTCCCATACACTGCTTGTCAGTCTGTAAATGCATTCAGCTTTGTGGAAAGTGATATGACAGTACCTGCAACAAGTGGGTATAAAAATTCCATATGATCCAGCAATACCTCTGGTGGGTATATATCCCCAAAGAAGTGAGAGCTATAGCATGACCAGTCATATACATTCCTTGTTCATCATAGTACTGGGCACAAGAGCAAGAAGTTGGAAACAGCCCAAATGCCCATCAGTAGATGAACGAATAAAGAAAGGGTACACCCAATGGAATGCTATGCATTTCTGAAAAGAAAGAAAGAAAGAAACCATGAAGCACCCCATGACATTGATGAACCTGGAGATCATTATAACGAATAAAGTTAGCCAATGACAAAAGGACAAAAATTATATGAGACCACTCTTATGAGGATAAAAACCAAGAACATAGATGCATACCGAAGGAAACAGACTTTGGAAGTTTCCCTTTGGAGGGTTCGGGAGGGAAAGCAAAGGAGGGAAGAAGATGAAGCAATGAACCGGATGGTGGTCCAATATTGACTGGAGTGAAAGGGAGGACGTTGGGCCACTAGAGGAAGAAGGAAAATCAGAGGAGAGGAGGTGGGGTGTTGATAGGTGTTTTGAATTTTTGACTGCCGAGATGATGGTCTAAATTGTAAGTCCCCCTACTCAATTCACAATTTGTTAAAACAAATAGAGGCCACCTTTACAACAGTGCTGGCTCTGCAGATAAACTACGTGGGCTCAAATCCCAGTTTCTACCTGGGTGACCTTGGGCAAATGACTTTATCTCCATCTTCAGTTCTCTCAGCTGTAGGATGGTGCCAACGAAAATCTGTGCTGCGAAGAAGCAGCAGCAAAAAGAAGGGAAGGAGGAGGAGAAAGAGTCAGGTGAGAAGGAGAAAGAAAGGAGGAAGGAGAAGAAGAGAAGAAAGCACTTCATTGGAGCATCTGACCCAATTTACCCCACAGCCCTGATTTGCCCCTGTAGAATTATTTTTGTTCTCCAAACAATCCAGATTCCCTCAAAGATGCCCCAAATGTTTTTTGGTGTGTAAATCAAAAAGGGCAACATTCTTTGGGAAAGGGTTGGAGACATGGAGACATCATCTTTAGAAGAGTATAGGTCTAGATAGAGGACACATTGAAAACAACAGCAGCATATTTTGATATTTTGGTTTAATAAGGTTTCTTTGTAAAGTAGAACTACTGCCCCCCCCCCCACTGCTTTTCCCTCTTGTGTGTATGTTTATGGAAAAGCAAAGGAGGGAGTCATGATTTACAGAAGAAGATATTTGACTCTGGATGAGTATCATTTTTGAATAAGAAATTGGATTAAGGTGATGCTTATGAGGCGGTTTGAACTTCATGAAAGAAAATTGGCTTTGCGAACACAGCATTATTATATGCATATGTGTTTACGTGGTCTCCATTAATATGCTATAAAGAGTTTAGGAGGGGATATTAGCTAGACCTTGGATCTAAGGGGTATAAGGTAAAACTTAAATGAGCATTGTATCCTGGAGTTTCTGAGGAATTCAGAATTGTCTAGCTAAGTTCTCTTTTGCCCCCCCCACCACACACACCTAAAGTATGTAAAAAGACTACTTACTTTCACTTAAAATCTCTCTATGTGCAAAGCCTGTTGCTTGATCTCAATGTAATAATCTGCTAGAAAAATTGCATTGCCATGAGAATTGGTTACACTTTAGGCTGCTAACTAACTGTAAGGTCAGCAGTTTGAAACTACCAGCTGCTCCAAGTGAGAAAGATGAGGCTTTCTGTTCCAGTAAAAGGTCTCAGAAATTGGTAGGGTCAATTCTAACCCTACTCATAGGATCACTAAGAGTTGTAAAAGACTAGATGGCAGCGAGTGGGTCATCATGGCTGTGTACCTCCTGTTATGTCTCCTTTATTTAGTTACTACTGTTTCTTCGTAGGAACGCTGATGGCATAGTGGTTACATGTTGGGCTGCTACTCTTGTGGTCAGCAGTTCAAAAGCACTAACAGGTTCTCAGAAGAGAGACTGAGCTTTCTACTCCCATAAACAATTACCATCTCAGAAACTCACAGGGGCAGCTCTACCCTGTCTTATAGGGTGACTGAATCAACATCAACTCAATGGCTATGACTTTGTTTTTGTGTCTTGTTTGTGTATGCATTTCAAAATTACTATTATAAAAATAATACATGCACATGGAAATAGTTAAACTTCTGTAGATCCCCAAATGAAACCCACTGCCATGAAGTCCACTCTGATCATGGTGACCATAGTAGAACAGGGTAGAAGAACTCCTCGGGCTCCCAAAACTGGAAATCTCTCCTGGCGCAGATGGTCTCATTTTCCCCTGGAATTACCCCCTTGGAGTGAGCAGCCCAGCCCACAGCCCACAGCACCAAGGGGCACTGATGGGACAGTAAACTTCTTTCCCTGATCCTCCTCTTAACCCTCGAGCAAATTTTTGTTTCAGACCACCTTTGGGTCTTAAAAAGTTACTGAAGACCCCAAGGAGATTTTGTTTAATCTATTATATTAAAATTTTTGAGTTGATAAAAATTTATGCATTTTAGAATAATTATAAATGCATTTGATATGAAGGTGACATTTCATTTATTGAAAAGTAAGTATATTTCCAGTGGGAGTGAGAACAAAGGCCGAGTGTTTGTTGACCACTTCTTTAGTGTCTGCTTTAGGATAAGCCGCCGGACACTCATGTCTACTTTGCGTTCAGTCTGGTGCTGTCTCGTAACCTCGAAGGCTGCACTCCACAGGGCGACAAAGTTGAAGTGAGAAAGACAGAAGCTCGGTATTATTATCAGGATGGTTTTCAGTTTATGGGTGCGCTGGAAGGATTTGTGGACTTCCTGGGGTTCTGAGCCATATTTGGAGAATGATTTTGCCTCAGACAAATCATTTGGAGCCTTTTTTTGGGCTTAGTTCTTCTGGTATTACTTCTACAACATTAAATAATATGCTTGCAGCTCAAGTTGTTTATATTTCTGTTGACATTTACATTAATTCTCACCATACTTTTTCCATTTTCATTCATTTATTTTTCCAATTTTATCTTTTTGTTGGTTATCTTGTAAATTTAAATACTATCTTCAAGGTTGTCTTTAATGTTAATTATTTCTCTTTACTTACAACTACTTAAGATAAACACTGAGTGTTTACGGATTCTCTTATTAATTTCTCTTCTTTTCAAATTCTGCCAACTGTGTTAATACTTTCATCATCATTATTAATATTTTACTTGGTGAATTTTGCATAATTTATGTTCTTGCGGTTATTATAATTAGGGCTACCATTACTTTGTTTTCAGATTGAATTTAAAATGAAATAAAGTAATAAGCATTTAAAATGCGACAGTTATGTTAACATTTTAAAGTGTAAAACCTCAGAAAAATAAACAGATCCCCCACAGCAGGACGAACCAAGAAGGGAACATAACAGATCAATAAGGGGATCAAAGCCAAGTCACAAAGCCCCCGAAGAGTCCCCAAAATAGACTTTAGGCTAGGAGGGGTAGTTCCCGGAACCCCCAGGACCAGTGGGGAGATAGTCATAAAGGTCAGTGGACAGACCTGGAATTACCTCTGCTTTTTTGGGGGGGGGGAGGTTTGCTACTTAATATTATTTTCTATATATATAGTTATCTTTTTATTCCATCTTTTGTTTTCTTTTTGTATTGTCTACATTATTGTTGGCCTGCCTACTTCTATATAAGGTAGGTATGGGAAGCAAGCCAAAGGAGAAAGCAACAGGACCGGGAGGAAGATGCAGAGGAAGGGAGTGGTGAGCAAAGAAAATCATAGATGGGAAACACCTAGGAAATAAAATCATCAACAAGGAGGATGTAGAGATCCTTGGGGTGTTGGAGCAACAGCAAGTTAGCTGAGAGGAAGTACTAAGAGGCAGAGGAAGGGCAAGCGTGATGGTGGTAAAGGAGGAAAGTAAAATGAAACAGAGGAAATATGTAGAAAGCAAAGCTATGGATAGATGTATAACATAGATGTGCACTTAAGTAAATATATTAATTCAAAAAAATAGAGGTATTGGCCTATGTACAGATACCAAGGTCTCATATAGAAGGAAATGTTTAGAAAATAATGATGGCAACATATGTACACATATGCCTGATACAATTGATATATGGATTGTTATAAGAGCTGTAAGAGCCTCCAGTAAAATGTTCTTTAAAAAAATAAGCAAAAAGAAAACTAAACAGAACCTTACATCATTACCTATGTGCCCTTTGGGAAATGATGTCCTTAGCATGAAGATTGAATAAATTCTATTTTCTTACGTGCCTATTACTCAAAACAATGACTCATCTTAATATGCTTCCAATATGTACTTTTGTTTTTTTCAGAGTTCTCAATAGACTATAATTTACCTTTTTATTTTCTGTAAGAAGAGAGACATGGTATATATATATATATATTTTCCCCTAAGAAATGTATTTAAAAATTATTTTATTGGGGGGCTCTTACAGCTCTAACAACACTCCACACATCAATTGCATCAAGCATATTTATATATATGTTGCCATCATCAGAAGATTTAGTTTCTTAATTGTATTATTTATTGGGTGCACAAATATGTGTCTTGCTGCATAGACAACATTTGAGATTCTCTTTGGAGAGTGTATATTTAAATTAAACTTAAATTTAACTCTGGTACAAGTAATTTATTTTTAACAGAAAGGGAGAGGAACTTACTGAATAGATACATATAAATGGATATGTGGTTATTCTTCATATTTTGATTGACAATTTGGCTAGGTATAGAATTCAAATTATTAAAAAATATTTTTACTAATTTAGCATTATATCTGAATGAATTATTTTTTGTTTCTCCTGGAAGCAAGTTATTGATTAGCTTCCAGTATTCATTCAAGCGAGTGAGATGTACAATTCTGATCTGAATTTTTTACCTGCCAGTTACTTCTTTATTCCTGTGGATGCTTTTTGGTCATTTTACTTTTCTTATTTTTCTGAAGTTTTGTGAGTAGGTGCCCAGGTGTGCGTGTGTTTCCTTTATCCTGTCCTGCAATCAATGTCTTCAATTTGAAGCCTACCATATGTCTTCAATTCTGACCCTTTTTATTCTAGTATTTCTTTGATTATTTCCATCTCTGTCTTTCCGGAACACTTATAAGGTGGATGGATACTGGATGTCTTTCATTATCTCTTTCTCTTTTACATTTTAAACTAGTCATTCCTTTTGTCTTGGCTGGGGAGATGTTTCTAAACATTTCCTCCAACTTTCTATGGAAAATTTTACTTTGAATACCTTATTATTTGAGGCGCTCTGGTGGTGTGGTAATTAAGTGCTCATCTCCTGATGGAAAGGCCAAGAGTTCAGCCCTACTGTCAGCTCCGGGAAGCTAAAGACACAGGGCTCTGCCCCTGCACAGATTACAGACCAAGAGCGCCCACAGAGGGCTCTACTCTGTCAGAATGTGTTGCTATGCACTTGAATAGATTTGACACTCACCAAGACGACCGTTCCATTTCTAAGAGACAGTTCTTTTCTATGGTTTCTCTTTCATAACAGTATCTTCTTCATGCATGACTAAAATCTCGATTGCCTTTAGGGGCACTAATGGAGTATTACTTTGGATCTGAATTATTTTTGTTTCCTCTGGTATAAATTTTATGTGATCATCTTGGTCCTACTCTTGGAAGCTGCAGGCTCTCTTAAAATATTTGATGAACCTCGATTGCCCGTCCATTCCTGTTTGTGAATGAAGAATTAGGTTGATTCACAAGTAGAGGTGATGTGTTGTTTATCAGTGTCTTGAAGAAGAGAATGCCTGGGTTGGAGGTAGTGTGGAGTTTCTTACTGGGAACTCCTTTGTTTCTGCAGATGCTGTTCTGCCCTTCACTTTTTCTTATGGTTCTAAAACTTCCATACTTGGGAAAACTAGTCTCTTTTAGGAAAATGACAATTTATCACATAATATATAGGTAAAACAATATATATATAATATAAATATATAGCTATAAAGCATACATATATATAAATATATATATATAACAAGTGGCAATCGCAGAACTATATTACATAATCATATACATATATACATATATATATATCGTTCTACAATTGTCACTTGTTTTTTCTCCTTTTTCACGTTCCTCCTTTATTTTCACTTCTACTCTCTTCTGACTTCTCCTTTCTCTTTATCTGCTGCCGGAGGGTGGAATGGAGTGGGAAAGAGAACGTGGATAGAAGCAATTGCTACCCTCTCAAGGGGCGACGTCTCGGACAGGCGGAGGGAGGTGCTGTGGCTAGTGCTCTCGAACACATTTGATGCTCCAGCATCATTAGCCCGAGTAATAACTCGTTTGGTCAGTTCTCACTCTCAGAAGACACTGTGTTATCTCATGACACCCAGATGGAAAGGTAGACAAGTTTATCTGATCAATTAATTGTAGAAATTAAACAGTTATCCAGTGGGCAATTTCTACGATTAATTTATCACCTCAACTCAGTGCGTGATCCTACGGAGCTATTCTGGAGGCTCGGGGAAGCTCCAGGAGCAGTTTTTGGAAATGGGAGTTATGCTGTTTGGTGGCAGGAAAGAAAACCCTACATATGGAACAGCATGATTCATAAATGCATGTGCTTCTGTCGTTGTAGGACCATCTAAAATGACTCTCTCAGTGATGTTTGTAGCCCTTATGAACAAAACACGAATATTTGCCAAGTGACACTTTTGAGAAGCCTTTCATGAATGGCAACGTGTCGGCAGGACACTGAGAAAAGCGTAGCGGATGCGGCACTTTACGTCATGGGTGTCAGCAATAGCTTGTCAATCGCAGCGGTGACTTCACACCCAGAGATTGTTCCGCTGCTCAGAATGGAAAGCCAGTTCATGGGGACTTCTGGCATCACTGTCCGGAGCGCTTCACGCATGGCTGCACCATGAAGCTTCGGGTGAAGGACCAAGTGGCAGCTGGTGAGTATATAAGCCGTTCGCCCTTGGAGGTCTGGGTTCATCCCTCAGCCTTGCTTTGGCCACCGGAAGAAATGTGGCAGTTCATTCATTCGCATCCCTACTTAGCCTCATTAGAAAACCAGCACGCCAGTTGGCTGCTGTTGCTCCGACTGGCAGCGTCTGCTGAGGAGGAAGCCCGGGGCTGGGTGAGCAGGGCCTGGCGGAGGTGTGCTGGCTCTGCTGGGTGGAATCCTGCCCACCACCTGCCTGGGCTTGAGCTTTCTTCAGGCCAACGGCTATTAATCCCTTTCTGTCATGAACACTAAATCCATGTCAAACTTTTGCATTTTAAAAGTTAAAACTAATTCTTGAGGTATTTGCTCCTCTAAGCTTGGAAACTGTGAAGATTTAAAAGACAGACAAGGCCAATGGGTGGTGAACAATTGTTGAGTTGATGGGGAGTTTATTTTTGAAAACATCCTGTCTTCCCTGCTCCTGGGAATTCACGGACTCCCAGACATTAATGGATGAATGCTATATTTTTGCAAGTTTGAAGTGAGGTGTCAGTTTGTAAAGGTTTTCCATCTGCTATTTAAAAAAAAACAGGGAAAATGGAACTCTCTTGAAAATAAGGGGAAAGTAACGGGGTTGTCAGTTCTACAGAAGTGAGGAACGCTAAGTTCTGCTCTTTCTGCATTATGAATCTGAACGAAAATTTCAATCCAACAAAGTGTGCATCTAGCCAGGTTTAGACTTGATGCAGACAGTTCCCCATGAGCTTTTCCACCCATCACATTAGGCCCATCTCCCTTTTTTTTCTTTTCTTTTCGGGGTGCCACCATTTGGGGTTTTGTTTTTCTCATGTCTGTGACCAACCTGGCTACTGTTTTTGAGCACAAGATCATTGTCCCTTTCAGTTTAAAAAGGGTTCCCAAATTAGCTTCCAATCTCCAAAAGTTTATGTGGGCATCGAGAGTCTTCTTTAAATGCCGTATGAGATACAGCATGGTATCGTGAGCTTAACTGAAATCCTTTCTAAATGGAGGAAAGAGAAAAAAGGATTTTCAGTATTTTAAAGTAATTTGACCTGTCTCTTGACAGACAGTTTTTGAAGCGAGGCATGAATATCTTTTCATCTACTTGGCTGCTGTTCCCACACTACTTCTCTGGGCAGGGAGAGCAGAGCCATTTAAAAAGCAGAGATTCTCTAGGGGGGAAGAGGAACATGATGTACATTCACATTTAAAGAATAAAGAATTTCTGAGGCTGCCTTATGCAATCCACTAGAGACTAAGAAGCTTTCTAGTAAAAAAAAAACATTGGTGCACTTTGCTTGTTTGAAATGTATATTTTATTTTTTCTTTGTGACAAAATTCACATAACCTAAAATTCATTGTTGTAACTCACGGCCATTTAATGTATTCTCAATGTGTACAACCACCACAACTACCCAGTTGCAGAATCTTTTCATCATCTTACAAAGAAATCCTATACCTACTAGGTACTAACTCCTCATTCTCACCTCCTCCCAACTACAGGCAAACAGTTCTCAGAGGGTCTGAGTGAGAAATAGTTTACATTTCTCACAGCAAAGTAGGGGAGCTCCAGACAAGAGTTCAATTCAAATGTTACTTCCTTCAAGAAGTGTTTTGCAACTAAAAAGAGCCCTGAGATTGTCCCCCTTTTCAAGAGCAATCCTTGATCTTCTTCAGCCAAGATGCAGAGGATGTTAGCAGTATATCTTTTCTTTTTTTTTTTTTGAAGTCTTTGTTTTTTTTAAACGTTTTATTAGGGGCTCATACAACTCTTATCACAGTCCATACATATACATACATCAATTGTATAAAGCACATCTGTACATTCTTTGCCCTAATCATTTTCTTTTCTTTCTTTTCTTCCCTTTTCTTTTTTTACATTTTATTAGGGACTCATACAAATCTTATCACAATCCATACATATACATACATCAATTGTATAAAGCTCATCCATACATTCCCCGACCCAATCATTCTCAAAGCATTTGCTCTCCACTTAAGCCCTTTGCATCAGGTCCTCTTTTTTTTCCCCTCCCTCCCCGCTCCCCACTCCCTCTTGTGCCATTTGTAATTTATACATCGTTATTTTGTCATATCTTGCTCTATCCGGAGTCTCCCTTCCCCCCCTTCTCTGCCGTCCCTCTCCCAGGGAGGAGGTCACATGTGGATCCCTGTAATCAGTTCCCCCTTTCCAACCCACTCACCCTACACTCTCCCAGCATCGCCCCTCACACCCTTGGTCCTGAAGGTATTGTCCACCCTGGATTCCCTGTGCCTCCAGCCCTCATATGTACCAGTGTACAACCTCTGCCCTATCCAGCCCTGCAAGGTAGAATTCGGATCATGGTAGTTGGGGGGAGGAAGCATCCAGGATCTGGGGGAAAGCTGTGCTCTTTGTCGGTACTACCTTGCACCCTGACAGACCCATCTCGCAGTATATCTTTTCAATGAATGTCTCTATCACAGTCTCTCCTTGCAAAATGCTTACAGCCTGAGGGGTCACGGCAAGTGTAGTGAAGAGACATTACAAATAAATGACTCTTGACACCAACTGCCCAGAGTTTGGACAAACTTCCCAGGTTAAATCTATGACTGTTCTCACTTGTGAAATCAGTTTCAAGTTCCCAGCCCACCCGTACTTCTTATCCTCAGAATATAAATCCATGGGTTCCTACCCCTCCTTGCAGGCTGGATAATTTACTAGACATGGTTCACAAAACCTAGAAAAACAATACTTACAATTACAGTTTTGTTATTGCAAAAGGCTAAAGACCACAATCAGCCCAATGGATGGATGCACAGTGTGAGGCCCACAAGAGTCTCAAAAATGAAATTTCCACGTTCCTCTCCTCCCAGAACCAGGGCCCTCCCAATATTCGATGCATGACCCGGTGCAGCACATTGTCCCTTGGAGACCTACCCTCAAGTCTCAATGCCCGTGAGAGATTGCATCATTAGCATGTGATGGAACTCAATCTCCAGCCCTCTTCCCTTTTCTGGGTTTGGGGTGATGTCATATGACTCAAAAAGCCAATCCGCTAATTACATGTTTGTTGTTGTTATGTGTCATCGGTTCAGTTCCAGCTCATAGCAACCCTGTGTACAACTGGGCAGAGCACCAACTCTTTCTGTGCCGGTCTCACAATTGTTCTTGTGCGTGAGTGCACTGTCGGAGCCACTGTGTCCATCCAGTGTGTTGAGGGCCTTCCTGGTTTCTGCTGCCCTTCTCCTGTACCATGCTTGATGTCCTCCTCCAGGGAGTGGTCTCTCTTGATAACAAATCCAAAGGTAAGACACAGTTTCACCATCCTGTCGCGTGGGAAGCGTTCTGGCTGTACTTCTTCCAAGACAGATGGGTTTGTTCTTTTGGCAGCCCATGGTACTTTCAATATTCTTCTCCAGCATCATAATTCAAATGCGTTTCTTCTTCTTCAGTTCTTCATTAAAAATCCAACTTTCACATGTATTTGAGGCAATCAAAAATTCTATGCTTGGGTCAGGCACCCCTTAGTCCTCCAGGTAACATCCTTGCTTTTCAGCACTTGCAAGAAGACTTTTGCAGCAGATTTACCCAAATGTAAGTTTGATCTCCTGATTGCTGCTTCCATGATCATTGATTGTGTGTCCAAGCAAGACAAGATTTTTGACTTCAGTCTTTCCTCCATTTATGTTACCTATTGGTTGGATGTTACCTACTGGTTCTGTTTTGAGAATTTGGGTGAGTTTACATTACTTTACTTTGGTTGGTTTTGCATTGTAATCTACACTGAAGGTTGCAATTCTTGATCTTCATCAGCAAGTGCTTTAAGTTCTCCCCACTTTCAGCAAGCAAGGTTAGGTCATCTGCATATCGATGGCTGCTAATAAGACTTCCTCCAATCCAGATGCCACATTCTTCATATAAACCAGCTTTTCTGATGATTTGCTCAGCACACAGATTGGATAAATATGGTAAGATGATACAACCCTGACACTCACCTTTCCTGAGTTTAACCCATGCAGTGTTCCTTTGTTCTGGCCACACAGATCCAGCACAATGAAATGTTTGGAATTGCCATTCTTCTCAAGGGTATCCATCACTTGTTATGACCCACAGAGTTGAATGCCCTGGCATCATCAATGAATCATAAGTAAGCATCTTTCTGGGATCCATTGGATGCCAGCAGTGTTATCCCTTGTTCCATATGTTCTTCTAAGTGAGTCCTGTACTTCTGGCTGTTCCCTGTCAATGTACTACTGCAACCATCGTTGAAAGAGCTTAAGAAAGATTTTGCTTGCATGTGGTATCAATGATTTGAAATAGTTTAAAATTTTTTTAATGTTTTAAAGTTTGTGCATCCTGTTGGGTCACCTTTCTTTGGAAGGAGTATGAATATGACTCTCCTCCTGTCGGTCAAGCAGCTGACTTCTGAATGATTGCTTCCAGTGTTTACCAGCCTGTTGAAACATTTCAATTGGAGCCTTGTTTTTGGCTAATATTTTCAGTGCAGCTTAGTTTCTTTCAGTGCCATTTGTTCTTGAACACCAGCTACTTCGTGAAGTGGCTGAATGTCAACTGGTTCTTTTCTGTATTGTGACTCTCTGTTTTCTTTCCATCTCCTTTCCATGTTTGTTGCATCATTAAATATTTTGCCCATACGATCTTTCAAAATGATTCTTGAGATTTAACTCTTCTCTTTAGTTCTTTCAGTTTATGATAGGCCAAGTGTGTCCTTCCCTTTTGGTTTTCTAACTCTACGACTTTGCCCATTTCATTAGAATACTTCACTGTGGGCATTTTCTATTCCTTTGCCTGAGCTACTCTAGAATTCAGAGCAAGGTTCAGAGTCTCTTCTGGAATCCAGTTTTTTCTTTGTAATGACCTTTTGCTTTCTTCATGTGTGATCTTCTTGATGTCACCCCAAAGCTCATCAGGTCTCCTATCATAAGTGTTCAAGCCTCAAATCTGTTAGTGAGATGTTCAATATTCAGGTGGGATATGCTCCAGGATATATTTTGACTCTCCAATCCTGATGTTGTCCATTTTATTCTGCATATTACATTTGGAGAAAATCATGTGAATGCTGCTTTTCTGTGTTGTTGAAAAAGCTATTTCAATGAAGAAGCCATTGGGGTTCAAGAGTCTATCATGCCATCTCCAGCTTTATGTCTATCCCCAAGAACAGATTTTCAAAATACCCTTCTCTTTGTTTCCAGTGTTTGCACTCCATTTGTTAATAATTATCCATGCATCTTGATTGGCATGTTTGCTCAATTTCAGATGGAAAAAGTTGGTAGAATTCTTTCAATTTGTATCACTACCTTTAGTGGTTGGTACATAAACTTGAGTAATAGTTGTATTGAGTTTATTCGATGTGGATAGATATTATCCTATCACAGACAGCATTGTATTTCAAGGTAGATATTTAATATGTACTTATAATGATAGGGAAATATATTTATGTACATTTATCTATATGTTAAGTATTAAGGCAGCAGACATTGGGCCTCTACTCAGGTGCTCCCTCAACTCAAGAACACTTTGTTGTAATAATCTGGCATTCTCTGATAGTCGTCTTTCCAACATGATCGCTGAAGACAAATGGGTGCATAAGCAAATGTGATGACAAAAGCTGATGGTGCCCAGCTATCAAAAGATATAGTGTCTGGACTTTTAAAGACTTGAAGATAAATAAGTGGTGATCTAGTTGAGAAGAAACCAGGCCTGCAAGGAAGAAGCACACCAGCCGGTGTGATCATGAGGTGTTGATGGGATAAGGTATCAGGTATTAAGACCCAGGACAAAAATCATATTGATGGTGAATAAGGGCGAGGGCAGAATGGGGATCCAAAGCCCATCTGTAGAAAATAGAACATCCCCTTACAGAAGGGTCACAAAGAAGAGACATGCCAGTCAGGGTGCCTATGAAACATGCAACTTTCCTATAGCTCTTTTCTGCTGCCGCCCGCCCCCCTCCCCCCACTATCATATCCCCAATTCTACCTTACAAATTTGGCTAAATAAGAGCATGTATACTGGTACAGATAAGAGCTTGCAACACAGGGGATCCAGGACAGATAAACCCCTCAGGACCAACAATGAAGGTAGCAATATCAGGAGGGGAAGGGAAAGGTGAGGGGAGAAAGGCAGAACTGATCACAATGATCTACATATAACTCTCTCCCAGGGGGACCGACAACAGAAAAGTGGGTGAAGGAAGACAGTGGTCAGTGTAAGACATGAAAAAAATTATAAATTAGCAAGAGCACTTGAGGGTAGGAGGGTGGGGGAGAGGGAAAAAGAGGAGCTGATACCAAGGGCTCAAGTAGAAAGAAAGTGCTTTGAAAATGGTGATGGCCACAGATGTACCAATGTGCTTGACATGCTGTATGTATGGATTGTAATAAGAGCTGTAGGAGCCCCTAATTAAATGATCAGGAAAAAAAGAAGTTAGCCTGTCATAGTTTCCTAGATGCTGTTAGATACATGAGACTACTGTGTCAGAGCAGGGAAACTTTGTCCCTTCCATGAGAAGCAGTTGCTAGAGTCGGCATTTTGGTTCAGATCTCCTAACCCCAATTCCCAGTGGAGGGCGCAAAGACAGCCACATGACACACGCATCTCCAGTAGTTCGCATTTTAGGTGAAGAACTCGAAGCTCAGGCACCTGAATCTATTAGAATTTGCAGTATGCTTGCCCGCCCGTGTTTTAAAGAGAGGTCTTATTCCTATAAGACCCCAATAATTATGCCTGTTGTTTTTCTCAGACAGAGACACCATTTCTGTCATCTGACACCGTTTATTATATAAACATGCTAAAGGGTAGACAGGAAGCATGATCAGTTGAGCAGGTCTTGGAGAATTGTCTTCCAACAGCTGGGAGCAATGGCCTGGTTTTACGTAGTAGGGACAGCTTTCCCCACCTGTGGATGATGATTTTGTTTATACACCACCTTCATGGGATTTGGGTGTGATCCTGATAGCAAAGGGGCGTGTCCTTGAGTGGGAAGAAGAAGGACCAGGGCTGCATTCAAGAAATCTGCAGTTTATTTATCCTGCTCAGAAAACACCATGAGATGATGGTAGCATGACACGTTAGCTGTGTCTCTAACCCGGTCAGCAGGGGCCAGGCACTAACTCAGGAAAGGACTGGGGACTTGGAGGAGACAGTTGCTTTAAAACATAACAAAAGAAAGAAGCGTATTTGAAGTAAATTCGACTATTATTTATTTTATTGAAGGAAGTTAGAATGAGCCATATGGCTTTGTTTTTAAGTTGGGGAAAACAAAATGTGCCTCTAAGCTGATGACCAAATTTCACACTTAATTAATTTTTATGGGGAGCTTTAAACTCTTCAAAAGCAAATTTACAATAGATATGCTGATGTAGACATAGATGTAACTGCAAAACTATGCAATGATACTGATATCAACATCCTAAGAATTTTAAATTTATAGGTTAAAATGTGATCAAGGTGCAATTGGCATAATGATAAATTTGAAACAGTAGTAAAATGAAATGGTGGAAAGGGTATAGAAAAATGAATTAATGTCTTTCTTAATCAGTAATCCAAAAAGATATACTGCATATTTCCCAAAGTAATTTGTGCGTATCTATATGGAAGTTTAAAAAAAATTAACCTGGTGTAATTTGTCACAAATATATATTCTAATTTTAAAAAATTCTTGGATTCACAGTCTGAATTAATTTTCATTTACAGTGATAATAAAAAATTAGCTGTGTATCTTATTTTCCAGGAGAGAGAATACTGTACATTTGATAAATCTTATTTTTATTATACTCCCCTTCTTCTACATTATTTGTATTCAAACTTGTCAAATATATTCTCAAAAAGAATATTTCTGCTTTACATTTTAAAAAAAGTATTGTTTTGCATGTATTGTTTTGTTTGACCTCAGTAGGCCTTAGCAGTTAGACGCTGTGTAGAGGAATTAATTCTTTTTTACTTATGGAGAAAGAAACTGAGACTTGGAGCTTTAGTAATAACCCATAATCTTATAGCAAGTGATGCCCACCACAGTGGATGGTCAAAAATCATTCTGATAAGTTTCATCTAGAACAACCTTGTTATGTGAATATCTTATTTACCTGGTGAGATAGCAATTTGGCTTTTGTTGACCCTTGCAACCAGATAGCTCCATAAAAAGGGCAGTAGAATATTTAGGTAAACAAGTAAATCCTGCACACATATGACCCACACAGGCGTTTTCTGTGGTCTAGTTCTGCAAGAGAAGAAGTTAGGCCAGTTCTGCTGCTGGTGCTGGAAAGGCAAGAATGCGGGCAGGAAGTTGGGGTCCCAGCTGCTTGCTGATGAAAACCACCAGGAAGGACATAACGCTGGTGAACAGCTTTGAGATCCAAGTGGTGACTGCTCACATATTCCATCTTGCTGAAAACTTAAGGTGGAAACTGTTTTAAAAAAAATCACTTTAACACAGGGAGTTTTAAGAATGTTAATGTTTTGAATTCAGAGAAGAAATGTTAACTACTCAGTAGACAGCACAAGTATTTTTGAGAGAAAAAATTGAACACCTATAACTTTGAATTGCTTTCTTTCTCAATTTGAAAAACAAGTGAATTTTAGGAGTAATTTGGTAGTAATGATAATGACAATTAGCATTTTCATGTGAAGAATGTTTCCCCATTAAAATGGTTATTGAATGGTGTAATTTAGCAAATAAAATTAGAACACTTTATCTGTGTAAACATACTCATGAATTTTTAAATTCTATGCAAAAAACATGAAGTCTAAAAGAGATATAAGTATTTGTCCACACACAACAATGGCATTTATAAACCACAAAATAATATAACACCGTGGAGAGCCATTGAGATTCGGTTTGCTTTTGATAGTGATGCGGAGGAGCACATCAGTCAAATTCATTTCTATATGTACTAAGTATTGTAATCCTTTCATTGAAAACTCCTTCCTGCACGACCCCTCCTTCCACACACAGACAGAAAATTGTGAAAAGGATTCTTTGCCTCCTCCTGAAGACTGTTTCCTGGGAAATATAGAAGTAACCTGTGAGAGCCATGAACTATGCATGATGGTTCCCGCCTACGTGTGGCTCCGAGAGAGAGCTTGATTACCAAATAACAGACCTTACTAAATGCACTGTTATCGAGTGGATTCTGATTGTTGTGGTCAGTTGCTGTTGAGTTGGTTCCAGCTCTTGGCGACCCCATGCATTCCGAATGTGCTACCAGGTCCCACAGCATCCTTAAAATGGTTTTTATGCTTGAGCTCATTTTGCGTCCACTGCGTCAATCCATCTTGTTGAGGGCCTTCCTCTTTTTCCATGGCCCTCTACTTAATCAGGCATGTTGTCCTTCTCTAGCGACTGGTCTCTCTTGGTAACATAGCTGAAGGGTGTGAGAAAAGTCTCCTCATCCTTCCCTGTAAGGGACATTCTGGCTATACTTCTTTCAAGACATATTGGTCTGGTTTTTGGCAGTCCCTGGTACTTCCAATATTCTTTGCCACCACTGGGGTTTCTGAGCCTGTACAGGAACAGGCAGCCTCCACCTTTTTTTCTTCAGGAAAGGTTTGTGTGGGGGTGGGGGTGGGGGGAGACTGCTGACATTTTGGCTCGAAATCCAAGGTGTAACCTGCTATTCCATCCGGGCTCTTCTGAATATCTTTTCACTCACTCCCATTGAGTTGATGCCAACTCACATTCACCCTATAGGACAAGGTGGAATTTGGGGTTTATGTGGGAATAAATCTTTATGGGAACAGATTTATACCACAATAGTGGCTTTGAACTACTGACCTTGCATTTAGCAACCCCAATTGTAAACTCACTGGCCTACATGCCTCCTTTCTGAGTACCCTAGGAAGTAATCTGGGCCCAAAATAAAAACAATCACCAAGCATCTGATTTTTCAGTGATTGGAGGGAGGGTGGGTGGAAAGGAGGAACAGATTACAAGGATTTACATATAACTCCTCCATGGGGGATGGATATCAGAAAAATGGGTGAAAGGATATGTCAGTCAGTGTGCAACATGACAAAATAATAATAATATATAAATGATCAAGGGTTCATGAGGGAAAGGAGGGCAGGGAGGGAAGGGGAAAAATGAGGAGCTGATACAAGGGCTCAAGTAGAAAACAAATGTTTTGAGAATGGTGAGGGCTACAAATGTACAAATGTGCTTGACACATGTATGTATGCATGTATTATGATAAGAGTTGTATGAGCCCTCAATAAAATGATTAAAAGAAAGAAAACCCATTAAGAAGTACAAAAGCAATACATCTGTTATAGATTAGGGCTGCTTTTCCTTGTTCTCCCGCACTGAACCATAGGAAAATCGTTGCTTACGTGGTAAATAGTATATGAGGGATCTTTCAAATGATCATGGGAAAATTCCATGATCTCTGATTCCATTTTTTCTACAAAGTTAAAAGAGTTTTAAAACGATTTTATTGACATATAATCACATACCATACAAATGCAATAGGTTCAATATATTTAAAAGAGATGTGTAATCATTGCCACAACCAATTTCAGAACATTTTCTTGTACTCATTAGTATTAGCTCCCCATTTCCCCCACTTGTCCTATCATAACTCTATGAATTGATTCATCCAGTTACTGTCTCTATAGATTTACCTATCCTGGATTTAATGTACAGAAAGTCAGACAATGCCCCACCTCCAGAAACCACAAAACAAGCCCTGCTCTTTCTCAAAACATACACACATGGAAAAATCACAATCCAAAAAAAAGCAGAAAATAATAAATTCTAGAATCAATGAAGATGTTTCAAAAGGGGAAAACAAATGACAAGATGTCGAACTTTAACCTCATTATAGCTACATGGACCCATGTTCAAATGCACTGTCTGAGGCCATCGATAGTCACAGGCCTGCTCTGTGGTCAGCGGGAATTCACTGGAGGCTTAATCCGCATCCCAATTTTACGATTGAATTATCAAAACTGTCATCTAGCTGACTATAGCCTGACGCCAGGGATTCCATGTCAGTGTTAGGTGTCATGGGGGGAGGAAGTGGGTGCTGTCAACTCTGGGAACACATGATGTTGATTGGCGTACATACCCAACAGCCACTAGGACTCCAACTTTCTTGCTAAAACACTCACATAGACTGTGTTATAGACGAGGTCTCTAACAACCCACTACTGCAAAGTAGATTCTCACTCTTTTTAATGACCTGATCGTAAAACTACTGCCTAGGGTTTCCAACGCTGTAAATCACCATGGTAGCAGATAGCCTCATCTTCCTTCCACTGAGCAATTGTTGGGTTTGAACGATTGACCTTGCAGTTAGCCGTCCAACTCTTAATTCACTACTACCCCAGGATTCTAGTTCAGGCCTTCAGCGTGATCTTATTAAGCATTTCATACCAAAGAAGCATCAGGTATTCATTAGCTTCTCTAACAGTAATTATACCCCCAACTATATATCTGCTGAATTTGTAATTAGCAGTCCAATGCTTAACCCATGGTGTCACCATGACTGCATTAATGTTCATAGTGCAGTCTAATATATTATAAAATGAGTAGTTGCATAATTTGTTGTCAACTTGAGACTATTATGAGTAAAGGGGTGAAGATTAGCCTGTCAATCAGGTCACAGCTTGATGACCTCACTTGGAGCCCTCAGGAGATAAATAGCGTGCTGGAGGTGGGACACACACTCACTCCCTGCGAGACATTCCTGTTGACAAGCCACATGGGGCTATGCTGATGGCAGCCAAAGCCTTTGAGCTGGAGGCCACATGGAGACTCACCTCAGCGCTAAGGTGTTTCCACTGCCACTGGATCCACAAGACTTTCCGCCTATTGGCCTGTGAACTTCCTGCACTAGGAGTTATTGTGTGTGTTGCATGAGTCTGAAGAGGAATTTACAGACTGGTACTTGACATATGGGCTAATACCAGGCTTATGGACTTGATCTGGACTTGGCTAGGATGTTTTCTTAATGTAAAATTACTCTTTATAGAAAGCTCTTTTCTATACACATATGAGTTCTATGACTTTGCTTCTCTAGTGAACCCAGATGAACACATAAAAGGAACCCTAGTGGTGCTGTCACTAGATATTGGATTCTTTACCTCAAAGTCAGGCGCTCAAATTCATCAGGTAATCCAAGTGAGAAAGAAGAGGCTGTTGGTAACCATAAAGGTGTATAGTCTCAGATCCCGATAAAGGGTGTCTGTGAGTCAGCATCAATTAAATAGTAGTAGATTTGAGCTTTGTATTTTAACTTATTATAAAGATGACACTTCAATTGAGTGGAAAGAACAATTTAATAATTTACAATCTGGGGAGAAAGACTATTATATATTATTTATTTATTTTTTTTGTTCCCTAAACCCACCCGCTCCGCCCCCTCCGACTGCTCCGTCTATTTTTTATTTTTTATAAGTCATTTTATTGGGGGGCATTTAACAACTCTTATAACAGTCCATACATTAATTGTTTCAAGCACAATTGTACATATGTTGCCATCATCTTTTCAAAACATTTTCTTTCTACTTGAGCCCTTGGTATCAGCTCTGCTTTTTTCCGTCCTGCCCCCACCCTCCCACCCTCGTGATCCCTTGATTAATTATAAATTAGTAATATTTTCACATCTTATACTGTTATATTCTTATGTGATATAATATTCAAAATAAGTATACATGTGAAAAGTCTAGATTTTTTAAAAATTTAGATGATATAGGATGTCATAAATAAGATAAATAGATGACTACAGAAAATAATTACAATTTTGTATATGGACAACTCCATCACAAAAGTCAAAAGACAAATGAGGGAGTGAGGTGCAGGGAGAGGGGGAAAATGAGCTGATACCAAGGGCTCAAGTAGAAAGCAAATGTCTTAAGAATGACGATGGCAACAAACATACAAATGTGCTTGATACAATGGGTGGATGTATGGATTGTATTAAGAGTTGTATGAGCCCTCAATAAAATGATTTTCTTTTAAAAGTCAAACGACAAATCCACAGATAAAATTTTCAATACTAATGACAACCACCACCAATTATGTGTCAGTTTGTTGCACTGTGAAGCTGTGTCACCGGCATTTCAAATGCCAGTAGCACTATCCAAAATGGACAGATTTTAGTGGAGCTGCCAGACTAAGAACAGACAAAGAAGGAGGACCGCTCCCCACTCCGGAGGAAAGTGGGACATTGAAAAAGGAAGACGGTAGAAGAATGGATGTCTTCTGTAATTTGGACAGATTATCAAGAGAAACCAGTTGCTGGAAAAGGGCATTATGGTTGGCAAAGCAGAGGAAGACCCCGGATGAGATGGATTGGTGCACTGGCTGCAACCATGGGTGCAAACCTAACCATTGTAAGGACGGCGCGGGGTCATTCTCTTTTGCACAGAGTCACGCAGTTGGAACTGACTGAATGTCACCTAACAGTAGTGCCTGCCTTGATGAGGACAGAAACAAGGATGGAAGGACAGATAGAAAATAGATAATATTGATAATTTCTCAAGATGGGATTGGTTGGACATTGGCGGAAAGTATTATTGCGTTTTTTTCTTTTTCGGTTCCTGCCAAGAATAGTTTAGCAATGGTGTCCGACCTCTCAGTTCACTAGGAGGAAGTATAATTAAACTCAAGATCAGATCAAGGTCAATTTCTATGAGGTAGAGGCTGACATGCGCCACCCTCCACCCTCCTTGATCAATTCGATAGATTGTTTCTCACAAGACACTTTACTTCTCTGCTGGGTTCTATAATCTGCTGCAACGGCCTTACGCACTCACAGGAAATACGAGGTGCTTTATTCAGGGTCAGACACGCTCAGGGTAAGCTTCTCATCAGGAACACTTGTCAGCTGGTCCTGTTGACACACCTCTCTCTAGTCTGGAAGGATTGGCCAGGCTCCTTGGTCTCTTGTCCTGTTTGCCCTCTATTATAAAGCTCTGTGGGTGCTGCTGATAAGTATCCAAAGAGCCCTCCATTGTCCATAAGCCTCAGCCCAAGGGCGCTCATTCCTGGTTCCTTGATTACGCGCTTGAGGCAGTTCACTTCTCAAGCAAGGCCCCAGGCCCAAAGCGTTCTTCCTCCAGGAGCCAGGAGTCCAACACCGCCTCACGCTCTCGGGGCTGCTGCCTCTGCAGCTGCCACGCCTCTGACACATTTCGGGTTCACTGTCCTCGTCTCCTGCCTAGAGGAGGTTTCATGCAGAGGGATCTTAGGGCTAAAGGATACACTCCACTTCTGGCTCTTCTTTCTGGATAATAGTGACAGCCCTCAATCCTGTCTCTGAGATGGTTTCTTTTAAACCCACTGGGGTGGCAAGCTGAGGAGGTCAAAATACCCTCATCAGATCTCCATACATAGCATGACCCCATCCAGGCATTTGGTTGAAGCTACAAGAATCAGAGCTAGAAGAGCTATATGAAGTAATTCACTGCACCGAAACCTCGCTATTGGTTAGCTTGTCACCCTGCACACATTAACAAACGAAAGTCCATTCCAAAGCCAACTGTGCTGCCTTTGAGTTGATTCTAACTCATGGTAACCCTATAGGTTACACAGTTGAAATGCTACATGGGGTTTTCTTGGTTGTAGTCGTCATGTAAATGCAACACTGAGTCTTCTGTGGTATGCTGAATTCAATTCACCAGCCTTTGATTTTTTAAAACCAAAAACCCACTGCCATTGAGTTGATTTCGACTCAGTGATCCTATATACAATTTCTGATGCTGTAAATAATTACGGGACTAGATAGCCTCGAATTTCTCCTGTGGACCGGCTAGTGGGTTGAACCACCAATTTTGCTAATGATGACCCTACAGCATCACTAGGGATTAGACCTCCATAACATTATAAAAGTAGTGTTATTAATTGTTAGTCTATTGTCTACCATATCTATATGCTTGTGAATCAGAGTTAAAAACAAAAATATTAAGCAGCAAGCAACTAAGAATCAAGAAGACTTGACTAGGCCTCCTGACCCAGGAAGAGTTAGGAGCAATATTTCTAGATCTCGGTCAGGAGTGCAAAAGGAGGTTGGGTGGTGCAAGTGGTTTGTGATTGGTAGCTAACCCCAAGGTTGGTAGTTCTAATCCACTCAGTGGTACCATAGAAGAAAGGTATAGTAATCTGCTTCTATAAATATCAAAACTAAGAAAACACCACGGAGCAGTTCTGCTTCATCAGGCATGGACCATCATGAGTTGGGGGCCAACTCAACAGTAGCTTACACCACCATCACCATTAGATGAGGTGTCCCTGAGTGGTACAAACTGCTAACCTGCTAGATTGCCAACTGAAAAGTTGCAGGTACGGATCTACCCAGAAGCACCTCAGAAGTAAGGGATGGTGATCTACTTCTGAAAAGTAGCCGTTGGACACTCCCTGGGGCACAGTCCTAAGTGAACACCCATCGGGGTTCTGTGAGTCGAATTTAACTGCATCGCTACAAAAACCATGAGATAAAAGGGATCTGCAATGATCAATTTTGGCTCTTGGGTTTTAAAAGCATAACTCCAAGTCAATGGCTTTAATGTTTTTGTTCTTCCCCCTTGGCTCTCAGCTAGCTTGGCTGCCCTTTTATATAGAGGTGACTTTAAATGATCCTCTGACTCATCCAAAACGGACCAAAACAATTTTGACAAAATGTTAACAATCAGGAACTGAGAATCAGAAGGTGACTGAGTAATGGCAAAGTTCAGGTGAGTCAGTGGTGAAAGTTGAGATGGGTCTCAGACAATCATTTCAAACATATGCCGTCCTCCTCCACTCCTACATTTTAGTCACTAAGATTAGCCCTGTAAGATTATGCTATTTCCGCCAGAAAACCATAAATAATGCTTTTAAACAATCTAAACTAACACATGTGATAAGACTAGACTTGCTTGATTTTAAAAATACCTAAAGATTGTCTCATTACTCATAGTTTTCGTTTTCAGTTTGCTTTCTATATCCAATGTATAAACTGTCTAGATTAACAGAGATTTAAATCTTACAGATATCCTGTTCCTGTTTTTCCTATACTGGCGTTTTACAGGAGACAGAACCAGAGATAACAGAAATGAACTATAAATAACAATGTGGATGCTTATCTGAACTCTGTAAGCAGATAAAGTTAATTCATTTAGATCCACTGCTTGAGTTTAAAATGAACAAACAAACAAAGTATCACAAAGTATAGACTCCTTAAAAAAGATTCTGATGTATGCATCTGATGTATAAGTATTCCATGAACTCTTATATTCATGGAATAACTGTTGATTTAAAAAAAGAAAGGGCATTTAGGGTAAGATATATTCCTATCTAAGGTAATAAATCGATCAACAGAGTACATTTTCTTAATCAAATTTGTAAAAAAAATGATCCTTATGTCCATATCATGATGCAACCACAGGAAGTTGAAAACTAGGATAAAGTTACTATTTGTGTGTATTTTGAATTTAGTTCTATGTAAGAAAAATTACAAGAAGGATCGGGGAGCTTTGGAGAAATGACTTTTGATCCAGTCCTACTGGAAATGATTGGGAATGGCTTTGCATGGAAACATTGACTGATACTTGTGACATTGATTAGAGTCTAGAGGTTGGCACATTTCAGTACTTTTGCATGGCTTGTGAGTGAAGACTTGATTTCACATTTTTAAATGGTTGGGAAAAAACCCTTCATGACATATAAAAATCATATGAAATTAAAATTCAATGTCCATGAAAAAATGGTACAGGTATACCATGCTAGAGTATTTATGGAAAAGATCATTTGTTTCTCTAGGTAAAAATTACTCCTATTTACTATCTGATTCCTTACAGAAACAAGTTTCCAACCCCTAGACTCAGTGTATTTGCTGAAGACTTGTTAGTGCTGTGCTCCCTGATAGCGGGGCACCATCTGGTTTCTCCACCACATTTTGCTATAGCACCTATATCTTCAGTGATCTCTTCATGAGGGTGAGTATCAAGCAGAGCCAGGTCATAAGAGCTAATTATTCTTCAGTTCAGCTAGAAATAAGTGTGATCCCAAGATCCATTCAAGTATCCGTGACTCACATCTTTACCTTAGAGACATCATTGCTATTTTATGTTAGAGAACATTATCAATCATCTCCCTGGGCATGTGGTAATTCTATTGATAGTGTCTTTAATTTAGTCAATGGTATAGAATTTCAAAGCACATTTGGGAAAAGGAGATTAAAGACGTATAGGCCGGCTATGAACCACATACATGAATTATTGACTTGCACAGATTAAACTTTTAAGTAACTGTATATGATTTATACAATGGGCTTTGGTAAAACGTTCAATAATATCCACTGACAATGACAGAACCAGGCCTACCAGATTAATAGATTCTTCAATAAAAAAAGGAGAACAAGATATCCAAGTCAATGTCTGTTGACTGCCAGCTCTATACCGTTGGTATAGCAGTCATCTGCTCCTTCTCACACTCAGAAGTTCTGGCCTTAACTCTGACATGTCTTCGTATGGCAGGCATGGTTCTGCCTTTGTGAGTTGACAATGTTATCGAAAGGTTTACCCTATCTCCAACCACTATTGTTTGTGCAAATAGTGTTCAGTCACTTGAGTTTTTGATCTGTACAGGGCAACAACCCAACCATCATGTACTTTGGTCTAGAAACATACCATTGGCTTAATTAATGATACTGTCAATAGAATTATGTGATATGTCTCATGGGGATTATTTATAATGGGGAGCGAATAATGAATTTAAGAAAGAAGAAAATTTTCTGAAATCGATCACAGTGATGATTTCCCACCTCTTTATTAACATGTTTAAAATATTGAACTGTGTAATATGTCAATTATGTCAATGAAACTGTTAAAATTAAAAAAAAAGATTGTGTAGCGTTACTGCATCAGCTATATTCTAGCTCAGACACGTGCCTCGGATACTAGATTCAGACTCTTTGCAGCCCTCTATGGGGTTTCTGAGGCTGTAAATATTTACCAGAACAGATAGCCTCACCTTTCTTCCATGAGGCAGCGGGTAGACTTGAACCACTGATGTTGCAGTTAGCAGTCCAACACTTACTAGATGGGAGTGCTCCAAACCCAAACCCAACTCACTGCCCTTGAGTCAAGACTCACTCATAGTGATCCCCTTGTGGGTTTCTGAGACAGTAACTGTTGACGGGAGAAGAAAGCCCAGCCTTTTTCCCACGGAGCTACTCGTGGTTTCCAACTACCAAACATAGGTTGTCCTAGAGGAAATGATATTGAAAAACCACCTCGCTTTGGTGGGGTCAGCTGGGTCACACATCCCACACTGTGTCTCCAGTGTTGTCCCAAATTGGGCTATAGGTCAGTGCAGGATGTGGCATCTCATAGTGGGCCAGCCATATGCCCCTCTCTGCATTGGCTGCTCTGAGCAGGGCTATTGTCCTCTGAGCTTAGTGGGTCCTGCTGTGCTCCGCTCCCTTCCTCCCCCTTCATTTGCTTCCACTTCCATCTGGGTGTGGTAGGTAGGTTCCTTTCCCCCACCAGGGGATCTATTGTCATTTCTCTGTGGCACTTCCTTCCAGTATGGGGGTCAGGCTGGTTCTGATTGGGGCTGGGCATATAGTCCAGTCTTTTAATGGGTTCCTCCATGCTTTATATTGCCCTCCTGGTTTGGCACCTCATGGTGGGGTCTGTATGTACATTCTAGTTCTGTGGGGACACAACCAATACTCTCCCCCTGGGTGGATTAGTGCCCTGCTCCCCCCATGCCATCATCTCAGTTTCTCCCCACCCTGTCAGTGATGCAGATAGGAACTGGCAACACAGGGAATCCAGGGCAGATGATCCCCTCAGGACCAGTGGTGAGATTGGTGATACTGGGAGGGTGGAGGGAAGGTGGGGTAGGAAGGGGGAACAGATTACAAGTTTCTACATATACCTTCCTCCATGGGGGATGGACAACAGTAAAGTGAGTGAAGGGGAGATGTTGGACAGTGTAAGATATGATAAAATAATAATAATTTATAAATTATCAAGGGTTCATGGTTGGGGCCGGAACAGGGAGGGAGGGGGAAAATGAGCTGATTCTAAGAGCCCAACTGAAAAGCAAATGTCTTGAGAATGATGGGAGCAACAAATGTACAATTGTGCTTGATGCAATGGATGTATGTATGGATTGTGATAAGAGTTGTACGAGCTCCCAATAAAATGAATTGAATTAAAAAAAAAGAAAAATCGAATATCATTAAGATAATCATCATTTGAGTTTTTATGAGACAGTGCTTTATTGAGTAGAGAAGTATACTCATTAAAACAACAACCCCAACAAATTTATTCCCATTGAGCTGATTCCAATTCATAGAGACAGTTGTTTCAAAGTAGAATTGTTCCATATGGTTTTTAATGGCTGCAATCTTTTGAAAGTAGGTTACTAGGCTTTTATTCTGAGGAGTCATTGAGCACATTTGAATTGCTAGTCTTTTCTTTTTAAAAATCATATTATTGGGGCTCGTCCAGCTCTCATCACGATCCATCCATCTATTCATTGTGTCAAGCACAATTGTACATTTGTTGCCATCATAATTTCCCAAACATTTTCTTTCTACTTGAGTCCTTGGTATCGCTCCTCATTTTTATCCCCTCTCTCCCTCATGGACTTTTGCTAATTTATAATTATTATTATTTTTTGAGCACTTATTGATGAAGTTCAAAAACTACAATTTTTGAAGTTCAAAAATTGCAATTCAGTGTAAAGAAAACAAAAATTCTCACAAGTAGACAAGTTGACAACATCATGATAAATGGAGAAAAGATTGACGTTGCCATGGATTTAATTTTGCTTCAATGCATAATCAATGCTCATGGAAGCAGCAGGCAAGAAATCAAATAGCTGTTGCATTGGATAAATCTGCTGCATAAGACTTCTTCAATGTGTTAAAGAGTAAAGGTTTCACTTTAAGGACTAAAGTACCCTGATCCAAGTGATGGTATTTTTAGTCACCTAATGTACCCGTGAGAGCTAGACAAGGAAAAAGGAAGACATCTCCTCCCACCCCCACCCCCGCTGAATCCTGATGACGGGAGTCATGTGGAAAATACTATGGACTACCGGAGAACAAACAAATGTGTCCTGGAGGAAATGCTGTCAGAGTACTCCTCAGAAGTGAGCATGGTGAGATTGTGTCGCATCTGAATTGAACGTACAGCAGCAGACACTAGTCCCTGGCAAAGAACCTAGGGCTCAATGTTGAGGGTCAACAAAAGGAGGATGACCCTTGAGATACGTACTAGCTGCAACAATGGGCTCAACCGTAATCATTATGAGGATGCCACAGGCCCACCCAGGATTTTGTCCTGTTGTATACACAGCACTGAGTTGAAGCCAATATGACAGCACCTTACAACAACGAACTATCTTTCTGTCTGTAACCACTGACACTACCCAGAAGCACTGGTCCTACTGCTCTTTCCTCAGACGCGCTCCATCACAAGGGTTGGCCTAGTGCATGTCGATTGTACACTGTTCTCTTACCTTCTACACTAGCATCCCGAGACCCCCTTTCCCTGACCACATGGCTCCACAAGTGCCCTCTTCTCTTGAAATGAGCACTGTCACACCTCTGTCACGTCAGTCTTTGAGGTTCAGATTAGTGGGCACCATCACTGAGCACTTTCCATGCGACAACAACTGTGCCAGTGTCTTTCCCTGAATTGACAAAATGTAATCCTATAACACTGCATGTAGACGTGATCACCTCCACGTCTGTAAGTAAGACAATAAAATTCTGGAAAGGTGAAGTTAGTGGCTGAGACCAGACTTCAGATATCAAGGTCCGGAGTTCCAGTCAATCATTTAGGTGCCAATTTAGTAGACTCTTTTGTACCTTTTTGAACTCCAGGTCTCCCCGTCAGTGCCGCCTTTGGATTACTCCTGAGAATCTCATCTACTAGGTAAGTTTCGTGGGCTGTGGTTATGTGACAGCAGGGAATCATTTGTCAGGAAATATGCTTGTTTCCATGTTTGTGGGTGGCAGTGTCTTTATACAAGAACAAATTCCCCGGGCATTCCACTTTTGTTCCCACCTTTGTTTCAATAGCATCTGTGTTTGCCAGAATGAGGAGACTTTTCCCTGTCGTCAGTGTCAGTGACTCACTCGAGGTTACAGCCCTAGGGCAGGTGGCGTGGAGTAGCAACAAGATCTTTACAAGAAAGCGGGTAAAAATCGCAACTCTGCCACTTCCTTAATGCAGTACCTTGTCAATAGCACTCGCCCCTCTAGACCTCAGTTCCCTCATCTCTACAACCATTCAGGATAGAATATGAAGCAGGGAGCCACAATATCATCTGCAGGATAAGTTTTTATTTTATCCTACTAGTTGGCCAGTAGTCTCTTACAATGACAGTGTTGGGAGTGGTATTATGGTATCTAATCTTTGAAGTCATATAAACGGAAGTCATTTGCAGTCTCTCCTCCTTATGAGCTGAGGAATCTCAGGGAAACTGACTTCATTTCCTTGTGCCTCATTTTCTTAGGTGTAAAATAGCCACAAACCAAATCAAACTAACTGCTGCTGAGTAGACTCCAATTCCAAGTGACCTCGTGGCAGGATAGGGCTGTCCTATAAAATGTCCAAGACTGTGGTCTTTACAGAAGCAGATTAGCACCTCTTTTGGTTAGCAGCCAAGTCCTTAGACCCTAGTCCACCAGTGTCACCCCAAACCTAATCACACTCAACTGCTTTCAAGTCAACGCCCACTCACAGTCATCCCATAAAGCCGAGTAGAAAAGTTCTACCGATTTCCAAGGCTATTGTATTTTAGGGGAGCAAATTACCCTTTCTTTCTCTCACGGATGTGGGGTCAGATTGCCATTCTTTCACTTGGTAGTTCAATGCTTAGGCCACTGCTTTACCATGGTGAGGAATTGGCATGGGGGCCACATCTGACTGCCTTCGGCTTCAGTAGGGGAAGGAGAATCCAGCTCCACACCAGCCCGAGTGCCATGAAACAGAGGCCATGCTTCCACCACCCACCATCCTGTACCCCATTCTGACACCATGCCTCCCTCTGAAGGCACTCCACTTCTCTGCTGACTGTGAAAATCCATTTCAATGGCTGCACACACCTCACATACAACACTCCTGATTATGGTTTATTAGAGAAGTTAACAGGTCGCCACAAGTCAGGATCAGAAAGCACTGAAATGCTCTTGTCCACAGCGGCCCCTCCTTCTCAGCCATGCCAGCAGCCACGCACCTCTCCAGTTACCAGCCTATCAGCTATGTGGTCCCTTGGCCTCTGCTTTTCCCATGGGCTGGGAAGCTCACCACCCGCCTTACCATCTTGGTATTGCTCTGCTCTGCCTCACGGACTCAGCAGTGCTACTTTGCTCTATTTCCTGTCAGTGCTGTGGCCTCTGGTGCCTCTGCCATTTCACACAGGGATCTGGCATGCTTTGCTGGTGGTTCTTCTTTCTCAGTGGTCATGAGATTTTCTCTGTGCTTTCTCGAAATGACTCTCTTACACTCAGGGGAATAGTCAAACCGACCAACTCTGTCTATTAGGGTTTCACACACCACAATTGCATGGTCTCACTCACTCATTTGGTGGAAGTCTTGAAATCTTGGATAGAAGAACTGCATTTAAGCAATTTAAATTCACCACACATAATTATCAAATAGAAACCATAATATTGACTGCTTATTACATGCCACTCTGTTCTCAGCGCTTTATAATAATTGAGTGATTTATTCCTCAAAACGGCTCTATGCATTCTTACTAATATAAGCCCCATTTTACAGGTAGAGACATTGAAAAAAAATGTACTAAGTAGAAAAGTTAGGATTTGAACTTTGACTTCACAGAACGTATTGAGGTTTAAATAAGAAACAAAAAAGAAGTCCAAAACATGAAGTTGATTTTTTAATAAAAATTGGCTAATTTTCTGTAGAAAGTTTTTTCTCTCTCTCACAAAGTTTCACTTATATCCATTTTAATGCTTTGGGATAGGCAAGGGCCTATTAGAAATTCTGATTCTTGGACTTCACCTGGACCTATTGGGGAATGTTACTTTTTTATTAAAATTCTCTTTCTGGCTGGTTCTTAGTGCGTTAAAGCTTGAAAGCTACCATGTGAGGGCTTCATATTAGGGAGAAGATACTATACATGGATAAAAAAATATTTTGCAAGAAAATAAACATCGGTCTGAAAGAGCCCGTATCAGAGTAACGCGTATCTGCTACAATCAGGGCAAGAGCAACCATCAAGTTTATGGTCAAACTGGAGTGAAAGGTGGTGAAATCATTGATCCTTTATGCACATTTTATGGGAAAAATATCTCCCAGGAACTCAGCAGTTTACAAGTAAGTAAGTAGCTCATTTCAAGAAGGGACATACCATGCTGGAGATGAAGACGATCGTGACCAGAAATCCACATAAGCATGAAAGAAACAAATGGATCTCGTTCACATCCCAACTAAAGGGTCCCAACAAGTAACAGCAAAACCAAGTGCCCAAATCATAAGCTTTTCAATCAGTTCAGCTTACACTGGTCTGACGACAAAACTGAAGTGGAGCAAACTTTCTGCTCCACAAGTTCTGAAAGTGTGTGTCTCAGAGGTGCTGAAGACAAGAGCAGAGTTTCCTATGGGATTTTAAATCAAACAGGATGAAGGTCCTGAAGTATTTCTCTCAGTATTTATAAGAGAAGCTGAAACATGCCTTTACTGGTACAATTCTGAAGATAAAGCATAACCAAAACTAGCTATGAAGAGGTAGAAGAGATTTAGCAAAGCAATTGTGGGTCAATCAAGAGCAAGGTCATGGTAAGAGTTTGTTGTTGTTGTTTTTGGTATGCCCAAGGCACTTTGTTTCAGACTCTGTGAAGCGCCAAAGAACAATAACATCTGCTTGTTATGAGAGTGCTTTGCGAAAAGTATCCAGAGCTTTAGCAGAACAGTGCCCAGGAAAGCTTCGTCAGAGTCCTTCTTTGCATTGGCAATGCTCTCCCTTATGCCTTTCATCAAACAACGGCAGTTCTGCTAGAGTTTTCATCAGAAAACCTTGGGAATTGACTTTTAAGTCCTTATTCGACCCTTTCTGACTTCTTTTTGTTTCCTAATTGGAAAGAATATTTAAAGGACTCCAATTTTTCCTTCAGTTAATAATTAAAAAAAAAAGGAATGGATTATCCCAGTTAAATTTTTAGGACTCTCCTTTCTTTTGGGATGAACTAAATGGCCAGTAAAATCACTTAAAAAAAATCCTTGACCTTGATTGAGATTGGGCTGAGAATTATTTTTATCCTTAACTTGATTTTCCATAAACTATTTGAAATCTTTTTGCACATTCTAATCAGCCCGGCAGAGCTTGCTAACAACGCACAAAGCCTTTCCTGTCACTGCTGATCATTTACTCCTAGGCTTCTTGAAAGTTCCAAAATAGCGAGCTTCCTCTCTCACAGGGCATCCATTCCAATTTTTCAAAATCTTGAATAAATAGGAACCTTTTTCTTGCAACTGAATGAAACATATTAACACAGCAGAGTCCAGTTCTCAAGAGATTCACAGTCTAATGAAGAAGATTTAAAAATCAATAGCCAGAAACAATTGTAGCACGAGGACTATGTTACTGGATGTATCAGTGATAATGGTGGAATCAGGAGTGTGACAAAACAATCATGCTCTTCCGTGATGCTCATCTTTCCGACACAATGGGTGAAGATAAAATGGGTGTACAAGCAAATGTGGTGAAGAAAGCTGACGGTGCCCAGCTATCAAAAAATATAGTGTCTGGTGTTTTAAAGGCTTGAAGATAAACAGCGTCCACACAGAAGAAGCACAACAGCCTGTGTGATCATGAGGTGTTGATGGAATCAGGTATCAGGCATCAAAGGACAAAAAATCATATCAATGTGAATGAGGGACAATGTGGAGTGGGGCCCCAAAGTCCATCTGTAGACTATTGGACATCCCCTTACAGAGAGTCACAAAGAAGAGATGAGCCAGTCCGAGTGAAGTATAGCCCAAATGAAACATACAACTCTCCTCTAGTTCTTTAATGCCTCCCCAACTATCATGACCCCAATTCTACCTTAAAAATCTGGCTAGACCAGGGCAAGTATACAGATAGGGATAAAAGCTGGAAACAGGGAATCCAGGACAGGTAAATTCTTCAAGACCAATAAAGAGAGTGGGAATACCAGGAGGGTAAGGGGAGGGTGGGGGGCAAAAGGGGAACCAATATAATGATTTCATATAACTCCCTCCCAGGGGGACGGACCACACAGAAAAGTGAGTGAAGGGAGTCATCAGTCAATGTACGACATGAAAAAATAATGATCATTTATAAATTATCAAGGGTTCATGAAGGAGGGAGGGTGGAGAAGGGAGGGGGAAAATGAGGAGCTGATACCAAGGGCTCAAATAGAACGAAAATGTTTTGGAAATGATAATGGAAACATATGTACAAATGTGATTGACATAATGGATGGATGGATGGTTTGTGATAAGAGCTATATGAGCCCCCCAATAAGATGATTAAAAACCCAAAGAAAACAACCATACTCTCGTTGTTAGGTGTTCTGGGATGATTCCGGCTCATAGTGACTTTATAATAGGAAAATAGAAAGTTGGGAATAAAAAATAATCATAGCAGTATAAAAATGCATTTGAGGTCCAGGTAGACCCATCTATCTCAGAAACACTTGCTCACGCAGTTACAATCGTATGGGCCCCCTTTTTATCACTCCTTTGGGAAGCTTGACAACATTTCTACCACTCTGTGTCCTTTAACCACTAAGTAGGATGCCCCATTCTGTGTGTTCACGTTATTCTTGTCTTGTCTGAATGCTCTACCGAGCCAGCTTAGGACACGTGCTTCGTGCCTTCCTGGGAAGAACCTTTGGACTGTTTTCCTTTTATATCACTTATCTATGTTCCCCATACTCCTAGTTGTGCCCCATACCTATGACTGATTGTGACTTCTCCAAGTCACAGATGGCAACAATTAGTTCTGTTTCCATTTCAAATTACATTTGTATTTGTGTGTGTGTTTGTGTGTGTGTATGTTTGCAATAGTACTGGCTCTGAGGTTCCACCCAACCATCTTATTTAGGCTAAATTGAGCTACGATGCCAAAGCTAGCTTAGAGTCATTCTAATTGAGTCTCCCACACAAAGAAAAATAATGGAAGGAACAGTTAGCCGGCGGCTCCCCACCGGTCATTTAGGCCAAAAACCTGACTTCAAGGGTTCATGGAAAATATTAGTTATTTTTTATATATACAAGTTAGCTCTGAATTAGCTTTCCCCCCTTTTTAATTCTTGTCATAAAATAAGCCTAGAGAGACTTGGGAGGCACCCAGATGAACACTGGGCTAATTCCGTAGGTGCATCATGTACTATTTTGAGTCCTTCCATTGTGCGAACAAATAAAGGGAAGGCCGGGGGGTGGGTGGGAAGGGTCTTTTAAGTATAATTCCATTTTAGTCAGCAGCACATTTGAAAATTATTGTCTTTCCTCTTTTAGGAAATTGTGTTTATGGTTGGTTGTCTAAAGCCCCTGAGGTTTTTATTTCTGTGACTGTTTCAGGTGTGCTGTGGGTCAAGAGTTTGCCTCTGAAGTAAGTGGGTCTTGGTTTATAACCCGCTCATTTGTTTACAGTGTGTGAGCTAGGGTGCATCACAATCTCCTTACACCTCAATTTCTTGCCCAAAAAATGTTAACTTTGTCACAAAAAAAGATGTTATTCTTTCTTACTGTGCTATTGAGAGGATTAAGAGAGTGCGTAGCACTTTATAACAATACCACTGAATAAATATTTACTGCTATGTCATTAATGTTAAAATATGTACTGAGGGTTTGCTTATTGAATGATGATGATGAAAAAAATAAAAGTGGAACCCTTGGAGTCTGCTATATTGTTGTACTAAAAGTAGGTGAAGAATGTGTCCGACCATGTCCCAGGGCTGTTGTCCTTGGAGTGATGGCATTTTGGGCCTATTAATTCTGGTTTGTTCTCTCAGGGAAAGGGCTTTTCTGTGTGCACCGTAGGACATTTAGCAGCTTTCCTGGTCTCTATGTCCATGATGCCAGGGGCATCTCCCCATGCCTCTGTTGCGGGGAGCAAACATTTCCTGACATAGTCAAATGTCTTCTGGGGGATGTAGGTGGGGGTGGGGATGACTCTGTCTCACCACCACTTTTTGAGGCAAAGGGTATGTAGAAATTGCTTTCTTCAGTCCTTGAGTCAGCAAGCACACCTTGTCTTTCCTTTATTGTGGTTGGGTTCTGACAAGTCAGTTCTGGCTCATAGACACCTTTAAATACAATGGGACACCTTTAAATACAACAGGATGAAACACTGCTTGGACCTATGCCACCCTCCCAGTTGTTGTTAGGTTTGAACCCATTGTTACAGCCGCCGTGCCAGTCCATGTCGCTGAAGTCTTCCTCTTGTTTGTGCCCCTCTACTTTCCCAAGCATGGTGTCCTTTTCCAGAGACTGACTTATCCTGACAACATGTCCAAAGTACCAGAGATGAAGGGTTGTCATTCTGGCCTCTAAGGAGCTCCCCGGCAAAGCTTCTTCCAACACAGATGTGTTTGTTCTTTTGGCAGACCATGCTACTTCCATTGTTTTTTTGTCAGGACCATCGTTCAAATGCACCGGTTTTTCTCGGGGCTTCCTTATTCATTGCCAATGTGCACATGCATAGGCGGTCCGTGGAAATAGCCTGGCTTGAGTTGGGAGCACCTTAGTCCTTTCCTTCGAGCCCTGAAATTGCATTGAAAGGAGAGCCCTGGCTTCGAGGGCCTGAATCTCTAAAACATCTGAAAGCTGGCCTGGTCCTCCGAAATGAGATGAATGTTTTCATATTGCTGACAAGGGAGCACTTCAGCAAGTTCTCGGGTATAATTAGGGAGCAGAGAAAGGAGTGCATTGCATTCCCTTGTTATTCTACTTGCTACTTTTGATCCAGCTTGGAATCCTGCAGGAAGAAAGAAGGAATTTTCATTAACAATAAATGTCATTTTCAATAAATATTCTACGAGCTCATTAAAAGCCAAACATTGAACTAGGGAAAATAAACGGCAGAAAATATATTATTCGCATAAAATAAATGTGTTAATTGGCAAGAATGGTTCAAAAGGACCTCGCTGTTCTCCAGATTCTCTGAACTCTGCCGGCTTTTCCCTTGGCAGTGCAGCATAAGAAGGGACTCTCTCAGCATCTCGATGACAGTTTGTTGGATTTTAAGACACATCGTGTGTAGATTTGTGATCTGCAAGAATTCCATCTGTGCCATTCACTGGATACGGTGCCACCGACAATGATTCCAAATGGTCTGCTCAGAGAGTTCCTCACCTACTTAATCAGAACAAATGAAAAAGACAGAGCAAGTCCCCTTCAGTCGGAAAAACACACGGCAAATTCAGTCAATTACTTTGTTTCTCAGAATGGTACATATGAAATGAAAACGGGGAAAAGGTCCACATTTTGTATCAAGGCAGCTAATTCCACCTCCCGCTCCCCGCCCCCCTGAGCAGACGTTAGTAGAAGCCACCAACAAAGGGTAGTCTTCCCAGGTAAGCCCTGGAGGAAAGAAGCATAACAGAACCCACGATTCTTTGAAATCAATTGTTTTGCCCTCATCTCAACCAGTTAACAGTGCCAATTAATTTAATGAGTCATCATTGTACCTCTTTCCAGGTCTTGTGATTCTTTGAGGGAAGGTCCTCCGGAGAATGAACCTCAAATGACTGGTTCCATCTTTGGGGACCAATTATTTCGCTTCAGTCAGCAGCTGTTGTCATGGCCACTTAAGGGTCAAGGCTTTTGATAGCCGTTTGCCACCATAACCGCCCACTTAGATGACTATGACTTTCGTTGGCAGTCATGCTAACCTAATTAGGAACTAGCACAGACTTGTTCGTTTCTTGTAAACACATCAGTCGACCGTAGGATCTGGTCAGAGCTGGAGCATGATTTGAGCTTGATTGAGGGGTTTATCTTTTTCTTCCTTCCTATAATGCACTTACAGGTCTGGATTATATTCAGCAGAGCTGCTTTCCCTTTGATTTCCCAGTTTTGACATTTAAAATTGATTTCCTCTCTCACTCTTACTCCTCCCTCTCTCTCCACTGATCTGTCTCCTTCCCGCTCCCTTGTTTTGCCCTGATTTCCTTTGATTGTTGTAACTTCATCATTTAAACATTTACAGAACGACGAGCCTGGTGGCCTCTAGCACAATATGAAAGAGAGTTTAATGGTGACGTCAGAGACCATCATGGCTGTCTCAGTGAACTGTGTATTTTAAGCTTGAATCTTGAACCTTCTTTTACGTCTAGTACTAGTGTAGCTGCATGTGCATTTCAGATGCACACGCACCCTCGGATAGCAAGCTTGATGTGCGCTGTGGTAAAAGGCGCGTCCTCTTCTACCGCAGAAATGAGTTGCAGTGAACCATATATTTTAGTTGTAACGTCAGCAAGTAAAAAAAAAAGTGCCTACTAGATGCTGGGTTCTGTGCCATGTGCCGATATAGTCTTCATTTCATCCTCCTAACAACCATATGGATATGAAAATTATTTCCCTTATGATCTGAGATGACACCGAGTCTCAAGGAAGTTAAGTAGCTTTCATGAAGTCACACAAAGCCCCACAGCTGGGAGGTATGATATCTAAGCCTGTACCATCACCCACAACATTTACTATCTTCCCATTTATCTGAATATAGTTCTTATAATCCTAGAATGAAATAGAGATGAGCAAACATTGTGGTAACTGTTTGCCTGGATTAAAAAAATCACATGTACTTAATTACTTGTTGTGTAATTTACACAATATCACAGAAGTAGCAAACACTTGAAATGGGATTCAACTCAGGCAGTGTGACCTGTGCCCCCCAATTCTTTTTTTTTAAACAATTTATTAGGGGCTCATACAGCTCTTATCACAATCCATACATATACATACATCAATTGTATAAAGCACATCTGTACATTCTTTGCCCTAATCATTTTCTTTTCTTTCTCCTCTTTTCTATTTTTACATTTTATTAGGGACTCATACAACTCTTATCACAATCCATACATATACATACATCAATTGTATAAAGCACATCCATACATTCCCTGCCCCAATCATTCTCAAAGCATTTGCTCTACACTTAAGCCCTTTGCATCAGGTCCTCTTTTTTCCCCCTCCCTCCCCGCTACTCCCTCCCTCATGTGCCCTTGGTAATTTATACATCGTTATTTTGTCATATCTTGCCCTATCCGGAGTCTCCCTTGCCCCCCTTCTCTGCCGTCCATCTCCCAGGGAGGAGGTCACATGTGGATCCTTGTAATCAGTTCCGCCTTTCCAACCCACTCACCCTACACTCTCCCAGCATCGCCCCTCACACTGCTGGTCCTGAGGTATCATCCACCCTGGATTCCCTGTGCCTCCAGCCCTCATATGTACCAGTGTACAACCTCTGCCCTATCTAGCCCTGCAAGGTAGAATTCGGATCATGGTAGTTGGGGGGAGGAAGCATCCAGGATCTGGGGGAAAGCTGTGTTCTTCATCAGTACTACCTCGCACCCTAATTGACCCATCTCCTCTCCTGAACCCCTCTGTGAGGGGATCTCCATTGGTCGACACTTGGGCCTTGGGTCTCCACTCTGCACTTCCCCCTTCATTAAATATGGTATATATATATTTGGATGATGCCTTATACCTGGTCCCTTTGGCACCTCGTCATCGCACTGGCCGGTGTGCTTCTTCCATGTGGGCTTTTTGGCTTCTGAGCTAGATGGCCGCTTGTTCACCTTCAAGCCTTTAAGACCCCAGACATTATCTCTTTTGATAGCTGGGCACCATCAGCTTTCTTCACCACATTTGCTTTTGCATCCATTTGTCTTCAGCAATCCTATAATGGAGGTGTGCAGTCAATGATATGATTTTTTGTTCTTTGATGCCTGATAACTGATCCCTTTGGGACCACTTGATCACACAGGTTGGTGTGTTCTTCCATGTGGACTTTGTTGCTTCTGAGCTAGATGGCCGCTTGTTTATCTTCAAGCCTTTAAGACCCCAGTCACTATCTCTTTTGATAGCCGGGCACCATCAGCTTTCTTCACCACATTTACTTGTTCACCCACTTTGGCTTCAGCAGTTGTGTCGGGAGAGTGAGCATCATAGAGTTCCAATTTAATAAAAGAAAGTATTCATGAATTGAGGGAGTGTTTGAGTAGAGGCCCAAGGTCCTTCCACCACCTTAATGCTTAACCTATAAATATAGACACATCGATCTATTACCCCATCCTCCTATATATATTTGCATGTACACGTCTTTGTCTAGACCTCCATAAATGCCCTTTGACTCCTAGCTCTTTCCTCCATCTCCCTTGACTTTCCTCCTGCCCTACTACCATGCTTCGTTATAACCTGGGCTAGAGTATACCTCTTCTCTACGCAACCTTACCCTTGATCATTCCCCACAAGGCCTGCCACTCCCCCCTCTCTACCATTTTGGGTCCCATGTTGTTCCCTTGTCCCTGTGTTTGTTAACACCACTTCCTTACCCCCCCTACCCCCACCCCAAGTCCCCCCGGAACTGTCGGTCCTGTTGTTTTTCCTCCAGATAGTTCATCCAGCCTGTCCTATTCAGACAGACCTGTGGAGACACTAACATGCACGAAAACAAGACAGAGGAAAACAAAGCAACAGTATACAACCAGACAACAAAACAACAAAAACAAACCACTGACAAAGAACAAAACAAAACACTTCACAAAAGAAAAGCTTGTAGTTCATTCAAGGATCGTTTGCTGGCCCTTAGGAGCGTTTTCCAGTCAAGTCTGTTGGGGCACCACGCCCTGGCCCCCTGGCCCCAAAGTCCACTTTCAGCATTCCCTGGGGACCTTGCCACTCCTTTCCCTAGCTGGTCCGCTGCACTCCCCCAGTGCTTTGCCTCGGTGTGGTGGGATCAGGTCAGGTGCAATTCCCACACTGTGTCTCCGGTGCTGTCCCCTGTATCGCCCTTAGCCACTGAGGGGCATCATTTCTCATAGTGGGGCCAGCCATGTTGTTCTCTCTGTGGACTGGCTGCTCTACTCAGGAACATCCTCCTCATGGCCTGGTGGGCCAGCCTGTGTTCCACTGTCTCCTCCTGCCCCTTCATCTGCTCCCGTGTGCTCTCATCAGATATGTCCATCTCCCGGAGCTGCAGAGTCAATGTTGTCCTTTGGAACAAAATCTTTTCGAGGGAGGGGCAGGAATCCACTTCATTTATGGTGCTGGGGTCAGCCTCCCAGACCTCTCCACTGGTTCCCTACCCCACGCCGGGATATTGCATTCACACCTTGCATCACTGGGTTGAAGTCTGGTCCCACTTTCCCTGTGGAGATATAAACAATACCCTCCCCTTGGGTGGATTAGTGCCCCATGCCCCCAATTTTTAATGTCACATTCTAATATTCCCCTGAACTTGCATAGGTTACCAAAGAACTACATGATGCTCAACCCAATAGACACCTCCCTGGTCTTCATTCGTTTCTTCAATCTCTTATCTATATTCAATGCAGGGAAGTATTTGTCTTTGAGCGATCATTTCTTCATTTCTTAAAATCATTTTATCGGGGGCTCGTACAATTCTTATCACAATCCATACATATATCCATTGTACATTTGAACATATGTACATTTGTTGCCATCATCATTCCCAAAACATTTGCCTTTTACTTGAGCCCTTAATATCTGTTGTTCATTTCCCCCCTCCCTCCCCACTCCCCCTACCTTATGAACCCTTCATTATTCATAAAGTATTATTATTTTGTCATATATTACACTGTCTGACGTCACTCCCCCTCCTTCTCTTCTGCTATCCCTCCCCCCGGGAGGAGGCTGTATGTAGATTCTTCTAATCAGTTCCCCCTTTTTACACCACATTGTCTCCACCGTCCAGGCATTGCCACTCTCACCACTGGTCCTGAAGGAGTCATCTGTCCTGGATTCCCTGTGTTTCCAGTTGCTATCTGTGCCTATGTACATCCTCTGGTCTAGCCAGATTTGTAAGGTAGAACTGGGATCATGATAGTGGGGGGTGGGGGGAGGAAGTATTTAAGAACTAGAGGAAAGTTATGTTTCATCGTTGCTACCCTGCACCCTGACTGGTTCATCTCCTCCCCACAATCCTTCAGTAAGGGGTGTCAGTTGGCTACCATTAGGCTTTGAGTCTCCACTCTGCACTCACCCACATTTTCAGTGATATGCTTTTTTGTTCCTTGATGCTTGATACCTGATCCCTTCGACAGCTCGTGGTCACACAGGCTGGTGTGCTTCTTCCATGTGGGCTTTGTTGCTTCTGAACTAGATGGCCACTTGTTTATCTTCGAGTCTTTAAGACCCTAGATGCTATATCTTTTGATAGTTGGGCATCATCAGCTTTCTTCACCACATTTGCTTATGCACATGTTTGTCTTCATTGATCATATCAGGGAGGTGGACACCCATTGATATGATTTTTAGTTCTTTAATGTCTGGTAGTTGGTCCCTTCTGCACCTTGTGGTCAGACAGGCTGGTTTGCTTTTTCCATGTGGGTTTTGTTGCTTCAGAGCTAGAGGGCCACTTGGTTATCTTCGAGTCTTTATGATCCCCGATGCTATATCTTTTGATAGCCAGGCACCATTAGCTTTCTTCACTACCTTTGCTTATGCACATGTTTGTCTTCAGTGATCGTGTCAGGAAGGTGGGCACCGACTGATATGATTTTTAGTTCTCAATCACCTTCATTGTGATTCCTAATATTATTTAATTAGAAAAGCATCACATAGAAATGATCAATTCTGACTTGAGGGGAACACCCTTGAAAGACTAAATAATCAGCAAGAAGTCTTGAAAACAATGTACCACCAATGAACTTACATATTTATAAAAACCCTACTAAAAGGATACTGAGAAAATTACACGAGAAAATGCACTCTATGAGAAAGAATGTGGCATCAGGATTGGAGGAAGGCTTATGAACCAGCTGTGATCTGCTGAAAATAAAGAGAGCTCGAAGAACTTGCTGATGAAGCTCAATGATCACAGCCTTCAATGTGGATTATAACTCAATGGTAAGAAAACAAAAATCCTCACAGAATTAAGTAACAGAGCAAAGATTGAAGTTGTCAAGGATTTTTTTTGATTTGGATCTACAACTAAGGTATCCAAAAGCAGCTGTCAAGAAATCTAATGACGCTCCTATCTGTACCAGTGTACATCTTCTGTACTAGCCAGATTTGTAAGGTAGAATTGAGATCATGATAGTGGGGGAGCGGAAGCATTTAGGAACTAGAGGAAAGTAGTGTGTTTCATCGTTGCTATATCACCAGGATGGATGATCCCTTCAGGACCAGGGGTGTGAGTGGCGATACTGGGAGGGTGGGTTGGAAAGGGGGAACCGATTACAAGGTTCTACATATAACCTCTTCCCTGAGGGACAGACAACAGAAAAGTGGATGAAGGGAGAAGTCGGACAGTGCAAGATATGATAAAATAATAATTTGTAAATGATCAAGGGTTCATGAGGAAGGGGGAAGCATGGATGGAGGGGAAATATGAGGAGTTGATGCCAGGAGCTTGGGTGGAGAGCAAATGTTTTAAGAATGATGAGGGCAATGAGTGTACAAATGTGCTTTACACATTTGATGTATGTATGGATTGTGATAAGAGTTATATGAGCCCCTAATAAAATGATTAAAAAATAAATTCAATGATGCATTGCATTGGGTATATCTGCTGTACAAGACCAAGAATGGTGAAGAGCAAAGGTGTTGAAGAGCAAAGAGGCCATTTTGAGCATTGCGGTACACTTGACCCAAGCCATGCGTCACCTCCCATGCATGTGAAAGTTGGACATTGAGTAAGGAAGACCAAAGAAGTGGTGCATTTGATTTGTGGTGCTGGTAAAGAATCAGAAAATATATTTCACAAGAATTATAGCCAGAATGTTCCTTAGAAATGAGGATGGTGAGACTTTATCTTGTGCACTTTGGGCCCATTATTAGGAGAGACCAGTGCCTAGAAGAGAACACTGTAGTTGGTATAGTAAGCCAACCAAATTCACTGCCATTGAGTCAAAGCACAGACATATAGCGACCCTATAGGTCAAGGTGGAACTGCCTCTGTGATAAAGCCCAGTCATTACCCCGAGGAGTGGCTGGTGATTTTCAACTGCTGCCTTTGTAGATCGCAGCCCAATTAACCACTACACCACCAGGGCTCAGGGCAGCTAAAAGGAGGCAGTCTCTTGATGAGGTGAATGGGTACCATGGCTGCAACAATGGACTCAACCAGAACAACTGTGAGCATGGCATCGGCCTGGGTAGTATTTCGTTTTACGTGCATGGATAGGGTTGCCAAGAATAGGAACGGACTCAATGGCATTTAACAACCACAAACATTATAAGGAAGCAATCAAAATTTGCAATATACTATTTTTGTTTTGATTTATTTAATAAGATGAATGTTTCTATAACATTATTTAATATATGTTGTTGCGTATATGTTTATTTAAATGGAATCTGTAAGAGTAAAATTTTTGTTACTATATTCCAACTTTTTGGCCTGTTCTTGAGAATTCAGTATACTTGGTAGGATCATATGTTATTTCTGACTCTAATTAAACTTAATTAGATAAAGGAGAATATGCAAATAAACAGAACATACGTTGATATTTATCTATTTGTAAGGAACTATTGTGGCACAGTGTGTAAATGACTGACCTCTAGCTAAATGGTTAGCAGTTTGAACTCAGCCAGAGGCAACCAGGAGAAAGACCTTAAAATTTGCTCTCATAAAAATTATAACCAACAAAAGCTTATATAATAGTTCTTTTCTGTGTGAGATTGCTTTTAGTTCTAATCAACTCAATGGAACCCAAGAGCCATGTCATATTTGTACCACTAAATTATAGTTTAGTTTCGTGCTGGATGGAGGATATAAATAATCTAGTTATCAACTGGATAAATTGATAATGTAATCAAAGCTTGACCAGTCCCTCAGTTCTAACCTTGCCTTTGCTACATTCTGCAGGAGTGACTGGAAGCCTGCCAACTACTTCTCCCTGACTCCCTTGCCTGCCGCCTGCCTATTAGGTTCTGCCGACAGGAGATATTTGCAGGTCATTGGGAGGTGGGGAAAGCAGAGCCATTTTTTGTCTCTGACTTCTGGTAGATGACTCTGGCAGGAGACGTAAATGACCAACGTAAGCTCTGATTCTTCCGACAGCAGTGGTAGGAGCTCTTGGATCAGGTTTGGCTCTTGTAGCAGCAATGAAATACAAACTCCTTGTTTCTGGCTAACGAAGGCAGGGCAATGGCTTCAATAACAGCAACGACAAGTAGGGGTGTTCAGTAGCCTCGGAGCTCCATCATTTTGGACTCTGGGTTATGCCGTCTCCTCTTTCGTACTCTGTTTTGGCCATGGTGGTGATTCCCTTCCATTACTAATCTTTGAGTGAACTTATCTTTTTCTGGCTCATGTAACTCTTCTGACATCCTTGTAAGTAGTTTCCCATATTAAATTTTCTCCATTTGAAATGACCAGAGTGTCTTCCACTATCTGGACTAGTGTATTGATGGAAGCAATTGCCTCATAAACGATAACTTTTTTGGAAATGGTAATATGCAAACAATCAAGATGTGTGCCGCATTTTTGTGGGAATACTTATGGTGAATGACAGGGAAAAGCAGATGACTATAAGTTTAAGGTGAAAACAATCGGAATCTCTGGTGATTTCTCATATATGCCAGTGCTCACTGTTATCCTACGATTGAATCTAAGTGATTGGTAGAGTTTTTATACAAAAAGCAAACAAAATCTTCCTGTATAAAGAGTAATACAGTTAGAAAACAACAAGACCGTTGACAGTTACAGTTTCTGCCATTTTGTGATCTGATGTCTTATCAAATTAGTTATGTAAAAATATTGTCAACCTCTTTGTTAATATCTCTGTGTATGAGATGTTAGTGATAAACTTTTTAAGCAGTGTGTTGGCATATGATTCGCATAACATGCGCTTCAGTGGTAACAATATATTAGAAAGAATTGTGAAATTGTCACCATAATCAACTTTACCATGTTATTCATTCTTGAGCCCATTTTTATTATCTCCCCATTATTCCCCAACCGCCCCTGAAATAATGCTAACCAGCTACTGATTCGGTTATTGTCTGTATGGATTACCTATTTTGGATTTCTTATAAAGAAAATCATACAAACATCCCAACAATGACAACAAAATAAAACAGAAAAACCTCCATCCAAGAGAACGCAGAGGACAATAGAAACTAGAGCAACGACAAAATGTGTTTGGGGCACATGCTACCCCTCTAGTCTCATCCAGACGATTGTTCCTTCCTTTCTGGAATTGTTGTTCCCTCTGAAGGCCTGTCGGTTGTTTGGCTGAAAGTTGATCCCTGATTGGAGGGTCCGTTGCAGGCTTCACAGTGTCTAGGACAGTGTTAAGGATTCCACCAATTTCTATCTCGCTCTACTTTTTATTCATATTCATCGCTCAGGAGTTGTCTATGACTTAGTGCCATTTATTATTTCATTGTAAAGATCCCATGATTAAAAAAAATCAAGATATTTAATTTTTCATTCTATATATTAGTTTCCTTATAGATTTAGGTTTTGTAGCACTTGACATTAGAACATTAGTACATTCCCTTTAATTGCCCCAGAAGACAGGTGATTTTATGTCCCCAAATTCTATCTTCACTCATAACATCAAATACATTAATCCAGGTGGAATACTTGGCAAAAAGCCCAGCATTGAGTAGGTGTGCAGAAACATCAGAGCAATAGGGTTAGGAACACACACTGTGGTGGCAGGTTGTCTGGGTCTCAATCTCCAACCTGCCATTTATACTACCCGGGTGATTGCAGGGAAACTGCTCAGACTTTCTATGTCTCCATTTTCTGTAGAAAGGGTGAGAGTAATAATCTCTACTTTATAAAGTTGTTTTGAAGAGTAAGTGAATAAATGACTCTATGTATGGTGCTTGGAACAATTCCTAGTTTGTAGAAGCCATGTGCACAAAGACCCACATGCGTGTGCACGCACATGCACATGCGCGCGCGCGCGCACACACACACACACACACACACACCAGCAACCACAAAAAGTTGTCAACTCTGACTCACAGTGATCATGTTTGTCTCAGAGAAAAATTATGCTTTATAATTTTTAAAAATCATTTTATTAGGGGCTCATACAACTCTTATCACAATCCATATATCCATCCATTGTGTCAAGCACATTTGTACATATGTTGCCATCATCATTCTCAAAACATTTGCTTTCCACTTGAGCCTTTGGTATCAGTTCCTCATTTTTCCCCCTTCGTCCCCCCTCCCTGCTCTTTCAAGAACCCTTGATAATTTATAAATTATTATTATTTTGGCATATCTTACACTGTCCAATGTCTCCCTTCACCCATTTTTTTTTAATGACCAGAGTTTTGAATTAGATAACCAGGTCTTTCTGCCATCGGAGGATTGAACTTTTTATCTTGTTTAGCAGCCGACATGTGACCCATTTGCAAAAGCAAGGGGCTCCCGATCTGCCACTGTTAGGTGCTGTGCGCGGTCAGTTCTAACTCAAAGCACCCATATATACAGTAGAAGGAAACACCGCCGCGTCCTGCGCCACGCTCTCCAGCGCTCCTGTTTCAGCCCATTGGCGCCCTCAATGTGCAAAGCCATCTCGTTCAGAATCTGTCTGTTCTGCTGACTCTCTCCTTTGCGAGGTATCTTCTGCAAGGATTGATCCCTCCCGGCGTCTGATCCAAAGCATGTGAATGAAGGCTTCCTATCCTCGTTTCCAAGGACCAGGAAGGCTATACTTCTTCTAAGACACATTTCTCAATCTTGGGGCGTCCATGCCGTAGGCAATAATTCAAAAGCGTAATGTTTCCATCTTCATTCTTCATTAGCCAGTTTTCACATGGATTAGTGAAAATATGTAATTGAAAATAGCATGGCTTGGGTCAGGTGCACCGTAGTCTTCGAATTGAAGCATTGCTTCTTATCACTTTAGACAAGTCTTTTGGCACAGGTTTGCAAATGCAATATGTTATCTGATTTTTTAACTACTGCTTCCATGAGTCTGGATTGTGGATTCAAGGTAAGTGGAATCCTGACAGTTTCAGTTTTTCTGTTTATCATTCTGTTGCTTATTGGTTCATTTATATGGATTTTCGCTCGCTGTATCTTGTGCTGCCATCCTTAATGAATGCTGTAGTCTTGGAGAAGCAACCACAGGTCTTCACTTTTAACAAGAAAGGCAGTGCCATCTGCATATCTTAATATTCTTCTTCCAAACCTGACACCAAGGCGTTCTTCCAGTATTGAATAAGTGTGATACAAGGATGCAGCCCTGACCCACACGTTTTCTGCTCTTAAGCAGTGCAGTACCTCCTTGCTGTGTTTGAACTACTGCCTCTTGCTTCCACAAAGCACAATGGAGTATTCTGGAACCCCCATTCTTTGCAAGGCTGTCCACTGTTCGTTACAACCCACACAAGTGTCTCCCACACTCAGTGCAACACAGGACCACACCGTTCTGAGAGTCTCTCTTTCAACCAATGCCATGAGATCTCAGCAACAGTCTCACTAATTTCTCGCTACGTACTGAGTCTGGCTTGAATTTCTGGCGGTCCCTTGGTTCTACTGATGTTAAGCTTTTCAATCATAACTTTGCACAGCAATAGTTGATTTGGTCCATGTGTATTCCATCCAGTGAGGTACATGTGTAGAACTGCCATCTATGTTGTTGGGAAAAGGTATTTGTAGTGAATAAGTTATCGATCTTGCAAAATTATATCTTGAGATAGCTGATACCATTTCTATCACCAAAGTCTTATTTTTCAACATCTGATCTTTTCCTTTGTTTTCAACATTCACATTCTAACAGCCAGCAATTGTGAAAGTATCTTGATTTCATACATAATCAATTTGACACTGAAAACTTTGTTAGAGTTCTTTGATTTCTTCATGTTTGGTAATAGTGATTGGTGAGTAAATTCAAATAATGGTCTTATAAGCAGGTCTTCCCTGTAGGCATTTAGATACATCCTGTCACTGACTGGATGGATTTTTAAATGTCCTCTTTGGTGATGAATGTGACATCATTCCTCATTTTCATTGTAGTAGACTATATGACTGTCTACATGTTAACCAACGTCTAAAAGGCCAAGGCCAGTCCATTTCAGCTCACTCATACCTAGGATTTCAATCTTCACACAATCCCTTTCATTTTTGATGGCTTCCAATTTTGTGGGTTCATAGTTTGTATATTACATGTGCTGATTATTAACGGCCGTTTTCAGGTGTTACTTTTTAGTTTGAGCCATGTCACACCAACAGATGAAGGGCGTGAAAGCTTTGCTCCTTCTGTGTCATTCAGGCCAGCCCTGCTTTAAGGAGGGTGCTTTTACCGAGTTGTATTTTGAATGCCTTTCCAAATTCAGAACCCGAGGGGCTCATCTTCTGACAGGATATCATTCAATATCCTACTACTATACATAACGTTTCAGCAGCTAATGTTTCAGAAGCAGACTGGCCCTTTCATCTTTGTCTTTCTTAGTCTGAACTCTGTTGAAACTGGCCCATCATGGTGACCCGGGTGACGTATGAAATACCAATGGCATACTGCAGTAAGTATATAATCGTTTGTCAATTTGAGGATTACGAGTGAAGGGGTGGAGTCTAGCTTGTCAATCACATCATAGCCAATGAGGCCTCTATGTGGGCATGACTTTCTCCTGAGAATTCTAGTACTTCCTCCTTGGAGGTGGGAGACTCTTCTCTCTCTGACACTCCCTGGGAGACAGAGCAGCTGACAATGCACATGGACCCCCCCTGATGCAGAGATCCCTGCCAGGGCTGAAATGCTTCCAATGCCACTGGATCCAAAGACTCTCTACCCTCTGGCCTGTGATCTTCTACAGCCGGCATCATTGTATGTGTTTCATGAGTCTGAAGAGGATTTTATAGATTGGTTTCGGACATATGGGTTAATATCAGATTTATGGACTTGGTCTGGACTGGGCTGGGATGTTTTCTCAATGCTCAATTGCACTTTTATGTAAATCTCTTTCTTATACACATGTGTGTCCATGGATTTGTTTCTCTAGTCTCCCCAGTCTAACACACATACCTTCCAGGATCACAGCACTATGCATGCCACCAGAGTAGGATAAACTGACAGACGCTATTAAATGGTGGTGATTATTTCAAGGTTGTTTTTGTTGGTGTGTGTGTATGTGTGTGTGCTTTTTGCTCTTTGTCCCAGGCCTGCTCATCATTCTGGGGTGACTGCAATTTTAGGGCTCAAATACACCAACAATCCATTTTAATGATAACTTGGGGCAGAAAGAATGATAAGAATCTGGTAAATAAATCAGATGTAGAAATAATTAAAATGTAATATGAAAATGGCATAATAGAATATAAACAAAGCATAGTTTAGAAAAGCAATGACCAATAGGTATTAGAGATTCGATGTTCCCTTTAAAACATTCATGCTGGAGCCAGAACTATGTCATGAGGGTGAGCACACCTTTGATGTCTTCTTGGGACTGAATTCTATTTTTATCTTGGGCTAGATGGAAGGTCTGCTCCCATCATACGTGTTAGGATGTAGGTTCTTTCTAATGTCTGTTGTTTTCCTTTCCGCCTGAGTGTAGTCTTCTGTTGAAAATGCCACTAGGAGAGGAACTGGGGACAGGATTTGATTTTAAAGGCTTGTTCCTTTCCTTTGGGCTTAATGCTTTTTACTCTTGCTTCCTGTCACTGTTCCTGCTGAGAGGAGAAAATAATGTACTGAACAGTGTTTGGTAGAAAAGCCAACGTTTCCCACCACAGTGATGCCCCCCCCCCCCCAGAGGAATCCAAGCTAGTCTCATTGCTCACGTGCATTGAGAATGATTGCTTCTTCTTCATCTGTGCTTCGTCCTTTAATACCATTGGTTCGTAATCATATGCTGCCTCCTGAAATTGTCAAAGACCCGAATGCACTGCTGAACGATCCCCTTGCTGCACCTGGCATTTCTTGCTGATCTCATGCTGGACTCACTGCTTGGTTAGTCCTTTGAGTCTCTGCTCCCTTCCAGTGATTGTCCAGAGTGCCTGCGAGCTGGTTTCCTCTAATGTCCGTTCAACCTACTCTGCCAGGCTTTGTTTCCACTTGGGTGGTTTGCTTTGGCATGCATCACTGTGCCTTCCTCAGGCCTGACTTCCTTTAGAAAACTCGGATCTACTATAAGTCATATACATCTGAACCCAGTTATGGGCATATCTCAGTTCTTTCTCATGGAGCTCCTGAGGTCCTTGCAGATCAGGGGCGCTGGACACTTTAGGTCAGGAAATGGACTTATCAGAGCATCCAGGAGGTTTTGTGTGTGTGTGTGTATGAGAGAGAGAGAGAGAGAGAGAGAGAGAGAGAGAGAGAGAGAGAGAGAGAGAGAGAGAGAGACAGACCTGGGTTTGGAAGTCATTCTAAAGGATAACTCAATAGAATACTCTATTACACCCCCCCCCCCCAAGATCTAGCAGCTGCTGAAATTTTCATGTAGGAGTGATAGTTGCTAAGGAAGCAGAAAACTCAATACCTGTAAAGCTTTTTTAAAATGACTGTTGTTTGTGTATCCAAGTAATAATGTTTCCTGTGAAGCCACACAAGTGGGAAGGATCAGTAATGAAAAAACCCACCATTATTATTTAAAAACCCGTAGGCAATGTACTGTTTTTGAGCTATAAAAGGACTGTTGAGAGCTTTAAGACTTACAAATATCTGAAAAGACTTTTTCTTCTGCATTTTATTTCTATTGCATGCTAACAAACTCTTCTTTTGTATCATAAGCATCGCCTTGTGGAGAGGAACGCTGGCTGTGACAGCAAGTGCCTTGTGGTCATGCAGTTTCAGTCCAGTAACTTAAAAATTCGATGAGACAACATTCTAGAGAACCTGGGAATGTAATCATTTCACATTCAGAAAAGATGGCATGACACACCCCATGTACATGCAGATATTAAGAAAGAGTGCTCAGAATCTAGTGGAGTCAGATAGCATTATGGTTTACATAGAATAAGGAAATGCTTAAAATATGCAGTTTCAAAGATAAATGGGTAGTAATCGTATTTTACAAGAGAATAAGCTAATAGGCTAACAGGATCATACATGTACTTCAGATGAACAGCACAAGACTGGATCAAACTGGAACCTTCCAGGGCTGAGAATCAAGGAGACACCTGCAAGGTGGTTGTGGGATATTTGAAGACATGGTAAACCAGGAGAGAAGTCTCAGAGATCAAGTTTGGCAGGTCTTTATTCTTGAAGGCCAGAGATGAAAAGGAGTCATCCAGAGATCCTAATGTCCAACCGGGGTGAGAGAATTGTTTCTAGTGTACCAAAATAGCCTGAATCCCTAGATCATAGGTGAAGAAGCACTATTTTCTCATTGGGGTTTGCATCACTGCAAAACAGAAAGACTAAGTGGTTACAACATAGTAACACTAAGCATTTTAAATAATAGGATATCCTCCAATTTGAAGTTTCTAATATGAAAATAATCTAATAATTGCTTGGATTTGGAAGGATAACAAGTTGTTCCTTTTCCAATTCTCCATTAAAAAAAGAGGAACAGACTTTAGTCAAGGGCGTGAAGTTCAGAATAGGACAGGAAAACACTATTCAGCTCCAGACAAAGCTCAATGTCATTGTAATAAGAATGTAGTTTTTCATATATGAAGATGAAACTACCGAATCACCATTAGGAATGGAAATCTTTTCAGGCATCGTGTTAGTCCAGGTAGACTAGAGAAACAAATCCAGGGAGACTCATGTGTATATGAAAGAGCTCTATATACAAGAGCAATTGAATATTGAGAAAACATCTCAGCCCAGTCCAGATCAAGTCCACAAGTCCAATACCAATCTATAAATTCTTCTTCAGACTCAGGCAACACATGCAATGACGCCAAATGCAGAAAGACTTGTGGATCCAGTGGTGGTAGAGGTGTCTCAGCACTAGCAGGGGGTCTCCATGTAGCTCCTTCAGCTCCAGGGCTCTAGCCATAGCCCATGTGTCTTGTCAGCTGCAATGTCTCCTAGGGAGTGAGTGAGTGTCCCGCCTCCAGCAAGCTATTTATTTCCTTAGTGCTTCCAAATAAGATCATCAAGCTGTGACCCGATTGACAGGTAAACTCCACCGCTTCATTCATAAATCCAAATTGACTGCAGATTATGTAACTACCACCGGCATCCTCTAATCATCTCCCCAAAGAGGTGAGGTAATTGAGTTAATATATTTCCTGCCCTAACCTGATGGCTCCATAGGCAACAGTGTTGACTACCAAATACTATGCAAGAGAATGTTCAAGGTTCTGGGAATATAAAGCATTTAAGATATAGTGTGTGATACAAGTTTTTGTGAAAGTTATGATCTTAAAAGAAGGTTACAAGATAATGAAAAGAAATATCAGATAGGATGGAATTAAGGTACAGACCAGAACTTGAGAACCAGTAGATATTGAACCCTGAAGCCAGAATAGTAACTGATATTCAGTAGGTGTTCAGTGAAAATTTTGTGAATAGAATGATGATTAATTTAATATAACACATTGAATATTTATGTGACAATAGTTATATTTCTACCATTTGTAAATGAAGACAACAAATGCAGAAGAGTTAGTCCTTTCAGTCCTGTGACATGATGCTCACGCATACCTTTCTGTGCTCACAAAACTAGTCCTTTCAACCTTGCGACATGATGCTCACACATACCTTTCTGTGCTCACAAAACTAGTCCTTTCAATCCTGCGACATGATGCTCACGCACACCTTTCTGTGCTCACAAAACTAGTCCTTTCAATCCTGCGACATGATGCTCACACATACCTTTCTTTCTGTGCTCACAAAACTAGTCCTTTCAATCCTGCGACATGATGCTCACACACACCTTTCTGTGCTCACAAAACTAGTCCTTTCAATCCTGCGACATGATGCTCACGCATACCTTTCTGTGCTCACAAAACTAGTCCTTTCAATCCTGCGACATGATGCTCACGCACACCTTTCTGTGCTCACAAAACTAGTCCTTTCAATCCTGCGACATGATGCTCACACATACCTTTCTTTCTGTGCTCACAAAACTAGTCCTTTCAATCCTGCGACATGATGCTCACGCATACCTTTCTGTGCTCACAAAAACACCTCTAGTAGTAATGCTGCAGCAAGTGTGCACAACGTTTGCAGATGTCGATGCTCTAAGATGTCAAAACAGCGATAGCATATATGGTAGTTTAGCCAGGGGAGATTTCACATCCATGAAAACAGTTTTTAAGATAAGGTGAATTCATGCTTGGGGGAAAAAAGAGTAAAGGAAAGAATAAAGTCAATGATGGACAAAGAGAACTACTGAAATTTTGTCTGTTATGGAGACGTGGAAGTTTTTTCCATCCAGGTCCTTCCTCACATCTCTAGGGATCCAAGGAAAGAAAAGGAAGGCCAAAATGGGAAAGGGAAAACTTATTTGAAGCCATTAAACAGACCTCACAGAATTGTTTGTAGCTCTGTTGCATTGTCATAAAACGATTCAGTCAGCATGGTCTGCTGGGGATTATGTTATGGGGATTTTGGTGATCAGATAACTAAGAATTACTCCAATAGCCATATTTGCCATCATTCCTTTCTAGGGATGAAAGTGGATGATGTAAGCTTTGAGAGTAAAGTAATGTGTGATATGGTTTGGAAGAAATAACTGGAAAAAATAACAAGAACTTCTGGCTTGGTGTTACAGGAATACAACTAAGCAGGCCAAGATTTCATTAAAAGGAAAAAGTGGAAATGAAAAGACAATGTTGCATGGCAAAGCAGCACTGTGATGTTTCAAGCTGGTTGACTCAAATAGAATGTGGCAATAAAATGTGACTAAGAGGCATAGAGAAGAGGCTAGAAAAAAAACAGATGTAGAAAATGATTTTCTGGGAGCAAGTTGAAATTAATGCTGATAAATGTAATTGCTAAAAACTTGTCTAATGAGTGCACTTTGGAATATTGAAGAATTGGTTGGATACATTTATTATTATTTTGGATACATTTGCTTGGTTTGTTAATGTATGAGGTTGGGTGAGTTATATTTAATTCAGGGATAACAATTATAATCGAAGCTAAATATAACATTTTAACATATTTGAATCAAAAATATAAGAGAGAATAGAAAAATCAAGGGTAACAAAATTAATCGTGCACGTATTTTGCATATTTTAATCAGAACAATGATGTTGTTCTATAATTTGAGCATTCTGTTGAGTCATCCGTCTTTGGCATGGGTACCAATATGGATCTCTCCAGTGAGTTACCCAAATAACTCTCTTCCAAATTTCCTGGCACGGACAAGTGAGTGCCCAGGGTCTTATCCTCTTGTTGAAACATGTGAGTGGATAGTCGATACACTCTTGGAGTCTTGCTTTTGGCTAATGTTGTCACTGCAGCTTGCCCTTCTTCCTTCAGTACCACATGCTGCTTCCTGAAGGGGCTGCATGCTGACCAGTCCTTGCTGGCGCCGTGACTGCGTGCGCTTTCCATCTTCTTTGGATGCTTGCTGCACCACGCAGCGTTTTGTCCATAGATTCTTTCAATATTTCGACTTTGGGAATGAATGTTCTCTTGAGTTCTTTTAGTTTAAGATACACTGCCTGTGTTCTCTCTCTTTGGTTTTCTAACCTGAGGTCTTTGCACATTTGTTTTTGCATATTTTATTATAATATTTTTACTCTTTTCTTTTGCTGCCCTTTGAAATGTTCTGGTGAGAAGAGACTGTGGAATAAGGGATATCATTGCTGTTATCAGATGGATCTTGCCTAAAAGCAGAGAACAGTCGAGTATTTACTTTTGCTTTATTGACTATGCATAGGCATTTGACTGCGTAGACCATGGTAAACTGGATAGCCTTGAGACGGATGGAAATTACAGAGCACATCATTGTGCTCCCGTGGAACCTGTGCACAGATCAGGAGGCAGTTGTGTGAACAGTACAAGGCCGTACTTTGTGGTTTAAAATCAGGAAAGGTGCGCATCAAGGTTGCATCCTCTCGTCATACTGACTAATCTGTATGCTACGTTAATAATCTGAGAAACTGCACTGCATGAGGAAGAACTTGGCATTGAAACTGGAGGAAGGTTTATTAACAATCTGGTGACACAACTTTGCTTGCTCAAAGTGAGGAGCACTTGAATGACTTACTACTGAAGATCAAGGACCGTAGCCTTTGGTAAAGATTAGAAAGTGATGTAAAGAAAACGAAAATGCTCACAATTTGACCCGTGGGTACAATCCCGGTAACAGGAAAATGGAAGGATTTGGTCTTGCTAGAATCTACAATGGAATGTTGTGGAAACAACAGTCAGGAGATCAAAGGATGCATTTTGTTAGGTCAATCTGCTGCACAGGGACCGCTTTAAACTGTTGCAAAGCAAGGATGCGAATTTGAGGACGAGGATGTGCCTGATGCAATCAGTGGTACTTGCAATCACCTCATAGGCATGCGAAACTTGGGAAAGACAGACGAAGAATTGATGCGTTTGCATTGTGGTGCGGGCAAAGAATCTTGAAAGTGCCATGGACTGCCAAAGAACAAACGAATCTGTCTTGAAAGAAGTGCAGACAGAGTGCTCCTTAGGGGCAAGAATGACAGGACTTCATCTCATCGACTTTGCGCTTTTTGTCAGGAGAGACCAGTCTCTGGAGAAGGACATCATGCTTGTTACAATAGCGGGGCAGCTAAAACTAGGAACTCCTTCAACAAGATGGGTGACACCGTGGCTGCATCGTGTTTGAGAATAATGGCGAGGCTGGCACAGGACCGGGCAGGGTCTTGTTCTGTTGTACCCGGGTCTCTATGCGTCTGAACTGACTCAATGGCACCTAGCAACAACAACAATCAAACAATAAAATATGATTATTAATTAAAGAGAAAATAGTTATTCAGAGAGAGTGAAGAACAAAAGATATGGAGAAAAATTTCCATGCATGGTATATCAACTTGATTCTTGTTGTGTAACTTCCAACCTACCAGACAGGCGCCCTGGTAGTGCATGTTAGGCGACTAACCACAAGGCCAACAGTTCAAAAATTAACAGTTGGAGGAAACAGAGGAATGATCTAGGAGGCTAAACTATGGATAGAGGTATAAGCATAGGTGTGTACATATGTAAATACATTAATTCATCAAAATAGAGGTATTGGCCGATGTACATACATTTATATGGCAATATACTGTGGAAGTGGATCAACTTTGGTTCTCTGCTCATACCCTCCCTCAATGCAAGAACACTTTGTTCTAACAGATTAGCATTCTGTGATGATCACCCTTTCGGCACAATTGCTAAAGACAAAATGGGTACATCAGCAAATCTGGTGAAGAAAGCGGATGGTGCTTGCCTATCAAAAGATACCACATCTGGGGATCTTAAAAGCTTGAAGGTAAACAAGCAGCCATCTAGCAGAGAAGCAACAAGCTCACATAGAAGAAGCACACCAGCCTGTGTGATCATGAGGTGTCATCAGGAAAGAAGAACAGGCATTAGAAGACCCATAACAAACAAACATTCTTGTGAACAAAGGGGATTGGAGCAGAGACCAAAAACCCATCTGTAGATAATGGGACATCCCCGCACAGAGGGGTCACAGGGAAGGGATGAGTCAACCAGGGCACAGTATATTCCTCTGGCTCCTTGAAGCTTCCTCACCCCCATTGTGAAGATCCCAGTACTGCCTTTCCTGCTGGTTAGACCAGAACATGTGCGCAGGTACAGATAAGAGCTCGTGACACACGGAATCCAGTCAGGCTTTCTTCTCCTGAAAAGTTTTGTTTCAGAAGCTCACAGGGGCAATTCTACTCTCCCTTGTACGGTTGCTGTGGGTCAGAATCCCTGCGATGGCAAAGCTGAGTTGAATTAACCTACTAGGAGGTACTATCTGCATGAAGGCGCTTTTCATTTCTCACTTTATTTTCAGCTATTAAAAGAACTAAACGGGCATTGCTATGTCTCAGTCTTCCTGGCAATGTTATGTGGGGATATAGATTCTAAGAACTTGGGCTTGAAATTATTATATATCATGAAGGCAAAATTCCAGGAGAAGATGAGATGTGAGTAGAAAGAAATAACTAGTGAAAGTGGACACTTTAACTATGTTCATAAGAGCATAATAAAAATTAAAATTGATGTTGGAAGAAAATCCTACTGAGGCTTGAATTATGAAAGACTCGAAAATTGAGCAGTTGAGAAAATGGATGGGTCTAATCCTATCAGATATTCTGGGATGCACTGTTGGTCCAGTGGGGAATAGAAAATTTAAGCATCCTCTTTGCATCTTGATTTTTCTTTTTTTTAAAAAAAAGTAGGAGAATACTTTTGGATGAGTCAGTATGAAATAACTAAAAGCAAGAAGCAAAAATTTTATTCGTTTCCCTTCCTCGCTTCCACTGTTCACACATCTTTATAGGTACCTCACTCACTGTCATTGAGTCAATTCCAAATCATCGAGGCCCTATTGGACAGAGTCGAACTGTCCCAGTGGGCTTCTGAGGCTGTAAATCTTTAAGAGGGGGAAAAAGAACCCTCATCTTTCTCTTTTGGAGCTGCTGGTGGGTCTCAACTCTTGACCCTGCAGTTAGCAGAACCCTATGAGTAGAGTGGCCTCTCTATAATATAAAAGTAAAATATGCTTGCTTGAGGTGTTCAAGTGCACCCATTAATTTTATCTGTGTTTATTGTTAAGATGTATCAAGTGAACTGATCTAAGTTTCAAAGCAACCCTGAGGATGGTTCCATAACACGTCTTCATTTTATTGTTGAAAATGTAGTCAGAAACAGGAGAACAACTTGTCCAAGTCAATCAGATGGTAAGTGGTGGACATCAGATTGGGACCTATGCAGTTTGATTCTAGAGTTTGTTAAATCGGTACCATTTTTGCTCTTTTGACCCAAAAATCATTGATGTATTACAGACTCTTATGATCGAATCATGCTCCTCTAAAATATGTGTTGTAAATCCTAATCTCTATGCCTGTCCTTGTAATCTCCTCAGAGGAATTAGTTGTCTTTATTATGCTAATCAGGTGGGATTAGTGTGGGGTAAATTTTGAATTAATCTTGGAGATATGAAAGAGATTACTGTATAGTCCCATGCAATGTTACCATGTAAATAACTTTCAGGAACATAGCATGCGTAGAAAATTTGCAAAAAACCTTATAACACATGACTTCATTTGTGAAAAAAAGTGCTATCAATGTGTAGCAGTTATGCATTGGGCTGTTAAGCACAAATTAAGCTTTTTGAATTCACCAGCTAGTTCCATGGGGGAAGGATATGAGACTTTCAAATTCCATGAAGATTTTCAGGCTCAGAGACTCAGAGACAGTTCTACCCTGCCCAATAGGGTCACTATGGGTCAGCAAGACTTGGTGGCAGAAGAATTAATGCCCCAGGATGATGACTGATAATGTTCTCTAACATAAAATGACAATGATGTCTCTAAGGTGAACCAAACATATATAAACCATAGCTTCAGGAATGAATTTGGGGTTTACACTTAATTCTAGTTCCAATCTAAGAACAATTAGTTCTTATAACATGGCCCTGCTTGATGCTCACCCTCATGAAGTGATCACTGAAGATGTGTGTGATATAGAAAAGTGTGGTGAAGAAAATAGATGGTGCCTGGGAACCAGGGGTGGTGGTGGTGGGGGTATCTTAGGGGCTTGTTTTCAAACAAGCATTAAGTGAGCTGTCCACATGGAAGAAGCACAGCAGCCTGTGTGAACCACACAGGATTGTAAATAATATAAAGGAGGGAATGGCATCAGAGCTTAAATTGTGAACACATGTTTTTCAGAAGGTTATGGATGACAGTGAAAAGCCAAACTGCATTTGCGTAGTCCACACACGGAATAAGCCTCTGGTGAATCCCTTCCAGTCATATTTGAGGTAGTGAAGAGCCCGGCTATCAGACAGAGAACATTGGAAAGTTGATTATGGCAGATGTAGCCAGGCCAAAATATAATGTCTTATCACTTCAATCTTTCTCTTGACCCATTTTAAAGCTGTCTCGGTTTGGTTTTGTTTTTAAAGTGAAGGGGAAATGCACATGGATTAAGCCCCCGAGGATTCCTTTCTGATTACGGACCAGTGCGGTGAATGGACTTGCTAACTTGCAGAATGCATGGCCATGTGGGTGGTTGCATCTGCAGTTTGGTTAAAACTTAGGACCCTATCACGTGATCTCCCTTAAGATCCATTTAAATTGTTTTAGGTTTTAACCTTACTGCTTTCTTTTTATTGACGCTTCTATCTGGCTTTGTGATTCTGGTTAGTTTTCATTTGTTGTTTTCTAATTTTTTTAAAATATCATTTTATTAGGGGCTCATACAACTCTTTTTTTCATTTTGTCCATGAGAATTCTTTTTTTAAAACATTTTATTAGAGGCTCATACAACTCTTATCACAATCCATACATATATACATCAATTGTATAAAGCACATCTGTACATTCCTTGCCCTAATCACTCTCAAAGCATTTGCTCTCCACTTAAGCCCTTTGCATCAGGTCCTCTTTTTCCCCCCTCCCTCCCCGCTCCCCCCTCCCTCATGAGCCCTTCATAATTTTAGATTATTATTTTGTCATATCTTGCCCTATCTGGTGTCTCCCTTCACCCCCTTCTCTGTTGTCTGTCCCCCAGGAGGAGGTCACTTGCAGATCCTTGTACTCGGTTCCCCCTTTCCAACCCACTCACCCTCCACTCTCCCAGCATCGCCCCTCACACCGCTGGTCCTGAAGGTATCATCCACCCTGGATTCCCTGTGCCTCCAGCTCCCATATGCACCAGTGTACAACCTCTGCCCTATCTAGTCCTGCAAGGTAGAATTCGGATCATGGTAGTTGGGAGGAGGAAGCATCCACGATCTGGGGGAAAGCTGTATTCTTCATTGGTGCTACATTGCACCCTGACTGACTCTTCTCCTCCCCTAGACCCCTCTGTGAGGGGATCTCCAGTGGCTGACAAATGGGCTTTGGGTCTCCACTTCCCCCTTCATTCACTATGGTATTTTTTTTTGGATGATGCCTTATACCTGATCCCTTTGGCACATCATGATCGCACAGGCTGGTGTGCTTCTTCCATGTGGGCTTTGTTGCTTCTGAGCTAGATGGCCGCTTGTTTACCTTCAAGCTTTTAAGACCCCAGTCACTATCTCTTTTGATAGCTGGGCACCATCAGCTTTCTTCACCACATTTACTTGTTCACTTGCTTTGGCTTCAGCAGTTGTGTTGGGAGGGTGAGCATCATAGAATGCCAATTTAATAGCAGAAAGTATTCATGCATTGAGGGAGTGCTTGAGTAGAGGCCCAAGTTCCTTCCGCCACCTTAATATTAAACCTATAAATATAGACAAATAGATCTATTTCCCCATCCTCATATCTATATTTGCATGTACATGTCTTTGTCTAGACCTCTATAAATGCCCTTTGCCTCCTAGCTCTTTCCTCTATCTCCCTTGACTTTCTTCCTGCCCCACTATCATGCGCTCAAACAACTCTCATCACCATCCATACGTACATCAATTGTATAAAGCACATTTGGACATTCATTGCCCTCATCATTCTCAAAACATTTGCTCCCCACTTAAGCCTCTGGCATTAGGTCCTCATTTTCCCCTCCCTCCCTGCTCTCCCCTCCTTCATGAACCCCTGATAATTTATAAATTACTATTTTGTCAAATCTTGCACTGTCCTATGTCTCCCTTCACGCACTTTTCCATTGTCCGTCCCCCAGGGAGGAGGTCACATGTAGATCCTTGTAGTCGGTTTCCCCTTTCCAACTCACCCTACCTCTACCCTCCCAGTATTGCCACTCACACCACTGGTCCTGAAGGAATCATCTTCCCTGGATTCCCTGTGTTTCCAGTCTCTATCTGTACCAGCCAGACTTGCAAGGTAGAATTGGAATCATGATAGTGGGTTCGGGGGGTGGAGGGGGAGAAGCATTTAGGAACTAGAGGAAAGTTGTATGTTTCATTATTGCTACATCGCACCCTGACTGTCTTGTCTCCTCCCCAAGACCCTTCTGTAAGGGGATGTCCAGTGGCCTACAAATGGGCTTTGGGGCTCTACTCTGCACTCCCCCGCTCATTCACTATGATAAGATTTTTTGTTCCGGTGACGCTTGATACCTGATCCCTTCAACACCTCTTGAGCACACAGGCTGGTGTGCTTCTTCTATGTGGACTTTGTTACTTCTGAGCTAGATGTCCGCTTGTTTACCTTTAAGCCTTTAAGACCCCAGACGCTGCATATTTTGATAGCCGGGCACCATCTGCTTTCTTCACCACATTTGCTTACTTACCTGCTTTGTCTTCAGCGGTTGTGTTGGGAAGGTGAGTATCAGAGAATTCCAATTTAATAGCAGAAAATATTCTTGCATTGAGGTAGTACTTGAGTGGAGGCCCAATGTGCTTTTGCTACCTTAATACTAAACCTATAAATATATGCACATAGATCTATTTCCCTATCCTCATATATAAATATATTTGCATATGTACATGTCTTTATCTACACCTCTATAAATGCCCTTTTCCTCCCAGCTCTTTCCTGTATTTCCTTTGACTTTCTTCCTGTCCCACTATCATGCTCAGTCCCCACCAGGGTTTCAGCAATTCCTCTTGATTACTTTACCCTTGATCAATCCCTACCAGGCCTCCCACACCCACCTCACCACTAATTTGGATCACTTGTTGTTTCCTGTCCCTGGGTTTGTTAACACCACTTCCTCACCCCCCACCTTCCCCCTCTCCCTTTTCTAATGTTTTTTTATTGTAGATGAAATCCAGGATAGGTAAATCTATAGAAACAGTAATTGAATTCATGGTTCCTTGAAGGTATGGCAGGTGAGGTTGGGGGAAATATATTAAAGATGAGTACAAGAATGAAAAAAATGTTCTAAAATTGATTGTGGGGGTAATTGTACAACTCTTCTGGATGTGATTGAACTATTGAATGGTATGACATATGAATTATATGCCAATAAAATGGTTTAATATATATTTATAGATATTCATATATATATATTCATAAAACAATTGAACAGAATGAAATAGAGATGCCAAGGGACATGAAGATTTCCAGGAACAGAAGTTCCAAATTGACAAGGACCTTCCTCCAGAAGTGACATAGACTGAGAATCAGTGGCCTGAATTTAGACATTTAGCCTCCTGAAATGTGAGAAAACTAATTTCTGTTTTTACTAAAACCATCTTCTTATAGCATCTCTGTTATAGAAACCCCAGACAACCAAGGACTATATACTTTTACCTACTTAATTTCTATTCTGAGCAGACAATCCAAGAAACTGAACTACAAGAAGAATGCGGCATGGGGATTAAAGGAAGACCTGCGATATGCCAATGATTTGCTTTCTGAAAGCAAAGAAGACTTGAAGCATTTTGCTGGTGAAGTTTAAGGATGACATCTTTCAGTGTGGGTTATAAATCCTTACAACTGAACCTACAAGCAAAACAAAAAACTGAAGTCGATTCCTCCTCAGAGTGACCCCATAGGACAGGGTAGAAATGACCCTGTGGTTTCCTAAGACTGTAACTTTACGGGAATAGAAAGCCTCATCTTTCTCCATAGGAGTTGATGGCTTAGAACTGTTCACCTTGTGGGTAGCTGCGAACTACACCACGAGGGTGCGCTAGACCTACAAGCAACATAGTGATAAGCAGAGAAAAAGATTAAGTCAAGGATTTGATTTTATTTATACACAATCAACACCAAAGTGTCAAACAACATACTGCATTGGGCAAATCAACTCCAAAAGTTCTCTTTAAAGTATTAAAGAGCTGAGACGTCACTTGAGGACTCTTCAACTGAATGCAGGTGAGAGCTGGACAATGAGTCGGAAAGGCAAAAGAAGAACCGATGCATTTGAACGGTGGTATTGGTCAATAGTGTACGCTATATCACGGACTGCCAGAGAAGGAACAAACGTCTCTTGAAAGAATATTCGACTACATCCACTGGGATGTTCCTTAGAGAGAGAGATGGTGAGACTCTGTTTCATCAGTTTTGGATGTGCTACCAGGAAGAACAAGCTCCTAGAGAAGGAGATTCATCTCACGTAAAAATCCAGTAAAAAGACAATCGACCCTCAGTGAGATGCCTGGGCCCAGGGCTGTCATCAGGGACTCAAACATAGGACGGAGGGTGAGGATGTTGTAGGACTGGGCGGTGTTTCAGTCTGTCGTGCAGAGGGTTGCTATGAGTCAGCTTGTGACACAGCAACAGATAACAAAGACAAATACTCTGAGAAGTCAAGTCCTGACATGGCCTAAATCCTGCTCGATTAGAGACACGTGAGCCAAAGGTTTGCTTTCGTTAATTAGTTTTTGGCTCTTTATGTTGGAGCAGCAGAAGGTCTGGTGAGGACAAGCCAACACTTTCCTGAGTCCGATTCATTCGATATGATAATTAGAACCAAATAAAATTAAACACAAGCAGCCCTTAGCGCTAATTCGCCTGAACTAATACATGGTATATGATTCTATTTATATCAAAGTGTATGACAGGACAATGCCATTTAGGGCGGGAGAGGTCGGAACAAGGGCTAGAAAGAGACACAAGCTAACTTTCTTGGGATGAGGAAGATGCCCTTTATCTTGTGAGAGTCTCATTACACAGCTGTGTAACCCAACCTGAGGCCCTTTGAGACTCATCTCGATCCTGTACAGGGCTTCCGAGCTTGTGAATCTTTAGGGAAGTGCGTAACTTCAACTACCTTCCTCAGAATTTCTGGGTTGAGTAACTTTCTGTTAGCAGTCCCAATGTTTACTCAATGTTTACCCCTAGGGTTCTTTACATGGCTGTATATGTTTCCTCCCTTTCTTCCTTTCTCTTTCCGTTTGAAACTAACCCTTGTGTTACAAACACATTGAAGTCCATTTCAATGTTGCTCTTTCTCTGTTTGTAACCATCAGAACAGTGTTTCAAGCTGGTGGGAAGGGAGCGTTTTAAGGCTGGAAACTTTCTCTCTCCTCGCTCCCCTGCCCTTTCCTCTTTTACTTGTAGAGTGCAACACACAGAGAAGCACACAAGCCACAGCTCATCTGATCAGAGCACGATGACGTGACCCTAGTACCTAGCCAACCGCAGACAGTACGGCACGTGGCCGGCCTTTCTCCTTCCTCGTCTCTCGCCTTCCCCACCCCTACCCCGTCCTCCACCCTGCCACCCCAGCCCTTCCCATAGCCTTCAATGTTTCTTCTTTCCACGTGAAAGCCTTTGAAAAAGTTTCTTCTTTTATAATAATGACGTTATGTAGTATTTGCCTTTATGAGATTGACTCCTTTTGCCGAGCATATAGTCTTCCAAATTATTTTATAATTTCATTATTGTTTATTAGAGATGCATAATATTCCATTGTATGTTTGTATCAAAATTTATTTAATCCATTCCTCCACAGGTGGGCTTTTTGGTTGTTTCCATTTTTTTACTGTTGTACGAAGCACTGCAATACACATGGCTGTGCATTTCTTTGGGGACATATATTAATTAGCGAGATGGCAGAGACTTGTGATATTTCTAGTGGCAGATGTATAAAGAAGCACTATACTGTTTTCCATTGTGCTTGTATAAGTCGATAGTTGCATAAGGAGTGTGTAAGTGTTTCGATCTCTCTATATACTCTCCACCTTTAAAAAAGTTTTGTTTTTAAAAATACTTATTTTGCTCTCAATCAGTGTGAGGTGGTTTCAATTTGTATTTTTCATAGCTAATGGTCACAAGCATGTCTTCATATTATTGTTGGTCGTTTGGATATCATATTTAGTGAGCTGTCTAGTCATGTCTTCTGCCCATTTTTGGATTGTTTGTTGATTAGTATATTAAAGTGTTGCAATTTTCTATAGTATCATTGCCAATTTCCTCCCCCATCTGGGTTTCTCTTTTATTCCTTTGATGAAGCCTAAAATGTGACCACAGGCTGAAGAATGAAATACTTCAGGCAGAACAGATTCAGAATTAAAGACATACACCAACAGATAAATACAGACACCAAAAATATTGAGTGTATAATTCTAGATCCTATGTCCAAGGCTTTTTTTTTTTTGCCTCTACAAATGTAGAAGCTGAGTGTAAAGCATTCAGGGATGTTCCTGCATCCACACTAGGGTATGATGTTAACACTATGTGATAAACTCCAGGCTCACCGGTGGATTTCTGAGACTGCAACTCTATGGGAGTAAAAGCCTCATCTGTCTCCCACAGAGCAGCTGGTGGTCTCAAATGACTGTCGTGACAGTTAGCAGCCCAACCTGTATGCAACCTATCCCCCCCACCCCCGGTCAGGGCTCCTCATAGCACCTCTCAATATCTAATACCGACTACTGAAGAGAAAATTAATACAACAAATCATATTTTAATGTTAAGGATTTTGTTATCCACTGAAACAAATATAAATCATAAAAATTCTGATTAAACCTTTCAAGTGACTTAAAAAATGCAAATCATTTTATTGGTGGCTCTTGTAGCTCTTATAACAATCCATACATCAATTGTATCAAGCTCATTTGTATATATGTTGCTATCATCATTTTATTTTTAAATTTTATCATTTATTGGGGCTCATACAGCTCTTATCACAACCCATCCATCCATCCATTATGTTGAGCACATTTGTACTTATGTTGTCATCATCATTTTCAAAACATTTTCTATTTGAACCCGTGGTATCAGCTCCTCATATTTCCTCTTCCTCCCCCACACTTACTCCCTCATGAACCCTTGATAATTTGTAAATTATTATTTTTTAATGTCTTACACAGATCGATCTCTCTCTTCACCCTTTTCTGTTGTCTGTTTACCTGGGAAGAGATTATATATAGATCATTGTGATTGGTTCCCTCTTTCTCCACCCACCTTCCTCTTACCCTCCTGGTGTTGTTATTCTCATTATTGGTTCTGAGGAGTTTTTCTGTCCTGGATTTGCTGTGTTTCCAGCTCTTATCTGTACCAGTGCACATGTTCTGGTCTGGCAAGATTTGTAAGGTAGAATTGGGATCAAGACAGTGGGGAGTGGGGGGGAGCGAGGAAGCATTAAAGAACTAGAAGAAAGTTATATGTTTCTTTGGTGCTATACTGTACCCTAACTGGCTCATCTCTTCCTTGTGACCCTTCTGGAAGGGGATGTCCAATTGATTATAGATGGGCTTTGGGTCTCCACTCTGCCCTACCTTTATTCCCATTGATATGATATTTTTGCTCTAGGTCATTGATGCCTGATACCCGATCCTATGGGCACCTCATGATCACACAGGCTGGAGTGCTGCTTCCGTGTGGGCTTTCTTGCTTCTGAGCTAGGTGACTACTTGTTTATCTTCGAGCTTTTAAGACCCCAGATGCTCTCTCTTTTGATAGCTTGGCATCATCAGCTTTTTTCACCACATTTGCTTATGCACCCATTTGTCTTCAATGAGGAAGGTAAGCATCATGGAATACAAGATTATTAGAACAAAGTGTTTTTGTGTCGAGAGAGTACTTGAGCAGAGGCCCAATGTCTGTCTGCTACCTTAATATTTAACATATAAATATATGTACTTATATCTATTTCCGTAACCTTATACATAAATATATTTACATAAGTGCATGGCTGTATTTAGGCCTCTATAAATGCCCTTTGTCTCCTAGTTCTTTCCTCTATTTTCTTTTACTTTCCTCTTGTCCCACTATCATGATCGGCCTTCATTCGGGTTTCAGAAATTCCTTTTGGCTACATTACTCTTGATTAAACCCCACCAGGCATCCTATACCCTGCTTGCCATCGATTTTAGATCACTTGTTGTTCCCTTGTCCCTGGGTTGGATGCCAGCTCCCATTCTTTTCCCATACCTTCCTCTTTCCCATATTCCCCTGGAACCATTGGTCCTATTGTTTTCTCCTCCAGATTGTTATCCCACCTATCTTATCTAGATAGACATGCAGAGACAGTAATAAGCACAAAAACAAAACAGAGCAAAACCAACCAACAAAAGAAAACAAACAACCCCCCACCCCCAACAATGACAAAAGCAACAACAAAAAAATCAACAAAAAGAAAAGCCTGTAAATAACTCCAGGTCTGTTTGTTGACCTTTAGGAGTGTTTTCTGATCGAGTCTGATGGGGTGCCATGCCCTGGCCCCAAAGTTATTTTTGGTATTCCCTGGGGACTTCATTGCTTTGCTCCCCTTGCTGATCTGTTGCATGCCTTTAGTGTTTCACTCTGCTGTGGTGGTTTCAGATCAGGCACAGTTCCCACACTGTGCCTCCAGTGTTGTCCCCTGTAGCACTATGAGTCAGCAAGGGTACATCATGTCTTGTGGTGGGGCCGGCCCTATGGTCCTCTCTGCATTGGCTGCTCTGAGCAAGGAATATTATCCTTGGGACTTGGTGGCCAGGATGTATTCCACTCTCTCTTCCTCCCTCATCATTTGTTCCTCTGTGCTCTGATCAGACATGTCCCTCTCCCTGAGCTGTATCTTCAGTGCTGTCTTCTGAAGTGAATTCTTCTTGGGAGTGGGGTGGGGAAGGGGGTTATCCACTTAGTTGGCCTGCCCAGTAGACCTCTCTATTTGTTCCCTGCTCCTGCCGATGTGTTGCATTCACATCTTGGCGTCAGGTTGAAGTCTGGTTCCTCTCTCTCCTGTGGAGATATAAAAAGCACCCTCCACTTGGATGGGTTAGTGTCCTGTCCCCTGCTACCCATGTCTTTATTCTTTCTTTCTTTCCCCCTCCTTTGTAGTTGGCTGTAATATGTATCCCTGGATTGGGTCTGGCTCCTGCCATACTACCTGGACCCCACCCCAGGATTGTATGTATATAGTAGCTTTCCCCCCAATACCCCATTTGTATTTTTACGCTTACTTCAGTGGACTCATGTTATATGTGTCCTTTTGTGCTTGGCTTACTTCACTTAGCATAATTTCCTCCAGTTCTTCCCATGTGGCGATGTGCTTCATGCATTCATCACTACTTTTTATTCCACTCTATGTATGTACCAGTTTTTTAATCCATCCATTGATGGAAATTTGGGTTGCTTCCAACTTCTTAAAATTGTGAACTGTGCCATGATGCATATTGGAGCAAAGCTATGTGGCTTCTTTCTTGCCTCTTTTGAGTATATCCCCAGTAGGGGGATTGCTGGGTCATATGGCAGATCGATTTCCATCTGTTTTAGGTATCACCAAATTGATTTACATAGTGCCTGTACATCCCTACAGGCCCCCCAGCAGTGGACAAGAGTTCCTTTCTCACCCCAGTCCCTCCAACAATTGTTACTTTCTGATTTTTTGAATTGGGCTATGTGATAGGTAAGTTTATTGTGCCAACCTGGCCAATGAACAAATGTGGGATTAATTGAAGGGTGGAGAGATAAATGGCTCAGTGAGCCTCGCCTTTCTTGACTCTTACTCTTTGGTTATCAGATCAGTGTGCGGCTGCCTTAGCTGGTTCTCTGCCTCAACTTGGAAGCTACACTACCTGTGGGACACTTAACCCATAGACTGTGTCGCTGTAGTTTGAGGTTCCTTCAAGACCTGCTTCACCAAGCTACTGGAGTATACATTGCTTGAGCTGGGGACTGTCGGATCCTGCCATCTGGCTGACTGTTGGTGACCTGCCTTGCTGTTTGCTGCCTGTAGCTGGATAACCTGACTTGCTCGATAGAGGACTACCCTGTGGCCCTCAAGATTTGAAGGACTGCCAGTGTATTAGCTGTCTCAGGGAAGTGAGTTGCACTGAGCCATTTGTACTGCTCCATAGACTAATTAGCTGTTTATTTTGTATGCTGCAAATAAATAAATAAATACAAAATCTTAAGTGTCCTGGCCTTCTTCCTCTAGAGAACCCTGTCTAACATAGGCTGTCTTTGAGGGTGTTAGGTGGTATCTCATAGTTTTTTTATGTGCATTTCTCTTACAGCTAATGATCAGGAACATTTTCTCATATGTTTATTGGCCATTCAGATATCTGCCCTTGTGAAACTTCTGTTCAGGTCTTTCCTACCTCCTCAGTGGGCCATTATTTTTTTTTCCTTTTTGGAAGCTAGAAGAGTACTGCACATTTTAGTAATAAGGCCTTTGCCTGATGTGTCATTGCTAAAGATGTTTTCCCAGTCCATGGGTTCTCTTATTATTCTCTTGGTGAATTCTTTTGATGTACACAGGTGATTTATCTTCAGTATATCCCACTTGTCAATTTTTGCCTAATCTGTATTTGTGTCCTTACTTATTTCTGATAGTCTATGTATTCCCTGTGCCAAAGTTCTCAGGTTTGTCTCAATTCCCGCATTGGTGGCCCTAATAGTTTGGGGGTTTACCTCAAGGTCTGTGATCCACCTTGAGTTTATTCTTGTGCATGGAGTGATGTAAGGGGCTTACTTCATTTTTATGCAGGTAGAAATCCATTTTTTCCAGCACCACTTGTTGAAGAGGGCATCTGCTTGCCATTTGATATCTTTTGGGCCGTTATCAAAGATCAGTTATCTGTATGCTTACAATTTTATTTCTGGGTTTTCAGTTCTTTTCCATTGATCTGAGTATCTGTCATTATACCAATACCACTCTGCTTTGACCAGTGTGGCTGTATCATAGGTGCTAAAGTCAGGTAACTCAAACTCACCCACTCTGTCCATCTTCTTGAGGAGTTCTCTGCTAATTCTGGGCTTCTCCCCTCTCCATATGAAGTTGGCAATCAGTTTTTCCAATTATTTGAAGAAGGATAATGGTATTTGTATTGGGATAGCCTTAAACTTATAAAGTGCCTCAGGCAGAACCGACATTTTTACGATATTGAATTTTATAATCCAAAAACATGAGATATTTTCCCATTTGTTGAGTCCACTCTTGGTTTCTTGTAATAATGTTCTGTAGTTTCCCATGTACAAATTTTTTGTTTTTTTCCCCTCAGGTATATTCCTAGGTATTTGTGCTTGGCTATTGTTAAGGATACTATCTTTTTGATCCCCTATTCCATGGTCTTATCTTATGTGTATTGTAGTCTGATAAAATTCTGTTTGTTGATCTTGTATCCTGCGACTCTGCCATATTCCTCTATTGCTCCCAGTACTCTCCTTGTGGGGTTTTTGGGGTATTCCATATATAAAATCATATCATCTGCGAATAACAATAGTTTCACCTCTTCCTTCCCCAGACGAATACCTTTGCTGTCATTTATTTGCCTTATGTTGCTAGCTAGGACCTCCAGCACTATATTAAATAAGAGTGGGAACAAGGGGCATTCTTGTCTGGTCCCCTTTTTCAGTGGGATTGTTTTTGTCTTTTCTCTATTGAATACCACATTGGCTTTTGTTTTTCATATAGAGCTTGTATTATATTGAGGAATTTCCCTTTCACTCCTATCTTCTTGAGTGGCTCAAACAAGAATTGGTGTTGGATGTTGTCGAATGCCTTTTCCACATCGATCAATATTATCATATGGTTCTTATAGTTTTCCATGTCAATGTGATGAATAATACTAATGGTCTTTTTTATGTTGAACCATCCCTGCATCCCTTGTATGAATCCCACTTTGTCATGGTGAATTATTTGTTTTATATACTTTTGTATTGTTTTAACCAGTATTTTGTTAAGGATTTTTGAATCAATGTTCATTAGGGATATTGGCCTGTAGTTCTTGATTCTTGTGGGATCCTTGGCCAGTTTAGGTATCAGAGTCATACTAGCTTCATAGATAGAGTTCTGGAGTTTGCTGTCTTTTTTTTATGTTCTGGAAATATTTGTGAAGGATTGGTGTCAGTTCTTCCTTGAATGTTTAGTAGAATTCTCCTGTGAAGCCATCTGGCCTGGGGGATTTTTGGTGGGTAATCCCTTGATAACCTTGTCTATTTCTTCTACTGGTATAGGTCTGTTGAGGTTCTTGACATCCATCTGGGATAGTCTAGGGAGGGATTGTTTTTCCAGGTGTTTGTCCATGTCTTCCATGTTGTTGAATTCTTTGAATTACAGGCCTTCATAGTACTGTGTAATTATGCTTTTGATTTCATTAGGGTCATTTTAATGTCCTCAGTTTCATCCCTCATCCTTATTATTGAAATTTATCCCTTCCTCTTTTTTGGTTAGGTTTGATTCTGTTAATCTTTTCAAAGAACCAATTTTAGTTGCATTAATTTTTTCCAGTTTTCTTGTTTTCCCTCTCATGAATTTCAGTCCTGATTTTAAATATTTCTCTTCTTTTTCTATTAGTAGGATTGTCCTGTTGACTCTGCTCTCATTGCTGTAATTTTGTGTCAGCATATCAATCATAAAGTTACTCTTCCTTTTTCATGAGTACATATATTGCTATCAAACAGTCTCTGATAGCTGCCTTTTCTCTGTGGCAAAGGTTTTGGTACGCTGTATTCTCATTCTCATTGGTTTCTAGAAACTTCCTTATGGCATCTCTGATCTGGGTCAATAAGCACTAGATTTATTCATCTTCCAATTGTTTGCTCTTGTTTTCTTAATTGTCCTTTTGTTGATTTCCAGCCTTATGGCAAAATGGTCAGAGAAAGAAGTCTGTATGATCTCTATGTGCTTGAATTTATACAGAGTCTACTTGTGTCCCACTATGTGGTCTCTAAGTATGTGCCATGTGGGCTCAAAAAGAATGTGATTTGTTTTGCATTTGAGTGGAGAGCTCTGAAAATGTCTAGCAGGTCAAGTTGTCGAATCATAATGTGTAGATCTGTAGCCTCTTTGTTAAGCTTCTTTCCCTGTGAGTTATCTTTCTCGGAGGGTGGTATATTAAAGTCACCTACTATAATTGTCTCGCCTATAATTTTTTTTCATCCCTTAGAACATTTCATTATTGTATTTTGCAGGTCTCTCGTTGGGCATGTGTAATATATTTAGTATGCTTACTGGTTCACTATCATTTTCAAGCATTTTCTTTCTACTTGAGCCCTTGGTATCAACTCCTCTTTTTGCCCTCCCTTCCCCAGCTTCCCAACCTTGTTTGCTTTAGATAAATTATAAATTATTATTATTTTCATATCTTAAACCATCTGCTGTCTCCCTTAACCCACATTTCTGTTGTTTATCTCCCTGGGGAGAGACAGAAGCAGAGACAGAGAGAAAGAGAGAGACAGAGAGAGAGAGAGAGAGAGAGAGAGAGAGAGAGAGAGAGAGAGAGAGAGAGAGAGAGAGAAAGGGAGAGTGTTATATACCAATCATTGTGATTGGTTCCCTCTTTTCCCCTCTTCTCCCCCCACCTTCCTTCTACCCTCATGGTATCTTACTCCCATTATTTTTTCCTAAGGGGCTTATCTATCCTGGATTCTGTGTGTCAAAAGCTCTTATCTGTACCATACTCTGGTCTAGTCATATTTCTAAGGTAGAACTGGGATAATGATAGTGGGCATTAAAGAGCTAGAGGAATGTTGTGTGTTTCATCAGCGCTATACTGCACCCTGGCTGACTCGCTCCCTTCCTGTGACCCTTCTGTGAGGGGATGTCCAATTGTCTGTGAGGGGATGTCCAAAAAGGTGGGCTTTAGGTCTCCACTCTGACCCCTCTCATTCACATCAATATGTTTGTTTGGGGTCTTCTAATCTAATGACTTTTTAAAAAGCCCCAAATATTAATGTTTTCTTTCATCTTTAAGCCAAAAGCCAAAACAAAACCTTGCACTATGGAGTCTATTCCAACACATGCTGATCTTATACAGGGTTTCCGATACTACACATCTCCAGAGGCCTTTCTCCAGTGGAGTGTCTAGTGGTTTTGGACCACTGACCTTTTGGTTAACATCCCAATGCCATAGCAGCACCAGACTCACTTAATTTGAATTTCAAGAAATCATGGCTATGGGGGTTGGAGGACCAAAACCACCTTGTGACTGGATATTCAAATGTGATTGAGTTGATTCCAACTAATAGGGTCCCGCAAGATTGTCATTGAGACCATGCACCTTCATGGGTGCCGTCAGCCTCCTGTTTCTCCCGTGGAGTCACTGGTGATTTTGAGCCACCATCATTGTGGTCAGCAGCGCAGTGCTTACTCAAGAGGACCACAATGATCTCACTAAAAAGAGGGAGGGAAGCTTCAATTAGTTTAATTAAAATTTATCTGTGTTTGACCTATTCTTCTTGCTCCTCTTCTCTTTAGCAATCTTATTATAACCGTTATCACTTTGAGCCATTTGATTTTTCTGGAATCAGAAATGGTCTCTATGCACAAACACATTGTGTTTCAGTTTCATTGATATTTGCTTATTTTAACAATATCTTCCTGCTGATACTTTGCTCTCCTGTATAGTGCCTTGTATACATATGAGTATATGAATCGACAGACAGACAAATAAATCTAACAGTTCCCATTCCATTTAATATATTCTATGACATATGTAGAGTAAATTAGGTCAGATGGGTAAGGGAGAGCTACCTGGAGGAGAAGACTAGCTCAAGGGGAATTTAAAGGAAGGGTGAGGAAATAACCAGATGTTTAGGAAGAACATGCACACTCCAGGTGAATGGACCTGAGTGTGCAAAGGCACCAAATATAAAACCCTGCAAGACATGCGCAGGCACTTTCAAAGTACATTGGAAGAGGTTAGAAATGAGGTGATGGTCTTTGTGCTGAGTGAATTAAGGTGACAGCATTCTATAAACCTTAGAGAATAATTTTACAGGCATTCAGGCATTTTTATGGGGCTGAGTATATTTACATTAAAATAATCTTTCTGGCTGCCTTGTGGAGGACAGGTTGGTGAGGGACCAGGTTGATGTCAAAGACATTGTTTGGAATTAAATGAAAAGAGCTCATCCTGTAAAACTATCTACGATGGCCCTTTACTAAGAGCTGGTAACTTTTTGCTCTTGAGTAAAAAGAGGAGAACAATAGAATGACATACCGGGGAACAGGTCATTGAGTGCAGAAGAGGAAGCTTGGAAGCGCCACTGTTCTTTCTTTTTATTTCATTTATTTTCCTTGCCAAACTTCCTTCCAGATAACTGCTCTCAGTACCTTTCCCTTGCCTCCTTTATCCTTCTTCATGTTGTTGATAACTGGAATCATCTCATTTAACTGCATTCTTACAAAGGAAGGCATGCTTCTGCATGACAAGGAAAATCAAATTGAGCTGGGCTATGTTGACCATTGTTTTGTAAGTCTTTTTTAATTTTTAGCTTTAGCAATACTAAAATGGTTTGCTAGACATCCTGCTTGTAATGGAGAAAGGTGGCTCATGAAAGTAAGAAAAAAGGCCTCCTTCATGTGGTGGGTGTTCAGTGAGTACATTTTCACCTAAGCTAATTTAATTTATAATTGTGATTCAGTCCTATAAAAATGAAGAGTTCACATTGAAGAAGACTGAACCATGTGTTCCCTTTACTGAACTTCTTGAATTGTCTTTCTTCTTGACTTCTTGCTAGGGAAACTTTCTATTAACTGCATTGCTTCCCGTCTTTGTTTCCTGTCTAATGGACGCAAAGCTGTGCCCTAGCTAGAACATTCTTTCCCTATGCGCATACAAAGCAATGATGAAGAAATGTTGGTGTGTTGACTCTAACAATACTTAGCTTCTGTATAACATGGATTCAAGGGAGAAATGGCCTCTCAATGGCTCTCTAAATCACAGTAATATTTTACAGTTAGAATTGTTTTTGCAGAAGTTCGGGTAAATGTGATAAAACTTCTTATTTACATGCTTATATAACTCTCCACAACTAGAATTCAAGGCAGAAGGCAAATGAAGTGTCCATTTAGCTCCCTTCCATTCTCTTGTTTGAACTCAGTCTTAATTTTATAGTACGTGTGTGCTAGTGAATTGAATTGTTTCAATATCACGAGAAATTCATGAGATGGTTTATTTTGACAGTTTTTTCATGTGCATACCAACATTAAAATCTAGACTTTTCTAGACCTATGCACAACAGAACAAAATACTGCGCAGTCCTGTGCCAGCCCCACACTTGTTCCTATGCCTGAATTAGGTATTGTGTCTTGACTTGGGCATTACAGGTATTTCCAGAAAAGAAAAGGAATTTTAGAAGGAAAAATAAGCAGACTACACTAGTTCAGATATGTATGAATAGAATTTATTTTAGTTAATTTTAAGGTGAAATAGCCAGGAGTCATAGGAACTCAAAAGTTGGGTTGCCAAACAGTTGGAGAAAGCAAAAACAAAACAACCAGTTGGCTTCCATTGATTCCTCCTGTCTCAGAAACCTTGGGAAGCAGTCTGGTGGGTAAGCCCCTGTTTCCTTGTCAGCAGTTTCAGGAATAAACTTAGGATTTCTTGAATCAACCTGACCTCTGTCTTTGGCTGAAGCAGTGACAGGCATTCCACACCATTGTTCCCAGGTATCTTATTGGCCACCACAAATAAGGACACGACAGAGGTCTTGGAGGTGTAGTGATTGCGTGTTGGCATATGATCCATATGGTTGGCATTTCAAAACTGCCAGCAGCTTGCAGGTGAAAGACTGGGCTTTGTACTCTGGTAAACAGTCTCAGAAACCCACAGGGGTCCTATGAGTGAACACTGACTCCCTGGTGGTAAGTCTGTTAAGCAGAGAAACCCCTTAGAGAAACATCCTTGGTGGGGTGGGCATGGGGGTGGGCGAGACTTGCCTATATGATGCCACATATCAATGCTCTGGAATCGACTGTCACTGTTCCATCCAGAGACCAGGTTGATTTGAGAAACTCTAAGTTTACTCTTGCATGTGCAAGTTGGACATGGAGTAAGGAAGATGGTAGAGGAAGAGGTGCATCTGAATTGTAGTGCTGGAGAAGAATATTGAAGGTTCGTGGGCTGCTGAAAAACAAACAGACCTCTATTGGAAGGTGTAAGGTCAGGGTGCTCCTCAGAGGCAAGGATGGCAAGCATTCATCTTACATACTTTGGACATGTCCCTGGAGGAAGATGTCATGTCTGGTAAAGTGGAAGGGCACCTATGAAGAGGAAGGTCCTCAGTGAGATGGGTTGACACAGTGGCTGCATCCGTGAGCTCAGGCATGGGAACAACTGTTGAGGCTGTGTGCAGGACCATGCCATGTTTTGTTCTGTTGTGCATAGGATTGCCATGGGTTGAAGTCAACTTAGTGGCACCTAACAACCAGCACAAGGTCATTCTGAAACAGGAGACAGAAGGAAGCAGTGGGATTTGCTATTTCCAAAGTGCTTACAAAATCCAGAGAAAGTCAAGCAAGTCAGGCACCTACAATGATGTGACGGGACAGGTTTTCACAAAGATCACAAGAAGAGATGAACCAGTTTTTACCATGTCACAGGATACAATTGATACTCTAAGACACAGCTGTGAAGTTGCAAGTGCCCTTGTTTATTTAAATTGGGTAATGCTTACTTTTCTAGCCCTATCAGACCAATACCCCTGAGGCTTCTGAAATGGGGCATGCTTTGTGTCTGGCTACTTACCTTAATGGTCTTGCTAACCTCCTTCCTGAGTTAGGACATCCCAATTTATTAAGTAGTATAAAAGGAATTTTTAGTGCAAGGGAAGAGGCTGTTGAATTTTGTAATTTTAACAAAAATTGTTTTATTTCTAGTATTTTGATTAAAAGTGGGCTAACTACAGACAGTTTGGAGCAATAAAACACTAGAGATTATAGATGAGAAAATTCTCAGACACTGTCACAGGCAGTATTCTGTCACAAGTATTTTCTGTATAAGTTGAATGTTCCATGTATTTTTATCTAGAAATATGTGTGTGTATGTATGTGGTATATGTGAATATATATGTAATTTCCTTTTTTTACTTGTATTTTAAATTCTCTCCCATTGGCTAACTAATAGTATTATTCTTAGAAACACCAAATGTCCCAAGGAGGTTACTTATGTTCCTCCTCAAGCTGATAACTCTGCTTCCATAGTGGTCTATAGGCATATGAGTGCATTTTGAACTTGTGCTTAGTATAAGTCCTAATCTAAGAACAATTGGTTCTTATGATGTGACCCTGCTCAATACCAGTCTTCATGCATTGATCACTGAAGACACGGATGCATAGCTGAGTGTGGTGAAGAAATCAGATGGTGCCTGGCTATCAGAAAGAATAACATCTGGGCTCTTAAAGGCTTGTCTCAAAACAAGCAGCCATATAAGCGAGGTGTCAGCTAAGTCTACATGGAAGAAACATACCATCCTGTGTAATAACAGGATTATTAATAACATAATGTATAATCAGAGGGAAGAATTGTTTCAGAGTTTACATTCCATGCCCTCCATTTAGAGAAGACTGTGACAGTGGGAGCCCTAAATCCATTTGCATGTCCTCACTTGTCTCCATTGAACTCCTTCTGATCATTAACTAGCGGTGTATGTAATCTTGCCCTCAGGCAGAGGGCATTAAAAAGTAGACGTGATGAGAGACCCAAAAAAGACATCAAGAAACCAGTACCATCCACAATAGCCACACAGAAGCGGAAATACCTTGAAATAAACCTAACTTAAGAAAGAATAAACTTGTACAAAGGAAACTATAGAACATTAATAGAAGAATCCAAAAGAGAGAGAGAGAGAGATCTACACAAATGGAAGACTATCCAGGGTTGATGGGATGACTCAATGTTGTGGAAATGTCAATATTACTTAACCTACAAATCCAATGCAATCTCAATGCAAACCCCAACATCAGTCTTTAAAGAAAAGGGAAAACTAATTACCGAGTTTATATGGGAAGGGAAGAAGCCCCGGATATGTAAAGAACTTCTCAAAAAGGAAAACAAAGGAAATGGTCTTGGATTACCTGACCTCAGTACCTACTACACAGCCACAGTGGTCAAAACAACCTAATAGATTGCAATGAGCAATGTATAACCCCATCAGTAAAGGAATGGATTAAAAACAGAAGATTCTTATGATTCTGGGAGATAATAGATATGATTCCCTACCATAAACTAACAAGGAGGTCTCTAAGATGAACCAGAGGCAGATACAAAACATAGATTCAGGAATGGATTTCGGACTCCCACTTAATCCTAGCTCCAAATCTAAGGACCACTAGTTCTTACAACATGGCCCTGCTCAATATTCACCCTCATGAAAGAAAGACAGAAGATATGGGTCCTACGCAAAATATGGTGAAGACAATGGACGGTGTCCAGCTCTCAGAAAGAATAGCACCTGGGGTCTTAAAGCTTGTTCTCAAACAAGCAACCATCTAAGTAAGACATCAACGAAGCACATGGAGAAGGGACACCAACATCCATGATCCCAGAACTGTAAATCTTGGGACCCAAATCTGAAGGAGGGAAGAGTTTCAGAGCTTAAATTGTGAGATTTGGGTATGCAGAAGGCTATGGATGACAGTGGAAACCCAAAATATACTTACAGGACCTACACAGATAATAACCCTCTGGTAATTTCCCTCTAATCATAATTGAGGGATGGGAAGAACCTGGTTATGAGACAGAGAGTATTGGAGAGATGACTATAGTAGATTAAAATGATAAATCTGACTTGAATGGTTAAAACCTTCTCACTTGATCTCCATTTTGATATACTTTGTGCTTGATCTTGTTTTTAATATTTTCTGCGCTTTTTTCATATTAGAGTTTGTCTCGGCTTTACTTTGTGATTGTTGGTTGCCTTCATGATTTTCTGTTACATATTTTTCTATGTGTTTTGGTATATCAACCCTGGATAAATGAATCTGTAGAGATAATAACTAGAATAAGGGTTTCTGGGGGGTCAGCTAGGGGAGATTGGGGGGTTGTTAAGGGGAAGCTGATATCAAGGAGTTCAAGAAGGAAGAGAAGGTTTTGAAATTGATTGTGGGAATGATTGTACAACACTACTTGATATGATTAGATTATGGGATGGAATGGTGTCTGGATAGCTCCTCATAAAATTGTTTGGAAATTTAAAAACTAAAACTAAATATTAAAAAAAAACAAAGTAAATTCTCTCTTAGGAGCTTACTTGAATGTATCTTTAATGGAGATCACCATATGGGGACAGTCCTGGGGGTCTCATTGTCTTGAATCATTCCCTGCCAGTCTTACCTTGACTCCTTTTGACTCATAGAATCATGTGAGTAATATCAAAAGTCAGTAACATGTTTTCATCTTACACAGATCACATAGTACAGATAATAAGCCAAGGCACAAAGCACTTTCAGAGGGCTTGGTCTGATAAGACGAGGCAGGTAAGCATTTCCCAATGTAGGTAAACACTTCAGGGGATGGTTTCGAATAGCCCCCAGAGAAATATTAAGTACAGATAATTTCCTAATGGTCACTGCAAAACCTGCCTTATTTACGTAATCAACATCTGTGACCTTGTAAAAACCGGCTTCCTGTGATCATTGTAGAAACCTGCTCTGTCACATCATCGTAGGCATGTGACTCGCTTGACTCACTCTGCAATGTTGAAGCATTTTGGAGGCAGCAACCCCCACTGGCTTCCTCTGTCTCCTGTTCCAGAATGAACTTAGAGTTCCCGCTTCAACCTGGTCTCTGCCTTTGGCCAACACACTGGCAGCCATTGTTTTCGGGCATCACGGTCAGAGAGACAAACTTACAGAGCCGGGTTTTTAGAGCGAAACCACTTAAAACAAAACAAAACAAAACAAAACCCCTCTCTGTTCCACTCTCTTTCATAGATAGAAAAGCTGAAAGAAAGAAGAAAAAGTAAATGAATCACTACAGATCTGAGTAATTATCCTCTCATACTAGTAATTTTTAAGCTTATATAGCATCAATACCATGTTTTATATATTGAATACTGTGGATGGATTTATTGGAAAGCTTTCAGTTAAATACATGAAACTTTCAAAGGCTTGTCGTCTAAACTATAATTTTAAATGATTCTCTTATAAAAATCATTTTATTAGGGCTCATACAACTCTTATCACAATCCATACATACATCAATTGTGCAAAGCACATATGTACATTCATTGCCCTCATCATTCTCAAACCATTTGCTCTCCACTTAAGCCCCTGACATCAGCTCCTCATTTCCCCCCTTTCCTCCCCACTTCCCCCTCCCTCATGAGCCCTTGATAATTTATAAATTATTATTTTGTCATATCTTGCCCTGTCTGATGTCTCCCTTCACCCACTGTAAGGCAAGTTTTCCTCATTGGGATGCATTTATATAATAAGCATGAGGTCAACCTATAAAAATAGAATTTATAAGTGATTTATAATAACGTTTTTAGGAATACATTTATAGCAATGAAGTTGAGGTAGACAAAATATTGGGGGAAGGTTAGGAGGAAAAAGAGCTGTGATGGAAATAAGTAGAAGAGGGAAAGGGAATGAAGAAGGAACAAGTAATTATAATTAGCAAATACTGCAGAGAGCGATGCAGAGCTCAGTGCTTTGCATGTACACCATGTCTGTCATTTTCTGCTAGTGAAGTGGGACTCTGTCTAATGTGGTTTAATATTTCCTTTGATAAAACATAATAATTTAAGACATTAGAAGTAGGGAATGGAAAAATAATAATATTTCCCAGTCAAACCCAACAAAGCCCTTAGCTATTATTTTTCTGAGTTGCCCTCCTATACAGTTTCTACTATACATAAACCACCAATACCTTGGATTTTTAAAAAAGCCCTAAAGATTTGAATTCAACTAAATTCAAATTTGAAAACGAAATGTCCTTGAATTATGACATGGGTAGAGGTGACTTCATATTCAACGTTTCTTTTAAATATACATTCAGGGTAACATTTTCTGGAGAAAAAAAATATTTAAGTGTTGGAAAGGTTGATCAGAGCAATAATTCTAGGGGGGAAAGCAGGAAATAGGCATAGCACTTCATCTAATTTTGTTTTAAAAGACTCTACCTTAAAGTAGAAATAATATATATATTATTTCATGGCTTACTCACAAACTTTAGTGTGAGATTCTTCTAGAGGAAGCTTATAAAGAATAGAAATGTTTACAAAATAACTTATGCAAGAACTGCACAATGAATCCATGAATAATTTAGTCCCACTCAGGCGTTTAAAAGGTAAATGTTATCCATTTCCATATATTTAAAGTTTCCAGCCCCAAATATTTTAACCACATAACTTTACAGTCTATAGAAAGAGAAAAAAACCACACATAAAAGTGAACGATGTGTTTTGCAATGAATCTGCCACTGCTGCGACACGGCTGTGCGATGAAACGGTCCATGCTAGAGAGGAAAAGGTTGGCTCCTGGACGGTTGCCAGTGATATTCTTTGACGCTGCCTGGCCTCATGTGTTACTGATCAGGCAGCCAAGGGTCTGGCAAACCCACGCCAGGAAGGTGGGAAACAGAACAGATCTGACTTTCAATTATGGGGGATGGATGGGGGGCGGGATGTAGCCCATGCACTTGATCTGCTGTCAAGTATTTCATTTCAAAGCTGAACACAAAATTGTCACATAGGATTAGATTACTTTAAAAGACTTTTTACCCTTATTTTCTTCTTTGGAACTTCACCGCGGTAGTTATTTCCTGGACACAGTGGATGGAGTAGAGTCCATGGTTAGTGCAAATTGTTAATGTTCTAGGTGCCCAGCGGTACCGCAGAAGAAATGCCTAGCAATCTACTTCCCCCTAAAATGTAGCCACTGAAAACCCAATGGAGGACAGTTCTACTCTGACCCACCTGGGTTCTCCATGAGTCAGAACCAAGTCTAAGGCAACTAGTTAGTGGAGAAATGTTGGATTTTAGAGTAGAAGGTCTGACCAGATCTTGCTAGCAATGTGATCCTGAGATAATGACTCACAAAACGCTTTCTGTTTCCTTATCTAGGAAAAAATGAAAACATTGGTTTAGATGATTATGAACTGTATTGAATGATACTTGAATAAATCTGGTTTTTAGAGATGTTTTGCTTGGCCTTGACAATATTACAAGATTTTTTAACTGCTAACCAATACTCAAAAAGCAGGAGCTTTTTCTAAAATATAGATTTCCTGCTTCTCTTGAAAAACTAGGAGGTCTGGTGACCTGGGACCCATGGTTCTGGAAAGTAGTAATATAATGGTCCGTACGGAGCGGCCGATCTTTCTAGATCTAATCAGGAATATTCTCACCAGGTTGTTCTCTGGCCTGTAACAGGCCTCACCCCACCTGCTCTGCAGTTCACCTGTCTAATCCTTGTAGACATTTCAGTTTTTTAAAATCTCTGATCTAGAATCGTACTTTATAATTACATTTTACAGTGCCTTAGCATTTAGAGTATTTCATGATAAACAGGAAAGCCATAAATGGGGTAAGCATCTCACCTCACTCCCTCATCAGTCAAAGAATTCCATTTTTAATTTGTTTTCCATATTAGGATTTAATATGACCTCTGGTTATTAAACCCTTAGCTGTTTCCTAAAGTCTTCCATATTAATTGAATTTCAGCTGGGCATATATAACTGCTTAGGATTTCCTGGGAGGTAAAATTCGATAAATGGTTGGCTGCTACATGAAGAGCTAGCAGTTTGAATCTAGCCAGACATGCTTTGAAAGCAATGCCCGGTGATCTACTGAGAGCGCAGTAGGGTAGAGTCAGTATGAGTCAGAATTAACTTCATGGTAACGTTAAATAGAAAAAAATATCTAAAAAATTATGACTGCTTAAAAGAACTATCTCCCAGCAACCACATTGGCAGCTAGATTTGGCGAGGTGACCAATTTCTGGTCAATAGGATATTGGCAGAAATAATTTGTACAATATTCAGTTTGTGCCTAAGTAGGAATGAGATGATAAGTAATCATAGCCCATGTGGACAAGCTTCACACCAGTGAGTGGTGAAGACCGAGAGACATGAAGGCAGGGCCTTGAGTTGCAGGTCCCCTGATGACCTCAGGGAGAGTATCCCTACTAGCAAGATCTATCTACTTCTATAGTGGTACAGGAGAACAAATTTACCATCCATTTTACTTAGGCCAATGCTAATTTGAGTCTCAGACACACACATGTAAAACTATCTAAATCATATAACTTCTTGGGTTTTTTCAAAGCTTCAATATTCTCTGATGGTTTTCTCTCCTGTGTTTGATTTTGAATTAGAATATAATTGAGTCATTTTGTTTTAAACTTTTAAAATTACCTCCTTGAATGCTTCTTTGCTGAGTGGAACTGAAATTTATTTTTGTCATGCACATGGTTATATTTTAATGAAATCATTATAAAAAATGTCAGTGACCTAATGTATATTGAACAGGGAGTGCATGTTCTGTTTCCTTCTAAATGATCAAGTGTCACGGACACCCAAAGCAGCTTCCTTTCATCTAGAGAATGAATTTTCCCCAAGGGAGTGGAGTCAAATGTGCAGAAGAGATGATGTGAACTTGTTCTGTTTAACTATAAAGATGGCCTGAGTAGAAAGAGATAAAATTACTAAGCCACCCGAGCGATGTCTTGGAGGTAGACGACTTCTGCTCAATTTAAAATCTGGCGATGATGGTAATTAAAGCTTGGAATGCTCCAACAGTGGTTAAAAATAAACAGAAGATTTCATTTTTCTAAGTCGAGATAATAGAAACTTTACTGGCAATAAATCCATTTGATAGAAAAAAAACAGAACTTGCTTGAACATTGATAGTGGAGCTCATAGTTTTGAATACATCTAGTTGTCTTAAGCTTCACAGATTATTTAAGATGAGAAAAAAACTAGCAAAAAACCAACTTTGGACATTATTCCAAGAGTGGCTGAGAAATGTGTTTAGTAAGCCTAACCTTCTCCCCACCCAAGAGAAGATGTATATCATATTGTCAAGGTCCTGGGAAATATTCAATGAAGAGTGGCCATCACTAGAGGTTGCTATATTTTTACACAAATAACTCATGCCTTCTGTATTTGTTTGCCAATTGCTCTTGACCTCTGGGAAGTAATTTTGTGAACACATTATGCTAACTTTTATTTACAGTAGCATGTTAAAAACGTGTGCATGGTGGCCCTATGGCAATACCTTCCAGGGGACAGAGCACTTGGCCAACAAACGGAGAAAGCACGTGTTATTTTTTATAATGAGATAGTAGGAGATTAGTGGTAGTCTTGACACTAGTAATATATTGGGACACATCTGCCCAACTACAGAAAGTAAAATCCTTTCTTTATAAAGAAATAATCAGAGATGTATTTGAAGTGATATAAGCAACTAATAAGTAAATTATAGTGAAGCTAATTTTAAAATGGTTGAAGCAATACTTTTCTAGGGAACTGCCAGGAATCCAAGGTAGATTCAGAAGAGGAAGATGGAATGAAGGATATCAGATAGATCTTGGCTGAAAGTAGAGAATACCAGAGAGATGTTTACTTGTTTTTTATTGACCATGGAAAGGCATTGAATTGTGTAAATCATAACAAATTTTGGATAACACTGTGAAGAATGGAGAATTTCCTAACTCTACGTTGTGCTCATGTGAAACCTGTACATAGACTAACAGGCAGTTACTCAAACAGAGCAAGGGGATGCTGCATCTTTAAAATCAGGAAATATGTATGTCAGGGTTGTATGCTTTGTAAACATATTTACTTTGCTGTGTCCTGAGCACATAATCTGAGAAACTGGATTATCTGAGGCAAAAGTGAGCATCAGGGTTGGAGGACGTTTCACTAACAACCTGAGATGTTCAGATGGCGCAACTTTCTTACTGAAATTGAAGAACTGAATCCCTTCTGATAAAGACTTTGAACACTTGCTAATGAATATCAAAGATTTCAGCCTTCAGTATGGATTGCACCTCCATGGGGGTGGGGAGGAGAGAGAAATTCTCATAACTGGACCAATACACATCATCTTGAAAAGAGAAAACATGGAAACTGTCAATGATTTCGTTACAATGGGAGCTGCAAGCAGCTCTCGCGGAAGCAGCGGTCAAGAAATCACACGCCATACTGCACCGGGAGAGTCCGCGGCACAAGGCCTTAGAGTGCAACGACTTCACTTTGAGGACTAAGGTACACTGACCGAAGCCATGACGTTTTTAATCGCCTCAGAAGCACGGAAAAGCGAGACAGTAAACGAGGAAACTTGCAGAAGAATTGATGCATTTGAATACTGACATTGACAAAGAATATCGACCATATCCTTGGAGGCCAGAAGAGCAAGCGATCTGTTTGTGTGCAAGCGCAACCCGATGCTCTCAGTAGAGACGGTGGCGAGGCGTGATTTCGGTTCGTTGACCTCGCTATTCGGAGAGCTCCCTCCCTAGAAAGGGCATTATGCTGGGTAAAGTGGGGAGGCATCAAAAAGAGAAGACCCTCAGCAAAGTAGGTCGACACCGAGGAGCTGCAACAATGGGTTCAAACACAGCAGTAATGATGAGATGGCATGGGACGGAGCATTGTTTCCTGTGCGGTCGCTATGAGTTACAGCCAACTCCATGGCACCTAATAACCACAAACAGCTCACAGCTTAAATCCCTTTAAGGCAAACAAATTACTTTACACCAGAAATTTATAACTATTTGACACTAATACTTTAATTCAGCTTTCAAGTATTTCAAATAATTATTAAACTATAGTGAATCATTGTCACAGTAGTTAAAAAAACCTCACATCAAAGAGTTTATGTCAACCAGAAACCCCCGGGTAGAGGCAGAATGAGAGCCCAGCTGAGTTTCTGTACAAGAGAGCGATCCTGAGCCAAGCTGGGCTCGCTTGCCATTCGCCTTCTGTTAGAGCTGGAGAGCGATCCGGCTACTGATTTCCTGTGTGTCGCTTGCTAATCCCAGTAGCAGTCAGTAGATCGCCAACCTTGGATTCATTTAGTTGACTTTAGATTCATTTATCTCTGCATCCACCAGCCTGTGGTCCTCCTCTTTGTCATCCTTTCTGTTCATCAGTTTCCACAGCCACACAAGTCAGGAGAAACCAGACTTGAACTGGACTAGAGTGCCTATTTCTACAGCTGTGTACGCACTACATCTCTTTCTATGTACATACGCATACAAGCGTCACTGGTCCTGCTTCTCGGGAGCACCCAAACTAACGCAGTCACCTTTGGTTTTCTTTATGTATCATGGTCTTGATGTCACCCCACAGTTCATCACCGTTGCTAATGTGTCAAATCTGGTCTTGACATTCAAGTGGAATACACTCAAGTGGGATTTTTGGTGCTCATGAGTTTGTTTTCATTATTTCAACTTAAACCTGAAATTAAATATGACGGATATTCAAGTTCAACTTAAATATCAGCTGATGCTTGATATTTCACTGATGCTCTGTTCCAGTCAGCCCTGGGATTGTTTTAGCTGTCGATATTGAGCATATCCATTGTTTCTTCCCACGCATCTAATTAGATTCCTGTGATTCCATCTGGGGGGTCCACACACACTGTAGTCATTCATACTGGTGACATTTTTTTATTTGAAAAGAAGCCATGAGTCTCCCAACTTTTATCATGAGATCTCCAGTTTCGTTTCTATCACTTAGGCCATATTTTCAACGAACTAAGCCTTCCTCGTTTCCAACTTTTGTATTGCAATCGCCAGCGATTATCAATGCACCTTGATTGCATGCTTGATCAATTTCTACTGAAGAAGTTGATCTAATTCATTTTTCATCACTGGCTTTGGAGGTTGGTGTGTAAATTTGAATAGCATATAACTACAGTTTCTTGTAGGCAATAGATTTTATCATATTACAGACAGCATTGTACTCCAAGATAGATCTTGAAATGTTCTTTTTCATGATGAATGCTAGGCCATTCCTTGAATTTGTGATTCTTCATGTAGCAAACCATACAAGGGGTATCCCCTCAAAACAGGATTTTTTTTCAAAGCTATGTATTTAATTTTTTTGACAAAACAAACATCACTTTCAAAGCACTCTCCATTATCCTCAACGCTTTTGTCAAATCTGTGATTCTATTCTTGGAAACATTTTCCCAATTCATCTATTGTAATGGCTTACAGTATCTCTCGTGTTTTTCTTCACCTCTTCTATGTCATTAAATTGCTGTCTTTTCTTATCCCTCTTCATGCATGGAATCAAAACAAAGTCGCATGGAGTGCAAAGAAGTCGCATGGATTGAGGCCAGGAGAGTCAGGTGCATGGGGCAAGAGAGGCATGTTGTCTTTTTTCCCAAACTGGTACATTGAGATGGCTGCGTGAGCAGGTGCATGGTCATGGTGGCAAAACCTGTCCCCTGTCTGCTACAAAGCAGGCCTTTTTTGTTCCAAACTGTTATGCAATCTTTTCAGAGTCTCTAAATAGAAAGCTTGATCAACAGTCTGACCTGGTACAACGAACTCCAAATATACTATCCCCCTCACATCAAAAAACACAAATGAACATTGTCTTGTTTTCTTGGAATCTTTTATTTCATTTGATGAGCTGTTTTGGGGGTGAGGTGACAATGGCTTGTACTATCTTGCTGGATGGTTGCTTTGGGATCGTAAGAATAGCACCATGTCTTGTCACTTGTAATGACCTTGGAAAAAAAGACAGTCTCTTCAGAGCTGCTCTTTCAAAGGCACCACCTATTTCCAGTCAAGCTCTTTTTGCTGGTCAATCAGAAACCCAGGCACATATTTTTCAGCGATCCTTCTCATTCCCAAATCTTACATTAAAAGTAGTTGAATCAAGCTCCAAAATAGTCCAGATAACTTCATGTCTCTTCAGTGGTCCGTGTTTGGTCTTTGAGCACAAGTGTGTGAATCGTTGTCGACAATTTTGTCATTTTGGGAAGTTGACAGATGTGCAAAATGAGGTTCATCATCAATTGGCATTTCAAATTAAAAAAATCATTTTATTGGGGGTTCTTACATCGCTTATAACAATCCATACAGCAATTGTTTCAAGCGTACTTGTGTATATGTTGCCATCATTATTTTCTAAACATTTACTTTTTATTGAGCCCTTGGTGTCAGCTCCTGTTTTGTCCTTCTCTCCCCCCTGCCACCATCACGACCCCTTGATAAATTGTAAATTATTTTCATATATACATTTACTGCTGTCTCCCTTCCCCCCATGGTTTCTGTTGTTCGGGTGTGGTTATGTGTTGATCATTTCAATTGATTCCCTCTTACCCCCAACCTCTCCCCACCTTCCTCCTACTCTCCTGGTATCAATACTCCCATTCCTGCTTCTGAATTCTGTGTGTCATGAACTATTATCTATTTTCTATACCTGTGCACATGCTCTGATCTAGCCCACAGTGAAAGACAGGCCTGGAGTCATGATAGTGGAGGGTGAGGAAGTCTTCAGGAACCAGAGGAATATTGTATGTTTCAACAGTGCTATACTCTCCCCGGGTTGGCTCATCCCTGCCTTGTAACCCTTCTGTGAGGGGAGTCCTATTGTCTACAGATGGGTCTCTACTCTGACCCCCCCTCGTTCTCAACAATATGTTTGTTTTTCTCCACCCCACCCCCCCTTTTTTGGTTGCTTGTTTTGGGTCTTCTGATGCCTGATTCCATTGACACCTCATGATCACCAGGCTGGTGTGCTTCCTCCATGTGGGCTTGTTGCTTCTCTGCTAAATAGCTGCTTAACCTTTTTGAAATGAGGAAACCACACATACACTTGAGTTTTTCCCATAACACTATCCTTGTAAGCTGTGCTTAACATCACAATAGTTTCTGTGGCATTTTTCCTGAGCAGGAAACAAAATTTCACAGCCTTATGCTCTACTCTTAAATAGTCCATCACAAAAGACAAGGTCTGAATGAAACTGCTTTTATGAAAAAATTCTGTAGAATTTTTCTGGTTTTACGAAAAAAATTCTCTACAAGGTTCTATAGAGAGAACCTTCCAAGGTGATGCCACTGGATGTACAAATTCAGAGTGAGTTGCTTGATGCTCACCTGGGTCAAAAATGCACATGATGAAAGCTCCTCCCAGTGGAGCTTTCCCCCCTATTTTTGGTGTGTGGGTGGGAGAAGGGAGAGTACTACCTTGTATAATTGTTTAACTCAAAATTCCAATAGCAGTCTATTCCAGCTCACTAGTGCCTAGGTTTTCAATCTTTATGCATTCCATTTCATTTTGACGACTTTCAATTTTCCTAGATTCATTTTCAATTTTCCTGATTCATTTCAAAATTTCACATTCTAATTTTTAATGGATATTCGCAGGTATTTCTTCTCAGTTTAAGTTGTGCCCTATCATCAAATGAAGGTCCTGAAAGCTACTCTTTCGATATCATTAAGCTCAACTCGACTTTGAGGAGAAAGGTTTTCCTTAGCTTTATTTTGAGTGTGTGATATATGAGAGATTCATCTTGGGCTCCATGGGCACTATATCTAATAATGTTCTTCTGCTTTTCATAAGAGTTTCAGTGACTGATCTCCCAGAAGCAGACAACCAATTCTTTCTTTCTAGTCTGTTCTTATTCTAAAAGCTCTACCGAAACCTGTTTAACATGATTTTGAAATATAAATGCCAAACCTTCCAGCATCACATCAACATGCAAGCCACCACAGTATGACAAACTGATAGACAGATCATAGAGTTCAATAAGTAGGTATAAATGAAGAAGTGGGAATGGTAAAGAATGAACCTTGAGATGGGGTAAGAGAGGGCAGATGGAGTCTGGGTTGGGGCGACTTCAACTGTGTTAAAGGCTTGCTTTTTATGCTACGGATATGGAAGATTGATGATTGTTTAACAGAAGTGAAAAATGATGATTATATTTTCAAAAAATTGCTCTTGCTACTGTGTAGGAAAAAAGCTGAAGGGACCAAGATTATAGAAGCGTGAGTGGGAGGAGGAGTCCAGCCACCCAAGTGGTCAGTGCATCAGTGGATAGATTCCAGAGACTAATTACTGTACAAAGTCTTAGGACCGGGGCATGTGAAATATGCAAAAGGCTTCCCAGGTTTCCCTCTTGAGTGACTGTCATGGGGATGTGTGTATAGCATTTTCTGAGCCAAGTAGAGAGGCAGAACAAGTTGGGAGGAAAGTATGAGCAGCAGATTTTTTAAAGGCCATTTTTTTCATATAAAAGTATCTACCGTGATTTATCATTATGCAAGATTAGCTGCTTTTTTGTCATCTTTATTTTAAGTAAAATATTTTGTAATTATTTTGGCTTTAGTTAAGTGGAGTTTAGTGATGTGCTTAGAGGGAGTTTCCAGTCTTTGTAAATAGCAAGAAGTAGCTTATCTATTGGTATTCCCCTGACGGATGCAAAAACATTGTGCTGTAGAATGCCATTCTAACAACTGTGTAATTGATTTGAAGATTTACCTGTCATTAATAAGACAAAAGCATCTTAAGAGAACAAGCAGTTGCTTATTATTTCCAAGGAATGTGAAGCTAAAGGAATGATTCAGAGATGACTTAAAATGTTGTTCGTTTCAACATCTTGGTTATCTTCCTACAAATAGTGTTCCATGTAGGTAATGAGTTTATAGCTTATTCAGTATTAGGGTAAAGTGAATGTATGAAGGCATGCACACTCTCCAAACTGTTTATTACAAAGGACAAAGTAAGCACTTGAAGCTAAGGGCCTAGGTAATCCTCAAAAGTATAGCTAACAAATAAAACATAAATGTCCTTGGCAAAAGGTATGGGACACATAACTTTTATTATATTTATACACAGTGTCTATTGGGCTTCCCTACTAGCTCTTAAAATATATTTGCTAAATTGTAGTTGAGAACATTTCTTGTACTTTATAACTTTCTTAATGGATCATTTGGAAAGTAGATACATTAATCTTGGGGGTATCATGTTCTCAAGTACACTAAATTGTTGAGCATGTTGTGTGCTTCTGAAATTGACTAAGGAAAGTTTAAACATTCACAGTGTTAAAATATCTGTTTATATCACCTAGATATCTGCTATAGGATATGTAGTCTTTTAACACATGGCTTAATTTTATGCCTCATAAATCTCCTCATAAAATAGTATTCTAATATCATTTGGTGTAATATTGAACCTGTGCTTTTATGAAATCAAACACACATGTCTTTAAAGGGGCATGAAGCTCGCCAATGCTGTGGGTAGATGGCAGGACCTTTACTGCCTCTCAAGATCCCACGGTAGAACATTTATCTAAAAAAAGGGCTATTTAATTTTTCCCTGTCAATGCTAGAGAAGTTCACATATAAAGCATTTATTTTCCACCTCAAGGATAGCCTGAATGGCTTACTGGCTACAGTAATCATAGGACCTGCAAGTCCAAATTGAAGGTGATGCACCTGGAAGTCATGTCTCTAAGATAAGGGATTCTGAAATGTATTTGTTATTCAGATTAAAAGAAGAAGGCTTATTTCTAAACTAAAGTTCCTAATTTGCTTTCTATTTAACTCTGAACTTTGGCAAGAATGAGTCTTTCCAAATGTAGATAGGCAATTGCCAATGGGCCATAGGCATGGCATTGCACAGGGTGCTGTGGTTTGGAAGATCCTGCTCTTTAGAGGAACACAGCTTTATCCTCATTTAAGGCAATTGGGAATTGATTCACTTCTTGAGACAAGTGATTTGTTCAATATATTTTATGGGGGGATGGGAAGCAGAAATTTGTCTCATGCAGAACTAGCTTCAGTTGAATTAATTTTTGATTTTGAAACACAACTGATCTTAATCTTTCTTGGACTTTTTGCAACACAATTCTTTCAGGGATTAAATGAAAAAGAGCACAGTAGTTTGGTGACTTTTTGAGATATGATTGAAAACCCATAATAATGACTAATCTCTAAAACTCAGCATTAGAAATCTGAATGTAGTAACTGATGGTTTTTAAATGTAAGCATGTGCATACAAACACAACCAGTGGGGTGTGTGAAGAACCAAAAGAAATTTATTTTCTTACTTTTGGATTAAGTGTACAAAGATTGAAATACATGAGATTCCAATGTGACATTGTCTTACTTTTCTTTCTACCATTTTTCTCCTGTCTTCAGTCTTCACCACTAGTTACTGTCATGTATACCCTGACTCATGCATGTACACCCTGACTCCCCACTAGCTGCTGTCATGTATACCCTGCTTTATGCACGGCAACCCCATGTGTGCCAACGTGGAAACGCACTGCATAAGGTTTCAATGACTGTGCTTGGAGAAGTAGATTTGAAAAGTGCTTTCGTTCATAGTACCTCTGAGTGGACTCAAACATCCAACATGTAGTTAACTCGCTGTGCCACCCAGGGACGATATACTAATATAGTATATGTTGGCAAATCAATCAAACAAAAATGAAACAGGACAAACTCACTGGCATCAAGTCACGTCTGGTTTGCTGCAACCCCGTAGGGCAGAGTAGAGCTTCTCCGGCGAGTTTCAGAGGCGGTCACTCTTTCTGGGAGTCACACTCCTCGCTGCTTTCCCACAGAGTGGCTGGCCGCTTCGAACTACTGATCTCTTGGTCAGCAACTCAATCCATAAACCACTCCGTAACATTTAAAGTAGTATTTGCATTTAAAAAGAAAGACAGCTTTCTATCCTAAATGAATCTATGAATAATATAATCCTGATGAGGAAAACTGATTTGTCGCGGGGAGAGATGAATGGGTGGAATCATTTAAAGCAGGCTAACCCACTTGGCACAGTAAAAGCTAGGGCCAATTTCTCTAATATGTTTTTTATTTTTCAGGTGTTTTTCTGCCCCCACACCTTTACGTTTGCTCTGTGAGCCATTGAAGAAGGCAGGCTTTTTATTATCATTCTCTCAAAAACAATAGAAGTGGGTAACTGGGTAGGGTATGTGTGAGATAGGCATTTGTACATGTGGGTGGGCTATATGTTATCTGTTTTCTAAGCTGTTGACAGCTTTAATAGAGAGAAAAGCTGTGTACTAAATCCAAAACCCCTACAAAGAGATGTTTGCACTTATGGTAGTTAAGAGGTTGAAGTTTAATTGATTTTTAAGCATGTTTTTAGATGCCTTCAGGTGTGTTCTGACTCATAGGGAACAGCACACTGTCCAGGCCTGTCCCATCCTTACAGTTGTTGCTTTGTTTGAACCATTGTTGCAGCCGCTGTGTCAACACTTCTCAGTGCAGATCTTCCTCTTTTGGGCTGCCCCCACTTTACCAAGCATGGTGTTCTTCTCTAGAGAGGGGGCTGGGTCAAACAAACCAAGAACAACTATTTTTTCATACAGGTTTAAATACTCCAGCAAACATAAACAATAAAGCATACTAACACCTTAATGGAGCTCAGATGTAAAAGCTGGCTCACTGAACTTGAGTAGATGATTCATCCATGTGCTGTGAAGAAGCATAAAAAAGCCACAGGAAATGGGATTACAAGAACAGAACTTTCCCATGAACTTTGTGAAGGCCCCATGTATGTGATATTCTATCATATTTCAAATCGAAAGAGAAGATTCTATAATTTTCAGTTCCCTCTGCTCCATTTTAACTGTTGAAAATGGAATAACATATTTAATAACCTTTTGGTTACTTTGAAACCCAAATATAATGCCATGGCACCCTCAACTCAGTAAATATTGCTTTAAATTAAGAGAATTAATGTAACAACAATGGAACATACTGATCCTGACTGTATTGTAGAAGAATTCCCTTCGTGCATGGTAGCACTAGAGTAAATCCAACATAAACTACTCTGGAAAAAGGCAGACTGAAATCAGAGGATGTGACGGATGTTTAGAATAGAATTGGCTGAATACCAGGTTTCTCTCTATAAAACACCCACAATATATAGGTTTTTCTTGGCTTTGAGAAGGGATTTCACAGGCTGTAGTGCTCAGTGTTTTTGGATGGTAATAATGGGAAAATAATCATTCAACTTTATTTTAAAAAGGTCCTTGAAGTACTCATGATTCCTAACCATTTTTCTCCTAACAAGGCTGCATGACAAATATTAAAAAAATTAATCAGAAGGAATGTATATAGCATTATTTATAAACTAGCCTTATTCACAGATAAAGTAGCAAATTAAAAGTCTTTTCCAAAATAGTTTTTATTCTGGATTCTTCAGGGTCTAAGATTCTATTACTAAAAAAAAAAAATCTATTACTAATGGTAATGGGGGTAAATGTTTCATTTTCAATTTTTTCTTGTTATTTCCTTCAGAATCTAAATGCTTCTGTTATAAATTGTGTCTCCCCCCAATATGTGTCAGCTTCACTAAGCCACGATTCCCAGTATCATATGCTTGGCCTCCATTTTTGGTGTCTAGAGTAATTATCCTTTGTTTGGTGATGTGATGTATATCCTGACTTCTTAGTACAAAGAGCCTTAGGAAGCACTAGTGAACTACACTTTAGGCCTTAGGTTGCTAACCACAGGCTGGTGGCTCTTCTAGTCTCCTAAATTGAAGAAATTCTATCTATCTATCTATCTATCTATCATCTATCTATCTATCTATCTATCTATCTATCTATCTATCTATCTATCTATCTATCATTTGTTAAAGCCGTCATAGCAGCACTGGATTACAAGATGGTTTCTAAAACGGAACATGTATGAAGAGTCAAGGCTTAAGGATTGCATCTAGACTTATTTAGTCATTGCATCAGGAAAAACAAAAAACCGAAGACATGCATGTGTTAGGCACTACAAAAACACTGAGGATATAAAAGTGAACAAGATTCTTTCCCTGAAAGGCCTAATTCATATCATATCACCTTTCCTTCCAAGTTAACTATAGCTTCCAATTTTCTTAATTACATCAATGGAAACACCATATTTGCAGGAAATGAAAGTTTTAATGACAACTCTCCATATTGCCAACTTTACTAATTGTTCCCTTCGTAAAAATCCAAAATGACACATCGTAAACCTCAATTATTCAACATGCAATGAAGTTATGTATAATATATACTTAAGGGTAAAGTTCACATTTGGCTTCTTAGATTTTCTAGACCAGAGTTTACCCAGATGCAGATCCCATAACAAATCCTTGAGGTAACTTTGCTAGAGTTTGAGAACCATTGCTCTAAACCATTGTCTCCCAAAGTTTAACAAGCTTACAAATAGCCAATAGTAGGTTAAAATGCAGATGTCAGTGTAATTGATCTAGGGAGCCTGGGTGTTTAACAAGCTCATAAATGAAACCCTCATTTATGGGAGTAGTCAGGAGATTAAACAATTAAGTTTATAGTCCCAAGGACAGTATTAGAGCCATGGGCAAATGTTCAATAAATATGTAGTAGTTTCAATTAAGAATTCACATCAGAGATTAGTCTCTTCTGATAACATGTCCAAAATATGCGAGACAAAGTCTTGTCCTGCTCATTTGTAAGGAATGTTTTTGGCTGTACTTATTCTTATACAATTTTGCTAATTTTTCTAGTCAGGCTAAGATATATTCAATATTTACAATAATCTGAATGCATTAAGTTGCTATTTATTTTTCTTTATTCATTGCCCAGCTTTAATATGTATATGCAGTGATAAAAAATACCGTGTCTTTGATACACCTAGTCCTCAAGGTGACAATCATACACTTAATACTTTAAAGAGGCCCCTCGAAGCAGATTTGCCCGATGCAACCAGTCATATGGTTTTGGGGCTGCTACTTCCATGAGCATTGATTGAATCCAGGAAATGAAATCTTTGACAACTTCAGTGTTTTATACATTTATCTGTCTATTGGTCCAGTGTGAGCTTTGTTCCCTTTACAATGAATTGCAATTCCTACTGAAGCTTCAGTCTTTGATCTGCACTATTAAGTGCTTCAAGACCTCTTCACTTTCAGCAAGTAAGACTGGTCATATAGATATTGCACATTGTTAACGAGTCTTCTTTTAATTTTAATGCTGATTTCTTATTCTTATGGTTCAGTTTCTTGGATTATTTGTTCAGCATATAGAGTTAATAAGTAAGGCAGAAGGCTCCCATTCTAATTCACATATTTTGTGATTTCTAAACCAAGTGATAAACCCTTGTCTGATTCCAAGGACTGCCTCTAGCTCTATAATGCAGATTGCATATGAGCAAAATTAAGTGTTCTGGAATTCCTGTTTTGCAAAATGTTATCTATAATTTGTTATTACATGCACAGTCAACTGCCTTTGCATAGTTCACAAAATCCCGGTAACCATCTGTCTGATGCTCTCATCTTTCAGCCCTCATCCATCCGGTATCAGCAGTCTTCCCCATTCCTTCGCTTGCTCTCAGTCCGAAGGCAGAAAGGCTGGGACCAGGACACCGAAGAGGAAGCACTTGCTCAGTATATCACAAGATGAAATAATTAAATTTCAAATAAATCATGTCTCGACTTTCAATTTTCAAAGGCTTTATGAGCAAAATATTAAGCAATGCAGGAAGCACCAAAAAGACGATAGAAAGAATACACTGTCCCAAAAAAGAACTAACTGATATTCACTCATTTCAAGAGGTCGCTTACATGCAAGAACCAATGGTCCTGAAAGAGAAAGATCAAGCTACCCTGAAGGCATAAGCCAAAAACAAGGCTCCAGGAATGGGTATAATACCAACTGAAATAGTTTAACAAGCTGATGAAGTACTGGAAGCACTCACTCATCTTTGTGAAATATTTGTGAGACAGCTACCTGACCAACTGACTGGGAGAAATTAATATTAATCACCATTCCAAAAAAGGTGACCCCACCGAATGAAAAATTATTATAGAAAAATATTGTTAATATCAAATACAAGTAAAATTTTGTTCAAGATCACCCAACAACAGTTGTAACTGTTCCAACAAGACCATCCAACAATATAATATATTGACCGAGATTCAGGCCCCAATTTGGAAGACGATACGTAACAAGGGATATCATTGATATCAGACAGATCTTGGCTCAACACAGAGAATACCAGAAAGATGTTTAATTGTGTTTTACTGACTGTCCAAAGGCAATGGACTGTTTGGACCATTAGCAAACTCTGGATAGCTTTGAGAAGAATGGAAATTCCAAATACTTCTATGTGCTTATGCCACACTTGCTCATAGATCAAGAGGCAGTTGTGCAAACAGAACACGGGACTGCTGCATGGATTAGATTCAGGAAAGTTGTGAGGCAAAATCATATCTATTCAATCTGTATGTTGAGCAAATAAAGAAACTGGATTATATGAAGACGAATGCTGAATCAGGATTGGAGGAAGTCTTATTAAAACCTGTGATATGGACACAACCTTGTTGAAATTGAGGAAGACTTGAAGCATTTGGTGATGAAGATCAAAGATTGTCACCTTCAGTATGGATTACAACTCATTGTAAGGAAAACCCAAATCTTCACAACTGAACCCAATCAGTAACAGTGTGATAAAAGGAGAGAAGATTGGAGTGGTTAAGAATTTCATTTTGCTTGAACCCACAATCAATGCTCATGGAAGTAGCAGTCAAGAGATCCAAGGACACATTGCATTGGGTAAATCTGCTACAGAAGACCTCTTTAAAGTGTTGAAAAGCACTTTGAGGACTAGTCTGCACCTGATCCAAGCCATGATATTTCCTATGACCTCAAATGCATATGAAAGTTGGACGTTGAATAAGGAAGACTGAAGCAGAATGGATGCATTTGGATTTTGGTGCTGGATAAGAATACTGAAGGCACCACGGATCACTAACAGGATAACTGCATCTGTTTGGAAGAAGTCCAGCCACAGTGCTCCTTAGAGATAAGGATGGTAGACATTGTATTTGGAATTTTTGGCAGTTCCCTATCTATGCATCACTGCAATCATTTAAAAATTATCTTCTGCATAATTTTAGATGAATATATTAATGACATTGGTGATTTCTACATTCTATTGGATCACCTTTCTGGGGAGTTGGCACATATATAGATCTCTCTGTTCTGTGGGCCAGTAATTGTCTTCCGAATTTATTGGCACAGACCAGTGAGCACTTCCAGTGTTCCATCTGTTGAAACACCTTAGTTTGTATTTCATTAACCCCTAGACCCACTCCCCGCCCCCGCCACTAGTGCCTTAGTTGCATTTTGTACTCCTTCCAATGCCATTGACATTGATCGTATGGTATTTCTGAAATGATTGAACGTTGGCCAATCTTTGGTGGTAGATCGACTCTTCATATCCCTTCTAGATTCCTTTGCTGCTTCTTATACCACTCAGTTCTTTTGTTCACAGAATCCTTCGATGTTTTAACTTGAGTTTTGATTTTTTTAATCAGTCCTGAGTCTGAGAAATGCTGCATTTGTTTTTTGTTTTTGTTCTCTAACTCTAAGTTTTTGCAAATTTCATTATAGTACTACATTTTGTCTTCTAGAGCTTCCTTTTGAAAATTTCTATTTAGCCTTTTTACTTAATCGGGTCTTCATTTAAAATTAGCTACTCTACTTTCAAGAGCAAGGTTAAAAGTCTCTTCAGACATTCACAGTGCTATTTTCATTTTATTATCTTTTAAATAATCTTTTTTCTTTTTCTTTTTTCATGTATGTTTTTTAAATGTATGATGTTTTTGATGTCATTCTACAACTTTTGTGTGTCTTTACTCATTAATGTTTAATGCATCCTATCTATTCTTGAGATGATATTTCAATTCAAGTGAGATATATTCAAGGTCATAATTTGACTCTCAAATATCTTGTTTTAATTGAAAAATAAGAAACTTTGATTTAAATTTAATAGTTTTATTTTAAAATTACTTATTGTGGTAATTACATAATCTGTTGTCAATTTGAGACTATTAAGAGTGAAGGGGTTGGGTCAGGGGGAGATGAGTCAGGCAGGGTACAGGGTAGCAACGATGAAACATATAACCTTCCTCTAGTTCTTAAATACTTCCTCCTCTCTCCCCCCACCACTATCATGATCCCAATTATACCTTACAAATCCTGCTACACCAGAAGATGTACACTGGTACAGACAGGAACTGGAAACATGGGGAATCCAGGCCAGATGATCCCTCCAGACCAGTGGTGAGCATGGCGATACCAGGAGGGTGGAGGGAAGGTGGGGTAGAAAGGGGGGGACCGATTACAAGGATCTACATATAACATCCTCCTTGGAGGACGGACAACAGAAAAGTGTGTGAAGGGAGATGTCGGACAGTGTAAGATATGACAAATAATAAGGATTTATAAATTATCAAGGGTTCATGAGGGAAGGGGAAGCAGGGAGGGTTAAAAATGAGGAGCTGATACCAAGGGCTCAAATAGAAAGCAAATGTTTTAAGAATGATGAGAGCAACAAATGTACAGATGTGATTGACACCATGTATACATGTATGTATTGTGATGAGTTCTATGTGCCCCCGATAAAATTATTAAAAAAAAAAAAAGAGTGAAGGGGTGAAGTTTAGCCTGTCAATCAGGTCGCAGCTTGATGGCGTCATTTGGAGGTGCTAGGGAGATAAATGGTTCGCTAGAGGCCAGACACACACTTACTCACTGCTAGACATTACGGCTGACAAGACACATGGAGCTATGCTGGAGCCATGTGGAAACCGCTGCCAGCATTGAGATGTTTCCACTGACACTGGATCCACAAGACTTCCCACCACTGGCCTGTGATCTTCCTTCATTTGGCGTCATTGTGTGTGTTGCATGAATCTGCAGAGGAATTTACAGACTGGTATTGAATATATGGGTTAATAATGGACTTGATCTGAACTGGGCTGGGATATTTTCTTAATATTCAGTTACTCTTTTATATAAAGCTCTTTTTTATTAAAAGATCATTTTGGGCGACTCCTACAACTCTTGTTATGTCCATACATTGATTGCAGCAGGCATGTTTGTATATATGTTGCCTTCATTCATATCTAGACATTTACTTTTTATTGAGCCCTTGGTATCAGCTCCTCATTTTTTCCTCCCCCCACTAATACTCCCTTGGTAGTTTACAAATTATTATTTTCATATATTATACCAACTGCTGTCTCCCTTCCTCCATGTTTTCTGTTGTTCCTTTCCCTAGAGAGGGGTGTATGGTTATGTGTCGATCACTTCAATCAGTTCCCCTTTCTCCCTTCCTCTCCCCTACCCCCTTTATCTCTACCCTTCTGATATCACTATTACCACTCTTGTTCCTAGATTCCATTTATCGTGAGTGCCCCTCTCTTTTCTATATTTGTATACATGTTCTGGTATAGTCTGAATTAAGAAGCAGTACTGGAGTCATGATAGTAGGGGGTAAGGAAGCTTCAAGGATCCAGAAGAATATTGTGTGTTTCATTCATGCTTTACTGCACCCAGGTTGACTCATCCCTTCCCTGGGGCCCCTCTGTTGGGCGATTGTTCCATTGTATACAAATGGGCATTGGGTCTCTGCTCCACTGTCCCTCATTCTCAACTATATGGTTTTGTTTGTTTGTTTGTTATGTCTTATGATGCCTAGTACCCGGTCGGTCCTAATGACTCCTTGTGATTGTACCAATGGGGTGCTTCTTCCACGTGGGCTTGTTGCTTCTCTCTGGATCCCCCACAGTGGGGCAAACCAAGAGTGGAACATAACAAGGAATATAACAAGTAAAGAAAGAAAAGCGACAAAGTTCCTTAAGAGTTCCCAGATTGTACTTCAGGCTTGGAGGGGGAGATCCCCCATAACCAGTGGGGAGATAGTTATGAGGGTAAGTGAACAGACCTAGTCTATGTATAGTTTTTCTCTCTCTTTAAAAATCGTCTTTTTCTTTTTTCTCTTTTCTCTCCCTTTCTTCTTTAAATCTTTTGTTTTCTTTTTGTTTGGTCTATGTCATAGTTTGTTTGCCCATGGGAAGCAAGCCTGAAGAGAATGCAGTGGGATGAATGGTCCCAGGGGGACTTGCGGGTAAGGGCAGGTGGGGGGGGGTGAGTGTGTGAGGAGCAGGCGGCCCCATAGACAGGGGAATAACTAGGGAATTACAGTCAACAACAAGGAGGAGATAGAGATCCTGAGGGTGTCAGAGCAACAGCAAACTAGCTAAGAGAAAGTTCTAAGATGCAGAAATAGGGGGAAAATAACAGTGGGACAGGAGGTAGGTAAAAGGAAATAGAGGAATGACCTAGGAAGCAAAGCAATGGATAGAGGTTGGTGTATAGGTGTATACATATGTAAATGTGTAGGTGTATACATATTTAAATATATTTATCCACAAAAATAGAAGTATTGGCCTATGTACATATATTTATATGGCAATACACTGTGGTAGTGGATGGACTTTGGGCCTCTGCTCATACCCTCTCTCGATATGAGAACACTTTGTTCTAACAAATCGGCATTCTGAGATGCTCACCCTCCTGACACAATCGCTGAAGACAAACTGGGCGCATAAGCAAATGTGGTGAGGAATGTGGATGGTGCCCGGCTATTAAAAGATATAGTGCCTGGGGTCTGAAAGGCTTGAAGTTAAATAATACTCTTTCTTATACATGTACAAGTGTCTGTGAATTTGTTTCTCTTGTCAACCCAGACTAATACACTTATGTTAATTTCCCACATCTTCAACTTCAACTTGCATACGAGTAACTGGACCCAGGCCTAAATTTCACTGATGATATTGAACTTCTCTACTGTCTCTTTTAATAAATTTCATTAATTTTTCTCATGAGCATTCAATCCAGTGAAGTTCATATATATACAGAGTTTCTATTGTTGTTAAAAGTATTTTCTAATGAGTAAGTCATTACAAAATTCTATCCTATAATTTTGTTCATGAGCACTCAAACCAGTGAAGTTTTTTTGGTGGATAAATATATTTTTGTGGATAAATATATTTACATATGTACACACCTATACTTATACCTCTATCCATTGCTTTGCTCCCAAGGTCCTTTCTCTGTTTCTCTTTATCTTCCTTCTGCCCCACCTTCACTTTCCCCCTATTTCCACCTCTTAGAACTTTCTATTAGCTAGTTTGCTGTTGCTCCAACAAGTATACACACTTTCTATTGTTGTAACAAGTCTTTTCTGGAGGAAGAGAGTGGAGCACATCCTGGTCCACCAAGCCTTGAGGACGATATCCCTGCTCAGAGCAGTCAAAGCACAGGGAGGACCATATGACTGGCCCCATTACAAGACACAACATTCCTCACTGGCCCATAGCCCTACAGGGGACAATAATGGAGACACAGTGTGGGAATTGTGCCTGATCTGACCCACCATACTGGGGCAAACCACTAAGGGGGGCAAAAGAGCAGCAAGGGGAGCAGAGCAAGGAAGTCCCGAGGGAGTACCAAAAATTAGACTTTGGGGCCAGGGTGTGGCACCCCTTCAGACCCAACCAGAAAACACACCTAAAGGTCAACAAACAGTCCTTGAACTATTTACAGCCTTTTTTTCCTAAAAAGTATTTTCTAATGAGTAAGTCATTGGTGTTACAAAATTCTATCCTACAACTTCATCTTGCAACTACCAATCCTTTCTCTTGGCTTTCAAGTTACACATGCTAGTCATCAGAATCCATCAACATACCCTCATTCCATGTTTGACCAATTTCATACTGTAGAAACTGGTAAAAAATAAAAACTTCAATTTTTCATCTTTGCCACTAGTGATTGGTGTGTAAATGGCATATTGTATTATCTGACCTTTCTTGTAGGTGTAGAGATGGTACTTTATCACTGATCAAATGAATTCAGGATAGATGTTAAAATGTTCTTTGTGATGATTTATATTTCATATCTTTTCAATTTGTTATTCTCAGCAGAGCAGACTATATGATCGTTTGATTCAAAATGGCTTATTCCAATCCATTGCAACTTACTAACACCCAAGATATCAATCTATAAGCATTCCATTTCATTTTTTGAGAGCTTCCTATTTTTCTTGACTCATCCTTTGTACATTCCAAGTTTTAATTATGAGTGGGTGTTTCTGACTCTTTCTTCTCAGTTTGACTTGTGCCGCACCAGCAAATGACATTCTGGAAAGCTTTACTCCATCCACATCAGTAAGGCTGACTCTGCTCTGTGGAGGCAGCTCGTCATCAGTCATATATTGAATGCTGTATATCCTCCAGGAGAAGCTGAGGTTCCCCACACACTTTATATGCAGTTCTCTGGTAAAATTAGGTGTCTCAGCTGATATTTGGGTTGGCTTATACTCAAGTATATACGGAACCTTCTAACCAAAAGTGCTCATTTTCTGCCATTATGTCAGACAATGATCCCTTGCTACAGATAAAGTTTTGAAAGACTGATTTTCTGTAAGTGAATTGTCTCTTCCTTCTGCCTAGTCTGTCTTCGTCTGTACATTCCAGTAAAACCATAGGTGACCCTGCTGGTATTTGAAATACCAGGGACATAACTTCAGCATCCTGGCAATACACAAGCTGCCACAGAATGATAAACTGTCATAAGGACAGTGGTTATTTGACGTAGAATTGTTAAATTGAATTCTCTCAAGCAGATCCTTTCTTTAAAGAATGGGAATATCTTTGCATAATTTTAAAAGCATAACTAAAAATTGTATCACTTTTGCAGCGTATTTTCTTGAAACAATTGAAAACATGCTATTCTTAATCCTGCATTTAGTGGAAGGTAGTAGTTGAAGGGCAAATGGAATAGAAAAAATATATATATTTGTGAAAGAGCCAACTGATTCCAAGACATGTATGATTAATCAAAAGCTTAAAAAATATATACATAACTAAAATGATGGACATATCTGTCCTGTTTTTGTGGTTTCTGTATTAAATGATGACAACAGAATCCCTATTTCTCTACTATTTTAGAACTAAACTTAATTTTCTTTACAAAAAATCACTGTCACGCCTGGTACATGGTGCACTCAGCATGAAGTCAAAATCAATTAAAGGAATGGGTTGGATAAAGTCAATCTTTATACACTCAGTGCACATTGCAAAACCAAGTTCAAATAAACCTCAAATAAGACTTAAATTTAATAGCGAGTGGGTTTAATATTTCATGAGTAACACCTACAGCACATTACTCGACATCTGTCTTGAAGCTGGAATAAGTCAATTCTAAATGATTCACTTTTGCCAAGATCCATAAATGTTAAGACTTCCTTTGAAATTTAAGGCTAAAACAATGCTTTTATTAGTATATATATTTTTTAATCATGAAGAGGAGAAAGGACAAAAGTAACATGATTTCCCTTCAGTGACTCAGATTTATGGAAACTTCTCCAAAAATGCCACCTCTCGCTGCATTGGGCCTTGTTCACAAGGTTGGGGATGATCACGCAGGTCAGAAACCAGCTGTAGGATTCAGAACAAAAATCAGTGGACTGACTTACCCGCCAGGCTGAACCAGAACAGAATGCCTTCCAGGGGTTCAAATCATCTGGAAAAACTTTTAAATATTTCCCTCCTCCTCTTTTCTTGCTTCCTATCTTTCCACTTATTTCTATCCAAGATGAATGAATAAAAGGCTAAAATGTCACAAGAAAGTTGTATTCAGCTGAGGTTTTATATAAAAAGAACCAATACTTTTTCCTATTTGACTTCCATTCCAATGTCGCATATTTAAGGGTTGGTTTCTAAGAGTGCCAGCATTCTGTGAACCAAAATAAGCAAGCATCCAAGTACTGTGAATTCTCTTTTAAAAAATTACACTTTATTATCTTGAGACTTTGAAAGACTAAAATAACAGAGCTAAGTGATTTTAAAATCACATTTATATGGATATATAGCAATGTGGGAAACTTTATTTATTGGATTTTTACATTTTTCATTTGAATCCCACTGTGAAAATTTTCTGACAATTCAAATATTTCATTTATAAAAAGAGAAGCTAATCAAAAGACATACTTCTCCAGTTATGATAGAACTATCTATTTGCCATCATATAGAGTTGATAATTGGTAATGTAGTCTAGCGAGACTTAGCCACAGAAGTCCAGCTATACGAGGCTACCCCCACTGACATAGTCATAGTGTTGGAAAACACTCTGAATGAAGGTAAGAAAAGCTTCTGTGAAAACACACATTTTGTTTCTATTATGTAAGAGACTCGAACGAATTCGATACTTGAGAATTTTCTGCTGTGGTCACTGTTTTGCCAACCCACTTCTCCATCCTCAATTGTTCCTTCCTACTCCTTCTTGCATATGACTTTAACCCCTAATTATTTCTTTCATTCCTTTGAATAAAGACATCACAAATGAAAATAATCTGTCCATTGTCATTTATGAAATGAACTAGGCTTTAACTAACTTCCCTTGTGCTAAAGGATCTTAGACTAGGTTTTCTGGAGAAAAATGAGTGAATTATCCATATATAAATATGTAGGGAGCCAATTTTATTGGAAGGAAATGCCTCACATAGCTGTAGAGACTGGCAAGTCTCAAATACATGGATCAGGTGTCAGGTTGGAGGCTTCATTTGACTCACATGGTTGCAGGGGTTAATAAACCCCAAATTGGCAGGTTGGTTAAGCTGGTAAATACCAAAAATAGCACAGCTGGCAAATACCAACATTTTCTGGCTCACATTTGAAGAATTAGAAGTCAGAAGATGATAAATTGGATGCTGGATTTCGAGAGGACGAGCTTTGCCAGACATTTCTGTATATTGGATGCAGGCCACACCTCAAAGAAACTCTCCTTTCAATAGATTGACTGATCACTTCTTACAAGATGGAGGATGATTATGGATGATTATATAGTATCTACCAAACCAATGACAATTATGGCTTGGTTAATTTTGACATAACCTTAACTATCATATGAATTTAACTTGAATGCTAGCAAACTCATTCCTGCTGAAGCCATGTAAAACTCTCCTCCCGGTGTTAACCAACCCAGGGACAAGGGAACAACAAGTTGATTCAAAACCAGTGACAAGGAGGGGGTAGGAGGACTGGCAGGGAGTGATAAAGGGCATTGTAACCGAGAGGAATTACTGAAACCCAAATGAAGGCTGCACATGGTAGTGGGACAATAGGAAAGCAAAAGGAAATAAAGGAAAGGAAGTAGGAGGCAAAGGGCATGCAAAGAGGCCTAAATACAGGCGGGGAAATAAATCTATGTGCATATATTTATAGGTTGAGTAGTAGGGTAGCAGATGGACATTGGGCCTCCACTCACATACTCCCTCAATACAAAAACACTTTGCTCAACTAAACAGTCATTCCATGATGTCCACCTTCCCGCCACGATCGCTGAAGACAAACATGTGCTTAAGCAAATGTGTTGAAGAAAGCTGATGGTGCCCAGCTATCAAAAGATATAGGATCTGAGATCTTAAAGGCTTGAAGGTAAACAAGCAGCCATCTAGCTCGGAAGCAACAAAGCCCACAGGGAAGAAGCACACCAGCCTGTGTGATCATGAGGTTTGAAGCGATCAGGTAGCAGACACCAAAGAACAAAAGTCATCACTGTGTGCTCACCTTCCCCATATACACACTGAAGACAAATGTGTGCATAAGTAAGTGTGGTGAAGAAGGCTGATGGTGCTCGGCTATCGAGAGATATAGTGTCTGGGGTTTTAAAGGATTGAAAGTAAACAAGCGGCCATCTGGCCCAGAAACAGCAAAGCCCACATGGAACAAGCACACCAGCATGTGTGATCATGGGGGGTTGTAGGAACCAGGTATCAAGCACCAAAGGAAAAAAATCCTATCATCGTGAATGAGTGGGAGTGCGGGATGGGGACTCAATGCCCATCTGTAGACAACTGGATATCCCTTACAGAGGGGGAGTGGGGAGGAGATGAGTCATTCAGGGTGCAGTATAGCATCGATGAAACACGCAACTTTCCTCTAGTTCTTAAATACTTCCCCCACCCCCATTATCAGGATTCCAATTATACCATATAAACCTGGTTAGACCAGAGGATATACAGTGGTGCAGATAGGAACTGGAAATACAGGGAATCCAGGACAGTTGAATCCCTCAGGACCACTGGTGAGAGTGGCGATACTGGGAAGGTGGAGGGAAGGGGGTGCAGAAAAGGGGAACTGATTACAAGGATCTACATATAACGTCCTCCCTGGGGGGATAGACAACAGAAAAGTGGGTGAAGGGAGATGTCAGGCAGTGTAAGATATGATAAAATAATAATAATTTATAAATTATCAAGGGTTCATGAGGGAGGGAAGAGCAGGGGAAGAGGGGGGCAATGAGGAGCTGATGCCAGGGGCTTAAGTGGAGAGCAAATGTTTTGAGAATGATGAGAGCAATAAATATACAAATGTGCTTTACACAATTGATGTATGTATGGATTGTGATAAGAGCCCCTAATAAAATGATTTTAAAAACCTAACAACTGTGTTCTTGAATTCCAACCTTTGAAATGATATTTGTAATTTTTATGGTGTGCATAGTTAAAAGTTTTTGCGTAGTCAATGAAACACAAACATCTTTTTGATATTTTCTGCTTGCAGCCAATATCCATCTGATATCTGTCAGGATATCACATGACTCCATGCTCTCTTCTGAATCTGGGTTGAATTTCTGGTAGCTGCCTGATATGTACTCCCTCGACTATTTTTGAACTATCTTTAGGATAATTTTAATTTTATGTTGTATTCATGGTAATGTTTGATACTTTCCACATTTAGTCATGTTTCTTTGGAATGGGCACAAGTATGGATCACTTTTGTTCAGTTGGCTAGGTAGCTGTCTTACAACTTTCTTGATATAAATCAGTATTTCTAGGATTGTATTCATTTGTTGAAATATCTCAATTAATTTTCTATAAATTCCTAGAACTATGTTCCCCAATGCCTTCAGTGTGGCTCACACACCTCCCTTCAGTGTCATGGGTATTAATCATGTTACCTCTTAAAATAGTTGAACATTGGTTTATTCTTTCCTGGTACAGTGGTTCTATCGCTTCTTTACATCTGTTTTTTTTTTTTAAACCGTTGTATTAGCACTTCATCCACATGTCATACAATTCAGTAAATCAGTCATAACCAGAAGATTTGTTCAGTTATCACCACATTCAATTCTGGGATATTTTCTTCATCTTTGTACTCATTCATGTAATTTTTTTTCAAATTGTGGCAAAATTATACAACACATTCTCCAATTCCACAACTTCCACATGTATAATTCTATGACATTGATTGTACTCTTTGTGTTATACAGCATTATTAATGTCATTTTCCAGAGTATCCCACCACAATTAACATAAACCCAAAGGCCTCTCAGCAATACCTCTCTCTCTTTGACCCATGGTAACCATGGGTCAAGTTGGATATAGTATTTTAGTAGGTTTTTTTTTAGTTTCAGTAGTTTTCTGGATATAGTCTCCATACATCATACACTTCCATGGTTAAATCACCATGAAAAAGAGTTGTACATAAATCCTCATATTCAGTCATAGTGGTCTCCCCCCTCCCTCATTCATTGCTTGTTCCCCAAATTCCTTCACCCTTTTTATACCCTACTCTACTCCACACCTCTGATGAACGATTGCACCAGTTATTGTCTCTATGCATCCACTCCTTCCGTGCTTCACAAACCGGGAAACCCAACAGAAACAATGAGGAGCAAAAACAAAATGACCAGAAGAAAATAATAATAATATACCAAGATAAAGATTCAAATAAAGCAAAAGACACCCAAGATACATTTGTGGGAGTGACATAGAAGACAAGCCCTGGTGATCTCTCTGTATCCATAGATGAAGGATGGAGGGTGGAGGGCATGCAGTTACTAAACAGGGTGCATCGGAGAGATGACCAGAAGATCAGAGGGAAGCCTGACTTGAACAGTTAACACGTTGTCGGTTGATCCCCCCTCTGATGCACGCTGGCCCTGATCTGGTTTCCAACATTCTAGGTGTTATGTCATTGGGGATCACTCTCTTGAAGCTGTGTTGTATGGTCCTCAGCCTTCCTAATGCCGTGACCTTTTAATACAGGTCCTCATATTGTGTGGCCCTGTATGTGGGTGTATCTGCATGTGGGCGACGTGCCTGGAGACGGACAGAGGAGCAGTGTCTCGGTTCCTAACACCATCGGAAATATGGTCTTAGGCGACCCCTGTGAAAGGGTTGTTTGATCCCCAAAGGGGTTTGCCCCCCAGGTTGAGAACTGTTGATGGTAGACGAAGTCTTTCCATTCTCGCCTCTAAGGAGCTTCTGGTTGTACTTCTTCCAAGACAGATTTGTTTGTCCTTTTGGCAGTCCATGGCACCTTTGGCATTCTTCTCCAGCACCACAATTTACATACATAGATTCTTCTTTGGTCTTCTTTATTCAGTGTCCAACTTTCACAAGCAAATGAGCCAATGGCAAATCTCATGGCGTTGGTCTGGCACACCAATAGTCTTGAGAGGTCTTGGGCAGCAGATTTACACAATGCAATGTGCCTTTTGATCTCCTGACTGCTGCTTCCATGAGCATTGATTGTGGATCCAAGCAAGAGAAGATCCTTGACAACCTCAATCTTTCTCCATTTATCATGATGTACCTATGACCCGACCTTTGGAGGGTAACTACTGGACCCGTTTTGAGGACTCTAGCCTTCTTTGCATTGAGCTGTAGTCCATATTGAAGGCTGTGATCCTGACCTTCATCAGCAAGTGCTTCAAGTCTTCCTCACTCTCGGCAAGCAAGGGTATAGCATCTGCATATAGTAGGTTGCTAATAAGCCTTCCTTCAACCCTGATGCCACATTCTTCTTCATATAAACCAGCTTTTCTGATTATTGCTTCGACATACAGATTGAATAAGTACTGTGAGTGGCTGCAACACTTTTCCTGATGTTGAACCTGGCAGTGTTTTCTTGTTCCATTGCACAGCCACCTCATGATCCACGCACAAGTGCTGAATGAGCACAATGAAGTGTTGTGGAATTCTAATTCTTATTAAGTCTACCCATAGTCTGTTAGGAGTCCCACAGTCAAATGCCTTGGTATGGTCAGTAAAAGTTAAGTAATCATCTCTGTGTTGAGCCAACATCCATCCGACAGCAAAAGTGACACCCCTTGTTCCAGCTCCTCTTCTGAATCCAGTCTGAGCCTTGGGAAGCTCCCTGTCAATGTACTGCTACAACCATTGTCCACTGCCCTTTTCTAAACGTGGGCTTCTGGATGGAGGTTATTCCCTCCACATGTCTTCAAACACAGATGGACACGATTTCAGAGCTTTAAATCTTGTTCAAGTTCAGACTTCTAAAGTGTAGCTACAGAATTTTCGGTCAAAGTATAGACAGATGGTTATTGATTCATTTCAAGATTGTCTTGGAAATTTGTCAAGTAGTTTCCATAAGCTTTATAACTTAGTTTATCTCTTTATTCTGAAAAATCAGGGTGAATTCATCCTGATTACGCCTGGGGCAAAATTTAACTATGTATGTACATCAAAAGTATAAAAGGGGGAAAAATATCTTAGTAACTATCTCTGAGGCTTTTACTGTCCAATGTTATCAAAGGTCCAGTTTGGTAAAAGGGATGTAGAAAAAAGCTATCCTCTATCTCAGCACTTGGTTAACTCTAGACATACTGCTTTCAATCTGGGTGAATATAGTGCAACCAACCCAACCAAATTCTTTGTTGATGATTTAAACCAAGGTGGTGTGTTTAGTTAGAAAACAAAAGATAATGCTTTCATTTTCTAGGACATCTTTCTCAAAATTAAACCAAAATTACTGCCATCAAGCTGATTCTCATAGTGAACCTAGAGGGCAGAGTAGAACTGTACCTTTGGGTTTCAGAGACTGTAAATATATTATGAGAGCAGGTAGGCTCAGCTTTCTCCCTCAGAATGTCTGGTGGTTTCAAAGTACTGATCTTGTTGTTTACAGCTCAGTGAATAGCCCACAGCATCCCTAGAGCTCCCAGGTGGTGTAAATGGTTAATATGTTTGGCTAACCTAAACGTCGGAGGTTCTAGTCTACCCAGAGAAACCTAAGAAGAAATAGTTGGTGATCTGCTTTTGAAAAATCAGCCATCAAATACTGTGGAGCACAATTCTACTCTGAAATACATGGGGTTGCCATGAGCTGGAATTAACCTGACAGTAACTGGTCATAATATGTCACAATGTATGTGCGTTTCAAAGACAGAAATTAATTTTATTACAGTTTTGGAGACTAGAAGTCCAAATTAGGGCAGCACATGTGTTGAGTCCTCTAAGCCTTAGAGTCTAAAGGCTTAGGAAAAGGCACTAATCTCTCCCAGTTCCGGGTGGATGCTGACTGTTCTGAGTCTCCCTTTGGTCGCAGACAGGCCCTTTCACGCCCTCTTTCCTTTGTGTGTCTGTCTTCCTTTCCACAGTGCACTGGTGATATAGGACTATGTTCCAGCCTTCTCTGGTGTGATATCATCAACTCACCTGATGAAGCCCTCAACGAAAAACATAATATTAACAGGTTTAGGGGTTCAACTTCAACACACTTTGGGGGGGATATAATTCAATCAATTATACTCTGCTCTCTGTGTTTTAAAAATTATGAGCTTCTGATGTGCAAACATACATTCTCTGGATCCTAGTATCACCAAGTCTTATTCATTTATTTACCTAGGAGGAGGGAGCGCAGCAGGCTTCTTAAGCAGTACAGTTGGGATATGCCAGGGACAGGTCCCCAGTGGGTCTACACTACTGAGGGACCCAGAATAGTGAGACTATCGCCAAGTGTCCAGCTGTTTCAGCACCCAATCTGAAATCTTAGCATACAAAGGGGTACCCTCTAAAACAGGGATTTTTTTCAAAGCTATGTAATGTATTTATTTTTTAACAAAACAACCTTATCACCTTCAAAATACTCTCCATTCCACTTAATACATTTGTCAAATCTGCAATTCCATTCTTGGGAACCTTTTCAAACTCATCTGTTTGGGTAGCTGACAGCACCTCCCTCATTTTTTTCTTCACCTCTTCTATGTCATCAAATCACTTTTATCTCCCTTTTCATTCAGAGATAAAAAGAAGCCACATGACGTGAGGTCAGGTGAGTAAGGTGTGGGGCAAGAGAGGCATGCTTTTTGACAAAAGCTGGCACACTGAGATGGCTGCGTGAGCAGGTGCATTGTTGTGGTGGCAAAACCAGACCCTCATCTGCCCCAAACAGACCTTTTGTCTCACACTGTTACACAATCTTTTCAGAACCTCGAAATCAGTGGTTCTCAACCTTCCTAATGCCACAACCCTTTAATACAGTTCTTCATGTTGTGGTGACCCCCAACCATAACATTATTTTCATTTCTTCTTCATAACTGTAATTTTGCTATAAATCTGGCAACTCCTGTGAAAGGGTCGCTCGACCCTCAAAGGGGTCACAACCCACGTCTTGAGAATGGTAGCTCTAAATGGAAAGCTTGATTAACAGTTTAGCCCAATGAAATGAACTCCAAATTCACTACAAATCGACATTTAGTCCTTTCAGGAAGTTGACTGATGTTCAGGACAAGGTTTGTTATCAACTGAAATTTTGCCTTTTTTAAATGAGAAAACCACTCATACACTTGAGTTTTTTCCATAGTGTGATCTTGTAAGCTGCGTTCGACATCACAACAGTTTCTGTGGAATTTTTCCAAGTAGGAAACAAAATTTCATAGCCACATACTTTTCTCATAAATAGGCCATCACAGAAAAACAAAAAATTTGAGTTAACTTGCTTTTATGAAAAAAATTCTCTGTAACCAGAGAGAACCTTCCAGACGATGCCACTAGGTGCACTAACTCAGAACAAGTTGCCCAATGCTTCCCTAGTGAGAAAAATGGGGAAAATGCATACTACCAAAGCTCTGCTCTGCCCAGCACAAGTCTGTTATTTTTTTGGGGGGCGGGGGGACGGCCAGTATTCCCTAGTGCGATAGTTTATTGTGCCCGCCTGGCCAATAAACACAAGTAGGATTAACTGAAGGGCAGTTAATCCCTTGTTCTGTGCCTCAGTTTAAAGGGGTACACTACCTGTGGGATGCCTAGCCTGTGGACTGCGTCGCTGTAAGTTGAGGTCCCTTTAAGCCTACATGATTGGAATGTTCATCTCTGGACCTGGGGACTGACAGTTGGTGACCTGCCTTGCTGTTTGCTGCCTGGGTATATATAGCCCAGCTCTCTCTACAGAAGGGGACTGGCAACTGGCGGCTCTCAAGCCTTAAAGGACTGCTAGTGTCTCACTGCTTTATAATTTAACTGTTAATTTCTTGTGTTATCTATCTGTATATAATTTAATGGTTCATTTCTTGTATTATATATCTATCTTTATAAATATATTTATATATAATTACTAGCAATCTGGTTCGTCTCTCTAGAGAACCCTGTCCAACACACCTAGTATTGTGATATTTTGGATATGGTCCATTCTAAGGTAAACTTCTTCTCCATCTGTGAACCTGTGAAACCTAATGTACAGTTATCTGCCTCTAAAATATAATGTTAGTACCAGCATAGAGTAGATATTCTTATTTCCAAAAACATAAAATTAGAGGGAAAGAAAGCATCTTGAATATCAAAATTGAGACCCTTCAGGGGAAAATCTCATTAGATTTCAGGGTTTGAAAATAATCCTTTGTTCTCTCTGCACACCTGTGGAATAGCCTTGCCACCTGAACTCTAGGTGCAAGCAAGCCCCACTCTCTGGATTCTGAGCAGAGGAACTTCAGTCTTAGATATTAGTACTGCTTTCCAGGCCTACAAATATATGCCCTAAACTCTTGGTCTGGAGTGGTGATGCTGTTTTTCCAGTCCATTCTCAACCTCAGTGTTCAACCCTGGAAAGCGTTGTTCTATCCACCCTCCTAGCCTTACAGCTTTGGATGTTAAACGTGAACTCCAGCATAAGGCCCCACAACTAGTATGCTGGTGCCCTGCTCCCCTTGAAATCTATGTGATGGTCAGTCCTCTGGAAATAAAGAAGTGAAGATGGCCCAGCTCAGTGTTCCCATGCCAATATTCCTACTTATATCTGAACTATCCTTGGAGCATCCTCTTTACTTGGACGACAGCAGATCTTTGTAGCCAAGTAATTCCACTGCCCCATTTCCTGTCTGTAGAACTCCAGAAATCAGGCAACTTTCCATTTCATCCCATTTCTGTTCCCTTCGATCTAACTGAGAGCATTTGTGCTGAGATGGTTGATTGAATCCATAGGCCACATGTTTAATCTCTTTAGTAAATGATTGTTCAGCGGCCCTTTTGATGTCCTCTCCAAAGTTTTCTTTCTTGAGGTGTACAGCATAATTTTCCAATGTTTAATTTCCAGTTTCCTTTTGCTTAATATATTATGCCTCTATTTATCTTTTATCTCCTATACTTTATTATAAGCAGCAAGGGAAGACCAGATTGCTCCTTCAATAGCTTGCTTAGAAATTTCCTCAGCCAGATCTCCAAGTTTATTAAAAGTTCTATATTCCACAAAACATTTGAACATAAGTCAACCAAGTTCTTTACCATGGTAAAACAAAGGTAACTTTTCCCAGAGTCTAATGACATGTTCAACAGGTAAGACCTCACCAGAAGGACATTCAGTGTCACATTTCTAATAACCTTTTGTTTAGGACAAAAAAAGTTTCCCCATATGCTTTTTCTTTCTAAGTCTTCTCCAGAAACACCTGCTATATTCAAAATTCTATCAACAGTCTCTTCAAGTTAGTATAGGTTTTTATTACTTAGTGCCTCACAACTTGTCAAACCTCTAACCATTACCCAATTTCAAAGCCCATTCCACATTCAAAGGTATTTGTACCCTGCTTCTTGGTGATAAGTTCTTTATAGGGTTGCCATAAGATAATACCACAAAGTGGGAGACTTTAGAGACCAGAAACTTATTTTCTCACAATTCTCAAGACTATAAATCCAAATCAAGGTATCAATGATGTAAATTTTTTGAGAGATTTGAGTGAGAAATGACTAAATACCTTTCTACTAGTTTCTGGTAACTGCTAAGTATTATCTTGCTTGTAGATAGATCTTCACATGCTTTCTTCTCCCTCTCTGTCTATTCTTCTCTTTTATAAGGCTGTGTTGGGCTGGGTTGGCTAGAGAAACAAATCCAGTGACACTCACCTATGTATAAGAGAAAAAAATTTTATATTAAGGAGTAATTATATATCAAGAAGGCATACCAACCCAGGTGAATTCAAGTTCATAAGTTCAATGCTAGTCTATAAATCCTTGTTCAGAATCACATAATCACATGCCGGTGACATAGAATGTTGACTCAGAAAGCAAGACAATCACAGGCTAGTGGGTGCAGTCACGTGGATCCAAAGTTGGTGGGAACATGGCAGGGCACCAGCAGCTTTCAGTGTCAGGCAGCCTACATGGGGCCACCGCTTGAGATATGCAGAGTTACAGTAAGCAGGAAGGTGAAGTAGCAGAGAGAGAGAGAGAGAGAAAGAGAGAGAGAGAGAGATCGTTTCTGTTCACCTTGCTCTTATATAAAAGGTTTATGATATCAAGGAGGTGTCACCAGACTGCAACTTAATTGACAGTTTTAACTCCACCCTGAGCCAGGACAGATATTTGGGTTAGGAACCCCCTACTTCAGCATACTGTTGCTAACTAACTATGCTTTCACTTTTTCCTATAGCAAATGTTGGTCCTCTTTGTTTATGTACCATGAAAGCAGCCCCAAAGGTAACCAAGACTTTTGCTTATTTAATGTTAGGTTATCTTAACCTCATAGCTGATGCTATTCAGCCCTTACATTGAAGCTCCTAATAACCTTGCCCCTTTCCCTATCTCAGAAATGGAAAGAACCTCAGGATTGGTCACCCTTACGAGTTTTGTTTGTTCTTACCTCACCCCATCTCCTCTAAACTGTTTTGGAAAACCATATGTAGAGCTGTTTGTAGATAGAGCTTATTTGAGAAAAGAGGCTATCAAGCTGGATTTGCAATCGCCCCAAGGAAAACTTATTTGAATATTATCTTTTCCCAGAGACCAAGTACATTTTTGCATTTGAATTACAGTGCTGTCAAGGTATTGAAAGTACAATGTACTGTTGAAAGGACAAACAACTTTTTCTTGTTAAAGGGACAGCCAGTCTGCTGCTTAGAAGCAAAGATGGTGAGAATTAGTCTCAGGTACTTTGGTCATGTCATCAGAAGAGACCCTTCTCTGGAAAAGGCCATCATGTTGGGTAAAGTAGAGAGGCAGCAAAACGGAGAAGAACCTCAATAAGTTGGATTGACACAGTGGGTGTAGCAATGGGCTCGAACATAACAAGAGTGAGGATGGGGTAGGACCAAAGATATGTCTTTCTGTTGTACATAGCATCACTACGAGTTAGAAACAAGGCAACAGCTAACAACAAGAGGCCACATGCACCTGTTACTGAAATTGTAGCATTTCTTAAAGCTTGACAGATATGGGCAGGAAACAAATGGCCAGTATATTTGGTAGGGGGGAAGGTGAGGGGTGGTTTGTGATTTTCATATGCTTTGGAAGCAATATGACTTTTAAACGTCTGCTGGCTTTGCAATTAAACATAGATGTTACATAAAAGCCCTAAGATTGAGCTTCATTCCAAAAAGCAAATTCAAAAAGCAGAAGGTAATGGTTTTGCAGAATATTGCACTAAATGACCTGCTTTAACACCTCCAAACTATGCAATGAGTCCAAGTGTCAAGGCCAAAAATGAACTCCTAACTATTGGCATCAGTCTTGAGTTAATTTCAGTATCAAATAACTGATTCTGAAACAGATATCATCAACTTAAGATCAACATACAAGAAAACAACATCTAGAAGTCAATCCACTTATAGCACTACTCAAAGTAAAACAACTTTAAAAGATTAAAAATAGTGAGCCAGAAATATCCGCTCATACAGACAATTTCAAAGTAAAAAGAGGGAATTTTGTATATACAAAACATTCAGAGTCGAAGTCAAATAAATTTCAAGACAGAACAGCATGTTTTCAACTTTGGAATAAATCAATAAATCAAAAGGTAACCTTTAAAAAAATGAATAAATCCTCCCCCAAAAAAGAGCAAAGAAAAAGGAGAAAAATGATAAGAAAACACTCATAAAATGACCTCAGTACAGAAAATTCTGAATGACAAAGAAACTAACACCATCATGCCAAACAAAAGCACACAGCAAAATTATATCAATAAATTCACACTTAACAATATCAACACTGAGTATCAGGGGATTAAATGCAGCAGTTAAGAGACAAAAAACATCAGATAAAATTTTAAAAAAATAACCTCAATATTCTGCTTAGGCACAAAGACAACAGTTGACTAAAAGTCAAATGATGAAAATAATATGTGTCAAGCTAATGGAAATTTTAACAAGCAGGAGTGGCAATATTAATCTCTGCTAAAATAGATTTCAAAGCAAAATTCACCCTCAGCGCAAAGAAGGGAATTACATAATTCTTAAAGGGACTATTTAACAAGAAGTCATCACCATCATAATTATCTATGCATCAAATGAAAGATCTTCAAAATACATTAATAATAATACATTAATCAAGCTCTTATAATAAAAAAGAGAAATAGGCAGTACTACAAAAATAGTAGGGGCCTTCAATATACCACTTTAGAGGAAGGGGAGAACAACTGGAAGGAAAATTGATAAGATAGAGAAGAACCAAACAAAACAATTACTCAATTTGACCTCTTGGGCATATATACAACACTCTACAGAATAGACCATATGTTAGCCCACAAAACAAGACTTGATACAAAAAATAGCACTGTGGTAGTTACATAACCTCCTGTCAACTTGTGAAGGGATGGACTCTAGCCTGCCAATCAGGTCATAGTCAATGAGGCCTCTGTGTGGGCATGGCCTTCTTCTGAGTATTCTGGGAACTCCTGCCTTCCTCTGGAGGTGGGACACACACTCTTCCTGTGGGACATTGCTGTTGACAAGCCAGATGGACCTACCCTGATGCAGCCAGAGCCTTGGAGCTAGAGGAGCCATGTGGAGACCCACACCAGTTCTAAGATGTTTCCACTGACAATGGATCCACAAGGCATTCCACCCACTGGCCTGTGATCTTTCTGCATGCAGCATCATTGCATGTGCTGCATGAGTCTCAAGAGCAGCTTATAGACTGGTGTCAGACATACGGGCTAATATTGGACTTATGGACTTGATCTGGACTGGTTTGGGTGTTTTCTCAATACATTACTGCTCTTTTATATAAAGCCCTTTCTTAAACACATGAGCATCTTATGAATTTGTTTCTGTAGTCCACCCAGACTAACACAAACACTATATCTCAAACCATCCTCTCAGATCATAATGCTATATAATTAGAAATCACTGAGCTGTAGGAAACTGTATGCAATAAAGTTTGGAGGAGACACACACACACAAATTAGAAATCAACAATAGGAAGATCGAGGAAAAGGATACTCGTCTTAAAAACTACTGGGTATTTGAAGAGATAGAAAGTGAAAAATTTTAATTCATTAAAAATGTTATAATGAAAACACAACATATTAAAATATTTGGAACACAACAAAAGCAGTACTCAGAGGACAATTTATAGCAGGGTTTTAAAGGCTTATCATTGAAGAAGTAGCCATCTAATAGGGATGCAACGAAGCCCACATTGAAGAGCACTAGCTTGTGAGATCATGAGATGTCTCCAGGAAAAGGTATCAGAAGTTCAAAACCAAGCAACCAAGTCAATGTCAAGTGAAATGGATATAGTGGAGAGCCAAAACTCACCTGTAAGATAATTGACAGTCCCTCTCAGAAAGGATGATAAATCTAGAGTGTCAGTAGAGCACTGATGAAACACATAACTGTCCTCTAGTTCTTTAATATTTCCTACCTGTATTATTATGGTTTTATTTATTTCACCTTATTAATCATGTTATATTTGCTTACGTTCATTTGGATATTTAAGATTATTTGGTACATGAAAGCCAAGATAGATAACCCTTTAGAAGCAGTAACAGGAGTAATGGTTCCTGGGGGTATGGGAAGAGTGGAGGGTGGGGAAGGGAAGGATAGGGGTTGATAGCATTAATGGCTGTATAAACCTACTCGATGGGTTCAAACAAAAGAATTGAATGTGAATGGATATATTGGATTGTGTAAGATATGGCAAGACACACAAAAAACTATTACAGGGAAGAAATAAAGGGAGTTTCTGGGGAGTAGGGAGCTGAAGTGAGGGGGAAGAGGGGAGCTGATATCAAAGAGTTCAAGAAGCAAGAAAAATTTTAAAACTGATTGTGGTAGCAATTGTACAATACAGTTTGCTGTGAGTGAAGTATGGAATGTTCAGTCATCTGTAAGAGCTCCCAAAAATGATTAAGTAAAATTTAAAAAATAAAAGAGAAGAATCAAAATCAACACCTTAACCCAAATTTTCCACAAGTAGATCAAGAACAGCAAAATAAACCTACAGCCACCAGAAGAAAATAAGTAAATATTAGAGCAGAAGTAAATGAATTGGAAATCAGCAAAAAATGTATTAACAAGAGAAGAAGTTGGTTCTTTGACAGAAATAACAAAATTGGCAAACCATGGGGAACTTAACAAAAGAAAAGGATAAGATGAAAATATCATCAATGAGCTACAAAGGGGACTACATCACAACAGAATGAACTAAAATAAAAAAATAGCACAATAGTGTAAATTCCTATACTCAAACAAATGAGAAAATTTATAGAAACACACTACCTACCAAAGTAAACACAGAGAGTTGTAGAAAACCCGAACAGACCCATAACAAGAGAAAAAATTGGGCAGTTGTTTAAAAATAATAATTAAAAAAAACTCCCCACACAAAAAATCCAGGACTAGATGGCTTCACTGGTGAATTCTTCTAAGAACTCAGAGAAAAGTTGACACCAATTCTACTCCCTGGTCCAGAATATAGAAACACATGGAAAACACTCAGATTCATTTATGAAGCAAGCATAACCCTCGTGCCCAAACCACATTGGAATAGAAAATTATAGACCAACATTCCTTATGACCATAGACACAATTCTCAACAATTTTGGTGTTAGATTAGGTTGATTAGAGAAACAAATCCAGAGACACTCATATGTGTGTGAGAGAGAGCTGTATACCAAAGAATAATTGTCTATTAAGAAAATATCCCAGTCCAGCCCATAAAAAGACCATAATAAGTCCGACATTAGCCCATATATTTAATACTAGTCAATAAATTCCTCTGTGACTCACACAGCACATGCCATGATGCCGAATGCAGAAAGATCACAGGCTGGTGTGTGGAAAGTCCCGTGGATCCAGTGGTGGTGGATGCATCTCCAGGGCTCTGGCTGCATTCAGCGTGGCTCCATGTAGCTCTTCAACAGGAAGATCTAGCAGAGTGAGTGTATGCCCTACCTCTAGGGAGGAAGGGATGAAGTTCCAGAATCCCCATGAGAAGGTCATGCCCACAAGGAGGGATCACCAGGCTGTGACTTGATTGACAGGCTAGACTCCACTCCTTCATTCTTATTTATCAAACTGACATGAAATTGCGTAATTACCACAATATCCTAGCCAACAGGATCTAGTAAAATATATTAAAAAAATAATACATCATGACCAAATGGGACTCATACCAGGAATGCAAGATTGGTTAAATACTAGAAAAACAATCAATGAGGTCCACCATATAAATAAAACAATGGAAAACTAATCATATTAATTGATGCAAAAACAGCAGTTGACAAAAGCCAACTCCCATTCCTGATAAAAAAAACATTCGAGAAAAGAAGACCAGAAGGGATTTCTCTACAAAACCCATGGTGAAAATATCAATGGAGCGAAACTGAAAGCATTCTTCCCTGCAAAAAGGAGCCAGACAAAGATGGCTTGAAATGGCTTTCCATTCCACCACTTTTATTCAATATTTATCTGGAAATCTTAGCCAGAGCTACTAGACAACACAAAGAAATCAAAGGCATCCAAATAGGCAAAAAAAAAAAAAAAAGAAAAATTCTCTCTATTTGCCAATGTGATGATTCTATAGGTAGAACACACCATAGACTTGGCAAAAAAATTGTTAAAAATAATAGAAAGATTCAGCAATATGATGGCATGCAATATCAAGATACAAAAATCATTTGGAATTTTAGATTCCCGTATATTAATAAAGAGTGGGCTGAAAAGGAAGATATAAACATATACAATTTACAGTAGCCACCCAAAAGATCAAGATTTACAACATACCTAACTAGCGAAACAAAAATCTTGAACAAAGAAACCTACAAAGCACTACTAAAATAAACCCGAAGAGCACTGCATAAATGGAAGGATGCACCCTATTCCTGGATATAAAGATGCAAGATTATGAGAAATGATCCACGTCCCAGCATCACTGTTTAAAGAAATAGAAAAACTATTCACCTACTTTACACGGCAAGGAAAGTGATTCAGGATAAGTAAAACACCAAAGAAAAGAATACAGCAGGAGGCTTCGGGGAAAATGGAAGTATCTAATACATGGCATAAACACACCGTCAAACATAACAAAAATCATACACACAGCAGAAGACAAAATAGATTACGGTGGCCTCCTGAAAATAAGACACATGACTCCAAAGGCTTTGCCAAGAGTTAAAAAAGAATGCACAGATTAGAGAAAAAGTTGTCAATGATATTTCAGACAAAGAATTAATCTGTAGAAGACTTCAACAAGAGAAAGATCAATAATCCTATTAAAAGTGGGCAGATGACACGAAGAGCTAGTTAACCAAAGAAGGCGTTCAGGTCAGATAAAAGCAGCTGAAACGCTCACAGTCACGAGCTGTAGGAGAGGGGGAATCAGAAGTTAGCAATCCTAACTCACAAAGGCGCTGGTAGCAAAGTTTAAAACTGAATAACAAATGCTGGAGACGGTGTGGAGTGATTGCATCCCTCAAGCACTGCTGGTGGGACCAGAACACAGTAGGACCACTGTGGGAAGTAGTATGATGTTTCCTCAAACAATTAGGAATAGAAATATCATATTACCCCCAATCCCTCTACTTTGTATATACCCTAAAAACATAGAGAACATACCATGAACAGATATATGCACACCCGTTTTCATTGTAGCAAAATAGCAAGGAGATGGAAACAATCTAGATACCGATAAAGGAGAATGGACAAATGAATGAAGGAGAAAATAATATTAAATAAGGGCAGAGGGCCAGAAATGATGGAAACAGGGCAAAACATTGGGAGATTTCATACATTGTTAAATACCAGTATGGTGGTCTACTCTGTAAACCCCCACCTAATTCACAGGCAAACCATTTTAAAAGAATCACTCAAGAAACTTTACAAAATTAAGGATGCTGGGAACCCACCCAGACCCATGAATTGAGATTTTTCTAAATAGCAAATGATGGGATTGGGAAATGAGAGTTGGGAACCTGTGTTTAATAAAAGTTCCCCTGCTGATTCCAATGATAAATCTGGTATAAAACATATTGAATAGATTAATTTTGTGATGCTGGTTTATTTCATTTCTTTGTAAATCTTAGTATAGGGACAATTGGCCCCAAAGACCATCTGATTTCACAATTTGAACTTTGTTCTGCATCAACATGGATTCTTAAACAGACTGATTGGGAATATGCTGAAGACCTATGTTATCGATACAGAGAAAGGCCAGACAGCAGAATAAAATAGCTCAGAGGAGGTAACCACAATTTTCCTAATGAATTAGTTAAAGAAAACTTAATTCAAACTACCATTCCTTTATTTAACTCAAACTTAATATTACTGGGAGTACAAAATAAAATAGCAAGTTAAAATTGCACATGGTGAAATTTGTTAAGAGATGAAAATCTGACTTGGGATTTAAGTTTTATGCTGACATTGAAACAAAACTGAATAAGGAGAACATTAGGCTTGGCAGAAGCAATCAACACTAAATAAACTTGCCAACAACTAAATTGGCACATGTTAAAATTTATTATTCCTTAAAAGTTGAAAGAAAAACCCAATTTTTGACTCCCGTGAGATATGAAAAATTTGACCTATGACAATTGGATTCAGTACAAATAATGGCCATAAAATAAACTTGCAGAAAATATAATTTGGTAAAAATTTGATATGAACCCCAAAATAAAAATAGCACTGAATAAAATTGTTATTTAAAATTTATGTGGAAAACAATTGATTCCAATGAAAATAACTTCAGTAAGTAAATTAAAAATCAAAATGGAAAAAAAATAGAAAGGTCTTGGAATAAGAATTTTATCATGGATTTAAAGGAGCTTAAAAAGGAGTCTCTGAGTGGTTTAGTTAATGCACTCATGCAAATTGAAAGTTGGGTAATTCAAGCACTTGGTAATTCAAGCACAAGCACAGGTGTCTGAAGAGACCGAGTGATTGTCTTCTTCCGAAAGAGGAACCTTTGCCAACCCTCGACGGCATGGCTGTACTCACACATGCACGGGGTAGCCACAGGTCAGAATCAGTTTGATGGCAACTGATTTGCTCTTTGAAAGAGGGCACTGACTTTTTCCCCCTCTTGAAGTTTCTCCTCTTGTAGTTCTGAAGGAAAGCTTTACAGCTGCTAAAAATGAGTGTCAAAGATTCTCAGGTCAAGCTTAAATAAAATGTTCCAAACAAGAAAATGCATAGAGACCAAAGTTAATTAGTCGTTACCAGCTGTAGAGGAAGCAGGGAAGAGATTGAGTGATTATTGCTTAGGGGGTACAGAGTTTTTTTTAAATTTTGGAACTTGATGGTGGTGGTTGCTGCATAACACAGTGATGTAATAAATGTCACTGATTTATACATGTAAAAATGGCTGAAACTTTTGTCATATATACACGTATTTTAACAGACACACAGTCATAAAGAGATTCTCAGGTCAGAATGATCACAAGGGCAAAATGACTTGCTTAAAACATCCTGAACCCCACTACATATTGTGGACCACCAAGAAGGGTGTGGTTATAAAATATCTGGAAAATGGAGCAATCCCATCAAGGTATTCATGGAATATCACAAAAAGACAAATTTAATTTACTTAATATTTCCCTTCTGACTCATCTCTTATTATGTAGGGTCTCAACTCCTAGGTGTAGAGTGTAAAGAAATAAGCACATGTCCACAGAGAGCACACAAACATGTTTATGGAAATTTCATTCATAATAGCTCAAAAATGGATATAGCCCAAATATTTATCACCTAATACATATATAAATAATGTGAGGCATACCTATACAATGTACTATTATTTGACAATAAGGAGGAGTAAAATACTAATGCATGTGACAATAAGGATAAACTTTGAGAACATTATGCTAAATGAAAGAAAACAGTTGCAGAAGACCATGTATTATGACTTAGTAAGATGAAATGTCCCAAATAGGCAAATCTATAGAGACAGAAAGCAGATTAGTGGTTGCCCAAAGCTCATCGGGGAGGATCCCTGGTGGTGCATGATTAAAGCACTCACACTACCTGAAAGGTTCACATCCACCAGGGGGAGAAAGAGTCACAACCATGGTCATTGAGTCAGAATTGACGAGGTGTGTTTTGTGTGGCCATTGTTTTAAGGAAATGGAAGGATGGACTGCCAATGGGTATAAACTTTCTTTCTTCGGTAATAAAAATGTTCTAAACTTGATTGTAGTGGTAGTTGCACAACTCTGTAAACATAATAAAAATTACTGATTTGCACATGTTAAATAGGTAAATTTCTTTAAAAAATAGTTTTATTGGGGTCTCATGTATGAGCTCTTATCACAATCCATTTATCCACCCTTTGTGTCAAGGATATTTGTATATTTGTTACCATCATCATTCTCCAAACATTTGCTTTCTACTTGAGCCCTTGGTATCAGCTCCTCATTTTCCCCCTCCCTCTCTCAAGAACCGTTGATCATTTATAAATTATTATCATTTTTTCATGTCTTACACTGACTGGCGTCTCCCTTCACCCACTTATCGGTTGTCTGTCTCCCTGGGAGGGGGGTTATATGTAGATCATTGTGATTAGTACCCCTTTTCTCCCTCCACCTTCCTCTTCCCCTCTTAGAATTGCTACTCTCATTATTGGTTCTGAGGGGGTTATCTGTCCTGGATTCCCTGCGTTTCCAGCTCTTATCTGTACTCATGTACGTGCTCTGGAATAGCCAGATTTGTTGGGTTGAATTGGGATCATGATAGTGCCGGAGAGGAAGCATTAAAAAGTAGAGGAAAGTTGTATGTTTCATTGGTGCCATACTGCACCCTGAAGGGCTCATCTCATGATCTTTCTGTAAGGAAATGTCCAATTGGCCACCGATGGGCTTTGGGTCTCCACACCACACTCCCCCTCATTCACATTGATATGATTTTTGTTCTAGGTCTTTGATGCCTGATACCTGAACCCATCGACACCTCATGATCACAGTGACTGGTGTGCTTCTTCCATGTGGAGTGTGTTACTTCTCAGGTAGATGGATGCTTGTTTGTTTTCAAGCCTTTAAGACCTCACATGCTATAACTTTTGATAGCTGGGCACCATATGCACCCATTTTGTCTTCAGTGATCATGTCAGGACGGTGAACATCATGGAATGGCAGATTATTAGAACAAAGTGTTCTTGCCTTGAGGGAGTACTTGAGTAGATACCCAATGTCCACCTGCTACCTTAATACTTGACATATAAATATATGTACATAGCTCTATTTCCCCATGATTATATATAAAATATTTACATATGTACATGCCAGTATTTAGACCTCTATAAATGCCCTTTGCCTCCTAGTTCTTTCTTCTATTTCCTTTTATTTTCCTCTTGTCCCACTATCATGTTTGGCCTTCATTCAAGTTTCAGTAATTCTTATCGGTTACATTGCCCATAATCAAGCCCTACCAGGCATCCTACACCCTCTTCACCATCCATTTTAGATCACTTTTGTTACCTTGTCCTTGGGTTTGTTAACATCCACTTCCTTTCCCCGCCTTCCCTCTCCCATGTCCCCCGGAAACCATTCGCCCATTATTTTCTCCTCTGGATTGTTTATCCTACCTATCTTATCTAGATAGACATTCAGAGACAATAATAATCACAAAAAAGGGCAGAGCAAAACAAAATATCAAAAGAAAACAAAAAAACCAATCAACAAGAAGAGAACAAACCAATGACCAAAAAAAGAAAAACCTATAAATATTTCCAGGTCTGTGTTGACCTTTAGGCATATTTTCAGTCAAGTTTGATGGATGCCATGTCCTGGCCCCAGTCTCTTTTTGGTATTCCTCAGGAACTTCATTGCTTTGCTCCCCTTGCTGTTCTGTTGCCAGCCCTTAGTGGTTTGCCCCAGTGTGGTGGGGTCAGATCAGGCACAATTCCTGCACTGTGCCTCCAGTGTTGTCCCTCGTAGTGATATGGGTCAATGAGGGACATCTTGTCTTGTGGTGCGGATGGGTCCTATTGTCTGTCCCCTCTGTGAATTGGGTTTCTGAGCAAGAATATCATCCTTGGGACTTGGTGAGTATATTGGTGAGTTTCATGATTTGTGAGAGGTGCATTTTTTTAAAGAAAGAAAAAAGATAAAATCTAATGAATGAAGTAATGTACGAGCCGTTTATAGTTAAATTTCTGGTAAATCAGTTAGTCTTTGAGCTTCATCTTCTTCTCTGTAATATTGGAATTTTAACTTATATGATGCTAAAAAATTCTGCAATGTGTGCTAGACAGCTTATACCAATACAACATCGATGATAAATCAGTTGATGTTGAGTGAACTCCAGCTCAGGGTGCATTCCACGGTAGAGTCCATTGACTGCAGCAAGATCTATGCTTTCGCTTTCCTTTCAATGGGGCAGAATTCATAAGGGAAATAAATAGTTACCTAGACAAGGACACACTTTTCCTTGACTCCTTGCTTCTAGTTAGTCTGTAAACTGGTTCTGACTAATGGTTTCAGGGCTTAAGCGGTGTGTGTTTGGCCAAGAGCAAACATCAGGTGTCTTGTCTCCATTTTCTCTTTCCCTCGAAGTAAATGGTGTGGGGGCCCCAGGTGCCCTCCTCTGAGTGCACAAGAGAAAGAGCGTCCTGCTCCACAGCAGGCTGAGTGCCACAGGCAGACGCCAGGCATGTCTGCCCCTTCCAGGCTTCTTTTCTCTTTATCAGACACCAATGGCCTCGCCACCACACTCCTCTCTGCTGGGTTTGATAAACAGTTGCAATGTACCCATTCAGAACTCACAAGCAACATTCATGATTTAGAAATTATTAAAGTTCACAGGTTACCACACGCCAGCATCATAAGATAAAACAGATAAAGTCTTTGATCCACAACAGCTCTTGTTCCCAGGCAGCAGTCAGGGCTCCCTCTGTCTGGTCCTCAGGCTCGCACTCACGTGATTCCTTGGCCTCTGCCTGGGTCCATGAGTTGGCACGCCCACTTACTGCTCCACCTGTCTTACGGGCTTTGGTCAAAACACCGAGACTTCTCTGTTCTAGTGCCTCTGGTCTTCATGTGGCCTGATGTCTGCTGCCTCCACCGCTGCAAGCAGGGATCTTGAACATGATCCACTGTTGGCTCGTCTTCCTTGATGGCCCTGGGAATTGAATCTGTTTCTTCTTCTGAGACAGTTCTCTTGTACACCAGGGTATGGCAACCCAAATGGACCAATCCCCTCTATTAGTGTTCCACACACCCTACTTATATGGTCCCACCCAGTTATTTGCAGCTGAAAATATCCTTTTAATGATTGGAACTTGGAATGTGTAAAATATGAATTTAGGAAAATTGGAAGTGGTTCAAAACAAAAGGGGATTCTTGAAGATCTATATCACAGGCATTAGTGAGCTGAAATGGTCTGGTATTGGCTATGTTGAATAAGAAAATCTCATATGATTTACTTTTCTGGGAATAACAAAATTAAGAGAAATGGTATGGAAAGGCTCTTGCTAAATCCATCATGAAGTACAATATGATCCATGATTGGATTATGTCTATTTGCCTTCAAGGAAATCCAATCAGTGCAACTCTTATTCAGCTTTATGCACCAACCACAAAAGCTAGTGATGAAGGAATTGAAGAATTTTACCAACAATTTCAGTTGGAAATTGGTCAAACATGCAATCAGGATATATTGATAGTTACTGGCAATTGGAATGCAAAGGTTGGAAACAAAGAGGAAGGAATGGAACATAAGTGGGAAAACAGGTACTTGGTGATAGAAATGAAACTGAAGATCATGCATTGGAATTTTTCAAAACAACAAAAAAAGAATTTTTCAAAACCAATGACTTGTGCATAGCAAATAGCCTTTTTCAACCACACAAAAGGCAACTATACACATGGAATTCCCCAGATGGACTACATAAGAGTCAACTTGACTATATCTGTGGGAAGACACAATGGAAAAGTTCAATATCAGCAGCTTAAAACAGACCGGGGCCAACCACGGACAGATCATCAATTGTTCATGTACAAGTTCAGGATAAAGCTGAAGAAAAATCAGAATAAGTCCATAGGCGCCAATATCCAACCTTGAATCAAACCCACCTGAATTTTGACAATATTTCAAGAACAGCGTTGCAAAGTATGAATTTCGAAAATATGAACTCTAATGACAAAAGACCGATGAGCTGTGGGAGGACATCAAGAACACCATGAATGAAGAAAAACAAAAGGTCATTGCAAAGACAGGAAAGAAAGAAAAGATCAAAGTGAAGGTGAGAAGAGACTCTGAAACTTGCTATTAATTGTAGAGGACATAAAGCAAGTAGACGAAAGGGTGAGACCGGGTTGCTGAATCGAACATTTCAAAAGGCATCTCAGAAAGACAAGGTCAAATATTCTAAAAAACATACAAGGGCCTAGAATTAGAAAACTGAAAAGGAAGAACATGCGCAGGATATTGGAAATGGAAAGTACTCAAGAAAAACGCAAGCTTCGAATTGCAGTTTTGAAAGAATTTATAGGCAAAATAGTGAATGATGCCGGAAACATCAAGAGAAGTTGGAGAAATAACAAAGACTTAATCTACAGTCCACCATTCCAGGAGGTTGCAGATGACTAAGGACCAAACTTCACTGAAAGTTCAAGCTGCACTTGTTTGGGCATTATCCCAAAACAAGGCTTACAGGAATTGACTGAATATCCATTGAAATATTTCAGAACGCTGAAAAAGCACTGAAAACACTCACTGGTCTTTGTCAGGAAATCTCGAAGCCTGTTACCCAGGCTACTGACTGGAAGAGATTCATTTTTGTGCCCATTTCAAAAAAAAGATGACTTCACAGAGTGCTCAAACGATAGAAAAATATTATTGATATTGCACACAATATATTTTTGCTTAATCTCATCCTACAATGTGATTGCAGCAGCACGTTGCCAGGAGTTCAGGCTGGATTGAGAAGAGCATGTGGAACAAGGGAGATCATTGATGAGGTCAGATAGAATTTGGCTCAAAGCAGAGAATACCAGAAAGGTGCTTACTTGTGTTTCATTGACTATGCAAAGGATTTTGAAATTATGTGGACCATAATAAACTGTGGATGACCTTGAGACGAATGGTAATACGAGAACACTTCATGTGCTCTTGTGCAACTTGTACATGGATCAAGAGGCAACTGTGTCAACAGAACAAGGAAAACTGCCTGGTTTAAAACCAGTAAAGGTGTGTGTCAGGATTGTATCCTCTGACCATAATTGTCCAATCTATGTGCTGAGCAAATCATCAGAGAAGCTGAATGATATGGAGAAGAGTGTAGCATCAGGACAGGAGGAAGGCTTATTAAGAACCTGCTGTATGCAGATGACAAAACCTTACTAGCTGAAAGCGAGGAGGACTTGAAGCACTTACTGATTAAGATCAAGGATTATAGCCTTCAGTAGGAATTACAACTGAATTTAAGGAAGATCAAATCCTAACAACCGGGCCAATATAACATCATGATAAATAGAGAAAAGGTTGATGCTATCAAGGATTTTGTCTTGCTTGGATTCACAATCAATGCTCATGGAAGCAGCAGTTGAGATCAAAAGACACATTGAACAAGACTTTTATAGAGTATTGAAGTACTTGAATGTGACTCTGAGGACTAAGTTGTACATGTCTCAAATCATGGTATTCTCCTTGTATCATACATATATGAGAGTTGGCATTGAATAAGAAAGACAATAAAAGAGTAGATGCATTTGACTTGCGGTGCTAGAGAAGCATATTTCAAGTACCATGGACTGCTAATAGGACAAATGGATATGTATTAGAAGAATTAAGACCAGAGTGCCAAGACTTAGTCTTAACTATTTTGGACATATTGTCAGGAGAGATCAGTCCCTGGAGAAAGACATCAGCTTGGTAAAGGGGAGGGGTGGGAAAAAGAGGAAGGCCCTCGGGAGATGGATGGACACCGTGGCTGCATCAATGGGCTCACGAACAGGAACAGTTGCACAGTCTCATGCAATGTTTGGTTCTGTTGTGCGTAGGGTCACTATGGGTCAGAGCTGACTTGATGGCATCCAGCAACCACACACTCTCCTTTCTGGATGCTGAGAGATTGACAAGAAGAGTGGAATCATTAGGTAGATTCCTGCCAGCACTGAGATGCTTACAAAGCCACTGGATCCACAGGACTTTCTGCCCACTGGCCTGTGACCTTCCTGCATTTGGTATCATTGCATATGTTTCGTGAGTCTGAAGAGAACTTTACAGATTGGTATTGGACATGTGGGCTAATATTGGACTTATGAACTTGATCTGGACTGGGCTTGGATGTTTTCTCAATATACAATTGCTCTTGTATATGTGAGTGTCTAGAAGCTGTTTCTCTAGTCTACCCAAACTAACACAATGATATATTTGGTTTTTGATGGTGTTGCAGCACCACTGGGCTATAAATCAAATTAAACAAAAATTACACCTTGCAGTAAATTCAAAGAACAATAAAAAATGACTATATTATAGCTTTAGATATAACCTGGGTGATTCAAATACACTATGAAAGACAATGCTTCAAAAAGCTCCTATGTGCTCAAGTAGAAAGCAAATGTTTTGAGAATGAAGATGGCAACAAATGTACACATGTGCTCGACACAATGGATGGATGCATGGATTGTGATAAGAGTTGTATGAGCCCCCGATAAAATGATTTTTAAACAATTAAGCTCCTTTGTTAAATAGAGGAAAGAAATAGGAAGCAAAAGCTACGTATAGAGGTATAGCTATTGACCCCACCCCTGCCCACTACCATGAGCTAGTTCTACCTTACAGATCTGGCTAGACCGGAGAACACACATTGAGATAAGATCTCTCAACACATGGAATTCAGGACAGATAACCCCCTCAGGAGCAGTAGTGGGAATAGCGTGAAGCTAAGGGACTGTTCGGGGAGAGGGAAGGGGGAAAAAAGGGAACCCATCACAAGGTTGGCTATATAATACCCACCCCACCAAATGGGTCAAATAATAGAAATGTGGGTGAAGGGAGACAACGGACAGTGTAAGATGCGAAATAATAACCATATATAATTGATCAAGGATTCACTAGAGTGGGAGGGTGGGGGAAGGAGGGGATAAAAAGAGGAGCTTATTCCAAGGGCTCAAGCAGAAAATGTTTTGGAAATGATGATAACATATGTACCAATATGCTTGATACAATTGATGTATGGAATGTTATAAGAGCTGTAAGAGCCCCCCAATAAAATGATATTTTTTTTAAAAGAAAGCTAGTGTGCTTTAGAAGTCAAGATGATAAATTTGGGGGCATATGTAGGATAAAAGATAGAATTTTAGAAACTTGATTTTTAAAATTCTTGTTTATTTTAAGAAAAAACAAACAGCTAAACATTTTGCATTCAACGCCCAGTCTCGGTTAATGCTCTAGGTATTTGTAATTTCCAAACAAGTAAGCTTACAGATAACAATAAAAACCATCAAATCATATTTTAAGCTATATTTAAATGTCTTTAAAGGAGAGTTGATGACTGGTTCTATAATAAATCAACATGAATTTCATTTTCTTGTTCTGATCTAGTAATACTATGACGCAGTCCAACATCTAAGAAGCGGAGTTCTGCGAAAACAAAACCTCAGTCACTGCGTAACCATGAGCTACAACCCCCGGGGCATTTGCAAAAACCGGAAAGGACTATAAATCCTTGCCCACCAGTATAGCGAGAGCATGACAAACACGGCATCATTTAGTTCGAACCTCATCCATTTAATTTTTCACGTGGCCATGGACGCTTCCCAGAACCCACAAAGCCCAACTCACAGCTGCCCTAGAGGATAGAGAAGAGCTGCCTCTGTAGGTTTCTGGAATTTTCACTCTTTAGATGAGCAGAAAGCTTCATATTTCTGATGAGATTAAAAATGCTGGTGGTCAGGCGGGCCACCAGCCTGGAGCTGCCCATGGCCATGCGCTTTCGCCACCTCAAGAAAACATCCAAAGAAGCCGTGGGTGTCTACAGGTCGGCCATCCACGGAAGGGGCCTGTTCTGTAAGCGCAACATCGACGCCGGGGAGATGGTCATCGAGTACTCGGGCATCGTCATTCGCTCCGTGCTGACCGACAAGCGGGAGAAGTTCTACGACGGGAAGGGCATCGGGTGCTACATGTTCCGCATGGCCGACTTCGACGTGGTGGACGCCACCATGCACGGCAACGCGGCCCGCTTCATCAACCATCCGTGCGAGCCCAACTGCTCCTCGCGCGTCATCCACGTGGAGGGCCAGAAGCACATCGTCATCTTTGCACTGCGCAGCATCCTGCGCGGGGAGGAGCTCACCTACTACTACAAGTTCCCCATGGAGGACGCCAGCAACAAGTTGCCCTGCAACTGCGGCGCCAAGCGCTGCCGGCGCTTCCTCAACTGAGCGTGGGGACCCCCTCCGCCCCCCCCCCAGTAGCTCTCCCCGTCCACATGCTCAGGGTGGATGTGGGCCTACAGGTGACGGGACCCTGCCTTCCCCCCCTCCAGCCCACCTAGCAATTGCCCCCTTTCCTGCCCTGGGGGCCCAGGATGTAGATATTGTACAAAAGTTTCTAAATCCCTTCTTTTCTATGCACTTTTTTATTTAAGGGGAGGGGGGTCCCAGGTGGGAACACCTCACAATAAAGTCTATCAATGTTAAAAAAAAATGCTGGTGGTTTAGGGTTTACCTTGCAGTCAACAGTCCAACATGTAATCTATTATGCCAACAGCCCAACATGTAATTTGTTATGCCAACAGTCCAACATGTAATCTATTATGCCAACAGTCCAACAGGTAATCTATTATGCCACCAAGAATCCTTCAGACTCCAAGCCTATAGGAGCCTCTGTTATGACTTATTTGTCGTTGTTACGTGCCATTGATCCAGTTCTGACTCATAGTGACCCCCATGCACAACAGAACAAAACACTCCCTTGGCCCTGCGCCATCTTCACAATTGTTGCTAATGCTTGAGCCCATTGTTGCAGCCACGGTGTCAATCTGCCTCCTGGAAGGCCTGCCTCTTTTTTGTTGCCCCTTTACAAACATGATGTCCTTCTCCAGGTGCTGGTCTCTCCTGGCATGATTTATTTAGCATCACAATATTACATAAGAAGGACCCAAGCCTTTGTTGAGAGAGCTTCGATTTATGTCAGGTTCTATGGGATATAAGCCGTCTGGCTCTGTTCTTGAAGAATTTATAACCAAGAAGGAGAAAGCGAAGTAAGCCAATAATTACATTTAGTGCCAGGAGATCTGCTATATAGTCAAGGATACCCCCTTTAGTTGTGTAGATTACGTGCTATGTAGCCAAATATGGAGTTCCTGATACGTATGTACAAATTGCCATTGTGCATGGAATCACCGTGTACCTTGAGAAAGTCAGTGAAGATTTATAAGTAACGGGACATTCTAAGGAGTTAAGATGTTGTGAGAAATGTAGACTCAGACTAGGGTTTTAGAAAGGGAACTATATGATGAGATTAGGCTTTGAGAAAATTGATTCTGCTAGAGGAGATGGATCTGGGAGGAGACTGAAGTTAAAGACCAGTGAGAGGTACTGTGACTGTAGCAGTTGACCAAGACCAGTTTTAAGGTCCATTCCTTAGTCCTTGTCTTATTGGACTTCTCTTCCTCTGGATACATTTTTTCCTAAATCCCTTGGCTTCTGTGAAACCATGGATTTATCCCCCTATTCTCTGGGTGCTCCTTGGGGATTATCTTCAATGTTGACGTCTATTAGGATTGTGACAGTAACCTTTTTGCTTCCCAGTTAGATACTATTTATATTACTATTATATATTAATTTATTAATATTTATAATATTATCTACTATTTTATTAGGTGGCAGTGACTCCCAATTCTGCCTCTCCAGCCCAGATTGCTATCTTAAGCCAAGATCTAGATGCATGTGTGTTTCTCATAGAAGCCTAAAATGTTAAAAATGAGTTTATAGTGTTGTTGGGTTTTTTTGTTGTTATTGTAAGGTAGTGGGCTACTTTTACTTATAGTCATTGATAATTATGTGCTGGAGATAAGAGATAAAGGTGCTAACTTTATTGGTTTTATTAATTTCTTTGCTTAGCTGATACTGCTTGGAAATTAGCAATTAGGAAGGCTCTATTAAATGTAATGATGTTTGAAACTAGGTTGTTGCCTGCACAGAACTTACAGTTCAATATGGAAGGAGAGAAAATTGAATTATATTTATTAAAACTTGTAACTATCCCCTAGTTCTTTAACATTTCCTCCCTTTACTATTATGGTCTTTGTCTTAGCTCATTAATCTTGTTGGACCTATGTAAGTTCATTTGTATAATCACGATCTTCTGATGCATGAAAGCCAAGATAGATAACTCCTCAGAAACAGTAATGGGGAGAATGATTCCCAGAGGGTACAGGAAGAAAGGGGGTAGGGGGAGGAGAGGGAGGGTGAGGGAAAGAGAGGTGATAGCAATGGTGAGTGTATAACTCCATTCAAGGAGAATGAATAACAGAATTGTAGGTGAACGGATACGTTGGGTGGTGTAAGGTACGGCAACAACAATATATACTATAATATTAAAGGTTCCTGGGTGGGAAGGTGAGGGAGAGAGGAGATAGAGGGGAAAAAGCTGATACCAAAGAGTTCCAGAAGAAAGAGAATGTTTAGAAAATGATGGTGGCAGCAATTATACAATTATGCTGGATCTAATTGAATAATGGATTGTTGGATAATGGATAATAACTCTAAGAGCTCCCAATAAAATGATTAATTAATCATTAAAAAAGCCTTGTGATGTGCCAAGAACTATTCCATGTACATGATTTTATTCTAATACTTTTGTGGGCAGGTATTATTGTTGTTAGTGTTCGTTTGTGGAACATGGGCTTGCAGGTACTTCTAGCAGCATGCAGAAGCAAAGGAGAGCATCATTCATCCTCGGATGTTATTAAAATCTGTTCTCTTTCTCTAACATCACATGCTTGAACTGAGGAAACGGTAGGGGGTACACCTGCGCATCTTAAAGGAAAGACTTGAAAGTCTACTTCTGAAACACCAGCCCTTGAAAACTCTCTGGAACACATTTCCACTCGGACACGTTAGCTGGAATTGACCGGGGTGGTGTCTAGTGTTGATTGCGTGCTCTTGGGTTGACTCCAAGTCAAAGCGACCCCATGGATGGGGTCCTGCATGACCCTCACAGTTGCTGTTAAGTTGGAGCCTATTATGTTAGAGCGACCATGTCAGCCTTGCTCTGAGGGGCGTCCTCTTTTTTTCTGACCCTGGACTTCAGAGGCCCTTGAGCTGGAGTTCACCTTCTAGCACGGCGTCAGAGAATGTTTCACTGCTGTTCATCAGGCTCCCATCGGGTAAGTACGCAGAAGTGGACCACTTCTTCCTTTCTTTGGGTTTGCGCTTAATCTGGAAGTGCTGCTGAAATCTGTCCACTAAGGGTGACTCAGCTGATATTGGGAAGACGGAGGGCAAAGTCATCGCAGTATGACCAACTGACTCACCAGCAGGATGGGGTCTGACAGGAGTATGGGTGAAGAGAAGCCAAACAGTCTCCATTCTATTTTTGCTCCCACCAGATCCTTTTTAATGCCAACCTACTGTTCTATTTGGAATGATGGAACTTATTCCTTCCTGTCACTTTTTAAAGGAACCATGAAGTAATCTACCTGGTGATTTGAATGACTAGACTCTTATTTGTTGAAGCTAATTATGATATAGAAACTCTATCTGAAAGTAACTATTGACACTTTCAGGGAGCTCTGGTAGTGTAGTGAGGAATAAGTTGGCCTGCTATTCACAAGATTAGCAGTTCAGAACCACCACTGCCCCTTGGGAGTAAAGATAGAACTTCCCGCTCCCACAAAGATTGACAGCTCAGAAGCCCGCAGGAGAGAGTTCTCTGCTGTCCTATAGCATCACTCTGAGCCAGAAACCACTCAGTGGTTGGGAGATGATTGCCCCTTCCAAGAAGTTTGATGAAGTGGCTGAGTCTTCGCAGTGCTTTGCACAAATATCTGTTGAATATTCTGAAGACACGATGATCGGGGCCCCGACCAAAAGGGCCCTTTGGGGTTTTGGGGGGTGCTTTTTTTGCCCCTTTTGGTTTTGGTGATGATGATGATGAGGTGTAAGTTACTTAACTACTTTTTTAACCATTGTATTTATGGAGCGAGACATTGCCTCTAAAGCTATTTTATTGGCAAGCAGGAAAAATCTGCAAACACATTTTGGATGGCATACAAGTTTGTCAGGGTGTTGAGTTAGCCTGTGCTCAGAGTGCTGTGTTCCCCTTCACCCACATGGAACACTTGTACTTTACACAAGCAGAGTTTGGAGAAGTTTCAAAATATTTGAAACTAAGACTGTGTGTAAAGAGATCTATCCTGGAACATGAGGATATCATGATTTTCCCCAGGGAATAGTTGAGTAGATGAGGTTGAATCAGAGGCAGCTCTTGACACCACAGTCTTGTAACTTTGAAATTTATTGTTGTCAGAGCTTGTGAGGTAGAATCAAGAAATGAAGCATTTCATGTTCTCACCACCTTTCTCAAAGCGAAAGCACTTCTGGTTCCAGATCAGGGAACAAAGCTTGGGACTTAGAGAAAATATGAACAGTAAAATTAATCAAACTTGCTTTGAGGAAAGCGACTCACCCAGATCAGAGAAGATCTATGAATTTTTCCTTGGCTCATTCTGGTGCCCACTTCAGGATAGGTCCTTGTGACATCGACACTTAATTGACAGAGGAATTTAATTAATTCTTTTCCCCTCTCTTCTAATCTAAACCATAGACTCATATTTTATTGTTGTAAGCACTTTAGAAGTTGGCTAGTTTCTTGGTCTCATTCAGTTAGAAAATTGGTCGTTCATCGGAGCTGGTTGGGCCACACAGTTGATCATGATGGAGCCGATTTCAAGATTCTGTAAGCATACATCTTCTTGGGATATGTTTTGGATTATTCCTTTGAGGTAGTTAAAGTTTATTTTGCCAACTTGTCTGATAAACACATGTGGGATTAATTGAAGGGCAGAGGGATAAATGGCTCAGTGAGCCTCGCCTTTCAACTTCTTGGGTATCTTGCTTTCTGATGGTGTGACCAGGGTGCAGCTGCCTTAGCCAGTTCCCTGCTTCAGCTGGCAAGGCTCACTTCCGGCAAGACATCCCCAAGGAGAAGCCACATGGACCTACCCCAATGCAGCCCTGGGTGCTGGAGCAGCCGTGTGGAGACCCATACTAGCGCAGAGATACTTACACATTCACTGACTTGGCTTTTCTCCTGCAGTTGGCATCATTACGTGTGCTTTGTGAGATGGAGGAGGACTGTGTGGATTGGTGTTGGGCATGTAGGCTAATGCTGGACTTGTGGGCTTGGGCAATACTCGGTTGGGATGTTTTCTTGATGTGCACTTACCCTATATATATAGTTCCCTTATACATATGAGTTTCTGTGGATTTGTTTCTCTAATGTACCCAGACTAGCACATCCTTTGAGGCCTTTTTTTCACTCACATATTTGTCATTGATGGAAATGACTTCATTCACCCTGTCTTCTTTAATATTGATTTAACCATCTAGATCAGTCATTTGTTTAATTTACTTATTTGTCCAACAAACATTTATTGGTGTTGCACACTACTGGGGATAAAGGTTATCAAAAACTAACAAGGTTCCTGTCCTCAGGAAAATACAATGAATGATTTTATTAATGGCTTTTGTAGTGATTTAATCTTTACCTAGGTTTTAACATTTCACAATGTATCAACCTAGAGAAGCATAATAAAAGAAAAGAAATTTAAAACTCCCCCTCTGCTGTTCTATTGTTGATTATTGCTTTTAAAATATTATTTCACATCATTATTCTCTGCCTATTTCTTTAACCTTAGTTTTAACAATGGCACGCATCCTGCATTCAACTTCTCATGTGTGATTGATATTATTGAACTCTTGATAATGAGTTCCCATGAGTTCTATGTCCATGAATTGCCTTCAAAATGATCATTTTAATACACAAAATAACTTGTACCTTATTTAATCATTATTTTATTGGGGCGTTTTTATTCATTGTATATTGTTTCCATAGATGAAGAGTTGAGATGCTGTCTTTGGAGCGGTGAGCTGCATTTCTAGAGGACTAAGAAGATACATGAACTGACATTCTTGTAGCTCCCTCAGAGTCATTCCCGAATCTTAGTTGACTTGAAGGAGCAGTGTGATGCAAGCATAATGAATAACCTGGCCACAAAAGCAAACTTGAGGGTGCAAAGATGTTTCCCTCTTCTTTTTATCCGAAATAACAAATAAAACAGGGAGATATTTATAAATATACACCTAGACATGGGATCACACAGACACAAAAATGAAGTCTCAAATCGTTGATAGGGCTTGAAAATTAACTTTTCCAAGTTCAATTATAGGTGTCGTTTATAGCTGGGGGCTGATATTCCTGTTAGCAGTCCTCATGTAGCTGTCATGGGAACGCCTCTAAGGAAGGGCAAACAGAATCTAATGAGGGTCAGGATACAGTAAAGTGGTGAAGTCAAAGCTTGCATGCTTCTTCTGGATTTCAGTAATGCAGAGCTGAGTTACCAGCAGCTGCTCACTTGCTTGTCTGCCACAGCTGCCAGCAGCTGTTTCCTTTTTGACTCCATATCCAGATGTAAACAGATGTTCTCTCTCTCCTTACAGTTGTCAGCAGTGGCTCATTTTACCCCAAACACACGAGCACCTGCAGCTAAAGGAATTCTATTTTTCAATTGAAGTGGGGCAAAAGGATAGCTAGCTTCAGGAAGGTTCCATGAGCAAAGAGAAAAAGGGAATGAGAGGTGATTACTGTAAAAGGAGCCAGCTGGAAGATGGATAAGATGCTTCTAATTGGTTTCCATGGACAACATAATTCAATGACAATAAATGCATATATTTTCTTTCTTATTATGATAATCAACTTAGAAAGCAAGAAGTCACCACTGATAAACCCAGAAATCTGAATGTCTAGAAAGAAATTATGAGACTACTATAAGGCCTGACTTTCATTTATGTAAGAAATGTTTGTGGTCATCTTTTATCTATATCTTTATACATACAGGGTATTTATCAATAGGAATCAACTTGGTGCCAGTGAATATTACATTCTATGGATTGTTCCAGGCATATTGTTATTAGGCTTTTCTATGATGACAGCTGACATTGCGTTGGCCTTTGGACTCATAGTGACACCATGTGCAATGGATTCATCATTCACCATAGCGTTTCACCAATTAATTTTTAGAAGTAGATCATCAGACCCTTCTGCCTAACCCATCTTAATCTGGAAATTTCACTGACTCCTTTGCAGTATCAGAGCAACACACAAGCCCCCACTGACAGATTAGTGAGGGCTGTGCTTGAGATGCAGTATCTGGAAACCTAACTGGGCTCTAGTGCACAGAAGGTGATAATCATATGACTGTACATGACATATACCACTGCCATTCTGTTGGTTCTGACTCATAGCAACCCTATAGAGGAGGATAGAATTGCCAAATCTCTACTGGAGCAGACAACCTCATCTTTCTCCCATGGGATGGCAGGTGTGTTTGAACTATCAACCTTGCAATTAGTTGCCTGATGTGTAACCCACCGCACCACCATAGATCCTTCGTAACCCTACAGGACAGCCTGATGAGTTATCCAAGGGTGTAAATTTTTATAGAAGCAGACTGTGATGTCTTCTTCCTGCAGAGCAGTTAATGAGCTCTAACCACTGACCATTTGGGGTTAGCAGCTGAAAGTCTAGCCAGGCTCCACAAGCTGGACATATTGGAGATACTAAGTAAATGACCAAACACATGGATACATTTATGACTGTTTATGGATACACCTGTTTTTATCAATCCTGTCTCAGATATCGAAATATCAAAACTAGCATCTAAAGTGAATTTTTCTCTGTTCAATTCTGCCTTTTTCCTTATCATACTCATTGAGAACTTTGGGGTTATTTCTTTGAACAAGAAATATTATTGCTTCTCACATCATTTTCTTTCTGCAGACAGTAAGTAGAGAAAAGAGGGAATAAGAAAAAGCGAAACACGTGTTTATTGAGAACTCCTAGTAATCCAGGATACTGTGCATTGATCTTTCCGTAGATTAACTCATTGAATCTGTTTCAGACATTTCAGAAGTTGGCGTTACTATGCTCATCAAGCTGGTGAGGAAACTGCTGCTTACCAAAGGCCACCCGGCCAGGGAATAACAGAGCTAGGAGCGGACACAGACACTTCCTTTGGTGAGCACAAACTCTGTGCCCTTCGGCCTGAATCACTGCATGCTTTTCATCTTGCTGTACAGGCAGCAGAGTGTACCAATAGTGGTAACTGCATTCGATTCCATGACTGTGGAAACAGACATGTCATTGGTTCAAAGGCAAAACCCTTCCCATCTCTTTTAAGCTGCAAAACACTGTCACAAAGGGTGACCTATGAGATGAAGAATAAGCTCTGCTAAAGTCACTTTCACAATGAGATTCTTTGCAAACTTAGGCTTTTCTAAGATAATAGCAGGTTTTTAATGTATACTTGACCCAGGTTCAGGATGACCATATACCCTCATTTCACACCCGAATTCCATCCATTAGTCTCCAAGCTATGTCAGTGATCATCCCTGCGGATATCCAGGGAGAGAACTGATAGTGTGCTAAGAAAACTTCCTAGGGCTTAGGGAGCCATTAGGAAAAAGCTCCTTGTTCTTGTAAAAATTTCCCAAACTTTCAGAGCTGGGTTTTGTAGCCGGCCAAGAGTCAGTCTCAGTTAGGATCTTGCCAAATTGAGCATCAACAGTTCATTTGGTTTGGAAGAAAAAGAAATGAGAAACAACTGACATTTGTATACTTGAAATTACGAACTGTTGCTCTAACAAAGAGACCAAACACTTTCGGCTTGTTTTACAGTAAACATACACATTGAACAATCTGCTTGGCGAGCATCTGGCTGTGCATATGTAGGGCACATGTGAACACATATGGATGCAGAAAACTAACACATGTTCACTTAAAAGGACACTGTCAAATCATTTTATGGATTTTTTGGTTCTCTGGTCTCCATTGTTTATAAAATCTTCTTAGAAGCTTAAAAATACAGTTTCTTTCCCTACTGATTTTTGTCCCTTCTTTTTAAAACATGAGTATTTTGAATGGCATGCAAGGCAATGGGACTGGTTCTATTTGATATCAAACCTTACTTGAATTTACATAGCAGCACGTCCTACAGCCAGAAAGAAGGGAGGCACTAAGGGGGGACAGTGCCTTACAGGGAGAAGAACAGCCACGTGCTGCCCAGCGAGGAGGCATTCCAGGATTGGACAGTACGCACATATTTATTTTCTGGTATCCAACTGTCTCATTTAGTGTTAGACATCAGATACTGATATTGGTGATTATAATAAATCTTAATTTTTCTATTTTTGAAATATATCTCGACAATATTTGCTGGCTTTTTCAGTACGGAAAATATTTTTAAATAAAACAAACATTGCTTTGGGCACAGACTATAAAGAATCAAATCCAAATGGACAAAAAAAATCTGCTAAAGTTTTTTTCAAAATTACAACTAGTCAGGAAAATAGAAAGTAAAATAGTGATGAGTTATCACTTTATACCCATCAGGCGGGAAAAATGAAAAAACAACCAGTGAAAGCACATGTAACTAATGGAGACATGGAGAGAAGGGAGAATTGTATGAAGGGGTGTCCAAAAAATATGGATTTTTTCAAAGCTATGTGTTTAAATTTGTTTTTCCTGAAAACAACCTTATCACCTTCAAAGTACTTTCCATTACACTTAATATATTGTCAAATCTGAAATTACATTCCTGGACACTTTCCTCTTTTCTTTCTTTATTTTTAAAAAAATCATTTAATTAGGGGCTCATATAACTCCCTGAACACTCTTTTCAAACTCATCTGTTTGGATGGCTGACAGCACCTCTGTCTTTATTTTCTTCCCCTCTTCTACATCATCAAATCGCTGTCTTTTCATGTCCCTCTGAATTCACAGAAACATAAAGAAGTCACAGGGAGCGAGGTCAGGTGAGTAAGGTGGGTGGGGCAAGAAAGGCATGCTGGTTTTTTAGGGGACGGGTGGGGGTTGCCCAAAATTGGCACACTGAGATGGCTGCATGAGCAGGTGCATTGTCGTGGTGGTAAAGCCAGTCCCCCTGTCTGACATAAATCAGCCTTTTTTGTCACACTCTGTTATGGAATCTTTTCAGTCTTTAAATAGGAAGCTTGACTAACAATCTAACCTGATGGAATGCACTCCAAATGCACTAGGAGTTGAAACTTGAATCCATTCAGGAAGCTAATGAACATCCAGGTTTGTCATTAATTGACATTTCTCCTTTTTTGAAACCAGAAAACCACTCCTACACCAGAGTTTTCCCCATAGCGCTGTCCTTGTAAGCTGTGTTCAACATCACAAAAGTTTCTGTGGCATTTTTCCTGAGCAGAAAACAAAGTTTCACAGCTGCATGCTGTTCTCTTACATCGGGCCATCACACACAAAAAGAGTTTCAAGTGAAACAGCTTTTATGAAAAGACCCACTGTGACTCAGAGAGAAGCTTCAACTACGAAAACTCTGCCCAGTGGAGCTATTTTCCATTGCGGGGGGTGGGGGGGTGGTTACCCCCTTGTATACATTTTAATGGAATAGGAAATTTTAATGACTCTTTGAAAATAAATCTAAAAACACTTACTAAAACTGAAGATATATATTCATCTTTCAGGCTATCATCCCTGTCCTAGAATTCTAATCCACAGAAACAAATATATAGGATAGAAATACAGTATTTACACTTAAACATTATTTTTTGTGACAAAGAGAGAGAAAAAAGGAAACTCAAGAGTTATAGTCAATGTGACCCATCTGGCCATAATTTCTTACTTGATGTAACTCTGGATTTACGCATCTGTAGCTATAGCTCTGTTTTTTGGAGAACAATCTCTACTAATGAACAGGGTTAGGGTGGGATTAAGACCCGGCCTTATCTTCAGGGCTGGCCCCAATCCCAACTATGTGGAACTCCCCCTCATCCTGAAGAAAAATTCACTTCAGAGGGCAGCACTGAAGCTACAGCTCAGGAAGACAGGCGCCTCTGTTCAGAGCACACAGGAACAAATGAAGAGGGAAGGAGAGAGAGTGGAATACATCCCGGTCCACCAAGGCCCGAGGATGATATTCCTGCTCAGGGGAGCCAATTCACAGAGAGGACCATAGGGTCAGCCCCACCACGAGACATGATATCCCTCACTGACCCATAGAGCTTCAAGGGACAACACTGGACTCACAGTGCAGGAATTGTGTCCACCACACTGGGGCGAAACACTGTGTGTGCAACAGAGCAGCAAGGGGAGCAAAGCAACGAAGTCCCCAGGGAATACCAAAAATGGACTTTGGAGCCAAGGCGTGGCACCCCATCACACTGACCAGAAAACACTCCTAAAGGTCAACAAATAGAACTACTTATAGGCTTTTCTTTTTTGTTGTTGATTTTCTTTTGTTGTTTTGTTTTGCTCTGTCTTGTTTTTGTGCTTATTATTTTCTCTGCATGTCTATCTAGATAATCTGGAGGAGAAAACAATGGGACTGATGGTACCTGAGGGATATGGGAGAGGGGGTGAAGGGGGGGATTGGGTGTTAACAAACCCAGGGACAAGGGAACAACACATGATCTAAAATCGATGGAGATGAGTGCATAGGATACCTGGTAGGGCATGGTCAAAGACAATGAATTGAGAGGAATTACTGAAACCCAAATGAAGGCCGAACATGATAGTGGGATAAGAGGAAAGTAAAGAATAGAAGAAGGAACTAGGAGGCAAAGGACATTTATAGAGGTTTAAATACAGGCATGTACGTATGTAAATGTTTTTATGTGTGACGATGGGGAAATAGTTCTATTGCATATATTTATACGTTTAGTATTAAGGTAGCAGATGGACATTGGGCCTCTATGCAAGTACTCCCTCAATGAAAGAACACTATGTTTTAATAACCTGGCATTCTGTGATGCCCACCTTCCCAACATGATCACGGAAGAAAAAAATGGGTGTATAAGCAAATGTAGCGAATAAAGCAGATGGTGCCCATCTATCAAAAGATATAGCATCTGGGATCTTAAAGGGTTGATGATAAACAAGTGACCATTTTAGCTGAGAAGCAAGAAAATCTACATGGAAGAAGCACACCACCCTGTGTGATCAGGAGGTGTCGATGGGATCAGGTATCAGACATCAAAGACTCAGAAGAAAAAACATATCAACGTGAATGAGTGGGAGTGCGGAGTGGAGACCCAAAGCCCATCTGTAGGCAATTGGACTTGCTCTTACAGAAGGGTAACAAGAAAGAGATGAGCCAGCCAGAGTGCAATGATGAAACATACAACTTTCCTCTACTTTTTAATGCTTCATCTCCCCTACTATCGTGATCCCAATTCTACCTTACAAATCCGGCTAGACCAGAGCATGTACACCCATCAGGACCAATAATGAGAGTAGCAATACCAGAAGGGTAAGGGAAGGTGGGGGAGTAAAGGGGAACCAATCATAGAGATCGAAATATAACTCCCTCCCAAGCGGATGAACAATAGAAAAGTGGGTGAAGGGACATGGGTCAGTGAAAGACATGAAAAAATTTTTTTTATAAATTATCAATAGTTCATGAGGGAGGAAGGGACAGAGGGAGTGGAAAAATGAGAAGCTGATAAGGGCTCAAATAGAAAGAAAATGTTTTGAAAATGATGATGGCAACCTATGTACAAATGTGCTTGACACAATGGATGGATGGATGGATTGTGATAAGAGTTATACAAGCCCCCAATAAAATGATTTAATAAAAAACATCTGACTTTAGTAGAGGTTGTGAATCAAGTCACACCCTTTGTTAGCTTGTTGGCTTGTTTAAGACTGCCCTTTAGTGTGTGGTTAGGTACCATCAAGCCAGTTTCAATCCATAGTGATCCTGTGTACTACAGAAAGAAACACTTCCTGGTCCTTCATAGTTCTCAGTTGTTCCCATGCCTGAGCCCATTGTTGCAGCCACTGAGTCTGTCCATCTCCTGAAGGTCTTCCTCTTTCTCACTGCCCCTCCACTTCACCCAGCAGGATGTGTCTCTCCATGGACTGGTCCCTTTTGACAACATGTCCAAAGTATGGAAGATAAAATCTCATCATCCTTCACTCCAAAGAGAACTTTGGCCATGCTTCTTACAATACAGATCCATTTGCCCTTTTGGCAGTTCATGGTACTCTCAATATTCTTCTCCAGCACCACAAATAAAATAAACCCATTTGTCTCCGGTCTTCCTTATTCAATGTCCAACTTTCACGTGCACGAGGAAATGGAAAATACAATGGCTTTGGTCTGTTGTACCTTGGTCCTCAAAGTAATAGCCTTGTGTTAATACTCCAAAGCAGCGGTTCTCAACCTGTGGGTCGCGACCCCTTTGGTGGTCGAACAACCATTTCACAGGGGTCACCCGATTCATATCAGTAGCAAAATTATAGTGATGAAGTAGCAACGAAAATAATTGTATGGTTTCAGGGGGTGGGGAGAGTCACCACAACATGAGGAACTTTATTAAAGTGTCACTGCATTAGGAAGGTTGAGAACCACTGCTCTAGAGTACAGCAGATTTACCTTGTCCAAAGCATCTTTTGATCTCTCGACTACTGCTTCCAGAAGTCCATGTGGATCTAAGCAAGACATAATCCTTGACACCTTCACCCTTTTCTCCATTTATCATGATGTAATCTACTGGTTCAGTTGTGAGGATTTTGGTCTTCCTTAGATTGAGTTGCAATCTATACTGAAGGCTCCAATCCTTGATCTTCATCAGCAAGTGCTTCAGTTCCTCCTTGCTTTCAGCTAGCAAGATTGTGTCATCTACAAACTGCAGGTTATTAATAAGCCTTCCTCCCATCCGGATGCCACATTCTCCATATAGTCCAGCTTCTCAGACGATTTGCTCAGCACAGATTGAAAAGTTTGGTGAGTGGCTCCAACTCTGTCGAATACCTTTCCTGATTTTAAATCACGCAGTATTCCCTTGCTCTGTTGGCACGATTGCCTTGTGATTCCTGTACAAGCTCCACATGAGCAAAATGAAGTGTTCTGGAATTGCCATTCTTCTCAAGGTTACCCATAATTTTTTATGTCCCACACAGTCAAGTGCCTTGGCATAGTCAACAAAACACAATGAAACATCTTTCTGGTATTCTCTGTTTTAAGTCAAAATCCATCTGGTATCATCAATGATATTCCTTGTTCCACATCTGTCCTCTTCTGAATCCAGCCTGAATCACTGGCAGTTCCCTGTCAATGTACTACGGCAATTGTTGTTGGATGATCTTCAGCAAAATCTTACTTGCATGTGATATCAAGGAGATTGCTTTATAATTTGAGCATTCTGTTGGGTCACCTTTCTTTGGAACAGGCACAAACATGGATCTCATCCAGTCAGTTGGCCATGTACCTGTATGCCAAATTTCCTGACCTTGAGGAATACGTGCTTCCAGGGCTCCAGCAGCTTGTTGAAACATTTCCATTGGTATTCCATCAATTCCTAGAGCATTGTTTTTGACTAATGCTTTCAGTGCAGCTTGGACTTCTTCCTTCAGCACCATTGGTTCTTGCTTAAATGCTACCTGCTGAAATGATTGAATATTGACTAGTTCTTTTTGGTTCAGTGACTGTATATTCTTTTCATCCTTTTTAAATGATTTTGGCCTCATACAATATTTTTACCATAAACTCAAAATTTCCACTTGAGGCTTGAGTATTTTCTTGAATTCTTTCAGTTGAAGATATGCTGAGCATGTCCTTCCTTTTTGGTTCTCTAATTCCAGGTGTTTGCGTATTTCATTGTAATATTCAGCTTTTTCTACTTGAGCTTCCCTTTGAGCTCTTGGACATCATCATTTCTTCTATTTGCTTGAGCTACTCTAAGATTAAGAGCACGTGTCAGGGTCTCTTCTGACATTCGCTTTGGTCTTTTCTCTTGCCTGTCATTTGAATGCCCCTTTGCTTTCTTCATGAATGGTGTTCCTGATGCCTTCCAACAGCTCATCAGGTCTTCTGCCATTAGTGTTCAAAGCGCCAAACCTTAGGAGGTGAGAACCAAGCGATGCCCTTTGTTCTCCTTGGATGTAAAATGGTCCCACCTGTAGTTCTCATATATACTGCCGTATCGGAAAAGCTAGACCTCTATTTTTTGGCTGCTTGGGTAAAATCAGCTTCTGGCTATGGCTCCTGACTGTGGCTCTCCTCTGTCTGGCCTTCAGATTTTGGACTGAACAGCACCAATCACCATGTGCAATAACCCCTTAAAGTTAGGGTGTTTCTGTGGGATGTTGCAGCAAATTGCAGAGCCCAGGGTCATGACAGAATATACTCAAGGGAGGAGGAGGAGATAGGGATGGAATAGAATAGGATCTTAGAAGAGTTAGACCTTTGGAACATCATTAATCTCCATCTTCTTTTGACTAGTCTGGTGTTAACAGAAATGTGGGTGAAGGGAGACAGCAGACAGTGTAAAATATGAAAATAAAAATAATTTATAAATTATCAAGGGTTTACAAGGGTGGAAGGGTAGAGGAGGGAGGGGAAAAAAGAGGAGCTGATACCAAGGGCTCAAAGTGAAAGAAAATGTTTTGGAAAGGATGATGGCAACATATGTCCAAATGTGCTTGACACAATTGATGTATGGATTGTTTTAAGAGCTGTAAGAGCCCCCAATAAAATGATTTATTAAAAAAACTTATGACCACAGTCAAGCAATACCCTTCATTAAGCATATAATAAGATACCAATCAAGAATATACCTTGTCATCAAATATTATGTAAACTTTGAAATGAGTGAAATATAACCATGATTGTAGATTTAGGACAATTACCTCTATGTATTGTTGATGGAAAAAGAAAGATATTCAAAGAGCTTATAATGTGGGTTGATTTTCTAAAAGAATGACCCACATTTTAATTTCATGTCCATTTATCTTTCTGTAATCTGCCAATGGTACAAATGGTTTGTTCTCAGTGATGAGCCTAAAGGTGGGTGGTTCAAGCCTACCCAGTGAGCCACAGAAGAACCTTCTGATGAACTGCTTCTGCAATGATGAGGGCCCAGATAAGATTGCGAATCTGCCTGCTATGTAGTGCATGGGGTTACCACGAGGTGAAAAAAAAAAGGTGGGGGAGGGAGCACTTAAAAAGAAGATAAGTAAAATAAAGTATTCTCATTTTCTAGTTTTCAGGATCTCTATAAATAAGCCAAAAGAAGATGGGAAAGTCCCAGAAGAAGGCAGACGATCATGGCAAAACATCAAACTTGTGCATCAGCTGAGGACTGTTAGGAGTCTCAGGGTTGCGCGGTGAGATCAGGAACAGGTTGCTCTCAATCATTTCAGGGTACTGGTGCCACCAAGTGGTGCCTGCAGCAATTGTTGGTGACATTTTCTCACTCCACCAGTGGATGAACCAGGTGCAGTCGGTAGAGTGGTCAGGGGATGGCTCCAGCCCCCCTGGGATGAAAGCACACACAGGTTTCTGGCACTCCCTAGAGAAGCAGTGTGAAAAGTACATAAAAACTCACAGCTTTTGCCCTAAAACTTGAGCTCACCTTGGTTTCGCCCGGTGCTAGATGATCTGCCATGTCCAACAACCACCTATCAAGCCCCTTGAGTAATGTTGTATGTCTTCTTTTATGAACTTGGATTAGTTCTACTTGCAAGGAGGCCCGGTAGTAGAGGGGGTTAAGCTTTGGGCTGCTAACTGCTAGTTCAGCAATTTAAAACCACCAGCTTGCTCCACTGGGAAAAGACAAGGCTTTCTACTCCTATAAAGGATTACAGTCTCAGACATACACAGGGGGCAGGTCTATCTTACTCCACAGCAGGCGGGTTGAGGTGGATTTTAATTCCCGTCTGGCTTCTTTAACTCTCTGATATTTATTAGTGGCTGTCAAATCGATTTAGACAGACTCATGGCCATTCCGAGTGTGTCAGGGTAGAGCTGTGTTGCATTGTCATTTTTATTAATACACATATTATATTATTCCATAATCCCATCACGTTAAGCAGAATTGTACATTTGCTACTACAATTTGTTTCCAAATATTCTTTTCCTACATGAACCCCTTAACTTCTCCAGCACTGAACTCCACTCCCCCGAAACCCCTATTCTCTATAGATTCAGCAGTCCTAGGTTTCATATACTGAAAATGGAAAAACATACAGCACATCTTCAAGAGGTGCTCTCCAGTGGCACGACAGCTCGGAGATACATTCTAATGTGGACAAGCAAAAACCGAACAGAACAATACAAACCAAAGATACAGGCAATTTAGGAAACCAGGTCGGGTCTAGCAGGCATCGTAGGAGCATCTACTGACAAAGTTTTAACTGGTCCAGTCAGATTGACGCCCTGGATCTTTCATTGTTGGTTTTTCACAGGTATACCTCCAGGCTCCTCTGAGTGATTTTGAACCGTTATCCTTTTGGTTAGCAAGTGAGTGTATTAACCATTTCCAGAGACTCTCCTCTTTAGCTTAATTTCTCTCTCTCTTTTTTTTTTAGCTTGGCATCTCTTAATTATTTTAGTACCGGAAGAGGAATCCTTGATGGGGCAGGTGGTCAAGCACTCAACCACTAGTGGAAAGTGAGGCAGCTCAAACCCACGTGGAAGTGCCTAGGAAGACACACCTGATTTAGGTAATGTATTATGCGGTTCCCTGCCCCTTAAGCACTCAGCTCTCCTGTCTTATGCAACAAATAAGCTAACAGAGGAATGCATGAGGATAGTTCGTGGTAGAGGGAGGAATTGGAATGACAGGGAGTGAACACGTACGCTTGAATGAGTAGGTCAGACATAAATTAATTTTTTCTGAGCATTTTAAAGCTAAATACAAGATACCTAAGGTTCATCACTTTATTTAAAATTTCTTTTTTCCTCCTGGCATTGAAAATGGCAAGTGGTTTCACTTGGTGTGTATGCTCACACTTTAGCATTTGTTCTTAGTCTTCAACTGGTCGAGCTCTTGGACCTACTGAAGTGTGCACTCAGCCTTTAGTAGAACTTTCATCTAAATCAGTAGAAAGAAATTCTGAACTTTCAAAGTGGTCAGAACCCTAAGACTCTGAGTTCCTTCAGCACAAAAGGTCATACCTTATTTATCCATTAATTAGTCAAATTTAAACCAATTTCTGCCAGTTTATACAGAAATTTGAGTATGCTTTCTAGTATAAGCATTTTCTGTTCTGCTCAGTACATTTTGGGTGCACCAACAGGTTGAATATCTATTGTTGAAGGAACTGCTTTGTCCTCTGCTCGCCTTCAGGAACAGCGCACTGAGTGTTCTTGTAATGGAAAATCATTGGAACGCTGTCGCCCAGTTTTGCTTTCACATTGATTTTCATAAACAGTTGATTACATGTTCAAGAAAACCATAATTCTTGAAAAGTGAGGACTCTGGTGAGGACTAATTGGTCTGTTTCAGGTGGGACCTGTGAGCTCATTAGCACTACGTGCTCACCATTGTAAGTGCTAACACACCTCAGCTCCTTGTGTGCAACTCTTTCTTCCTTGCTGTATAAGCTAGCCATTAATCGGTTAAAAGTCCGGGCAGCTGGAGTTCAACTTAAGTTACTTTTTAACCAGTTTAGAGTCATTCATTCATTTAACTTTGATGGCCTGGCTTGGTACTGCGTATACAATGAAAATTTCAGGACTTCCTAGAAGAATTTCCCAGCACACTTGTGCACATATGAATCCACAAGCTCAAGCTCACATGTACATAAACACACACACACACACACAGTCGACTTTTGCTTGTTCTTTAATGGGCGGTAAACAAATTGCCTTCATATCTTCTTTTTCAATGTAACTTCTTATATGGAGCTGTCCCCAGAATATAACAACTGAAACAGGCACAGAATCCGGCTTTAGACATGATGGGGCATCTTCAGATATTGAGTGCTCTCTTGTTTATTAATTTTATTGTACATTTTCCTTTTATTCTAAGTGCATTTTAAAGTATCTGTATAATTTAGGTACAGGGGCAAGTTGCTTATGCATGTATTTGTAAACATGCCCCCGAGTGTGAGGTCTTTTAGGTCAGTGACTCTATATTATTTAATGTGCAGACTCAGGTACATCACTTACCAGCTAAGAGATCTGGGACAAATGTCATAGCCACTCTGTGTCTCAGGTTGCTTATCACTTGGGTTTTGTTTTTTTAATTTCAACAATGATTTTGAGATCTAAATATGTCACAAAATTTATCCATCTAAAGTGTTCAGTAAGTTTCTTTTTAGCAAATTCATATCGTTCCAACAATCTAAGTGTAGAATAACTTTATTAATCTGATCAAATAAATCATTGATCATTTCTTTTCAAATAAAAACTAAATTAATATATGGAATGCACTAAGAATATTGCTTGGCACCTAGTAAGTGCTACGTAAGTGCTTGTATAATTATTATTGATGATATTGCCATCTTTCTACTGTTATAGGGGGAAATATTACAATTCTGTTTAAGGTTAAAAACAAAGAGTTTTATTAATGGCAGGAAGATCTTTTATAAACTATGATATCAAGCAAGTCTGACAATATGCACTCTGCTCCCACTGGGGATTTCCAGATGTAAATCAAGCTAAATCCATAGATGGGACAGGCACGCTTGGGGTCTTTTCTGATTGGTTAACAGGTGGCAGGATGTTGGTCAACCACATTTTGCAGGCGTTTGCTTCCTTTGAAAAAGGGGGATTTGGGTGACAAGCTATGACTAATTACAACTTTAGAATAATTTTTAAATTATAAGCAGTTTCCAAGTACAAAGCTTACACACTTGTACAAAAGGTGGAAGGCCTCTTAATTAGGAATTTCTATGAAATATAACTTAATCACTACCTTCACATATTAACACAATGTCTAAACATTGTAAATTACCTATTCACCGTCGACCATTTCCAATTGAAAAATTGAGTTGAATCAGGCAGATTAAGACCGGGGAGTTACTTGTAAGAATTGTTGATCTCTTTAGTCAAGTGTTGCTGAGAGAGGGAAAAATCTTAATTAGACGTCAGTCAAGAATTTCTCAGTAACATCAAGGTCTTAGTTATTATAATTTGTTAAAATTGTGACTTAGATGGAGGTTTATATATCAGATCATCATTTTTGCATACAACACTTTAATAACTTATCAAACACCAGTGGCTGGCTCCGTTTTTCTTCCCGCTCTTTTTCCTTCCCTTGCCCCCATTTCCCTCTTTCTGTATTCCCCGCTCCACCCTCACCCTCTCATCCCTGGTAACCAAGGCCTTCATTTAAAAATGCCATTCCTCAGTCCCCTCTCAACGCAGCACCTGATACTTACAGGATCTTTGCTGGACAAATGCAAGACACCAGTATTTCTTCAAACTTCTCTAGTGGTGAGAGAAATCCCATGCCTTATGTACACTGCAGACATAATGCAAAGCACAACAGAATCCGTGCTAGAATATAATGCTTTAACGAGGAAAATACTTTGCAGTGGACTTTGATTGCAATGGTTTGATGTAGTGTGATGTACCATGAAACTAGGTTCTCGTTCTGCATGCCAACAGATGGACACATGACTCAGGGAAAGCCACATCCCCTCAGCCTGCATAAACTCAAACCAACCCCATTGCATAGAGTTCATTCCGACTCACAGAGGTCCTATTGATCAGAGAATGGCCCAGTGAAATTCCTAAGGCTGTAAGTCTTTGTGAAAGCAAACTGCCACATCTTCATGCCTGAGAGCAGCTGGTAAGTTAGAACCACTGACTTTTAGCTAGCAGATGAGTGCTTCAACACATTCCCCCCGTGTTTATGGATGCCTTTAAAATGAGACTGGATTAAATGATTGCTAAATGTACTCTTTGAGCATCCTCTGATGTTGCCTACCAGTGAAGTGTGATGCTTTTATTTTTTTTATATCACAACTAAAAAACAAACTACACGAAACTCATTTGGCAATCTTATTTATTTCCAAAGTAGCCTGCTCCCAAGGAAGACACAAACATAGATCATTGATTGTTGTTTAGTTCTATCAAGAGATTTGGTTACCGTCTGAAATGAGTGGTTAACTTATGAAAATGTAAAAAAAATGCTGATAACACGTTCTGTCATGCTGAGGATGATATTCCTGTTCAGAGCAGCAAATGCACAGAGAGAACCATTGGGCTGGCCCTGCTATGAGGCATGGTGTTCCTCACTGACCCATAGTGCATGGGGGACAACACTGGAGACACAGTGCGGGAATTGCACCCAATCTGACCCACCACATTGAGGCTAAACACTAAGGGCGTGCAATAAAACAGCCAGGGGAGCAGAGCAACAAAGTCTCCTGGGAAAACCAAAAATAGATTTGGGGCCAGGGTGTGACACCACATCAGATGGAAAACACTCCTAAAGGCCAACAAACAGACCCTGAACTATTTACAGGTTTTTCTTTTTTTTGGTCTTTGGTTTTTATTGTTGTTATTGTTTTGTTTTCTTTTGCTGCTTTGTTTTACTCTGCCTTGTTTTTTATGCATATTATTATCTGCAGATCTATCTAGATAAGACAGCTGGGATAAACAATCTGAAGGAGAAAACAACTAGACCAAAGGTTTGGGGGGAGGGGTGGCAAGGGGGATGGGGAAGTGCAGAAAAGCAAGTGGGTGTTAACAAATCCTCTAGAGTGGGGGAAAGGCCAGCCCCCACAACTAATCACAGGTTCATTAGGCGCAATTATGCGGTATATTTACAATAATAAAAGTCATAGAGAGCATGAAAGCTAGAAGAGAGATTAAAATAATGGATTCAAACACGTTTCATGGTAGCATGCTCACCTCAGCTCCACTTGGTGGTCCACGTGGAGATGAGAGATCAGAGGGCAGGTGAGAGGGGGAGGGAAAGAGAATCAGGGGAAGGGAACAGGGGAGTGAGGACCAAGGGAGAGAGGATGGGGGATTGGAGAGAGGCCAAGAGGGGGATCTTTATTGCTAACGAAGGCTTATATATCTTTGGGGGGCATGCAAGCCCACCAATTACAGATAAAGACATACATCACAGGAAGGGGTTGCACTATAGGTTATACAGCAATGAGAGAGGGACAATCTAGGGATGTACAGGCAATAGGAAGGGGAGGGATTGGGGCACACATGTGTCAAGAAGGGCAGCCTAACTTCGGATGTCACTGAGCAGGTTGGACCTGTTCTCTGGATCTCCACAGAAACCATTGTAACCCCCACCCACAGGGACCAGACTAATGGTCACAAACCTTTAGGGAGAAGTAGCCCATTGTCCTTAACAGCAGGGAGCAAGCCCTACCTGTGGTGGACTAGACAGTAGTCTGACAACTGACTGCCTTCAGGGAGGATGTCTCTGAGCATCTGACCTCCCACCACATGCTGGCAAATAGCCTCTAATGTTTGGCATGTCTCTGGGGGAGACAAAGCTGGGGAAGTGTCTCTTTATAATCTGACACTCTAGGTCTTTAATGTTTTCTCCCACCCCCTACTATCATGATCCCAATTCTGCCTTACAATTCCAGCTAGACCAGAACATATAATCTGGTACAGATAAGAGCTGGAAACACAGGGGATCCAGGACAGATAAACCCCTCAGGACCAATAATGAGAGTAGCGGTACCAGGAGTATAAGGGAAAGGTGGGGGGAGAAAGGGGGAACTGATCACAATGATCTACATATAACCTCCTCCCAGGGGGACAGACAACAGAAAAGTGGGTGAAGGGAGACTTTAGTCAGTGTAAGACATGAAAAAAATAATAATTCATAAATTATCAAGGGTTCATGAGAGAGGAAGGAGGGAAAATGAGAAGCTGATAACAAGAGCTCAAGTAGAAAGAAAATGTTTTGAGAATGATGATGGCAACAAATGTACAAATGTGCTTGACACAATGGATGGATGGATGGATTGTGATAAGAGTTGTATGAGCCCCCAATACAATGATTTAAAAAAAGTTCTTACATGATCTGACCCAAGTCTGGTTTTCCATCTTGCTTCTTTTCATTCTTAAATCCCTAAATTGTTCTTTGCGTCTTCTTGTCAGAAAACCCTCTATTCTCTATCTGCCTAATAAACTCCTGGCTTTCCAGGTTTACCTCGAACATCTCCTGGGCAGAACGCCTTCCGATCTCCTTCTGTACACCACTATAGACCCTAATTCATCCTGCATTTAACAATATTGAGAGTCCATTGATGCCCTAGTGGAGCAACAGTTAAATGGCTGGCTGCTAATGGAAAAGTTGTCAGTTCAAACTCACCTAGTGGCTCTGTAGGAGAAATATCCGATGATTTGCTTCCTTAAAGATTTCAGTCAAGACAATCTTCTACAGCATCCCGCTCTGTCACATGGACTCACTATAGCATGGAATTGACCTGAAGGCACACAACAGCCACAACCAAACTTTTATAGGGATTTTACATACATTAACCCATGTAATTCTTCCTACTGATTTCTAAGGGTGAGTCCAGCTAGCTGCATTCCAGTTTGCAGGTAATCAATCAGGGACAGAAAGGTAACTCACTTGGTTAAGTAACACCAAGCCGATGAGTGGCGCAGCCGGGATCTGAACCGTGATTTGCAAACCACTGCCTGCCAGGGCCCTTTCTACTGGGCGCTTGGCTCTGCTTCTAGACTGCGTCTGTAGAGGGCAGCAATTTTGCTTTGCTCCACTTTGTACGTGGCATCCAGGAAGAGTCAATACATGAGAGGATGACATGTTGAATAAATTCCCCTCTTGGCATTTGTACCTACTTATTTTTATATCGATAATTAATTTATTTCCTCATTTAAGATGCAACTGTAAAAATGTTATTAAATTGGAAAATATCTAACCAATGATTTATATATTTAATGGGTTTGTTATCTGCCCTTCTCCTTGTCATTTCAAAAGTTGGCATTAAAGTGGAGATAAAGTTGGCATAAAGTGGTGCTTTCTACAATCCAAGGCCTCACGGAACCAAGGAAATGTGGAAAAAAAAATTTTTTTTAAATAGTCCGACCATGGCAACTGATCTGCTGTTTGCTGTTGCTTCGTTTCTAAAATGCCATCCTCCAGACCTCGGTAGACTGTGCCTCCCGCCTCCTCAGAAGGAGCAGTGCCCATGGGAGGATAACTGTTTGTTTGCATGGTGGGCTGAAGTGGGCCTGAAGGAGGCATAGACAGGTCCTGATATCAGGGAAGATCAATGTGGAGAAAGTACTAATCTGGGGGAAGGATGGAGCTTTCTTGATGCTTGGTCAAGCGCATAAAGAGGACTCATTCTTTGAATACCTTATCTACCTGACTCAAGAGGAGATCAAAGGATACGTACCTGACTCAAGAGGAGATCAAAGGACCTTTGGGCTTCTTTCTCCCACTTTCATCAGAGGTGCTCCTTGCAGTGGTTGGCCACATGGAGCCAGGCTTGCCTCCAGGTGACTTCCTGCATAGCAGCATGGAATAGCAGAGGTGTGACACGCTGACAGAGGGGGATGCGTCAGGGTTTGTCCACACTCAAATATGAGCCACTTGGGAGAAGATACTCTGGAAGACCAATACATGTTCTTCCTGTTTACTTCTACTCCTAGGTCTGGTCAACAGTCTATCCATGCCCACTGCTGCGCCTTTCTTTCCTCTTACCCAGGGCTTGTATACGAATGACAGCTGCGATATGCGGATTCTGTTGCTCAACCATCAGTTAGATATTTTCCTGAGATTTTTGTGTGTGTCCCAGAAAAATAATCTGTGAATCACTGGCCTTGCTCTTGCCTGTCTTTTGACGGTCTTCTCTGGCCGTCCTGGGCCGCAATTGAGGTTACTTGCTGCAGTGAAAACACAGTCTGATCAAGGTGTTCACTTCTCCAAGCGCCCTCTTGGCATCTCCAAGACCACGGTAGTTAGTACGTGGCTAGTACATGTGCAAAATGGAATCTTGTGGGTCAGCCAAAACCTCTTTTCATTAGTATGGATAAACGCCCAATCGAAAGAAACTCCCTTAGAAATAACATCATGCCCCACCCCCGCCCCCGAAAGCTAGTTATTTGTCAGAAACGATAACAAAGCACATACTTCCATTCTGTGGGAAGTAGTCATTGGTTTGCCTCGGTTCTGCAAGGGTGGGAAAGTAGGGCCCATTTTTGCGATGAGAGTGCACCTAGCACTTCTTTGCTTTGATAAGTTTACAACGACCTTCAGGAAGCTTCCTAATGGCTGGAGGAGAAAGCGGTACTGGGAAGGGTCTAGAATGCGTCGCGTGGTGAAAGAAGGAATTGACGCAGCAGGTCTCCTGAGAGACAGCATCTGTAATCCAGGGGCGCCACCGCCACAGGCAGGTTTGAAGGGCGGGTTGCTTCAGTGTGGAGAAATAGGGAAGGCTGGCTCTCTGGGAACTCAGTGACTCACACTCAAAGCAATCTAAATCCAGGGGTTTTTCTTTTTCTTCCTCCTTTGTCATTAGAAAATCAATAGCTCTCTTGATCTCAGAGTATTCGTTTTCACAATTCACTTTATGTTAAGCATCCCAGAAGAAGAAATATTTTAGATCTTAAGTACTAATCTCAGCCTAATATAATGTGAGCCCCCTTACTTCCACCTCTCTCTGACCCAGAAAGATCATGTCCCAAATGACAGCTGCTTTCAGGCTTTCGTCTGCTGCTATTACACACTCAGCCTTGGGAGTTCATTCCAGTAAGTTAGGTTTGGGGGTTTAAGAACTGTCTTATAGGGAGCCGTGGTCACACTGTGTGTTAGGTGTTGAGCTGCTGATGGTAGGGTCTGAGGTTCAAACTCATCAGCCACTCCACAGGGGAAAGATGAGGCGATCTGCTCTTGTAAAGATTTACAGCTTTGGAAACCCAAGGGTTGATATGAGTCAGCGTAGACTCAGTGGCAGTGGATCTTATATAATACATACACATTTACAGATACACACACTGTGTGTGTGCGCGTGTGTACATACTTCGGTATACATACACTATAGTGATTGGGGCAAGGAGATTGTTGTATAACAGATTATTGTTAGCCAGAAAGCCAAAGACTGTGAACTCCATCCCACTCAGGCTCGGCTTTACTGCGAGATTATTCTAATGGGGTCTCTAGAAAGAGATTAATGCTGAAGAGAGTCCTGAGCACCCTAATGAGCAATACCTGATGGAATGCTCACAGCAAACTGGTCAGAGTTCTCCCTGTGATTTAGAGATGAGGAAACGGAGGCCCGGACAGCTGACAACACGTGCTGCAGCTGTACTCTGCGTAGACAACTGATCAGGGACTCAAAGCTGAGTCTATTTGACCCTAAAATGATCTCTCCTTGGACTGATTTGTAGTTAGTTGCAAAATCGTTGGTGGTGACATGGTGACCAACGTGTACCTTTCCCCTGCTAACTTGTATTTCCTTTGTTGTTGCTGAAGACACCCAGAGTACAGTATACACTGTCGACAGCTTCACCATGCATAGTTTAAGGACAACGATCACGTTCTTCAAATTTTGTGTTGTTGCTCCTCACTCACTTAAACTCACTGTCCTCTAAGATTCCAAATATTCCCAGTTGCTACTATCAGTTTTATCTGATCTAAAAATAAACATGCAAAAATCATTTTGATACCAATGCACAGTGACTTCATATAGTTTTTTACTGCTGACCTTACAGGTCCCAACACAACAAGATACATTTGAATTATGTTGTTAGTGAAACATTAACGATATCATGGACTGCCAGAAAAAGGAATACTCTGTCTGGGAATGCTTCTTAGATTCAAAAGTGGTGAGATGTCATCTCATGTACTTGGGGCAGGTCACCAGGAGGGACCAGTCCCAGGAGCTGCGCAGCATCACTCGGAGTTAACACCCACTTGATGGTCGGTGACAGCAACATGATCGCTCTAGTGTTCGTTGTTTGAGGATCCACCCCACTTTTTCCACAATGGCTGGACCATTTTGTGTTCCCAGCATCAGTAGATAAGGGTTCCAATTTCTCTACAGCCTCGCCAATATTTATTTTCTGTTTTTTAAATCTTAGTTCAATGTGTACCTTAATAAGCTGAATATTCCTTGGAGAAGCTCTTGAGCTTTGTTCTTACCGTGAAATATTAGTAAAGCAAATAGTAGGAATTCTTGCCAACCCCAAATTGGAATTATTCCTCTTATGTATTTTTCTTAAACATGGTTGATTAACCATTGTACTAATATTGAGTTGCCAAAGCATTCTGGTTACAAATATTGAAATACTATAAGCAAAATGTGTATTCTAGGCACTCAGCTTAGGATATCATTATACCACAGATTTCATTGTGTGTTATTTTGAATGAGACAGATACTTTACAAAAGTTTTCCATGAATTTTGGCTTCTTTACCATAATGCAAGTGACCTTCTTATTTAATCCTAACTGCTATTAACACCAAAAGAATGCTTTAATTCAATTTCTGGGTTTACTAACATAGTGAAGACAGAGACAGACTGGCAATCAAGATTTTAGAATTGAGTCGGTGCCCAGTAAATGCTATGCCAGGAATGAGAGGGTTAGTTCGCTTAGTCTATGTGAGGCCAGCTTGGAACACTTCCTTCCTCCTGTTCCCCCTTGGGGTTCTGCCTTGAACCCCTCACCATTTGAGTCCCGACCCACTGTTCTTGTTTGCTCCGAATACAGAGGAACCCCAAAATTGATGAATTACTTCATCCTGTGGGGCAAAAGAGGGGTCTGGGTGGCATAGTGGGCCACACCCAGAGCTGCTAACCACAAGGTCATTGGTTTGAACCTACCAGTTGTTCCTTGGGAGAACGATGACATTTTCTACTCTCATAAAATTTAAAGTCTCAGCAATCTACACTGTTTTAGAGGGTGACTCTGAGTTGAAATGGACTCCATAGCACTGGGTTAGATTTTTACAGTTGAAAAGGCCATTCGAAGCAGAACTGCATGCACATGGGGAACGTCTTACCATTAGCAATAGGGAGGGGAGTGGGCTCAGTGGCAGGGACCGAGTGAATAGTTTAGGATTTGATGAGCCCTGTGAGCTGGGAGAGGATTTTCGGGCTTCCTGCCTTTATCTTTCCTCTAGTCATATGGTCATTCTGGCCCAAAGCAGTTTCGGCGACCAGACACCTATGTTAGCAATCCTTGTCCATCTCCTCCTCTCTCGGTGCCCAGGGGAGATTTCTTCTTTCTGTCTCACTGTATTCACTGTCTGCAATGGTCCCCATCCACAAACGCAATCATTGCAAAGGGTTGTGGATGCCGAAAGCCATGAATGTTTTGCCCGACAAAACTTGAACGGCACACATATGCAAAATCTCTGTTATCACCTCACCTTCATCTAAGAAAACAAAGATCTTTGGGCCAAATGTCTACTTTTGCATGTGTAAGAACTAAGAACAGCTTTTACATTTTTCAACAGTTGGTGGGGGTGGGGGAGGTGATCAAACAGAAAAATATTTTGTGAGGCATAAGTTGGCTGTTGTTGGTTGCCTTTGAGTAATTCTGACTCAGTGGCCCCGGGTGTGCACTGCCCCACGGGGTTTCTACGGAGTGACCTTTTTGGAGGAGGTTGACGCGAATGTTTTCCGAGTGCTTCTGGGTGGCTTTGGACCACTAACCTGTCAGTCCAGCACTGCACCATTTGCACCAATTCAGTGCCGATAAAGTCCCTTTAGAACACAGCCACTCTACTCGCTTACACATGCCGATGACTGCTTTTGCACCCTAAGAGTGGCTTAGCAGTGACAAAGGCATGCCAAACCTAAAATATATGCTCTCTGACCTGTTACAGATTTGTTAAAAATTGCTGACGGCTGATTTAGTCATTCATCTGACATCAACACAAAAAGCTACCTTGAAATCATTGGTAAGCAGATTCATGGCCTTATTTTCCTTGTAGGCATTTGCTTTCTCTCCTGCCTCTTTGATTAATGGCCTTATGGGATATGAATTCTGGGCAACCAAGATCATATTTGTCTCTGTTCCTGCTGTGTAATGACTGTGCATCACCAATGCCCTTCATGGGAACAGGGCAATATAAATAGAAGCAGACAATTGGATGTTGGTGCCATTATTAATTTTGTAATATAATTTTCCCACTCTTTATATATCTCAATAACGAAGTTTGAAAACCATTGTGGTTACAAAAGAAAGCAAGACAAACACATATAGTTTTTATCTGTTAGCAAAATGCACACCAATGAAGGTCTAAACAATCTTTCTTACAGCTACTGAATGCGAAACCCAGCCCTCCTACACCTCATTGTATTGACTGCTCCTTGAGAATAAGCTGCCACACAAATGGCATTATGAGGAACATGCTGATCAACTTTAGATTGGGCCTCTTCTTTCAACTCATCTCCCTAGAAAAGAAGTATACTGGAATTCAGTTAATGAAATTAAGCTTAATAAGGAAATGAAAATGAGGAGCTGATCCCAAGGGCTCAAGCAGAAAGAAAATGTTTTGACAAGGATGATGGCAACATATGTACAAATGTGCTTGACATAGTGGATGTATGGATTGTTATAAGATCTATAAAAGCCCCCAATGAAATGATTTTTCAAAAAGAAAAGGAAAGAAATTAAGCCTAATCTATCCATTTTCTTTATTAGTTGGTAATGAAATTAAAGTAATCTTGAGAAAAAACTTTCCATCGATTTCACAAGAGAAGATGGGGATCTTGAATGAAACGGAGTTAATAATCAATGTATCTAATACCTTTAGATTCTCATCTCCCAGGAGTGGTCACACGCTCATACATTTATGTTCTGGGCAGACTTTTTTCCAGACACAGTGCCCTTTTCAACATAGGACCTGCTTAGGTGGTAAGATGTCTGTGATGGAGAAGGCAGTGCCCTTACTCGTCACCGTCAGTGATTTGGCACGTGAGTTAGAGGGAACAGATTTTTGACACCGCACAAAGCTCATTTTGCACAACTAGGTTTTGATCCTTATAACCATCCCTTTTGGAGGTGAGAGGATTATATTCTTTTGAATATGTTTCCCAAAGAGGCAGATGTTCATAAAGTTGTATTCCAGGCAACACCAAAGAAGCCATATTGTTTTAGAGAGCAACACAAACTTATGATCTCAGTCATTTTCACATGTGGAAACTCACTGGGAAAAGATGCTCAGAGGTGTGAAATTAAAGAGAATTAAAAGATTAATATTATAGATTTTAAATGCTTGTAAACTTCGTGCTAGCATTTACTTTCATTGATCCTCAAGACCCAGTCCTGGACAGCCTATATTCCATGTGGCTGAGCATCTGATTCATTTATTTCCTGAAGTAGAGTATAGGGGTATTCATCATAATAGCTATCAGGTTTTCCTTAATTTGGTTTGGTACTTTTGTCCTCATCTTTCTGCTATTTTTTTTTCCTCCAGGAAAGTTTGTAGAATTGTAACCAGGTTGTAACATAATGTAGTGAAGTCAAATTCCAGCCTGGGAAATATTTATTGATGTGATAGATAACATGTGCAAGATTCCCTCTGTATTTCATAGACTGAATCCAGCAGGACAAATTGGTACTTCCTGTGTATGCCCAGACTCCTGTCCTAGGATAACTGATATATGTTAAGGACAACACAACTATTGCTGAGTTGTATCCAAAAAACGGCAGGGGGGAGGGGGGCATCACAGCAAACCCTTATAAAAAGCTCTTTCTTTTTCTCCCCCTTTCCCTCTTCTGTGTTCCCTTCCATCCTTGAAGCTTCCATCTTAATTGTTAAGAGCTTGACTGTCCTCCCCCTGCAGGTGGTGCAGTGATTAAGCATTGGGCTGCTAACCAGCAAGGCAGTCTCTCAAACCCATGAGCCTCTCTGTGAGAGAAGGACAGGGCATTACTGCTTTCTAAAAGTGGGGAAAGCTATGGTGAAGTTCTACTCTAGCCTACGGTAGAGCTATCATTTGGCATCTGCTCAACAGCACTGGGTTGCATCTGCCCTCTGAAAAATGTCGTGCTATTGTTTACTGACTCTTCTACTCCCTGAGATCTACTGATGAGAGCATTATAGAACTTCCTTGTAAGATGTTGAACTACCTTACAAGAAGCAAAAACAAGAAACTCCATTTCAGAGAAGAAATAATGTGTGACATTTCAGCCCAGCTAAAAAGTTGAGACACTGTCAAGAGCCACCCCAGAAAGTCTGGAAAACCCTAGTAAAACCAGAATGACGGACATTGAGTTAGTTTATTGTGCCAACCTGGCCGATGAACACATGTGGGATTAATTGAAGGGTGAAGGGATAAATGGCTCAATGAGTCATGCCTTTCTAGTTTTCGGGTCTCTTGCTTTGTGATGGTTGCACCAGGGCACAACTGCCTTAGCAGTTCCCTGCTTCAGCTTGCAAGGCTCACTTCCTGCAAGACATCCCTAGGAGAAGCCACATGGACCTACCCTGATGTAGCCCTGGGTACTGGAGCACGTGTGTGGAGACCCCTGCCAGCGCTGAGATGTTTAACACTCACTGATTTGGCCTTCCTCCTGCAGTCGGTATCGTCGTGTCTGTTTTGTGAGATGGAGGAGGACTTTTTGGATTGGTGTTGGAAATATGGGTTAATGGGTTAAGGTTGGACTTACGGGCTTGGGCAGCACTGGGTTGGGATATTTTCTTGAGGCACCCTTAACCTTTACATAAGACCCTCTTATACATGCGTTTCTGTGGATTTGTTTCTCTAAAGTACCCAGACTAATACAGACATCAAGGAGCCAGTTGAACTGCTGATATAAACCCGGGTAGAGAGACTGAGAATTCAGAGAGCTCGGAACCAAGGAGACATCCACTCCTGCTCTCTCCAACTCTACCTGGGGTGAGTACACAGAGGAAGGCCATGCTTATTGGGACTATGATGCTGAAATAATAATGTTCTGTGTTGCCCCTATACCTGATATGTGTTTGAAATGGTATTATAGTTTGAGTTTACGTTAGGATTGTGAAGTTGTTTGATGTGTGTTTGCAGTGATTAAACAGCATTTGAAAATATCAAAGAGCACCGCTCATGACATCTACTCCCCAGATACAGAGACTGGTGACTGAGCCAACTTTTTAAATACGGTTCGTCACGTGTGGATTGGAGAGGGAGCAGAAAGCACTCCGTGGCAGTGTCAATGTGGGGAGAGAAACCTGCATGGCAGCTGCTCTCCCTGAGCACATTGAAGGGATTTTAAATGAAACAAACTGGTTGCTTTGATGAAACGGTGACAGATGATGTAGCATGAAAAGGGAGGAGAGTGCAGGGCTCCCAAAGTCACAGAAGTGGTGAGGTTCGTTTGTTTGCACTTTTCCCTTGGGTGTGACAGCCTCATATTTGGAATGTTTTGCGTAATTACAGATGTGGAACACTTTTGTATATTAAAGTCTGCTGTGAGTTTTGCAGGCATCTCTGCGAAAATCCATTCTTTATTTTCTAACAAGATAAGAGTAGGTACTTTCTAGAACCTTCCTGGTGGAAAGAGGAGTAAAAAGAGCCTGTTATACTAGGCAGAGCTCTCTGAAGGTGGTGTGTATAGAATTATACACAGGACATCTACTTCCATGTCTGTTATGGGGCCCTCATGGGGCCCTCGATGTGAACCCACCAGTTGCTCTCAGGGGAAAGGCTGTGGCAATCCGCTCCTGTGAAGATCCATAGCCGTGGGGGCCATTGTGAGTGGGAATTGACTCGAGGACAGTGAATTTGGTTTGGGTGCAATAAAATGTGGTTTAATGTCTATGACAAGATAGTCTTGGAAGCAAATGACAATCTCATCGATCTTAAAAATAAGTCAATTGTTTCTTTATCTAAATTCTGAGCACAAGGTGTTTTTTTTATTATTATTAAAGTAGCCCCGTGGTATGTCAGTCGTCTGTTGTTTACTCCAAACCATATAAAACCAGCAGACAAAGGCCCTTTCATGAATAAGATGTGTGAAATAAAAGTAAAAACCATGATTATATAGTTCAGGTAATGAAAATTTCTTAGGAGTCTATGTTTGTTTGTCAGGAGGCCCAAGGATACTTTTCTTTTTTAAACATTTTATTAGGGGCTCATACAACTCTTATCACAATCCATACATATACATACATCAATTGTATAAAGCACATCTGTACATTCTTTGCCCTAATCATTTTCTTTTTTTTTCTTTTCCTTTTTTACATTTTATTAAGGGCTCATACAACTCTTATCCCAATCCATTCATATACATACATCAATTGTATAAAGCACATCCGCACATTCCCTGCCCCAATCATTCTCAAAGCATTTGCTCTCTACTTAAGCCCTTTGCATCAGGTCCTCTTTTTTTCCCCCTCCCTCTCGGCTTCCCCCTGCCTCATGTGCCCTTGGTAATTTTTTTTCTTTTAAATCTTTTTATTAGGGGTTCATACAGCACTTATCACAATACATACATACATCAATTGTGTAAAGCACATCTGTACATTCTTTGCCCTAATCATTTTCTTTTTTTACATTTTATTAGGGACTCATACAACTCTTACCACAATCCATACATATACATACATCAATTGTATAAAGCACATCCATACATTCCCTGCCCAATCATTCTCAAAGCATTTGCTCTCCACTTAAGCCCTTTGCATCAGGTCCTCTTCCCCCCCCCCCGCTCCCCCCTCCCTAATGTGCCCTTGGTAATTTATACATTGTTATTTTGTCATTTCTTGCCCTATCCGGAGTCTCCCTTCCCCCCTTCTCTGCCGTCCATCTCCCATGGAGGAGGTCACATGTGGATCCTTGTAATCAGTTCCCCCTTTCCAACCCACTCACCCTCCACTCTCCCAGCATCACCCCTCACACCCTTGGTCCTGAAGGTATCATCCACCCTGGATTCCCTGTGTCTCCAGCCCCCATATGCACCAGTGTACAACCTCTGCCCTATCCAGCCCTGCAAGGTAGAATTCGGATCATGGTAGTTGGGGGGAGGAAGCATCCAGGATCTGGGGGAAAGCTGTGTTCTTCATTGGTACTACCTCGCACCCTGACTGACCCATCTCCTCTCCTAAACCCCTCTATGAGGGGCTCTCCAGTGGCCAACACTTGGGCCTTGGGTCTCCACTCTGCATTTCCCCCTTCATTCAATATGGTATATATATATATATATATATATATATATATATATATATATATATATATATATATACACACACACACATATATACATATATATACATATACATACACACATATATTTACATATACACATACAGTCACATTCATTCTGCTTTAAACACATGTCAATGTTAGGATAACACATTTGCTGGGGGAAGTTATTGAATCAATTTTCCTACAGACAACAATATTGGTTCCCAGTTCATCATGAGAAAAGATTCCCCTTTGAATATTGCAAAGCTGGGAAACTCATGATTAGCCTAGCTGTTTTACTAAGAAAGGAATGAAGATGTTCAGGGAAACACTTCTGTCTTTTGAAAGGCCCAAGCCCATCTGCTTGTAACATCCACATGAGATTGTTAACCACTGAGCTGCCAGCATAAATCCTATGGAAGGATCATTGTTTCACGATCTTATTTATGTGCCATGAATATGTTTGGTCTGTTTATGTACATAACAAAATGAGCTGAGGTTTAACCTATCAATTTCTGTACTTAAACTGCATGAAGACTAAGATATACTTGCTGTGTTTGTGGGAGGAGAATACTATGGTGTGTTGTTGTTGTAATGAGGCACTGCTGCGTCAGTCCCAATGCTTAGAGAGCTTGTGTACAACAGAAGGCCACACTGTCCCACCCCTTGCCAGCCTCACAACGGTTGCTGAGTTTGAGCCTATGGTTGCAACCAGAGTGTCAATCCATCTTGTTGAGCGTCTTCCTGTTTTTCACTGACATTCTACTTGACCAGGCATGATGGTCAAGGTCGGTCATGAGGGTCCTTCTCCAGGGAATGGTCCCTCCTGATAGCATGGCCAAAGTACAGGAGATGAGCAAGTCTACTTTGGAAGAAGCACAGCTGCCTGTTCGCACAGACATGTTCCTCTCAAATTCAGTTAGGACACACCACTTGGTTACTTTGAATCTCCACTTTTCTTTTCCATAAGATGAGTAGAATACTATGTAACACAAAGTGTTGTAAGAATCGACAGAAACCAGAAGTTGATTTGGACACATGGTGACCCTGTGTCTTTCACAGGAGAATGGGGCTCCATAAAGTTTTCAGTGGTTGTGACCTTCTGAAGGTAGATTGTCAGAATTTTCTTTCAAGTTGCCTCTGAATAGATGCAAAATTCTAACCCTTTTGGTTATAGCTGAACCATGAGCTGTTTACACCACTCCAGAACCCCAAGAATTAAGAAACACTATAAATAGTTCCTACCATATAAACACACAGCATTCATGTACCCGTGGTCATTTGCAAATCTGGAAGCACTGAGGAATGGCATTTCTAACAGGAGCAAGAGCTTATGTAAACTTTCCAGTGATTTTCAAATTATATGAAGTACCTAGATCCGTTGTCTATGCAAGCTTTCCCAGTACGCTGGCCATTGCCCAGTGTCAGATCCTGGTGCTTTCTCCCGGGACCGCGTTAGCCTCACAGGCAGCGTCACCTGCTCCTCTGCAGCACAGAGGGAAAATGACCTGGGTTTGAATTGGCATGAAGGCTTCCTTAAAGTGGGACTACTATTGTACCTATGCTTTACAGTGACCGGTAGGTGAATTACGGAAGTTAGTGGATATAAAAAACCTAGCATAGGATCTGACACATTGTGGATTCCCCACCGACTTCCTTATTGATGTGTAGAACACATCCGCAAGTGGTTCATAGTAAAAGATGTATTAATATGAGAAGAAAACTGGAATTGAAAATGAAACACTATTGAAAAGGGTGAAGGTAACTGATTACATATCCCTCTAGGGCCATGTTTCCTCATTTGGAAGAGGTGACCTTTCTGGACACGTCTGGCCCTTCCAAGTCAACAAAGAACTAGACACACCTGAAATTGTAGTTTGATGGGCCTTTGGTGAGCCTGTGACTGGTTGAACCGCAGTCTTCAAGTTATATACAATTCTTAATCTCCTAAAGGGAGTTAAGTTGGAAGGTAATTGTGAAAAAATATCAGAGTCCTCTTTATTATGGATGAGGGATCCCCAACACTCAAATGGGTCCTCAGGAGTGATTTTGCAATTGTGGAAAATATTAAAGACAGACAGACAGCGAGGAACAGAGGCTCCTCGTCCCATGTCAGGACAGAGAGAGAATGCAGTTTCTGATGGGGCTATATAGTGGGGTTTACAGATCTTTCCTAGGGCATGCATGTCAGGCAGCTAACATCAGACATAATCAAGAGGTAATATCATAAACAGGTAACAAAATAGCTAAGCAATAAGATGAGTTAGAGTCTTGACTTAGTGTTAGTTGACCTCAAACTCCTGTGAGCCCTCCCCAGGGGGCTGCTACATTTATGGTAGGTCGGCTATAGAACCATGTTGGTTTTATACAGAAAAACTTTAGGCAAGATATGAAAAAATAGTAATTTATAAATTATCAAGGGTACATGAGGGAGGGGAAAAATGACAAACTGATACCAAGGGTTCAAGTACAAAGCAAATGTTGTGAGAATGATGAGGGCAACAAATGTACAAATGTGCTTGACATACAATGGATGTGTGTGTGGATTGTGATACGAGTTGTACGAGCCCCAATAAAATGATTAAAAACCAACAACAACAAACCCTTTAGACATTGTGAAGTAGCCATACACAGAAGTGATTCATCTTATATTGTAGCTCCTTTATGACAGTTCCTTTATGAGAGGATAGTGGAGGGACTGCATCCAGTCATGAGAATGTATATTAAGATTTATTTTTATCTCACAACCGTGGCAGCCTTCCTCCACCGGAGTCAGCTGTCCAGACCCGCGGTTATGCACATTCAGCTTTATTACATTCTCATCCATTCCGCAGGTTCCAACGTTATGCTTTTAGCATTGTTTCTCAGGAGAAACTTACTGTACAAGCTAAGGCTCATAGGTGACTAAACGGTGTGTGTGTGCATTCATGTGCATTTGCATTGGAAGGAGTTACTTCATGATTTGACAAAGAATAACAAAACAAGAGAAAACCCCAGAAAGCAGAGAGCATGATAATCCCACAATAAGAGTCCCTCAAATGTCCAGTGAAGGTTCATATTCCATAATCCATTGCATTCCAAGGATGAAGAATATGAAAGTTGTGTGTTCCCTTCTCCTGCTCCCTGCCAACACCGCTTCAGGCGTCTCTGTGTGCACACTCGTTACCCGCCTCCTTTTCAAGCTGAGTTCTCCGGACTCCGTTCTCCCACCACCCACCCACCCACCCACGTCAAAGCAGCACTCTGACCCAGCCGAGCTCCCACCCGCCTATTCCCTGACTTCCTGACCTTTTCATCGCAACCGAGGCAGTTGCGCAAGAATCTCATATCCCTTAAAAACAAAACAAAAAACTACGCCCTTATCTGACACACTTATCATTTGCTTTTTCCATTTTTTCAAATTTGTGTAGTTATTTGTACATTTCCAATTCTTATTCACTTAATTTTTTTAATAAGCCATTTTATTGGGGACTCTTACAGCTCCATTTTGTTTTTCTTTTTAATCATTTTATTGGGGGCTCTTACAGCGCTTACAACAATCCATACATCAGTTGTATTAAGTACATTTGTACATATGTTGCCATCATCATTTCCAAAACAGTCTTTCTCTAGTTGAGCCCTGGCTATCAGTTATCAGTTCCACTTTTCCCCCTCCCTCCCCCACTCTCCTACTCTCGTAAACCCTTGATAATTTATAAATTATTTTTATATTTTACCCCATCCACTATCTCCCTTCACCCATGTCTGATGTTGTTTCCGCCCCCCAGGGGATGGGGGGGGTTGTACTTCAATCATTGCAATTGGTACCCCCTCTCTCCCCCTTCTCCTCCACCTTCCCTCTCATAGTATTGGTGCTCTCATTATTGGTCCTGAGGGGTTTATCTGTCCTGGATTCTGTGTGTCAAGAGCTCTTATCTGTACCAGTGTACATGCTCTGGGTTAGCCAGATTTGTAAGGTAGAACTGGGTCATGATAATAGTGGTGAGGAAGCATTAAAGAACTAGAGGAATAGTGTGTATTTCCTCGGTGCTTTATTGCACCCTGGCTGGCTCTTCCCTTCCTTGTGACCTTTCTGTAGTAACCTACTAACTTCTCTAATAAACCAACTCAATTATGAGCATTGTCTGTGAGTTCTGTGGGGTGGTTCTGTTCAATAATTGCAAAGACGTATGGAACCCAACATAGATGTAGAGTAGTGTAGGAGGAATGGCTTGTGTTTGTCTTTGCCAATTGTTGTTATGTTTGTGTCCATTGTTGCAGCTTCTGTGTTTCTCAATCTAACTGAGAGTCTTCCTGCACCAGCTAACCAAACAACAGCAATCTGTAAGGACGATCAGAATGTTCCTTAGAAATGAAGTTGGCACGACTTCTCATATACTCTGGACATGTTCTAAGGTGAGTTCAATCCCTGGAAAAAGAACATCATGTTTGTACAAGAGAGAGATGGTGGAAGAGAAGAAGCTTCTCATGGTAAGATGAGTTAGCAGTGTTTTATTCTGTTATGTCTAAGATTACTATGAAGCAGAAACAACATAAAGGCACCTAACAATAATAGCAGCGCACTAGGAAGGGACGTGCAGAGGATCGTAAGTATGAATGGGAGTGTTAATCACAGAGAATCCCTCCTCCTTCATAGAAGTGGTCAATAGATATTGCCTACAATGGAAAAAAGAACAGCCCCAAGCAATACCTCATGTCGAGATATGAAGAATGGAAAGATAAAAGAAACCAGAGTGAATCATCTTTTCTAGTCCGGGTTGACTAGAGAAACAAATTCATATGTTTATAAGAAAGAGATTTGCCAGGGGCTTACATGGAGAGCAAATGTTTTGAGAATGATGAGGGTAACGAATGTACAAATGTGCTTTACACAATTGATGTATGTATGGATTGTGATGAGTTGTATGAGTCCCCAATAAAATGATTTTTAAAAAACAGCTTTATATACAAGAGCAATTGAATATTGAGAAAACATCCCAGCCCAGCCCAGGTCAAGTCTATCAATCCGATACCAATCACTGGCCAGTGGGTGGAAAGCCTTGTGGATCCAGTGGTGATAGAAGCATCTCGATGCTCACATGGGTCTCCATGTGGCTCCTCCAGGTCCAGGGCTCTGGCTGCATCAGTGTAGCTCCATTGGCCTCATCGTCAGTAATGTCTCAAGGGAGTTGGTATGTCTGACGTCCAGTGAGCTCTTTATCTCCATGGCACCTCCAAATGAGGTCATCATACTGCAACCTGATTGAGAGGCTAAACTCCACCCCTCCACAAGTTGACACCAGGTTATATAATTACCACATCATCCACTGATGCCACAAGATGGAAAGCTGGGAGACAGCTTCATTTTGTTATAAGCTTGGAGAGTTTTGATTCTTTAAATTGCTTATACTTCTATATAGTATGTTACATATTTAGATCTATAACATAGACTTAGGGTACTATGTGGGAGAAAGAGATGGTTGCAATCTCAGACTTACAGGAGCAGTGAAGTTGTTGGGTTTTTTGTTGTTGTTTAATTTGTAGTGGTACTATGCATATGCCAAATCCATCCTGCCACCACTGAGTCCAGTCTGACAGCTGGTGCTGCCACGTACTACATAATAACCCTGTTCCAACGGGCTTTCTGGGCGGTGATCTTTATTTTTTTCCCTTTTCTTTTTAAAATCATTTTATTGGGGGCTCTTACAACTGTTATCACACTCCATCCATCCATTTGCTGCCATCATCATTCTCAAAACATTTTCTTTCTACTTGAACCCTCGGTATCAGCTCCTCATTTTTAAAGAAGATTTCCAGATCTATTCTGCAGTGAAGCTGCTGGGTTGATTTGAACTTTTGCTTAGCAAACAGTTGTCACCCAGGTACTTCTTATTTTTAATTTTCCTAAAAAAGAAAAGGAGGGGAGAGCCAAGAAACCCAGGGACAAGGAAGTAACAAAAGACCCAAAATTGATGAGGAGGAGGGCATAGAATGTCTTATCGGGTTGAATCAAGTGAAATCAAGCCAAAAGGAATTACTGAGAGCCAAATGAAGGTCCAACATGAAAGTGGGACAGGGAAGAAATAAAAGGAAATAAAAGAATTAGGAGGCAAAAGACACGTGTAGAGGTATAAGCGTAGATCTTTATATATGTAAATATATTAATATAATGATAGGGGGTAGGGATAAAGGTATATGTCCATATATTTATATTTTAAGTATTACGTTAGCAGGCAGACATTGGGCCTCTACTCAAATCCTCTCTCAATGCAAGGAACACTTTGGGCTAATCTGGCATTCTGTGATGATCACCTTCCTGACACGATTGCTGAAGTCAAAATGGGTGCAATAAGCAAATGTGGTGAAGAAAGCTGATCATGCCTGGCTATGAAAAGAGTTAGCATCTGTGGTCTTCAATGCTTGAAATTAAACAAGTGCCCATCGAGCAGGGAAGCAACAAAGTCCACATGGTAGAAACACACCAGCCTGTGTAGTCTTGAGATGTTAACGGGTTTCAGGTATCATGTATCAGAAGACCCCAAACAAACAATTTTATTGAGGTTAACAGGGGGAGTCAGAATGGAAACCCAAAGCCCATCTGTAGAATATTGGACATTCCCTCACAGAAAGGTCACAAGGAAGGGACAAGTCAGCCAGGGTGCAGAGTTACACTGACAAAACACACAACATTCCTCTAGTTCTTCAATGCTTCTGCCCCCTAAACACCCCCCATCATTACTCCAGTTCTACCTTACAAATCTGGCTAGACCAGAGTATGTACATTGATACATACTCTTGAAACACAGAATCCAGGATACATAAACCCCTCAGAAATAGTAATGGGAGTAGCAATACCGTGAGGGTAGAGGGAAGGTGGGGGGAGAAGGGAGAAAAAGGGGGAACCGATCACAGTGATCAATATACACCCCCCTCACCCCAGTAGGGGGCAAATAACAAAAATGTGGGTGAAGAGAGAAAGGGAACGGTATAAAATATGAAAATAACAATAATTATATATAATTTATCCAGGGTTCACAAGGCAGGGAGGGTTGGCGAGAGAGGGGCAAAAGAGGAGCTAATACCAAGGGTTCAAGTAGCAAAAAATGTTTTGAAAATGATGATGGCAACATATGCACACATGCGATTGATATAATTGATGTATAAGAAGATCCCGCACTAAAATTATTTTGAGAGAGAGAAAGACAGAGAGAGCTAAGCAGCACATTGCATTGAGTCAATCTCCTGGACAAGATCTCTTTAGAGTATTGAAAAACGAGGTACACCTGACCCAAGTCGTAGTATGTTCAGTCACTTCATATGAATGTGAAAGTTTGATGTTGCATAAGGAAGACTGTAGACAACCTGATGCCTTTAAGCTATGGTGTTGGTGAAGAATATTGAAAAGAACAAGTAGAGGAAGGCCAGCCAGAATGCTCCCAGAAGCACGAATGGCGAGACTTCATCTCTCGTACTTTGGACATGTCACCCAGAAAGAGCAGTCCCTGGAGAAGGACACGATGCTTCACACAGCGGCGGTGCACTGACAAAGAGGAAGGCCCTGAGGAGAGAGAGTGGCACAGTGCAACAATGTGCTCAACCATGACAAAGGTGAGGATGACACAAGACCAGACAGTGTTTCATTCTACTGTGCATGGAGTTGCTGTGGGTCAGAACTGACTTGATGGGACCAAACAGTAACAACAAAGTAATGATGAGTTAAATAAAATCTTTGGACACATGTTCATTTGGTATCTGTATGAGTCACAATTTAAAAAATACATTTTACAATTACCTATAAATAGTGCCTACAACTTGTTGAATGATAATCTCAGACTTTAAAAAAAGAGTTTTAGTGAATGGTCTGAATAGGACACACTGAAGCAGCCCTGAAACTACCATCCATTGCACGGCACATTAGGATTATTGTTATTTATGGTTAATAAGACATATGAGTCATTCAGGACTATATTTGGGACTTCCATCCTTCTAGCATGCTTGACTTTCAGGGTCATTGTGCTAAGACTTGTAAAGTCTTTTAACAACTCATCTCCCATGAGGCAGAGAACAAAGGCACATATTTTTGAAGTATGGAGGGAGTCATATGGGTCCCGCGTGGAGCTCTGGGCATGTGGAATCAGATGTGGGAATTGTTTTCAGGATTATGACAAGGAAGCCTTGGCAGAGTAATAAAAGAAGGAAAATTACATTTTGAACACCCTTTCAATCTTTATCAAATTATAACTATTACAGCGATCATTTAACCATAAAAGAGTTTACCTTAATTGGATCTACTACCTTCTGGAAGATGACAGCATAAATTATGAAAAGCTACTACAGGAAAGCAGGCTAATTTAGGGCTGGTTACAGTACAAGCCCTAATTAGTACTAAGAACAGCACGCGCTAGTGGCATTCCTTAGCTTATGGCAAAGTTTGTCAAGAAATCCAAGCCTATGAAGGTCATGTGCAGAGTAAGGTCTTACTTGACTTGCTTTAATGAGTAAAGCCAAGACGTTTTGTAATCAACACATGAATTATATGCAAATGTATGTGGTTAAAGCTGCTAAAAAAACAAGAGGTTTCCTTAATGAAATTAAGCATTCTGCCTCCTTACATTTTGATTACATTATTCATTTGCTTCACAGAACAAATGTAAAATCTCTAATTATCAGCATATGAACTAGCGAGGTTTTGCCATCTTCCAGAACTCCAGATGCAGGACTAATCAAGTAAAGTAAGAGGATGTGGAGTTTCCCCGGAGTTTTTCTCTTCTTTGTAAACTTTTCTTTTTGTTTCTCTCTGGTTTGAAGATGTAATCACTGACGTTTAGCCTTTATATGTCTGTTGTTTTTATTTTCTGCTGAGTGACCTTGGATGTTGCTGATATTTACACCTAGCAGCATGAAACATTGCATGGTCCTCTGTCCTCTCTGGACTTGTTGGTACTGTAGGGATCATTATTGCAGCTAGTGCATCTCACGAAGGGTTTCTCTGTTTTGTGTGGAGCTCTGGTGGCAAAGTGTTTACATCTTGGGCAAGGTCAACAGTAGTTCAAAACCACCAGCTGCTCCTTGGGAGAAAGATGAGGTTTTCTACTTCTGTAAAGAGTTACAGCCCCAGAAACCCCCAAGGGGGCAGTTCTGCCCTGCCCGACAGGGTCGCCATGAATTGGATGGCAGTGAGTGTGGTTTTTGGTTTCCTATGGTACAAGCATGATGCCCTTCTCTAGCAATTGGTCTTTCTTAGTCACATGTCCAAAGTAAGCATCATGAAGTCATTCCTGGAGAGGAGATTTCTGGCTCTACTTCTTCCAGAGTAGAGTTCTTCATTCTCCTGGCAGTCCATGATAAATTCAATGCTCTTGGCCAACGGTGCATTTAAATGGATCTTTGGATTTCTTTTTTTATCATCAAACTTTCACACCCAGATAAGGTGATTGAAAATACCACAGCTTGGGCCACCTTGACCATCAAATTGGCATTGTTGGGTTTTGTTTAGAATTTTAAGGACATCTTTGCAGCAGTTCCCCCAACAATACATCAGTTGGTTTCTTTATTTTGCTGACACAAGTAGGATAAAATCTTTGACAGCTTTAACGTCTTCCTCTATTATCATGATCCGGCTTACTGGCCAAATGGTAAGACTTCTTGTATTATATGTGTCCAGGCGCAATCCATACTGAGAGCTGACGCCGTTGACCTTTGATAGTAAGCGTAGTAAGTCACCTGCACTTTTAGCATCCAGATTGTGCATTTGCATATTGCAGGTGGTTATTGCGTCCTCACCAATTGCATGCTGTATTGCTTATTCGAGTCCAGCTTCTGGAGTTGTTTGTTCAGCACATCGATTGAATAATTAAGGTGAAATGCTATAACTCTGTCACACACTTCTGATTTTAAACCAGACAATATTACCTTGTATATTATTTTAAAAATTTTAAAAGCCTCTTGATAACATTTCTCTGTGCGCACAATTTGGTGTTCTAGAAGGCCCATGCTGTGTAGTGTTATTTATACTTTGTTATGATTCATGTAGTTGAATGCCAATGAAACACACATAAACATCTTTCTGGTAGTTTCTGCTTTCAGTCAAGATCCCTGTGGTATCAGCAATGATATACCTCATTCCACATTCTGTTCTGAATCTACATTGAACTTCTGGAAATTCTCTGTTGTGGACTACAATAACCTTTTTTTAAAAAAAATTTCTTCTTGGAGGGTGGGGAGAGGGAGGGGACTTGGGGAGCAAACAATAAATGTGGGAGGTGGCAGGAAGCATTAAAACTAATTGTGAGGGTGTATATACAAGTGGATACCGCTGCTCTCCCCCCAACACCAGAATTGTGCTGGGTGCAGCAGAGCTTTGACAATACGCTTTTTCCCTGCTAGGCGAGCATTGAGCATCTCACTGTGAGTTAGTGCACCCAGTGGCATTGCCTGGGAAGGTTTTCCTAGTCACAGTGAATTTTTTTCATAAAAGCAGTTTCGCTTTAACCTTGTTTTTGTGATGGCCAGTTTAAGAGAACCACGTGCAGCTGTGAAATTCTGTTTCCGGCTCATGAAAAATGAGGTAGAAACGGTTGTGATGTTGAACACAGCTTACCAGGACAGCGCTGTGGGGAAATCCCAACTGTATGACTGGTTTTCTTGCTTCAACAAAGATGAAATGTCCATTGGAAACAAACCTCATTTTGGGTGTCCATCGATGCCCTAAATGGATAACAGTGTCGACCGGAAGTGCATTTGGAGTTTGTTCCACCAAGTCAGATTGCTAATCAAGCTTTCTATTTAAAGGTTCTGAAAAAACTCCCCAACAGTTTCAGTGTATGACAAAAAAAAAAGGCCTGATTTGTGGCAGACAGGAGACTGATTTCAACACCAAGACAACACACCTGCTCACACAGCCATCTCAGTGCACCAGTTTGGGGCAAAAACAGCATGCCTCCCTTGTCCCACACACCTGACTCACCTGATATTGCTCCATGTGACTTTTTTGTTTGTTTGTTTCTGTGAATGAAGAGGGACACAAAAGGACAGCAATTTGATGTCATAGAAGAGGTGAAGAAAAGCATGAGGGATGTGCTGTCAGTCATCCAAACAGATGAGTTTGAAAACTATTTCCAAGACTGGAATTGCAGAATTGATGAATGCATTAAGTGTATGAAGAATACTTTGAAGGTGATAAAGTTGTTTAATAAAAAAATTTGAATACATAACTTTGAAAGATATTCCATTTATTTTTGAGTACCCCCTTGTACGACTCTTTTAAAAAGTCATTTAACTATGGAAGTGTATGATATGTGAATATTATATCAAGCTAAAACTAAAACAAAAAGCAATCAACATTGACCTATAGTCACCATGGGTGAAGGAGGAAGAGTTGCAGTTTAGCGGGCTTTGAGTTTATGTTAATGATGGTGGAATAATTTGGAAAGGAATATCAATAATGGCTGTACAACATGCAGAGTCCGGGCAGTGAATTTTGCATGTAGAAGTTGTTAAATTGGGGAATGTTTTGGTGTGGATATTTTTGCCACATACAAAAATAGTAATTATTCTAATAGCGATGAGAACAAGGAAGAAGAGAAGGTTCTAAACTTGACTGTGTTAATGATTGCACAACTATTCTTAATATGACTGAGCTATTGAATTGTATGACAAAATGCCAATGAAACTGTTAAACAGTTTGCTTCAGAATTTTACTTGCATGTGATATTGCTTGATAATTTCCTAATTAGTTGTTTCCTTTGCTGCTTGACTGGCTCCTCATTTTTCTTATCAGCTTAAGAGTTACCTCTGTAGAGGGAAGGAGCCTTCTAGGTTATAAGATATGATAGCCCCTTAGGATCCTTGAGTTTCATAACATCTGCTTTTTTCATTCAAAGAAATTATAATTTGTAAGTATAATTTTAAAAATGTTTATTTTGTGTCTATGCGCTATGCTACATTTTGAACTCTACCAGGGGTAGAACTACATTTGTTTAATATACTATATTGCAAATCCAGGAAGAAGGCCTGGTGGTCTAGTGGGTTGCATATTGGGCTGCTAACCACAAGGTCTACAGTTTGAAGCTACCAGCTGCTCCAGAGGAAAAAGATGAGGCTTTCTGTTCTCATAAAGATTTTGTCCTTACAGGAGCAATTCTACCTTGTCCTAGGGGATATGAGTAGGAATTGATTCTACTGTGGTAAGTGAAGCACTTAATAAACCACTGCCATGGAGGTGATTCTGACTCATAGTGATCCTGTATGCTGTTTCCCAGACTGCAGATCTTTATGGGAGCAGATACCCTCCTCTTTTTTCTGGGTAGAAGCTGGTGGGGGCTGAAACACTGACCTTGCACTTAGCAGTACAGGGCTTACCTTGACAGCACCACCAAGGACCCTCAAAAAAAAACCTCAAACTCAATGCCATAAAGTTGATTCTGACTCATAGAGATACTATAGAACTGAGTAGAACTATTTTTGTAGGTTTCTGAATCTTTAGAGGAGTAGAAAGCCTCGTCTTTCTTCTGTAAAATGACTGGTAGTCTTGAACTGCTTACCTTGCCGTTAGCAACACAACTCATAACCCATTGGTGTTAGTCTGGGTAGACTAGAGAAACAAATTCATAGACACTTATATGTGTGTAGGAAAAATCTTTATATACAAGAACAATTGAATAGTAAGAAAACATCCCAGCCCAGTCCAGATCAAGTCCATAAGTCCAATATTAGCCCATATGTCCGATACCAATCTATAAAGTCCTCTACAGACTCATGAAATACATGCAGTGGCATCAAATGCAGAAAAATCACAGACCAGTGGGTTGGAAGTTCTGTGGATCCAGTGGTGGTGTAAGCATCTCAGCACTGGCAGAGGTCTCCACGTGACTTCTCCAGCTCAGGGCACTTGCATAGTTCCATGTGTCTTGTCAGCTGCAATGTCTCCCAGGGTGTGAGCTGAGAGATAGAGTGCCTCCCCACTCCAAGGAGGAATACAGGAGTCCTAAGAATCCACAGGAGAAGACCATGCCCACAGAGGCCCCATCGGCTATGACCTGATTGACATGCTAGACTCTACCCCTTCACTTTGAGTCTCTCAAATTGACAAATGATTATATAACTACCACACCATGATACCACCAAGATTTCACCCCAAGCACTTAGTAGGCATTTATTGATTACTAATTGAAGAGACAAAAGGACAAAGCTCTCTGAGCTAATAAGGTGCAGATTCTTATATTCAAACCTTGGACTTTGTGAAGAAAAACCGGTTACTTTTTAATTAATTCCTTCATATGAAGACTCTATGCATGTCCAAGTGTAACAGCTCTAGAAAGTTTTCCATGACTACTTTTTTTGGGGGAAGTAACTTGCTAGGCTTTTCTTCTAAGACACCATTGGGTAGACTCAAAACTTCAATTGTGCTGTTGGCATCACCCAGTGATTCTTATGCAGATAAAGTCTTTGTCTTTTCCCAGCGTCCTGGATTTGAACCTTTCTTTCAATAGCTCATTGTCCATGATTTTGCCCGTTTCATTCATGCTCTGACAGATTCATCTTGTCTTCTCAGCTCCTTTAGCTGCCTGCGAGTTACTGTTGGTAGGGGAGGGAAGAAGGTTGTGAGCTTTTCATTCTTGGAAACACTGTGTTATTCTGATCTCAGCAGACAACTGTTTTCAACCTGCTGTCTGTTAACTTGATTGGAACCGGCCCTGCTCTTGGGAGGGCAGGGCTCTCCGAGGTGACCCCTTGAGCAGCCAGGGTAACATAAAAGCACTTGGAGGATGTCAAGCTGTTAGAAAGTGGGAGAAGGATTCTAGTGGAGAGATAAAAGGGATACGAAGAGGGATGTTGACAAGCTAGAATGTAATTTTTTCATTTTGCTTTGCTACTTTCACACGAGGTTAAAATATCCCAGAAGGTTTAATAATAGGAAACACTGGGTTTTGTGCCAAGACAACCAAAAAGTCTAAAATATATCTCTAATTACAGTGATGAGGAGAAAAAGTTGGTGAGTTGGGGAATAGTTGTTTTGCTGAGAAAACTGTGTTTTCAAAATTTGCTCTGGAAAATCTTTTGAAATTTTAAAATATCACAACATTTGTTTATTTTTTTCATTCACTCAATATCTGTTAGGCACAACGTTTTTGAAATGAGATGAGAAATCATGGGATCAGAGACAAAAGTTGAAAAAAGATAGGCCCTGGGTTCTTGCATACTAGTAGAGAAAAAGTACAAATAAGCAACTAACTTTACCCTTTAAGAAGGGCTAGAGTTGAGTTCTGAGGGGAAAATTCTGCAGAAGAATGAAATAGATTTTTTTTAAGTTATGGAGAGGCATCACTTGCGTTAAGGCTTACATAAACTGATCGATCAGGTTATATCGACGACAGGGAGAATGCAAGGAATAGACACAGCTCTAAAGCAAAGCAAATTCGCTGCCAGCAGGTTGGTTCCAGAGCTTCTCAACCTGCCGGCTAAGACCAAGTTGTTTCCAGCTCCTCCTGTCAGGCACATTAGAACTGCCCCCTTTGGATTTCTGAGGCTGCAGCTTTCTCCTATGGAGAGGCTCGTGGGTTTGAGCTGCTGACCTTGAGGTGAGCCGCCCAACTATAACTCACTACACCACCAGATAATCTTAACAGGAGAAAGTGAGAAAGCTCCTATTAGCCGACATAGATGGTGTGCACTGGAAAGTCTTAGACAGTAAGATTGGAAGGGACTATTGAGAGGCTTGTGTTGAAGGGCCTTCCGTTCTTTCCTAAGTAGTTACATTTTGAGAGAGATATAGAGTATCATTGCAAGTATTTTAGTCAAATATAGTAGAATTTTCACAGTAAATCTTGTAGTTCCGCGGAAAGATTAAAAGGTGGGCTGGCAAAAAATTCGCGATGGATGTTTTGCATTTTTGTATTTCTTATGAGATAAGGCATTGATAGCTTTTGTCCCAAGAACATTTGTATAGCAAATTCACACCGGAGTTTCTGGATAGGGCAAACAGCACATTCACCAGTGTGTTTGGTGCTAGGTGAGAGCACACACAGAGGTGGCTCAAAAGGAAGGCCGTGGTCTCCAAAATAATCTTGGAAGATAAAAATAGCCTTTCCCTGGAAATAGAAGAAAGATTTCAAAGGAGGAGTCCCTTTAAAATAGCGAGGTTTTCTAAAATCAGGTTTCCTCGGCTGTGATTGAAAACTCACTTGGACTATGAAACTTGGAGCACAAGAGAAACCAATGAAAACCTAAGATTTAAGAAGCTCTCTGTGCTAGGAGTTAGAAAATCATTTGGCTGATCACACTGGTTATCATCAAGATGGATGATCGCAATCATTACGTACCTGCCTCTAACCCTGCCTCATTAACTGCACCAAGTGAGGAACTACCACACGTAGGGGAACTACAGCAGATCACAAAGTGGAGGATAATGACCTTATACTAAGAATCTTGGCCTGATCAAGTTGACACATAAATTTGGGGTTGGGGTTGGGGTGGGGGTGGGGATTGGGGGGGGGGCAAAATTCAATCCCTAACATCCATGAACATAGTAAAGAAGGACAGAGACAGAAATAGATAGGGAACATAGGAGATGCTTTCTTTTGGGGGAAGCAAATGAATTTAACTGGGTAAAGTCTGAGTTGGAGGTTATGAGATGTGAATATATCAATGTGGCACATAAAGAAATTAAACAATCCTCATCTAATTCACAATAAAAAACCATCAAACAATGTCATGAGAATAACAATATTTTTCAGTCCAGAAAATAATAAACAGGTAAAAGATGATACACACATACCACACACACACACACACACACACAAACACCATGGTGGTGAACAAGCATGTATTACAATTGAGGACAGTCACAATCTGGTGATGATCTGGATTGAATAACCATGTTCAGAATATTGCCCTAGCTTTTAGCTTTTGCTGAATGTACCTTTCCCCTACTTCTTCAAAAATGTAGTCCAAAAAAAAAGGAAAGGAAATAAAGTGGTCTAACATGTACCCCATTAGTCTTTATTCTCTGAGAAAACAAAGGCAAAGAAAAAGCTCCTTCCCTAATGTGGATTGTTGTTGTTGGGTTCCATCAAGTAGATTCTGAATCACAGCGACCCCATGGGCAGAGGAATAAGACACTGCCCGGGCCTGTGCCATCCTCACCACTGTTGTATTTGAGCCTATTGGCGTGGCCACTGTACCAATCCATCTCATCAACGTCGTTCTCTTGTTCACTGCCTTTCTACTTTACCAAGCAAGATACCTTTTTTCTGGGGACCGAGCTCTCCAGACAATATGTCCAAACTAGATGAGGCCGTGTCTCGCCATCCTTGCTTCTAAGGAGTATTCTGGCTGTGCTTCTTCCAAGACAGATCGGTTTGATCCTTTGGCACTACATGGTACTTCCAATGCTCTTTGCCAACACCATCTTTCAAATGCGTGTTTTCTTCCGTCTTCCTTACTCCTCAAAGTGAGATCCTTGCTTTGTAATACTTTAAAAGAGAATTTGCACAGCAGATTTACCCAATACAATGGGTCATTTGATTTCTTCACCATGGTTTTGTGAGCATTGATTGTGGATCCAAGCAAGATAAAATCCATGACAACTTCAATAATTGAGAAAATTGTTTCCAATTTCCCTATTCTGAAAAATTGTTCATGTGTTTTAATTGGGCCTCTTTCCCTAGTTAGGCTCTGCCTCCAGCTAACCAGCATAGAGATCAGAGCTTAATGGTTCCCCTCTGACAAAACAAATCTAAAATATCACCTCTGCTTATCCTCAGGGAGCAAAATGAGTTATCTTTCTCCTCTGTGTTCCATTGAAATTCTAGATTCCTTCTTTCCTTTTTTATTAAATGCTTTGAATATATGATTCATTTGTATGGTTCAAATGAGCCAAAGGAAATTTAAAGCTGTATCATAAGAAGGCCTGTCCCCACCCTGTTCCCATCCATTTCTTCACCTTCAACATTTTTTGGTTCATTTATTATTTTGGAATTATGTATATATTTTTATAAGTTGCCTCTGTATCCAGGACAAGGGACAATATAAGAGCTCTCTGAGGCTGCTGAAAATGTTCTAATAAATGTGTACTTTATCAGGAAAGAGAAGAATTATCATCAGAGATATTTCATTTAATATTGTGCATATTTGACTGAACTTATCAACTGACAAATTATTTAGTTGACATATACATTTCTTAGTAATATGTAGTGAGTAAAACACAATCCCTAGTTTGAGAGAGATTTATCGAAGAATCTGAAACTAGATGTTGGCCAAGAAACAATACATTTTCCTTTTCGCATCCATTTTCTCACTTATCATACTCAGGTACAATTTTCTACGGGCTTCCATGGAACTGCTACGGAATGTAAGTGTACATGACACAGCATCATACTCTTTCTTCTACAGATGGTAGGAAACTCTCCCACTCATTTTTCACAGTAACACATTTCCCCATTCCTCTGAAATCCCTCGTGGCCAGTGAAGTTATACGAGCCCATGATATCCCAGCTTCCATTTATCAAGTGCTTCCTTTCGCAATAAAACCTAAAACAATAGCCTAAAGTCAGTGATTCTGCTTATATCCTATGTGTTTCTCCTTTGACCTTGTTAGGTGGGCCCATCTCCAAGTGACTAAGAATGGTCCCTGTAACACCTTAGTCATCCTCGTTCTGCCAAAACCAGGACTCAGAGTTCTCATCTTTCTAGCTATCTCAATAGCACTTGGCAGCTGCCCATCTCTCCTTAAGACACTTTCTTCTCACTTTCTTTTTTAAACAATTTATTAGGGGCTCTTCTTCTCACTTTCTGAGTTTTCCTCCTGTGGCTTTTATATTGAATTTATCCCCAAACTTGATCTTTATCTTGGATCCCTGAGACACGTGGTTATAAGTCAAGTTAGCCCCTGACTCGTGGTAGATCTGCTCTGAAGATGTATCCTACTCTTATTTTTATGGAAGCAGATGGGCAGACCTCTTCTCCTACAGAGCCACTGGGCAGGTTTGAACCCCCAGCCTTGTGAGCAGTCACTCACAAACTGCTCGTGCCACATCGCCACCCATGCTCCGTGTCCAGGGAGATAATGTAACAAACCAAAGCAAAACCAAAGCCCTGAAAACCTTGGACATGAGTGCTCCTGATAAGAACTGCAGGAGACATTTAACTGACAGGTTAGGTGCGGTGATAAGATCAATCTGAAAGAGGAACTGGTCAAGCCAGAAAGACCCACCTCCAGGATATTTCATTATCACCTTAAAATAGCAACCCACGTTAGAGAAAAAGGCTGGAATTGTATTGTGCATTGAGACCCTCAATAACAGCTCTGGACTTACAGGCTACAGGCACTTTCTGGTTGGTGGAAGACATCCCTGCCCGTTCGGGGCAGTGCATCATTTTTTGGGTGCAGAGGCTCCACATTTGAAAACCATCTTCATGTGTATCTTTTTCCCAGAGTCCAAGTGCGATTGCAAGTATAGTATTTTCTGCGAGTTCGGTGAGTTGTTCCAGATCATTATGAAGCTTGGGGGAGCAGTAGGAGGCAGCAGGTCCGAAGTGAGTGGTGGGTAGTTGATGTCAGACAGAAGTACAAAGTGGGCATTTGTTTTATTTACTGTTTAACTCAAGGCGCACTGCATTTTGGTCCTGGGTACTTACTGCTTCGTCGTTCAATTGTAGATATTGGTATACTTAAGGGATTCAGTAAGGGCTCCCTAGTGTTGTCTACCCATATCTTCTCCTTAGTGAGTTTTATCTAATATTTTGGCTGGACATCATCATTGGGTAAAGACACCCAAATATAGATCTCCAGTCCTGATTTATATTTAGTTTCACACCCAACATTCCCAGGCAGTGTTTCGTTCTCTTTTACGTGGGGGTGCTAGGGGTCCACATAAACTTGATGGCCCTCACAACAACATTTCCACTTGCATAATGGCTAGGATTGCACTCTCAAATGGGCGCTGTCCAAACCCGCATTTCTGTGCTCCTCCCCCGATTTTCTCCATCTGGGTGGAATCATTATTCACCGAGTTGTTCACCTTCAAAGCAGAGCAGCATCGATGTTTATGCCTTTTTTCTGCAACTTTGATGGTGATTTCATATCTAAACACACTGTATTCATCCAACTTTTTCTCCCCACTCGTGTCCTTCTTAGCCAGTCACCGTCCGACTACCATTATATTCCACTTTCTGCTGCCAGCTCCTCGAACACTTCCCATCAGCTCTATTCTCTCCTTCTGGTCGACAAAGCTCAATAAGCTATAACCCGAAAGGGCTTCCTCTCGTAGCTCATCCCCGCGCACTCTTTCTGTGTTATGTGTACATTGGTCTTCTTCCTCCACCTTGCCAAGTGGAGGGTCTCTGTACTACCGATTTCTTTGGACAGGTCTTGCTTTAATGCTTAGCGGGATTTGTTCCTTCAAGTCATACAAGACTCACGGTAAAGGTCACCTTTACATTACCCCATGCCGTGTGAATTATTTCCCTGAGTTATTTTAGAACACAAGAGCTTGCCATTTATCTGTACCTGGCATTCTTTACTTACTTATATGTGTATTTGTTTGTTGGCTATCTTAAGTTGGTGAAATATAAATTTAGTAAGACGGTATAGACTCTGTTTTATCATTTGTATCACTTGTTAATCTTAGCACATTCAACAGTGTTTAACACATAGTGAGAATTACTGTTTCTGAGGCCCTGAGCTCAGCAGTGGGGAAATAATACATTTTGGTGAACTTAAACATGTGTTTATTATTTTTAAATGTTTTAAGGGCATGTAGGAAACTTACTATTTAATCATTCAAGAATTGTTTGTTCAACCCCTACTACATTCTAGGCACTGGAGATATGGCAGTGAACAATGCAGACAATGCCTCTGACCTCTGAGTAAAGAAAGCAATAACAACAGACAAATATGTAATAAAATGAATGGAGAGGATGAATCTTCTAGTTTGGGAGAGAAAGAACATTCCAGAAGGATTGGGAATGTAATTGGCAAGTCCATGAAGCAGCAAGTTGCCCACTGAGCCTAGAGCAGTATGAGTGAGGGAGAAAGTAGGAGGAAATCAGGTCAGCCCGTCTGCCAACAGCCCATCCTGTGTGGCTTCATATGGGTTTTGGATAATATTCTAATTGTGATGGGAATCCATTAGAGGTTCAAAACTAGGGAGTGACAATCTTTTACTGCACAGAGAATGACTTGATGAACTCTTTCCTTCTCAGAAGGCTCCTTAGGGGATTGGCTGAGAATACAACAATTCTTTAGAAACCTGAAATTTCTATTTCTTATTCATCAAATTTATACTGGTAGCTAGAAAGCCTGGGAAATGTTCCCAAATTTGCACATACCCCCTTTAATGGGCCTTAGCAAGGCCAATCTTCCTGGCTTTACAATACCACTTTACACTCTAAGTATAAAGAGTTAAGAGGAAAGAGAGCAGGACACTTACGGGAATTCTCTGGCTCTCTGAAGCCTTGAGTATGAATTTGTTATAAATAAATTAGTAGAGATGACGTGTTTGGGTCCCTTCCAGTATTAAAAAGAAAGAAGAAACCAGTACGGTCTCCTTTGGAGTTCTTTGCTAAGGTTTAACGATGAGTGTGAGTGAAACTGGAGACCACACAACTCTGTAACATTCCCGAGGCATCGTTTGATGCATTGGCACTTAAATGACCTGAAGAGCAGCATATTTTTAAAAGGAATTTTGTGAGGAGCCAATATCAAGGGCTCAAGTAGAAAGCAAATGTTTTGAGAATGATGATGGCAACAAATGTACAAATGTGCTTGGCACAGTGGATGGATGGATTGTGATGAGTTGTGCGAGCCCCCAGTAAAATGATTAAAAAAAAAAAAGACTTACAGTTAGCAGAGATCGTTGAAATCTGGACTGAACTTGTTACTTGGTCAGTTGACCTCTTATTGACCTGGCCTGACCTGAATTCGTTCTAGGTGCAAGTACCTCTTGCATGTTACATGAGGGTGGTCTTTTCTTTCTTACTCATTATTTGTATCTTTATCTTTATATTATGATTATTATGGTTTTATCCTTGCCACTGTACTTTTTCTCGTTCGTGAAACACAGAAGGAGTGGGTGCATAGAGGTAATGACTGATATAAGGGCTTATCGGGCATGGAGAGGTGCAGGGTAAGAAATTGGGGGGATTCGGGGATTCAGTGAGTAAGCAATGAAGGCAAGAGGGGGCAGGGAGCATCAGAACTGATTGTGATTACACAACTCATTTTTTAAAGGCAATTTAACCATGGGGGAGAGTGGGATTCTAAAATTGATTGTGGCAATGATTGAACAATTCTTCTTAATATGATTGAATGATTGAACTATTGAATTGTATGAGATGTGGAGTCAGTGCCAATAACAACCATGAAAATAAGTAGATAGATAAATAAATAAATAGAAGGGATTTTTATTTTCTTACATGATTGACCTACGAGTGAGGCATTTTCGGAATCGACTGGGGCATTAGTAAGTGAGAGATGGACTGGGATGGTCAGGGAAGGACTCGAACACCTGTCCATAAATGAGGAAAGGAACCAAAAGAGCATATTAGGAGAAATGATGTATCTCCTCTGGTTTCTGAAAAGAATGCATTTGAATATTGCTCTTTGAGGACATTCATTTTTACTGGACATGGGTTAAATTGGGGCGATCTATTTATATAGGACAAAAACTCGAATGCCAAACTCACTGACTTCAAGTCGATGCCGACTCATAGCAACCCTGGAAGACCGAGAGTCCCAGTGATGTCGCAGTTACACATGGGGCTGCGATCCACGTGGTCGGTAGTGCGGAACCACCAGCAGCCCCAGAAGGAAGATTGAGCTTTTTACTATGGCAAACAGTTACAGCCTCTGAAACCCCCAGGGGTCGGTGTGAGTCAGCATTGACTTGATGGCAGTGAGCAAGGCCAGGGTAGAACTGCCCCGGTGAATTTCTGACTCAACTCTTCATAGGGGTAGAAAGCCCCCCCGTCCCCCGACATTCTCCAGCAGAGCGGCTGATGTTTTCGAACTGCTGACCATGCAGTTAGCAGCTCAATCATTTGCCATGACACCCCCGGGCTCCCGTCTGGTGATGAGCGTAAAGGAAATGCAGGTAAACTACTGCCTCTTGTGTGGAAATGATGAGAGCACCTTGCAAGATGCTGAGCCACCTCAAAGAAACAAGCACAAGAAACTCCACTTTAGAGAAGAAATAAAGTATGACATTAGGGCCCACCCAAGAAATTGGACCATCACCAAGAATCAATAGCTAATCCAAGCAGCCACCACAAAAGTGTGGGGAACCCTGATAAGACTTGGCTGAGACCTGACCGATGCCCCAAAGTCAGCCAAGCCACCTAAAGTGTGGAGAAACCCAATAAGACTTGACTGAGACAGTGAAGACGTCAAAGAGCAGGCCAAGCTGTCTATTTAAAACGGGGTAGAGACACTGACTTTTCAGAGAGCTAGGAACCAAGGAGACATCAACTCCTGCTCTCTCCAACTCTCCCCGGGGTGAGTGCACCGATGAGGCGATGCTTGTTGGAACTGTGAGGCTACAATGAGATGTGTGCAGAGTACTGCTATTATGCCCCTCTGCTCATATTTGCTTCAATACCCTTATCCTTAGTAGTTCGAGTTATATTTTAGATTGTTTGATGTGTGTTTGCAGTGAATAAACCGAGCATTTGAAAATGTCTAAGAGCATGACAGGAAACCAGAGGCACAAACCCACAAGTTTCCTACGAAGGTCCAATGCCATTGTCTTCTTATATTAAGAATCAGATCTTTCAAATGCTTAAGAAAAAACTCCGAGTGGGATCTTTCCTTATTAAAAAAGAAAAAAAATCATTCAAGTCAGAGCCTGAATTAATTTCTACCTGAAGCTAATTGGGAGACATTTTGTTCTTATGGAGGTGTGAATTGTGAAATGAAGGTTTGGAATTCCTTACAAATGATGTTTACAATGACTTCCTGGTCCCATTGTGTGAGGTTATAGAAATCTTTCTCATTTTGACTTAGTCACTTGTGAGATCCAAATTAACATTGGGCGTGAAAGATCTGTGTTTATTTCTGACCATCCATGGACTGAGCCTGAATTTCTTCAGAGTAACATTTTGTTCTCCCCGTGTGAGAATCTGCATCATTTCTCTCCTCCTTTTAGTTCCGTGGGGGGTGGCTTCTCCTTTGACTTCCCTACTTCTTCATGGCTGTTGCCTCAGAATCTAATGTGTCCCTAGTGAATGTAACAATGGACCGATTCAGAGAGAGAGGGCATAGACAAAACCGGTTGACACGTCAACTCTAAACTTTAAAAAGCCAAAACCAGGTAAGTGTTTGGTACAAAACCGAAATGAGATAGGCATGGAAAAGCTCTATTTCATAGTTTGTTCCACATGATACTCTAGGGACTGGTTCCTACTTGGAAGAAGGAAAATAAGATTAATCTCTGAAAAATCAGCAAATATAGGAATGGGCCCCAAGATTGGTCATATTTAAGTAAAGAATTTTAAAAACGCCTAAAATACAATTGAAATGTAATCTTGGAGGAGTAATAAATGGTAATTAAAACCCCAAACAAACAGTTGCTTTTGACCTCATCCCGGTCTTAGCAATCTCATAAACCTCAGAGCAGGATTCTGCTCCATAGACTCTCCAATGGCCGATATATTGCCAATGTTTTGATTGGATTTGAACTTACAATCTCTTTTTAGCAGTCAAGAGCATTATCATTGGCAGTCAAGAGCATTAGCTGCCAACAGCAGCCATGTGAATCACACTACCTAACCCACCAATTGGTGCGGCATGTACTTGGGGCATAGTAACCCTGTAGAACAGAGTGGAGGCGCTGTGTGGGATTTCAGAGGCTGGGGGGGTCTTGGTGGAAGTAGACTGCCTCATCTTTCTCCCGAGGAGCTGCTGCCGAGCACAAACTGCTGATGTTTGTATCAACCGCCCAACATTTAACCCTCTACAGCATCCCAAGGCTCCGAATGGTAATGCTAGTTTGGTCAATGTAAGCGTAATTGGTTATCATGACCCCACCTAGCGATAAGACTTTTACAGAGAGCGTTGAGTGGCAAACTGAAGGAGAACGAGCTTAGTGATAAGTCACCGTCACTATTCAGAGAGGGTACTGTGACTTCTGGTAAAATTACCTGAAGGCCTTGCCTATTGGCTCCTGGCGGTGGCTCTAGATGAACCAGTCTATCATATTGTGACAGCAGTACACTGCCTTCTTTATTGACGATAGGCCTGGGCTGAAACCCTCTCTCCTTGCTTTGCCTTCCACGTAGCGTTCTTCCAGGGAAAGATTCTCTGATTAGCCAATGGCTCATCATGCAGGCTGGCCTGATGGGTGTCTTTCTCAAGATGAACTAGAAATTGAAATGTTGGCTGCTGTGAGATCATTTAAGGTGAATCTTTTCTATGTACAGATCGCATTACAGAAGGCTGGCAAAGCTGCGCTTAGGGGGCTGTCAGGCCAAGGGCATGGCCTGGGCGTCTGCCAGCGGCTGGTTTCTTTCTCATCTTACTGCTCCCAACTGGAAAGAAGGAGACTTTCGCTCCAGTCCACTACAGTCAGAGTTAGTTTTCGAGCATTACAGCATTTATCTCAATTTATACTTAAAAACAGTAAGAGATTCTGGTGACCTGAAATCTGTTTTTCTTCCTATGTATTTTCATATTTTCCTTCTATGACCCATGCGGTGAATACTTTGATGTTCCAGGGCCAATCATGAATATTTCAGAGTCAAAACACATTTATAAAAGGAGCATAGGGACATTAGCTATGGGATCTCTACTCTCCATAAAGGTCATATTATTCCTTCATCATGACAATTCTAAGCCACGCGTGGTTTTTGAACTGGAATTAATATTATCAGCAGATATTACATAATAATGTGTTATAAAGGAAGGAGAGGGGGTGATTCTCACACCAAATGCTTCTCATCTCCAGGCAGAATATGCAGAAGGTTTTTATGAGCCACAGTCCAGAAATACACAAGCGAGAAGGCACAAAGGGCTGGGTCACATGAAAGCATAAGAAGAATGTCGGTCTTGGGAATGCCAGCATTCCAACATTCCTTAAGTCCATAGGAAAACATGTGCCAGAGCCCTGCTTCTATCAAAAAGATCATAAGACGCAGAAATGAGCAAACCTTAATTTTCCAAAAACAATAAAGAAAAAAACTTCTTTCAAAACGAAAAATGCTAGTGAGTGTCAGCAAGTTCTCTTTACTCTGTTTTACTACATGTCTCTGTGCGCAGACAGCTCGCCATTCATTACAGAAACAAGGAAGGGAAACATTGACGTCATTTTTCATATTACAGCTACCAGATTTTGAGAAAATAAATTGAATTTTTCCTGTAGCATTAAAAAATCATCTTTATTGCTATGTACTTCAAAAACATATCATGTACTATAGAATTCCAGTGACAGAGTAGAACAGATTGGGTATCGCTAAGAGAATATATAGTCCTTTCTCTAAAACACATAATTTACATTTTCCTACCTAGTATATTGACATATATAGTGGTTTATTATATTTTGGGAACATAAAGAGAAAGAATGTTATCTTTTCATTACAATGTAAGCTTGATTATGGCAGAAAATTTAACTTTCGAAAATACGGTGTCTCTAGCATCTAGACCTAGGCATTCAATGAAGTTTAATGAATAAATTATTGAGTATTTCCGACAGAGAAGAAGATGATAGCATGTTGGAAATAGGAAGCACAGGCAGACTGCTTTCTGTTTCTTTTCCCCAGGGTAGGCCTAGGCTGCTTGGAGACCGAGAGAAAAATGCTGTTTTTTTATATAAGGTAGCTAGTAGTACTATTCATAGCCTTTTCTTTTCCCTGAGATCAAAGAATTAATCTTTCTCTCTCTCTCCTTTTCCTTCTCCTTCCTTCCGACTCTCTCTCCCTCTCTCTCTTTCACACACACACACACACACACACACACACTTACCAAAGCAAACCCAGAGCCAGTGAGAGGATTCTGACTCATTGTGTCTCTCTATAGAGTTTCCAAGACTGTAAATCTTTTTATTTTTAATCATTTTATTGGAGGCTCGTACTGCTGTATAACTTTCTATACATCAATTGTATCAAGCATATTTGTACATACGTTGCCATCATCTTTTCTTGGTATGAACTCCTCTTTTTTCCCCTCCCTTTCCCACCCTCCCACCCTCATGTATCCTTGATCAATTATATATTGTTATTTCATATCTTACTCTATCCATTGTCTCCCTTCACCCATTTCTGTTATTTGTCCCATTTTATTTGGGGGGGTGCTTATGTCCAATCGTGTGATGGGTTCCCTCTTTCTCACCCTTTCCCCTCTCTGACCATCCCCCTACCCTCATTATACTGCTACGCCCATGACTGTTCTTGAGGGGTTTATCTGTCCTGAATTCCATATGTTCAGAGCTCTTATCTGTACCAATGTGTGTTCTCTGGTCTTGCCAGATTTGTAGATTAGAACTGGGTCATCATAGTGTGCGTGTGTGTGTGTGTGTGTGTTTTGGGGGGAGTATTCAGGAGCTAGAGGAATCATAGTGTGTGTGTGTGTGTATGTGTTAGTGTGTATGCGTGTGTGTGTGTATGTGTGTTGGGGGAGTATTCAGGAGCTAGAGGAATCATAGTGAGTGTGCGTGTGCTGGGGGAGTATTCAGGAGCGAGAGGAATCATAGTGTGTGTGTGTGTGTGTGTGTGTGTGTGTGTGTGTGTGTGAGTGTGTGTGTGCTGGGGGAGTATTCAGGTGCTAGAGGAATGGTGTGTGTGATTTGTCCGTGCTATACTGCACCCTGGTTGAATCATCCCTTCCTTATAGTTGTACAAACTAACTTTCTTCTGGGCAGTGAGCAATCCAGTCTTTATCTGATTCCAGGCTCCTCATACCACAATAAAAACTTAGCTTAATGATAATTTCCACTTGGAGAATTTTTATAATTAATCAGATCTGCATCTGTAGCCTGCTTTACAGTGATTGTTCACTGTAAGTTATAATAAGTGGCCTGTGGCAATATTAGGCAAAGGTAAGTCAAAATGTATTTCCTTTCCTTCTGTTCTTGTCCTCAGTTGTCTTTTCTTGTCCCTACTATCCCTTGTCTATGCTTCGTGGCCTGGGTTTTCATGAAGTTTAAGATGCATCATGTCATTCTCCATTCACACCTTCCACTGTGAAAATATCTATTATCTAACATCTCTTCAAGAGCTAAGGTGATCCACCTTAAAAGGGTCACTCCACGGCTTGACGGATAGTTGATTCAAGTGGACAAAATACTGACCATCATGTGACTTCCTCTCTAGAAGGGGCCCTGCCATTAATAAAGGCTGTAACCTTGAGTTACTCAACCTCCTTGAGCTTCACTTTTCTCAAATATAAAATATGGAGGGGGTGGGGGCAGGGAGGGTGGGGTTGCCTACATCAGAGTTTCTCTAAGTATGCTTTAGAAGTATTGTCCAAGGTTGCAGCTATAAATATGATGTTCTAGGGTAATAATAGTTTGGGAATTGCTATATATTGTATCAACTTCTTCCATATCATCAAGGTAGAGGGTCTCACGAGTCCTAAAGTAAACCGATCTCTTCTTGAAACCGGCAATGGACTTTTCGCAGGGAAGGCGGGTGCACAGCAAAGAGTAACACATTGCAGTTTACCTAAAATCTTATTAAGGAATCACTAGTTGAATTTTCTGGAGATTTGGGGTACAATTCCAAAAATATCCCTGCCATCTAGTTGCTTTTGACCTTCAGTGCCCCGACAGGGAGCCCTGCTGCTATGTGGGTTGATTGTTGGATTGATCATTGGACTGATAACCAGGTTAGAATTTGGAAACCGCGAGCTGCCCGAGGGGAGAAAGGAGGCTCTCTGCTCTCATAGAGTTACAGTTTGGGAAATGCATAAGGGCAGTTCTACCCTGTCCTCTGTGGTTGCTATGAATCAGAGTTGGCTCAATGGCAGTGAGTTTTTCCTTTAATAATTTTATGGACATATAATTTACTTATCTATAATTTAGTAGTTTGAATATATTACAAAGAGTTGTGTTTTCAGCACCACAATAAATTGTAGAACATTTTCTTCATTTTTTGTATGCACTGTTATTAGCTCCCCTTTAACCCCAATCTCTCCTGTCATAGCCCTAAACCCCCTCACTAATTTTGAATTGATTCTGACATCTGGAGTCTTTAGATTTATTCAACCAGGATTTCATACAAAGCATCCCTAACAACGATAGCAAAATAGAATTCAGGGAAACCTCAAACTAAAAGAACGGAGAATATTATAAAAGCTAGATCAACTTTAAAATGGGTCAAAAGCCAAAATAAATGATGTTACATTTTAACTGAACTGTGTCTGCAAGCTTGATACTCCTGGGAAGAGGCAGAGTTGTGTAAACACACAGGTTGTGTTTGGGTGTGTGTGGGGGTGGGGGGGGAGGGGGGTGCTGTGAGATTCCGCTCTGCCCAGGCATGCTGTCCTATAGGATCTCTGTAAGTTGGCATTGATACCATGGCAGTGACGGAGTCTCTGAGAAAGGGATGTCTGCATTAATTCACTCTCAGATGCACTCTGACTGAGGGGAAGGCCTTTCACATCCCTAGTCAAGGTCTGAAGCAATTCAATGGAGGCTTAATCCCCAGAGGGGGTCTCAGTAAATGGATCTGGGGTTTTCATTGTCTTTCATAGTTTGGTGCAACCCAGGGGTTCACAATATAAGCTCTAATAGTGCCCCTCCTCTCATCTTGGATTTTATTTTTTACTATCCTTGGATCATACCTACTGATGTGCTTTTCTCTGTGAACTGAGCTGACATGCAATTAGATAACTGCTTTTTTTTTTTTAATGAGAAACTTTTAAGATTCCAGAAGCTCTTCTTTCTGATAGCCAGGCACCATTTGATTTCTTCACTATGCCTTTCTATACTCATATCTTCAGTGATCCCTTCATAAGGGTGAGCATTAAGTAGGAGGCACATCATAAGAACTGCTTGTTCTTGGATTAGGACTTACACTTACGTGCAAGTAAAATACATTCATATATTTAAGGTTTATATGTATCCCTGTTTCACTCTAGTGGCAACTTTGTCAGTGTTTTTGTCAGCTAATGTAAGTAACCTCAATGAGATCTTTGGTAATGATTCTAGTAATAGTATCATTAAAATAGCCACTAGTATAGAATTTAAAATACTATTGAATGGGTGAATATTCATATATATAAAAGCTTTTTTGATGAAAATACATGGAATGTTCACTTAAACATATTGAGAAATATAACTGAAAAAAATTAAAAAGAAAGAAACGCAAGTTTAAGAAAACAATGAAGATTTGACACAGGGCACAAAGTTCAATGACCTTCATTCTCTTGGCAGACTATTCAGAAATTTAAATATAAATAAAAGAGATGCACATTAAAAAAGAGTATGGAATGCAAATTTGTGGTTTCCACAATGGGCAACTGCTCAGCCACCCACTTTAGAGAGAACCCTGACTACAAGTGCCATTTTAACAATTGGTTCACCAAACTCAACCAAAAATTAGGTATCAGTTCTACTGAACCGGTATGAACCAGCTAAACCCCACAGCTGGACACATTGCAGGTTCATATGGATTTCCATTCCCAATTGTTTTAGTTAGCAACATATCATTGTACACAATGGTTGTGTTCTGTTCAAAATCTTTGCATCTACGAGGGGTACCCCCACACCCCAAAAATGGAATATTATTTTCAAAACTATAATTAATTTTTTTTACAAAACAACCTTATCACATTCAAAGTACTCTCCATTGCACTTAACATATTTGGCAAATCTGCAAATCCATTCTTGGAGACATTTTTCAAACTCATCTGTTTGCATGGCTGACTGCACCTCCCTCGTTTTTTTCTTCACCTCTTCAAGTCATGGTCCTTTCATGTCCCTTCATTCTTGGAAACAAAAAGAAGTCACACCAAGCATCATCAGGACAGTCAGGAGCATGGGACAACAGAGGCATGCTGTTTATTGCCCCAAACTAGCACACTGACATCTCTACGTGAGCAGGTGCATTGTTGTGGTGGTAAAACCTATCCCCCGTCTGCCACAAATCAGGCCTTTTTTGTTAAGCAATCTTCTCAGAACCTCTAAATAGAAAGCTTGATTAGCAGTCTAACCTGGTAAAACAACTCCAAATGCACTATCCCCCTCACATCACATCTGGTTTGGGGGGTGGCTACCCCCTTGTATGTTCACATGGAATGTTGATCTATAGTTTTCTATTCTTGGTTTGGGTATCTGGGTTATGCTTGATTGTGGTCTTTTTCTGAATCCGAGAGTATCTGTGTGGAATGGGTGACAACTCATCCTGGAATGCTTAGTAGAATTCCCTTGGGAATCCATTGGATCCTAGACTTTGTGACTTTTCTTTGGGTTGGGAGCTTTTTTTTTTCTTTTTAACATTTTATTAGGGGCTCATACAACTCTTATCACAATCCATATATATATATATATATAAATTGTATAAAGCACATCTGTACATTCTTTTCCCTAATCATTCTCTTTTTTTTTTTACATTTTATTAGGGACTCATACAACTCTTATCACAATCCATACATATACATACATCAATTGTATAAAGCATATCCGTACATTCTTTGCCCTGATCATTTTCAAAGCATTTGCTCTCCACTTAATCCCTTTGCATCAGGTCCTCTTTTTTCCCCCTCCCTCCCCGCTCCCCCCTCCCTCATGAGCCCTTGATAATTTATAGATTGTTATTTTGTCATATCTTGCCCTATCCGGAGTCCCCCTTCCCCCCCTTCTCTACGGTCCATCTCCGAGGGAGGAGGTCACATGTGGATCCTTGTAATCGGTTCCCCCTTTCCAACCCGCTCACCCTGCACTCTCCCAGTATCACCCCTCACACCCCTAGTCCTGAAGGTATCATCCACCCTGGATTCCCTGTGCTTCCAGCCCTCATATGCACCAGTGTAGAACCTCTGCCCTATCCAGTCCTGCAAGGTAGAATTCGGATCATGGTAGTTGGGGGGAGGAGCTTTTTAATGACCAAATGTATTTCTTCTTTTGTTATGGGCCTCTTAATGTTTCCTACATCAATCTGCATTTATTTGAGTCGTTAGTGTGCTTCAATGAATTTGTCCACATCTTCTAGGTTTTTAAACTTGTTGGAGTACAGCATTTTAAAACTAGTTTGTTATTTATTTAATTTGGTTGTGTTGTGATGTTACCCATTTAAACTCTAGGTATTTGTATCCTCTCATTCTTTCCCATTGCTAAGTTTGCCAATTTTGTTTTGTTTTTAAGGCTTGTCAATTTTGTTAATCCATTCAAAGAACTAACTTCTTGTCTTGTCATTTCTTTCCCACTGTTTTTCTGTTTTCTATTTCACTTATTTCTGCTCTAACCTTTATGATTTCTTTTAACCTGTCTACTGAGGGTTTCTCTTGTTACTCTTGTTCAAGTTGTTCCAGATGATGCATTAATTGTTGATTTGGTTGTCTCTTTTTTCACATGTGTGCTTATTGCTATAAATCACTCTGAGAACTGTTCTTGCCATGACCCAAAGGTTTTGAGTTCACATGTTTAAAGGAATTTTAAAATTTCATCCATTACTTTTTCTAATACATCGTAATATTTAAGTAGTATGTTGTCACTGCATATTTGATTTCTTACCTTTGTTTTTTCTATAGTTGATTTCTAGCTTAATGGAGAAAATGGAAGACAGAATCTCAATATTTTTCAATTGATTAAGGCTTGCCCTGTGCCTGATATGTGGTCTATTCTTCAGAATGTTCCATGTGTACTGGAGGAAAATGTATACTGTGTTGTTGTTGGGTGGAGGTCTATATATGTCTGCATATGTCTAGGACAGTGAGTCTCAACCTTCCCAATGTGCAACCCTTTCATACAGTTCCTCATGTTGTGGTGAGCCCCAAACATAAGTTGCTACTTCATCACTGTAATTTTACTACTGTTATGAATCATAATGTAAATATCTGACATGCAGGTTGTGTTTTCATTGTTATAAATTCAACATAATTAAAGCATAGTGATTAATCACAAAAGCAATATGGAATTATATATTGTGAAATATGTATTTCTAATTACAAATAAATGAAATTTTGTCTTGAATCATGGTGTAGCATGGATAACAGTCTTCATGCCAGGTACTCATATGTGGGCGTATCTGCATGTGGGCGTAGCCTCCTGGAGGTGGATAGAGGAGCAGCGTCTCGGTTCCTAGGACCATCAGAAATATGTGTTTTTCTGATGGTCTTAGGTGACCCCTGTGAAAGCGTTGTTCAGCCCCCAAGGGGTCACAACCCATAGGTTGAGAACCTCTGGTCGAGGAGGTCAAGTTGGTTGATTGTGTCTTTATTTTCTTTCCTCATAATTTCCCTTTGATAGAGGTGCATTGAAGCCTCCTACTACTACTGACATGTAGTCTACTTCTCCTTTCAATGCTTTGAGAGTTTGATTGATGTGTTTCGAGGATCTTTCGTTCTTTCAGCTTCCTAAATAGTTATTGTGTCGCTCTGGGTACACTAGGGAAACAAATCCACAGCAACTCATATACGCGTTAGAAAGAGTTTTATATAAAGGGTAAGTGTACATTCAGAAAACATCTCTACCCAATCCAGTCCACGCCCATAAGTCTGACTTAGCCCATATGTCTGACACTGATCTACAAAGTCTTCCTTAAACTCACAAAACACACACAATGATGTTAAATGCAGGAGGATCACAGACCAGTGGGTAGAAAGTCTTTGAACCCAATGCAGTGTAAGGATCTCAGTGGTGGCAGGAGTCTCCACGTGGCTTCTCCAGCACACAAGGCTGCATCCTGGTAAGTCCATGTGGCTTCTTCTCAGGGATGTTTCACAGGAATTGAGCCTTGCCAGCGAATGTAGCCACACACTATTTGACCATCAGAGAGCAAAAGACTCGAGAACTAGAAAGGCAAGGCTCACTGAGCCATTTATCTCTACGCCCTTCAATTACTCCCACATGCTTATCGGGAAGGTTGGCACAATAAATCTTAACTATCTTAATCCACCCTTGCCAACTTGGCACCTATACACAGTTCTTTAGCCTAATAATGGCAGTTAAGTAACACCTACACCTTAATCTTATGAGTATATTCCCCTATCTATGAAAGTTAGAAAGCTAAACACTTCATGCTTTTATTCCTCCAATTTTAGGTATCCAATATCTATAATGCCCACTTACATCAACCCAGTGCTCTCAGGAGACAATCATATTTTTTGACATGAAGAATCTTCATTCCCATTGGAACCTTCTGAGTCCATACCCATAAGCATAGTCAAATCAGGAGAGGCATCCATAAAGTCTGCAACAGTATGCACCAGTCCACAGGCTCAAATAACTTCTCTTCATCTGGTCAGCTTCTGGTCAACTCAATGTGGGCTGCCTCACTTAGCCTCCTAGGGGTGCCCATTGGTCGCCTTGCCTTTAGACCATGGGATCATCACAAATACTCAACAAGCCTAGTCCCCTCGTGCTAGGTCATAACCTTTAGACCAGTCAACCCGCTCTCGTCTGCTCCTGTCTATTCTTCTCGTCTTTTCCTGTAAACCAGTTTCACAGGTGTCAGTGGCAAGCTTCAACCCATCTCTTTATTGCTTCTTTTTCTCCCACTTCCACTCAACAAGTGGATCCAGGTGGTCACCTAGCAAGCATTTCAGCCTGCCCAAAGGCTCCCTTTAATGTTCAGTCCTAGAGAGGAGTTTTCTTCATGTTTTCAGATTTTTTTCCAGCTTCTGAAAAAGACCACTAGAGTTCAAACTTGAAATCAAAAAGAGTTCCTTTTTCTTCTTCAATCTGTCAACAGCCCTTCGGTATATCTCTTCACCTTCTAAAGTCCTGAGTACTCCAAAGCACTGGGTGAGGCTAATATTTTTGAAGCCTTCCTTCCAGATGTATCCTAAACCCATCTAAAAATCAAATTAATGCTTGAGGCAAATGGGCTTATAAGCTTTCTATTTTCATACTTCCAAATAAACATTTCTATAAATCACTATATCAATAATAAGCTGAAGAAATCAAAAACTTTAACTTTCCATATTCTTTCCAGAAAACAACTGAGTAAACAGTGTGGCTTTATCTTTGGCTAGCCAAAGAAGAAAAACTACCATGAGGGAGAGGTCAAACAAGCATCTACTCTCCATCTGATGATTTGTGTCTCTAGTACCCCACTCCCAAAGTAGCCTAATGTATTTTTCTGGGTAAACTAAGGAAACAAATTCACAGAAACTCATATATGTATAAGAGAGAGTTTTATATAAAGGGTAAATGTACATTCAGAAAGCATCCCAACCCCATCCAGTGTTGCTTTTGCTGCATCACATAAAGACTGCTGCAACCACCCATGGGGAGTTTTAATGGTTTTAGTTATAAGGGAGAAATTGTGGAGTTAATGTCTGAAAAATCTACACAGTCAAGAAAGTAAAATTTTTGTTCAGTTGAAGTCGGTGTTTGGAGGTTCTTTATGACCTGGTGTCTATTGAGAGTTAAACCCTGAGTGGTGGGAGTCGGGCTCAGGCCTAAACAGATAGGAGTGGAAGGAGATAAGTGTGCCTTGGAGAGAGAGAGAAGCTGAAGGGCTGTGTTTGCTTTAGAACTGTTTTAGCAGGGGCTGCAGGTAAAGACAATGAATGCTGACAAGCTGGGTTAAGGAGGATGGTGAAAAATGCCTCATTTATCATTAGAGATAAAGGTGGGGTGACTAAAAAGGCCTGGAGGGGTAACCACCAATTCCCATAACCAAGACTGGGGAAGGGGAGGACTGAAAAGGCAGCTCTCCTGCATCCACTAAAAAGGAAACTGGCCTACCTGCTGCCTTGATCATTACCCTGGGCTCAACAGGGTGTCACCAGGGTCGCTGAGTCCAGGCTCCTGCAGTCGTGGTCAGTGGCCAGGTGGAGCAGCGCTAGTGGTGGTTCAAGGTTTGGAGGGACTGACCCTCTGTGGCTAGGCATCAAGGGGTAGTTGCTTCTCTAGTGGCCCTGCTGACTGCACGATGGGAAAGACTTATTGGGTAACTATGGATGTGCGCAATGCTCAGCCCGGTGCCATTTCTGGCCACATCTGAAGCAGGATCCCGACTCAGGGCGGCAACCAAGACCTGGGCCTGCAGCTTGCCTTCTTGTGGGCTCAGGATTCACGTGCTGCCTCAGCCTGTTCCTCTCCAGCGTTAAAACCTTTCAATGTCATGGTCACAGATGGGAGGTCTGAGGGTCATCCTTAGCTTTATAAAGTTTCTTTTTAATGTTGGTGGCTGACTGTGTTATAAATGAGTAGCTGGCACAGTAGCTCCCTCTGGAGAGGTAGGATCTAGCCCAGTATACGGGGTTAAGGTCTAAGGTTCCTCATTTTACTATTATTTCCTTTTTCTCACAGGCTTTCTTCATCCGTTGGACATACTTGACCATTGTTATTTTGAATTATTGCTACAGTAGTTCTATAGCCTGTTCAATTTCAGTGATTTGCATTAGGTCTGGGTGTTTTTCACTTCTTTGTGGCCATTTTTCTTCTCGTAGCTGTGTGTGCCAATATCTTCTGTTGTTTCTTCACATCTTGGTGTAGCTGTGAGGCATTATGGGGAGGTTGGGTTCTGTTTGGGCAGCTAACTCTGTCGAGTGGTCCAGGAAATAGATCATGGAAATTTCAGATTGAATGATGAGTGAGAGTAGTTAGAAGAGGGAAGAGGGGAAAGTGAAAAATAACAGAAGGGAAAGAAATAGAGGACAAAGAAGAAAGTGAAGTATATAATAATTTTTAAAATGTAGAAATAGTTTAATTTTTTTAAAGAAAGGATAGCATTAATTAAAAAGAAATTATAAAAATATTACAAGACTTTATTTTAAGGAAATGGAAAAGCTGTTGCTATTTTGATTGGGATCTAAGCTCTGCCCAGGAGTGTTGGAGCGCATGTGAGCGTGAGAAAGATGTGGTGCCAAGGGAAGGGGAGGGCTCCTCAGTGGGTCAGGACTTGTGCCGGAGGTGTACGGGCCAAGGACCAGTTAGACAGCTGCAAACAACACCTAGGGGCAGAGTGGGTCTGCCTAGTCTGGTGCTTGGATCAGTCAGGAGTAGGCTGGCTCTGGGTTCCTGCTAGAGACAAGAGGGTTGCGTGGTGGGCCCTGGGGGAGGGCTAGGAGCTCCTATCACTTGGGAGGTAAGAGGTCTCCTAGGGTGGCCCAGGTTTCTGTGGCTGGGTCGCACGCTAGCCAGGAGGCAGAGAGGACTCTCAGAGCAGTCTGAGGAGAAGGGAGCAGAACCACTCACTGCTCACGAGTAGAGGCTGCCCCTCTAGATGGCCCTGGCAGAGGGGGCAAGGGGCTATTAGAGAGTACAGGCTGTTACTATGGATGTCCTGTGATGATTTAAATAAGATGCAGGCTTGGAGATGGAGCTGTCCCACACAGGCTTGATTGAAGGGAGTGAGAGGGGCATTCAGGCCAGGATACAATCTAGCTGGGAAGTCAGGTGGTCACATGAGCTGTCTGGACTGGCACCGACTTCTGCCTTGGCTGAGGGATGAGGAGGCTGCACTGGCAGTCAGGGGGCTGGGTGTAGAAGTACACGCCAGCTGGGGAGCAAAGTGGCCACTTATGCCTGCTCTGAGTTAGGGGGTTGGGCGGGCAAGAAGAAGGATAGGCATGTCTGGATGAGGGACCCTTTCCTCTGCCCTGCTGTCTGACCCCACCATCTCAGGACCCCAGAATGCTCAGCTTACTGATTTATTGGCTCATTCTGCAAGATTGCTTGCATCTTGCTTTCTCTTTAGTATGATTATTTTTGTCCTTTCTTTTTCTTAAGGGTCCCTGGTGGTATGTGGCTACTCTCGCTTGCGAATCGTAAGGGAAGCCACCAGCCAGGGCTTTGTACTCCCATGAAGAGTTACAGTCTGGGAAACTCAGAAGCATGTTGAGCCAGTATCGACTCGAGGGCAGTCGGTTTTGGAGAGATCTCTTTCTTCGTGTTTCCCTCTTGATGGTTGCAGTGGGGTTCATTATCTGCGTAGTCAGTTGGCCATCTTGAACCCCAAACAAAAGTGAGCTTTTTCCATTGTTGTTTTTTTTTTTCCAAACTGTTTTGTGGGATTCTGAGAGGGTAAATATTTACAGGTGAGTAGAAAGCCTCATCTTTCTCCCACGGAGGGACTGATGGGTTTGAACTACTGGCCTCATGGTTAACAGCCAAACATGTAACCCACTACACTACCAGAGCTCCTTTTGGAGGCAATCCAATGCCTGTTTATCTTCAGTAAGGTCCGCGGGTGACAAAAACGTTTGCACTAGACTACTAACCAAAAGTTTGGCCGTTGATACCCATTCAGAAGTTCCTTAAAGACATGCCTGGCGATCAGCTTTCCAGAGCTCATAACAAATGGAAACTTATGGGGCAACAGCTCTCTTCTGTAACACATGAGCTTGCCAGGACTTAGAGCTGAGGCGATGGCGGTAGGTTTAGACTATGTGTGTGTGTGTGTGTGTGTGTGTGTGTGTGTGTGTGTGTGTGTATTATCTCCAACGTTAGCGGCTGTATGTACAGCGATCACTAGGCCAGGATCTTTGTCTTCTAGGCCCCCGCCCCCCCCCTCCAAAAAAAATATCAGACAACGGAGAGACATAAAGGCATGTAATGCAGGATAGAAATTGTACACTAAAGGCTTGTTCAAATTATAACGGACAGGAAAACGGGGAAGCAAGCCTACCCTGAGTTGGAGCAGTAGATGAGGATGAGATAGAAAAAAGAAAAGTAAATAAGCAAGATAACTCACATGGCTTGATTGTGCTTTCTTACCCATCTTATTTCCTGTGTGCCCATGTGTTACCAGGTTTATTCCAGTAGTCTCAAATGTAACACTAATTGTAAGGCGCAGGACCCAGCATGTTTTTGTTCTGAATCTACACTGGGTTGCTATGACTTTGAACTCCATGGCACTGACTCAGTGGCACCCAACAACCACAACCACGTTTATTGGCTAGAAGTTCCTGAGAAGTCTCACAGGTGAAGTGCCATTTGGATGGAGTCCTGAGGGATGTTTGCACTCATTCACCAAGTAGAGAAGGTGGGAAAATGGATCCCAGGAAGTAGGCAACTCTGGCTCAGACGGAGGCTCCCAAGAGCGAGGGAAACAGGAGGCAGTTCTGTGGAGTGTGGGTGGGTGGAGGAGGCCGAATTGCCTTTTGCTTTAAGTGCCTTTCAAAGGAGCCTGAATGGTTTCCTGGAGGCATCAAGAAGCTGCCCTTAGATTGATTTCTAAGGGAATTACACATTGAATAAATATTTTAGGAAGAGTGGTAGGCAGATAGAAGGGGAAAGATGTTGGCAGGGAAATTAATCATGATTCTATGGAACTATATCTCAATTAAGGAGTGATCAACTGCTGAATAATAACACTTGCAGAGAAGGGATGGGGCAGACTTGAGGGATATTTAGGTGCTCAGCAGATCTTGAGGGTGGATTCGATTTTGGGCTCAAGAAAGTAAAAAAATTCCAAACCAAATACACTGCCATCAAGTCAATTCTGATTCATAATGACCCTCCAGAGCCAAGTGGAACTGCTTCCTGGGGTTTCTGAGGCTATAAGTCTTTTCCAGAGGTGGACAGATGCTCATCTTCCTCCTTTGGAGTGCCAGGGGGTTCCAACTGCTGACGTTGGCGCCAGAAGCCTAACTGGTAATCCACTATCCCTGAAAAATCCCCGAAAGAAAGCAAGAATAACTAAAACTCACTGCCATCAAGTCAGCTCTGATTCAGAGTGAACCTGAAAGTCAGGGGAAGGCTGCCTGTGGCTTTCCCAAACTGTAACGCTTACCGGAGGAGAGCGCCTTGGCTTTCTCCTTTGGAGGGCTGGTGCTTCTGAACTGCCGGCCAACACGCGCAACTACGCTCCCACTAGGGCTCGTTAGAATAACCAAAGACTATATTGCTTGTGAGGCTTTTAACATCCGCCTCAAAAATCTAGTCCAAATCACAATAGGGAAGATGTACTCGGTATATTCCTAACAAAACTGTGGTAGATCCAAGAATAATTTAACAGCATTTAAATTTACCTGTTCCTTTTGATTTTTGTCTCCAGATGATAAATAATCATTGCTAGGACTATGAATCGCCTTGGTTTTTCAATCAATTAAAAAAGCTCTTTTCCATCAGAGCCCCAATAAACTGGGGCTCTTATTAAACATACAAACAAACAACTCTTCTTCCAACATGGGTTATCCGATATGTATCAATCTCTCTTTAGAAGCTTGTAGAATTATTTTTCTAGGCAGAAACAGCTTAGGATACCAAAATTTTTCATGGTTAAGTTTGAAACCACTATTTTTTAACCTATTACAGAATTGGTATATATAACTTTTAAGAATTATTACTATTAACACATTAAATATACAATGTATTTAAAGCCAGAGAGTGGGATTCCATATGTGTATGTCAATAAAAATGAGAAAAATGTTCTTTAAACTAGTCATTTAAAAATTTTATGGAAGAAATCTTTTTGCATAGAATAGTGTTTAACAAAAATGTTACTCTTTTCCTAACATCCGGTTGAAAGCATTTTTTATTTTTTTATTTTAGGAGGAGAAATACTCTCTTTAGGAGGTAGAGTATGGGAATTAGCCTGACCCAGGCTTTATCTGGAGCCAGCTATACCTCCCTGATTAGGTCAGAGGGTTTTGCTGTTATTTGGGAGAGCTGCCTTCCATTAGCACTAGAGACAAAATGTGGCATCAGTGATCACTGAATCATGAAATAATATTCCCATTTAGAATATTAAAATCCAAGAGGACCAGGAATCTAGAAAGTTTCTAAGTTGAAGAGGAATGATTACACAATTTATCAGAGGAAGCAAAGTCCAATACCCACCTTAAAAACAAACTGAGCTATCAAAATGCCAACACTTTATAAAATGAAAACAATAGAGGCAGTCCGACTAAATCAAGCTTTCTTTCTTTCTTTCTTTCTTTCTTTTTTCACATTGTAAAAACCTTAAGATGGCTATTAAATGTTCTTATCACTATAGGCGAGATTACCTCTCCCTTCCCTTACCTGTGGGATATTTAAGGGAAAAAAATGCAAAACTCAAATTCACTCCTCTCAAGTTGATTTGGACCCAGAGGGGCCCATGGAACACAGTAGAACTGCCCCTGTGGGTTTCTTTCTGAAACACATTTCAGAAGGTTTGCATACAAGGTGGTTTCACTGTTGCAGGGCGAAACCTTCAGATTTTGCAGAATGCTAAAGACAGATGCATTTCTGAGAAAGCACAGTACAAAAATGAGACAACGTTTGTTTCTTGACTTCATAGCAAAACAACCTTAATTTCCTTGTAGTCACAAAAGAGAAACAAGAAGTCAGGCTGTGGTTCCTGAAATCCAGCAACTTAGTCTTGTTGTGCCTTTCCCTGCCTGTCTGAAAACCACTCCCTTAGCACGGTATCTGCTTACTTTACGGGAGGCAGTTTTTGAAAGGTTCATAAATACCCTGGCCCAACGCCCTAGGAGCCATGACAAGCAAAAGAAAATACTTGCGTCGGGGTAGCCTGGGTGATATTTAAATGTGCGGGTTAATTTTTTATCTGATTTAATAAATGGACATTTCCTGCCCTTCTCCGCCTCTCCTTTGTGCGCGTCCTGCTTCCTGCTCCGAAGCTGTGGGCACAGAGATCTCTGCAGGCCCGGTTCTCTGGAGCACGCTGCAGGACGGCGCTCTCACAAAGAGTTAAAATCGCAGCATCTGGAGACCCGGTCCTTCGCCAGCATGGCAGGTGTGAGTGGCTGTTTGAAATATTCTATGTTTATCTTCAACTCCTTGTTCTGGGTAAGTGTTTTTCTTTTAATTATCAATTTTATGCAAGTAAGGGGGCCTTGATCTAAATATCATAAGTGAGAACAGACTTGGTCGTAGAGAAAGAGGAGGAGGAAGAAAATGTATTTTCATGTACTTGTTTGGATTTGTTTATTCTTCCTTTGGTTATTTCAGTAATTGAAAATGGGCCAATGACCAAACAAAAAAAGCGGGGGGGCCTTCAGAATCTCAGCGCGTAAACATTTCATAAATGTTTTGATATTGTTGCAAAACCATCACGGAGGAAGAAAGTGACCTTTAATTAAAGGATAATTATCCTTAGTTGTATATCAGGCAGGCCCTTCCCCACCGCAGGTTAAGGACCCTTTGGGGAAACACGGTTCAATGCCCTTCCTGAGTGGAGTCTCTGGTTCCCACCCTGCACTTTTTGGTGTGAAACAGGTGAGAAGGGTGGGTATGGGGTACTAACTGCATGAAAAGAAACGTGAAGAGGGGATGCATGATAAAATCATCCCTCTAGCCCTAAGACAGAAAGCTTCCTTAAGAAATAGATACCCCACATACCACACAGAGAGCCAGTTGGTGTAGATGAGTATTCAAAAGTCTTTTTTCTCCTCCTTTTTGATATGTTACTACTCTTACATCAACAGGAATTTTTATTTTAGTGAATTGATTACATGTCCTTTGAAAGTCCTTTGATGTCACACATATCAGATAAACTGATAAGTAACATCTAGTAGTAGAAAATGGACAAAACAAAGTATGAATAGGGTAGATTAGCAGGTTGGAAAATAGATGTTACGATTTTTTAGTCTATTTGTTGCCCCTGAAGACTGTTGCAAGTGAATTTGTGGAGATCTCTCAAAGTATCTTAACAAAAACATGCAAATCATGGTGTCCATCGGATTTTTAAAAATGGCTTTACCAATAAACTACAGAAATGCAATCTTATCGTGTAAAATGACTTTCCATTCACTGATCAGTAACTGTAAAGAACATCGGTGGACTAAGTATGTAAGAAAACAAACAAATAAATAAAACTAGTAGATAGAAGGTTGTCCCTGGTTCTTTCTCTTTGCTCTGAAAACTGGGCTGCTTTTGCAGATTTTAAAGAGTTCATGCGTAGTTTTTAAAAGTTAACACCAAATACGTTTCTTTCCTTGAACTATTTAAAATTGGTTAAACATTGGGAGTAAAACATAAACAGTGAAATGCCGATGCCTTTGGTTTTGTTTTGTTTTGGGCTTTTTATTCTGGAGACCTTTGAGCATTCAGAGAGAAGAAAGAAGAGGGAAATCAAACCCATCACCCAGCCCCAACTGCCAGAAACCATGGCCCATCCCTGCTTGCTCCTAGTCTCAGTCCCTTCCTCGCTCCCATTTTGTTTTTAAGCAAACACCAGACATATAATTTCACCCTTCACTAACTTAATATATGTTGCAAAAGGGCCATTCTTCAAAAAGAACTGTAGCCACGATATTGTTATCACACTTTAGAAATTAATAAGAATGTTTTAACAATCAAATGTACATTCACCATTCAGATTTATGATTGCTTTATAAATATTCCTAGTGAATCAGTATGCAAATATCGTCCAGACATTGAGATTGTGTCTTTTTTAATCTTTAGGCTTTACTTTCATCCCAATCTCTTTTTTTCCTATCGCAACCTTATGCACTGGCCTGCATTGCTTGTCTTTTCGCATTTCCCACGGCTTGGATTTTGCTATTTGCATGACCATGGTGTAGTTTGACATGTCCCTCTGTTTTCTGTATTATCCTTGAGTTCTGTATTATCCGTAGTTGTATCTGGAAGTTTGAAAAGGTTCAGGTGAATTCTGAGGGTGATGGGTGACTGGACACACCGACTTTGTAAGGGATGGTCTTTCATCATGAGACATGCATTGCCAGGGTGTATCTCTTTTTGTGATGCTCCAGAAACTGAATCCATTAGTTCACTGAAAGACGAAAATAACTGATGGCACTCTGCTATCAAATTTTCGTCACCTATTAGTTGAAATGCTTTGCATGAAAATGAGTCCCCCCCCAATTTGTTTTGTTTTTAATTAATTAATTTTTAAAATAAATCATTTTATTGGGGACTCTTACAGTTCTTATAACAATCCATACATCAATTGCCTCAAGCACATTTGTACATATGTTGCCATCATCATTTTAAAAGCATTTTCTTTCTACGTGAGCCCTTTGTATAAGTTCCTCTTTTTATCCACCCTCTTCCACCCTCCCACCCTTGTAATTTATAAATTATTATTATTTTCATATCTTATACCATCCTCTCTCCCCTTAGCCATGTTTCCATTGTTCATCCCCGAGAACCATTTTTTAAACTTTACTCTTTGATTACTAGCAGTGTTCAGTTTTATAGAAAAAGCAACTTAAATGCTTCCTCTGTGTTGCCTACCAAGATTCAAATGATGGCTTCATTTTCTAGTACCTTTAAATAGTGATGGATCATTATTTGAGTATCTTTATTAATCCGCAGAGTTATCTTCACTGCATTTTTTGTTAAAAGGAGAGAGAGAGAGAGAGACAATAGCTTCCATTGAGCACCCTATAGAGCAGTCTATAGGTCGTTCTGAATGGAATCAACTCGATGGCAATGTTTCTTTGTATTGTGTTGCTTTGTGATGATACAGGAATTCTATAAAAGAGATACATTGTAGGCTCAGTAATTTTTGTGTAAGATTAGGGATTCTAGGGAATTGTAGAGACCTGTACCTTGTTACGCTCAGACAGCACCACTGCTTTCACTAGAGCGCTCTCCTTCTCTGATGGGCACCATTATCTCTTGGTTTCTCTGAGAGCAAAGAGAAACTCTTTCTGCTGCTTCAGAGGTCTCTGGGTAAAGGGCTCTGCTTCCCTTATATCCTGTGGAGGGGCTTATGGTATTTATAGACAAGATCTTGAAGTGGAATCCTTGAGTGAGAATAACAGTTGTAAAGGCCAACAGGTAACATTAATATTTTAACTCAAAATCTGGAGAGGAGGATAAATCTTTGAGGCCAAGGAATGCCTCTACTTCTGTTCTCCCACCCATTCCCAACACAGAGCTCTCCGTTGGAATTTTATGATCCTTCATAGGAAATTAGCAATTTGTCACATTCCCGAAGTTTACTTTAACAAAGATTTTAAGGGTTTTACTGATGTGGTTTTCTTCTACATGTCAATGACTTTATATTTTTAAATGCATTCTTTCTAGTGAAACTGCTGAAACTAAGCCTTTATAAAACAGGGCCAGATGTTTAACTAACTCTATGATATGCATATGGCCGTTGAAACTAAACATACCCATTTCTTTTAGGGAACCTCAGATATACCACAAAACTATGCAGTAATTTCCATTTGTCAGACTTACAAACTGGAGAAAAATATGGGGAAGTAAAAAAAATCTTTCTTAATCGTTCATGCTAGAATTAGCCCCAAATAGAGTGATCTGGGGGTGGGGGGAAGTTTAGATAATGTATGGATTATGAATACGAAATCGAATTCCCTGAGTTTTGTGTCAACGGCATATGGAATGCCCAGATTTTTTTTAATGTGCCTCTTAGATAGGTCAGATTTGGGAATACTGTAGAGATCGTGGGGCATTTGGGGGGCGTAGTAAGCCTAGATGTGGAAATCACCAGAGGCAGTGCGCTATGGGACAGCCAGCCAGCTCTTTATGGGAAAGCAAAATGAGATAATCCCAAATGGGGCCTAGTGAGAAGGAGCCAAGTTGTGAGGCAAATGTCTTCATCAGTGGAGGGAGCCAACAGATGAGGAGTTTGAAGGGATCCGGAGGAATTCAGAACATGAGAGAGTTTAGGAACCAGTGTTTTCATGTCTGCCATTGTACTTTATTTAAACCTGACTCTCTGAATTATGTGGCGTGAGAGCAAGTGGGAGGATGGGAGCAGCGGAGCAGGCATGCATAATTACAAGACAGTCCATTGTTTTTGAGGCGGCTCTGATGCGTGCGGCCTCGTGTGTATCCGAACAGAACTGCACTCCAGAGGGCTTCCATGGCTAAGTTGGCGCGTGTAGAGTCACCAGGTCTTTCCTCGAAAATCTAGCTTTTCAGTAGTAGCTCCACGTTCCTAGAATCAGCATGGACAACACAGTGCCATCAAAGAACTCCCACTAGGCAGCAGCTGAAGGACTTAAGGGAAGGAAATGACTGAAACAGACCAGCACTTAAAGCTGCGGTTCTCAGCCTGTGGGTGGCCAACACCTTTGGGGGTCGAACGACCCATTCACAGGGGTCACCCGATTCATAACAGTAGCAAAATGACAGTCAGGAAGTAGCAACGGAAATAATGTTATGGTTGGGGGGCCACCACCACATGAGGAACTGGATGAAAGGGTCTCGGCATTTGGAAGGTGGAGAACCACTGCCTTAGAGTAAACTCGAAGTAAATTAGAATCCACTCTGGGCAACACATTTCACAGAGACCAAGCCAACCACCCTGCCATTGAGTTGATGCCAACTCATGGCCTCTCGGAGAGCCGTCACAGAGATCGTGCTAGAAGAATCCAAATGGAGAAGCTTCTGGAGGAAAAACGGAAAGAGGTGAAAATGATGTGAAAGACGATGAAACACCAAGAGAACAGAGTGGAGATCTAAAACACGTTGTATTCCTGGACCAGAGACCAGAGTCCATGAAACCAAACAACCAGACGAAAATCTGGCGGAGCTGAAAGCATAGCTCATCGGCAGATGCCAAGTGCCCTGTGAAAGGTCAATGAAAGAAGACACCTATGTTTAGAGCGATGCTGTGGAAAACTACTGAATGAACAGAGAAAGATGCAGGTTACAAATGTCTAGATACAAACAAAAACTAGCAGCAAGGAACATACACACCAAAGATGGTTTCTCTCATTGCAACACAAAATGGCAAAAAGTGACCAAACAAAACCCATCCAATTTCCTGAGTTAAGGAACACATGACCAAGACAGAACGATATCTTCAGATGCTCATATTAAAAATTTGACTTTTAACATGCAGCAAATGATTGATCTATGAAGTAGAATGCAGGTTAAGCATGGGAAGATAATGGTAACAAAATTCTGGAAATAAGCTCATGTCTAAGTAATCATATTTTAGCTATGAGCCTAAGTGCTAATGTAAAAACTATTTTCAAGGAGAATATAATATAAATAAAAAATTTAGTAACATATATTAAGAGCTAAGCCAAAGAAAATAAACTAAATATCACTTACTGAAGTTTATGAGAAAACGCAAAATATTTTCTAGATATTTTGAGTGGCAGCAAATACATGGATTGAGCTGAACACACGTAGACAGAAACCCATAGGAGCAGTTCTACCCTGGCCTTTGGGAAGCTGTGAGCTAGAAGGGACTTAATAGGAGTGAGTTTGGCTTTTGGTTTCCTTAACTCTTTAAAATAAAGCTTGAAGAAAATATTTTTAAAAATAATTTGAAGATAGGAAATGATAGCTGGGCCAACTTCAAGTTCTCTGAGACAATGTGGTTAATTCTCAAGGTGGAAGTTAAGCTAGATATTCTTGGTTTCTGGAATAATGGGTACACATTCTTTTAAACCTGAGGTGACAGGGGCCTTTTCTGCGACAAAGACGGAATATTTTGATGTGTAATTGTTTGAAAACAAGGGCTAAAGAGTTACACAAAAGCAAAAAGGAAGCATATAAACCACACCTTTACTTTTGAGGAGCTCTTAATGTTTTTTCATTGATAGTTTCATGAATATCAGTTAATGATGGTAAGCAGGAATAGCTTGAATTTTCTCAACATAACTATGCACTCTCAGTGCTTTAGTTTCTTTATCTAAAATGGGAGGGTTTGTACTTAGATGGCTTTCAAGTTAGATTATGAACCCTACTCATTTCTATGTGTTATTTTCCAGCAAGTTCGTTTCACTCCCTGGTTTGTTTAAACCAAGTCCTTGACTCTAGCTCCATGGTAAATGTCACGAGCACCCACCAAACGGGACACTGCTGGTGTGGGGTTGCTTGCGTGTGGCTCAGTGTACATGAAAGCCAAGATGGCCCGAGAGCTTCAGGTTTGGGAGGATGTAGGCATTGCTCCATCAGAATATCAACAAGCCTGGGCAGTCTAGAAAAGTCCTTCAGGGCTTGCTGTGTCTCATGTGTTACCAGGCCTACTTTCAATATCTCTAACTAATTAATAATAGGACTTTTTTCAGCCCATAATACAGATCTTTATCTTTTCTCTTCTTTCTTATGTGGGTTGGGTGGGTGGGGGAGGTAAATTCCGAAGGACAGCATTTCCTTGCTCTAACATAAAATTCATTGCACGTTTTGGGTTGGCTTTTGTCCAAATTAAATAATCTGGTAAAGTCATTAGAGGAATTTAAGAGTCTAAATACTGTTCCTCATTGTTCCTCCTCTCTGGGTAAACTTTACCGCCTAATAGATCTTACATTTTAAAAGCTTTGTGAGGGTACAAAGACTGTGGGTTAATTTATTCCTTTGTTGCTGTAAATTTTACCCAATTTGCTGCTTTTCCCTGCCTATCCCAATTTTTCCTTGACTCTGGAATGAATATCGGGCAAGTTAGTGAGTTAGTCCCCTCCATCTTCATCTCAGAACGTTCCTTAGAGACCAATTCAGTAGCATAATTAGAATGTTTTATTTTTATTCTGTTGTGAATTATCTTTTGTATGCTATGGTATGTAGAAAATGCAAGATTGGCGGGGGGACAGCATGGAAAAGAATTCTCCCTCAGTGGAGATGAGTTCTTGTTCATGGATCCACAAACTGGATGAGAGATAATTATTTTTATGAAACATGAATTACAGTTTAACATTTTAGCAATTACCTACATGAGAGCATGCTTCTTTAGTGTTTTTTAGGTTATAACGGAATAATTCACAACAAACCATTGTAGCCAGAATGGATAGGCTGGGTATGGAATTAGCTTTGTTTTATCATAATTACATTCTAATATCCTTGTTTTTCCTTTTCTGCAGCTCTGTGGTACTGTGATCCTGGGAGTAGCTATATGGGTACGAACAACCAAAAGTGACCATGAGGTAAATATATAAATAAATAAAGGCATCCACATCCCCAAAGTAATTTATGTATGACTTTTATAGCAATGAAAGCGATGACAGTAATAAAGATTTAAGTAGCAGTTTCCTTAATTGCCTTAGGTAATCATTCGTGCAGCTATGTAATTTCAAGATTCAATTTGACTCATTAAAACTGCTTTTTATGTGCGTGGTTCTGTGCTCAGCATGGAACTTGAAATCTGGAGATTGAAAGTGGTGAAGTGTAAAAGTGACAAAATGTAAATTTGCTTCCTTTCCTATTGCTTAAGGCCGGCCTCATGTGCAGTTTTAGGAAACCGATCACCTCTCCTTACCTCCAAATGACCAACAGGTACTGATGGAAATGAAGCTGATCCTCAGGTGGGCGGGTGCAGAAGGAAAGAGGGAAACAGGAAGATGTTCTCTTTGAGAGTCATTTGAATATGTGTTGTAAAGACACAGCGCACAAGGACGGTTTATATTGCGGGTGGCCACTTTCTAGGGAAAGTCAAAACAGTATTGCTGTGGGTTCATGTATGCATGGGTTTATTCCAAACAAAACTTCTGAAATATCCCTGTGATCAGTGGGCGACTGCAGACAAGTTTTCTCAGTCACATCTTGTCTTCATCTCATGGGTGTAGCTTAACATAAAAATCTCATCTAAACAGCAGCATTTGAGGGATCCGCCGGTGAGGTCAGCTCACACCATTCTGGGGACTCCTTTTTGGCGCTCCAAATCTAGATAGAACTCATCAAAAGACACGGAATGATCACAGGTATTTATTATGAAGAGGTTTCAAGGAAAGAGAAAACTGCGTTGGTGAGAAAAAGACCAGGAAAATTTGTCCCAAAGAATGTTTCTCCCATCATGACAAAGTGCATGTTCATTGTTTGAAGGTTGAAGGGCTATCCTACCCAGAACCTTACCCCATCCGACCTACAATCCTGGTCGTACCCCTGCAGACTCCATTGTGTTCCCCAACACATACACATGTAACGTGTACACATGTAACGTGTACACGTGCGACACATTCACATGTAACGTGTTCACATGCAACATGTAAACAGCACAATTGGGGTCCCGTGAGGATGCCAAAACCTCTGTTTTGGTGTGGGGTAAGTCAAAGATTGCAGAATTCTTCGGAGACATCGCTGTTAAAAGTGGATAGACCTAGTTTGAGCTATGTTAAGAAGCAGTAGTTGCACATTTGGATATTTTTATTTAATAAAGGTGTGTATCATTTTGTAGTAACCTGCTCTCAACTTAATCTTATGTGACAAGCAACTAGTTACCCCCATTAACTCAGAAGTCAGGTCGCAATATCTCACCTCTTAGAATCTAGAGAAGATTATCATGTCTCAACCCCACTAGAGCCCACATGCCCATGTTGAGTTCATATGGTTAATTTTAGTGTGTGACTTTGGATTCTGTGTCTGCCATTTCTGTTTTGTACCCTGCATCACAAGTATGGAAAGAATGTTGCTGCTCTGGGTTGGAAAGGGGAGGACAGAGGCTCATTCCATGTTTCATTTCAGGGAGTGGCATCCTGGCATCCTTCCCTGGCTTCTCTGCTTCCGTTTCCTCCTCAGGAACCCTTCTCTCCCAATTGCTAGTCTTAGCTCTCTTGCAGAATAGCTTGCTCATTCTTTGTTGTCTGAGAGCTTGCTGCTCTAGAGAATCATCTCTCTTCCCTAGAGCTTTTTCAAGGAATTTATTGAAATATACAACGTTTCCCATCCTAAGAGGGCTTTTGATGCCAGCTATTAAGATAATGCATTTTCCATTAAAACTTATACCACGATGCAACTAAATGTCATTGGACACAGCCTACTGGAAAGAACCATTAAAAGCAAATTAACATCTGTTATGATCCCTTTGCTCAAACGGATGGCCTTTCTGGAAGCCTTCTCTTTCGCTTTTCTGCTTTCTTCTCTCTCATATTTTACTCCTCGAAAATTAGTTCCTTGCTCGCTCTTGGATCTCAATATGGGGAGAAAACTGAGGATGTCTGTGGCAACCAGCTGGCAACCTTCTGATCCATCAGGATTTCATCTATTGCTTTATACAAATACACCTTACTCACTTCCTGATGGCCTTGCCTTCTGGGGTTGAGAAGGATAATGGAAGGTATGTGGAAGCTCCGTCATCTATAATCTGCTTGATATCTGGGACACACACTGGAGCAAAGAGATTAGCTGCCACCTGCGGAGGGGGTCCTCGGGCCTTTTTAAGATGTGTATACAACTTGCTTCTTGTGTTATTTCTGGTGGATGTTTTCTTTCCTTCTAGTGCTTCTGCTAAATAAATTTAGTGTTTAGTCTGTTAAGAAATTACACATATTGGCTGTATTAAAAGAGAACCATTGTTCCTGAGAAAGTGGAGCTTGACATTTGGGGATGAGACTGAATCAACGAAGCTGAACAGCCTCTTGAGTTACTTTTTGACTCTTGTTTTCTGTCAGCCTCCCCCCTTGAACAAAAGCTCCTATCTGCCAGGATATTAACCAGTTTGACATAGGTGAAATTCATTAGATTTTTATTGACTGAAAGTCAGGGACAAAGAGTCAGAACTGTACAAAGAGCTGGATTTTACATGTGAGAAAACAGAGGCAGTATTGTTTGAAGGGAGAAGATTGGCATAAACCCTGGAAAGAAGACCCTGGGGGAGAGGACATCTCTCCATACTAAAGTATCTTAAAGGGGCATCCTTTTCTCCCCCGGGATAAGGTCAGCACTGCAAGGCAAAGCACAGGGGCCACCAGCCTTGTTCTAGGAGGTCCTTTATCATCCAGAGAGGACCCCTGACCATCTCTTTTTTCAGACCTGGTCATTGCTCTTCTTTAGAAGTTTTCCCCTTGTTTTAATACATGCACGGATACAGTGTTTGCCACAGATAATTTTTTAAATGCTGTTGTCGTATTCCAGGAACAGAAGTCTCAATTTAGATTTCCATTTATTTCCTGAGGAAATCTAGCTACATATTGGGCTTAACTTGGAACAGTGGTCTCAGGAAATCGACATAATACTTTCTGGCCAATCTCTGTCCTTGGGGTCAGCCTACCCAGGCCAGTCTCACGCAAGTGCCTCACCACCTCCTGCCCAGTGCTGGCCGCAATTGTAGATGCTTGGCTTATTATTTATATGCCTGGGATAGCTCACATCAGCTTTGGTGACTCGGTCTGTGAAGTTTCAGCCCGTTTAGGCATCAAGGTGTCATCCCACACTGGTCTAGATTTTCTGTTCACGAGGTCTTTGGTGCTGAGTTCACAGACGTGGTTTTCTAGGGCTGTGTTTTTATCCACACCTATCTTGACTCAGGTTATAAGGAACTGAGAGTCAGTATTGGCTTGACAGCAGTGGGTTTCTATTTGTGCATGGTGATGATTGTTGATGAGCAAAAGTGATTTTCTCTTTCCAATTTTAACAAGCAAGCAAGCAAACTAACAAAGGACCAAATGACCCTTTACCCAAAAAGCAAATAGAAAAAGTCTTTAAGATTAATCAAGCTTTCTAAATATGTAGAATGAAATATTATATGTAAACATAGGTTTTGAGAGACACGGGAAGACTTAGATATGCCAGGGGATGACCCAGTTCCCTTTTCTAAGTGGGGAATGGGGACCCCAAAGGGTTTGTTGAATGCCCCAGGGTTACTACCTTAGTTATGTAACAAGTCTCTTAATGGAATATAGATCTATATTTTAATGTTTCTGTAACTTTAGCCTTTTGCTTCCTTCTGATCATTGAATAAAGATTTCTTCTAGGTTCTGATTTGATTTCCAAAGTTTTTAAAACCAAAATCTGGGCAGTAACACTAGTCATTTTGTACTGACTTCAAGGGCGTTGACCTGCATGCTATGCTGCAGATTGGGGGAGGCAAAGGCACTGTGGTAGTTTGAGAACTGATGTTATATCTGAAAAGGGCCCATAAGAAGTGAGACAAAGCATAGGGGCTATGCCTGTTATTCACACATAACCCAAGAGCAAGGTTTCACTTTTAATAGCAATTTACTTATGACTACATGTTGAAGATAAATGGTGAACTGGTGCAAAGTGCTGTGAGATGACGAGGGGGAAGAAGAACGGAATGATGCAGGAAGAAGCCTGGTGGCATTGGGCTGCTAGCTGCAAGACGGATAAAAGAATTTCTACTCTTGTGAATATTTACTCTCAGAAACCCATCGGGACAGTTTTATTCTGTCCTATAGAGTCAGTGATTTTGTGTGTGTGTGTGTGTGTGTGTGTGTGTGTGTGTGTGTGTGTGTGTAGCCCAGTATACCAATAAGAACCTGAGGACTTGGGGTTATAAGTGGTTTGTGACTCACAAGATCAGGACTTCAAAGCCACCAGTCTCTCTGTGGGAGGAAGATGACTCATTCTGTTCCCCTAAAGAGCTCCAAGCTCAGAAACACACAGGGACAATTCTATTCCACCCGTGTGAGTCAGAATCTACTCAACGGAAGTGAGTTGGGTTGGGTTTGAGTTATCTCATTCCTTGACAAGCCAGATAAAACAAAGAAGCTTCCGGAACACTTTATGAACTATACTGTCTGGAAATGAGGAAGTGGAATTGATATGAAAAAGCTGGGCATGGACTTTTCTTTTTTTAAGTTTGAATGTCTTTTGTTTGTTTTGACAAATAACTAGCTCTGCGTGACACCACCACAGTCAAGTCACAAAGCATTTGCATCAGTCCATCCTGTCCCTCTGCTCCCATCCCAGTCAGTTTCTTCTTTCTCATCTGTGGGTTTTGTGAAGCCAAGCACTGCCCTAACACCATAATTCATCTGGTCTATTTTTGAATTTCATATAAATGGAATCATATCAAATTTACTGGTTTGCGTCTGTTATCTTTAGCTCATGTCTTTGAGATCCAGTCATGTAGTATCAAGAAGAACTTGGGTGTATAAGTTTAAATTGCCAGAAAAATACGTGCTTTTTAATGCTGCGCATATAAATAAAGGCGCCCTCGTGGTGAAGTGGTTATGCTTTGGGCTGTGATCAGCAAAGCTTTCAGTTTGACCCCACCAGCTCTCCGCAGGAGAAAGACAGGGCTTTCTATTCCCGTAAATAGTTACAGTCTCAGAAACCCACAGGAGCAGTTCTACTCTTCCCTCCAGGGTCTCTATGAGTTGGCATCGATTCATTGGTCGTAAGTCACGTATAAACTATTGGAGTCCCTGGGTGGCCAGATGGTTAAGTGCTAGACTACAATGCAAGAGGTTGGTAGTTCAAACTTATCCAGTGGAACCTTGCAACAAAAGCCCTGCAATCTGCTTCCCCAGAGGAGTGCAGTTAGTTCTACTCTGCAACTTGGGGTGCCCATGAGTCAGAATTAATTTCATGGTAAGTAACAACAACATATAAAGCATGAACTATGTGGGCCAATGGTGACCTCAAAAAGAATAAGGTTAACCTGTTCTAAGTGTTTTTTGAACTATCGATGTTTTCAAAGCTCATTCCATTTCTTCCATCCGACTTCATCATTTTAAAAAACATAGACTTTTCAGACACGTGTCAATGCCACATGGGCTCCCGGAAAGCAGGTATGTTTGCTTGCTTAGGTCACTGAAGGATCTCAAAATCCAGAACTAGCTCATGGGCCTGGTCCATGGTAGCTACTCAAGAAATATTTGTTGAGTAAAATAAACTTTAAGAAAGGAATTTCTTGTCATTCATTTTCTTTCTTTCTTTCTTTCTTTCTAGTTTATCAGTCATGGAGAATCTTACTCCAGTGTCCCTGCAAACCTCTTGATTGCCGTGGGTTCCATCACCATGATTCTGGGTTTCCTGGGATGCTGTGGTGCCATCAAAGAAAGCCGCTGCTTGCTCATTCTAGTGAGTTCTTTGGAAATCCTAACACGCAGCTTTCTGATTTCCAAGGTTTCTCTCCCATCCCTGTTGTCTGTCAAAAGAACTTGCCAAGATGGCGGCAATAAGAACTCTAACTACTGTTTAGATTCTAACCTTTAGAGGGTTTGATTATGGAAGGTAATATATTTGACTCCAAATAGAGGCCAGTACTTGGCTACATATTGAGCCTGACTCTTCAAACCCTCCCAATGATGGTATGAGAAAAAGACCTGGTGATTAGCTCATGTAAAAAGCACAGCCTAGAAACTCAGAGAGATCATTCTACTTTGTCTCCTGGGGTTGATATAGGATGAAAATCAACTCAATATTACCAACAACAACATCAACTGCTAGGCTAATTGGCAAGTATACAAGTGTCTAGGGTGGGAGTGGTTCAAGAAAAGAACAAAAAGCTTATTATTTTCTTTGCATGTCTATTTAGATAAGATAGGTGGGATAAACAATCCAGAGGAGAAAACAACAGACTGATGGTTCTGGGTTGAAGGTGGGGTGGAGGGTAACATGGAGAAGGGGAGGCAGGGGAAAGGAAGTGGGTGTTAAAAAACCTAGGGACAAGGGAACAACAAGTGATCTAAAATCAATGGCGAGGAAGGTATAGGATGCCTGGTAGGGCTTGATCAAGGCCAATGTAACTGAGAGGACTTAGTGAAACCCGAATGAAGGCCAAACATGATAGTGAGACAAGAGGAGAGCAAATGGAAATAGAGGAAAGAAATAGGAGCAAAAGACATTTATAGAGGTCTAAATACAGGCTTGTCCATACGTAAATATATTTATATATAAGGATAGGGAACGAGATATATGTACATATATTTATATGTTAAGTATCAAGATAGCAGATGGGCTTTGGACCTCTACACAAGGTCTCTCTTAACATAAGAACACTTTGTTCTAATAACTTGGCACTCTTTGATACCTTCCCAACACAATCGCTGAAGATAAAATGGGTGCATAAGCAAATGTGGTGAAGAAAGCTGATGGTGCCTTCTATCAAAAGATAAAGTGTCTGGTGTCTTAAAGGCCTGAAGATAAACAAGCAGTCATCTAGTTGAGAAGTAACCAAGCCCACATGGAAGAAGCACACCATCCTGTGTGATCATGAGGTGTCGATGTGATCAGGTATCAAACATCGAAGACCTAGAACAAAAAATCATATTGATGTGAATGAGAGGGAGTGCGGAGCCCATCTGTAGACAATTGGATTTCCCTATAGAAGGGTCACAAGGAAGAGACGGGTCATTAAGGGTGCAGTAAACACTGATGAAACATATAACTTTCCTCTAGTTCTTTAATGCTTCCTTCCTCCCACTATTATGACCCTGTATTAGTCTGGGTACATTAGAGAAACAAATCTACAGAAACACATGTATAATAGAGAGTTATATAAAGGTTAAGTGTGCATCAAGAAAACATTCAAACCCAGAGCTGTCCAAACCTACAAGTCAACATTAACCCTTTACCCCATATGTCCAACACCAATCCACAAAGTCCTCCTCTATCTCACAAAACACACACCACTATGATGCCGACTGCAGGAGGAAAGCTGAGTCAGTGAATGTGTAAACATCTCAGCGCTGGCAGGGGTCTCTACCCAGGTACTCTAGCACCCAGGGCTGCATTGGGGTAGTTCCATGCGGCTTCTCAGGGATGTCTTGCAGGAAGCGAGCCTTGCCAGCTGAAGCAGGAAACTGGCTAAGGCAGCTTCACCCTGGTCTGGCCATCAGAAAGCAAGAGATCCAAGAACTAGAATGGTGAGGCCCACCAAGCCATTTATCCCTCTGCCCTTCAATTAACCCCACATGTGTTTACCGCCCAGGTTGGCACAATAAACTAGCTACCTCAGACCCCAATTCTACCTTACAAATCTGGATAGACCAGAGCATTTATACTGGTACAGATAAGAGCTGGAAACACAGGGAATCCAGGACAAATAACCCCCTCAGGACTAATAATGAGAGTAGCAATACTAGGAGGGTAAGGGGAAAGTGGGGGGGATAAAGGAGGAACCTATCACAAGGATCAACATATAACCCCCTCCCAGGGGGATGGACAACAGAAATGTGGGTAAAGGGAGACATAGGTCAGTGTAAGACATGAAAAACATTAAAAAAATAAATTATCAAGGGTTCATAAGGGAGGAACAGTTGGGTAGAAAGGGGGAAAATGATACCAAGGCTCAAGTAGAAAGAAAATGTTTTGAAAATCATGATGGCAACAAATGTACTTGACACAATGGATGTGTGTATGGATTATGATAAGAGCTGTACGAGCTCCCAATAGAATGATTAAAAAAAAGAATAACAACAACACAAATAGCAGAGTGTGTTAATCCTAGGGCAGAAATGATCAAGGGGTTTGCATGGGTGAGATCAGGATTAGCTTTTCAAGAAGAGCACTGTTAGTACAATGTTGGCAAACACGGCAACCGTAAAGCCTTGGACATGGCTGGAGAAAGCCAGAGATTTGTTTCCAGTTCAGAATGGGAGATGAGTCTCAGCGTGGGTCAGAGTCCGATCAGAAAGTTTCTATGTGCTATGCGAAGACACTTGTAAGGGAGATAATAATTTTTAATGTAACTTTTTCAAGGATAAATGGGAATAGGATAATCCACAGGCATCATTTTAAAAATATGACCATAGTTGAAAATGATAAATGTAAGAACTTCACAGAAAAAAACATGTATTTACTTACAAATATTATTTACTTATAAATCTTACACAAGAGTTTGTTAGAGCTAATTTAGAATTATTTCTCCAATAAAAGAATTATTGTGTCAGTCCCAGAAAACCCTTTATTATGCTTTGTCATGAGGGCAGTGTCCCCATTGGCTGTCAGTTTGTTTTAAAAGCCTCAATTTGAGCACTTAAGGAAGTTGCTTAGTAAAAAATATATATAATTTTGATTGTGGGTTGCACTCTGCCAAAGTATGATTTGGTAGGTTCCAGAAACCTGCATTTATAACAAGGTCCCAGTTGATTGTGGTGGTGGTTGAAATACTATCTTGAAGCTAGTGGTGTGTGTGTGTGTGCGTGTGTGTGTGTGCGCGTGTGCGTGCGTGTGCGTGCGTGTGTGTGTGCGTGTGTGTGTGCGTGTGCGTGCGTCGCGCGCGCTTAATGAAGAAAGGGAGGGAAAAGAAGATAATATCCAAATAATTTCCTCCTCCAATTTTCCAAACCTCCTTCCATTGATTATATACCTATCCCAGCAGCGGTACCAATAAACTTTCCTTCTAGCGACTTTCCTTGATCAGACTTTGAACTGTCTCTGAGCAGGGGTAGCCCTAAATCTGCGGGTTCCAGCGAAACAGCAACACAAAAGAAAACTGGAACAAAACAACCGAAAACAAACTGACTGCTATCTAGTCAGTTCTAACTCCTGGCAAAACCCCCTTTGTGGGTTTCCAAGGTGAAAGCCTGTACGTGAGTAGAAAGCCTGCTTTTTCGCTTGTGGAGCAGGTGGGGGATTTAAACTGCTGGCTTTGCGCCTGGAGCCCAATCAGTAATCACCGTGGGACCGGAGCTCCTCAGTGTAAGTCTAGTGTAGTAACAATGAAGAGTCTGAGAACTACTCCTTCATTCGAGATGTGAGAGAGAGAGAGAGAGAGAGAGAGAGAGAGAGAGAGAGAGAGAGAGAGAGAGAGAGAGACTGCGATGTCCCAGGATGTGACTGAGTGCACTGTGGATAAAATATGTTCGTTTCTCTCTTTTTAGTTTTTCATAGGATTGCTTCTCATCCTGATTCTTCAGGTGGCAGCAGGCGTCGTAGGAGTGATCTTGAAGCCTCAGGTGTGTTCCGTGTGATGCTTCACGTTTTCGGCAAGTTCTGAGGAAGTGAAGTGCTACCTTCCTGTATGAATAATGTACAATTTTTAATCCTCAGATGGAACGCGAACTTAATCAAACACTCCATGAAGATATAAACCTTTTGAGGGAAACAAGTGAATCAGCCGTGAAATACCAGACCACGTTAGCCGAACTGGAAGAAACGGTAACGTTAAGTCAAATCGTGTCTCTGGGAAGCTGGATAGAGTTCTGTGTGTATTTATTGAAAAATTGAAAAATGTTTCCATCTTGAAGATTTGAGTGATTATTTTTCCATGGAATAAAAGCAATATAATGCCATTTGCAATATTGTTCTAGCTTGGCATCGATTCAGAAGCAGTTTAAAAGGACAGCAATTAAGAAAGATGTGCTTATGAGTTTAAGCCTCAATTAGGTCACAACAATAATTCGTTTAATAGTTTCATGTAGAAACATCGTTTCTTTGCCATGGTTGAAGAATCACTCTCTTTCCTGCCACACCTTGGTACAAACAACTAGGGCTGAAATTTATTGCCATTTCCTGTAGTCCTGGCTTTACTGACAGTAGCTCAGGTATTCCTCACAACCAGCCTACATGGTGGGTAATATCATTATCTGGATTTTACAGATGGAAGTCCCTGGGTAGTGCATTCACCAATGAACTCAGCTGTTATTCATAAGATTGGAAGTTCAAGTCCACCCAGAGGTACCTTGGAAGAAAGTCCTGGTGATCTGCCTCTGTACAGATTGTAGCCTAAACCCTTGTGTGGAAGTTCTGCTTTGTCACATGGTGTCGGGATCATTGGAATTAAGTGAATGGCAGACAACCACTTTTTCAAAACAGTTTGCTGAGGAAACCTTGAGGCAGGCGAGGAGTTTTTTTCCCAAGAGTACAATTGCAACTGCCATCAGCTGCCACACTTTGTCCAGACCACCTCTGGGTCCCAAGAACAACTCTGCTTCCTGCCTTTGCTTCATTTCCAGTCTTGGAATGTAGTTACTATTGTTCTCTTTCTTTCTGAGTCCTACTTGCGGTTTCAGATTGAACTACAATGTTACTTAGTCCATGGAATTCCTTCTGAACACACCATCATTCAAGATCTCTTCATATTAACTACGCACAACAATCGTTTCACAAATTCTCAGAATCACTTAGGAGGGACAGATTATGTGGATGCGGCTCAAACTTCCATTTGGTTGCAGTTTTTGTATGTGGTCGTCCATTTTCTAACGAAATACTGCCGAGCTGAAGGCTTCCTTCATCCCGTTCATTCATAGACAGATCTGCTCCTTGCTATGTTATCTTAATGTGAAACTACATCTCCCTCCTTGGAACTGATATCATTTCTCCCACAGTTTCCCAGGAAAAAGAAATTCTATTGAGGCACTGACACAGGAGACTTGCCCTTGGAATATGGCTATTGTGTGACTCCTAAAAGTTGTGCTTGGCGCTTTCCAGGTCACAGCATCCTTGATTTCTCCTGCCCTTTGTCAGTTGGTGGTTCTGCCCAAGACATTCATCATTTCTGGGGTGCAGTATCATCTGTCCTTGTTGAACTCCTCTGTGTTGCCCTCTGGCTAGCTCCCTCATAGCTGTTTCCCCTTATTCTCTTGTTCTTTATAGAATCACTCCCATTTTCAAGCTCAGATTTATCCAGGCTAAAGAAGAAAGATGTTAGGTGACCTTAATCTCTCCTCGATGTGGGGCTAGGCCTTTACGCTTCAGTTGGCCTGGGATAAACTGCACCAGAATAACCCGTGGGCTTCTGCCCAAAACCCGATGGGTCACAGTCTCAGCGTCAACTGTGGCTTTCTAAATGATGCTCCTGGTACATAGAAATCCTGTGTTCAAAGCTCCGTGTGTTCTTAGAGGAATATTTCTTCTTTGGTGTCCATTTCACAGGTTTTCTGTCTGTGTGTCTTTCTTATTCATGATGCCTGTCTGTTTCTAGTTATGCTTTTTAGGGGAAAAGAGTCCTGCCCGATCCTAGGTAAGTAAGTTGAGGTCCTGGTGCACCAGACATATGTCACAGCTGCTCAGCATCTTTCTCATCGTGTTCTAGATGGTTCTCATAGAAGGTTTCTTCTAACTTGCTGATTGAGTGTGTCCCTTTGGAATGCTTGCCAGTGGCTGCATAGATGCTCTTGTATCATTCATCGGACACGGCCTTGTTCATCCAGCTGTTACATCTCGATTAATAAATCTTACCCGATTTCTTCATCTGCTTCCGTCTCTGAAGTAGTTGCCAAATATTATATCAAATTTCAACCTGCCTACCTCCTAGCCTTCTTGCTGAAAATATGGTTCTGTGCCTCCCTAATTAATTCTGAGATATATAGTGATATAAACCATATAGTGAGACTAATGATTCCTTCGTGTAAATTAATCCTACTCAAGATTACTTAATGGGAAAGAGTGAGCAATTGGTCCTCTCTCAAAGAGAAACAAGGAAGATGATTGTTTCAATGTTACCCTCCTGGCTAATCTGCACCTGGGAAATCTCTAGCTCTTTCGCATTTCACACTCAGATGAGTCATATATTTGTGTAGTTAGGTCTTTGAGTCGAAATGCAGCACTTGTATCTGCTTTAGTTAAGCTGGTAACTACCTCTAAGTCTATTGTTTCACCCTGTGTGAAACTAGATTCTATTCTCCGTACTATCAATCCTATTTCTTGAAGGCCGCATCAAAAGATGAGCTGCATTAGATAAATCTGCTGCACTCGATCTCTTAAGAGTGTCGAAAAGCAAGGGTGTTACTCTGAGCACTAAGGCCAGGCACGAAGGTGAACTTGACCTAAGCCATGGTATTTTCCATTGTCTCCGATGCACGTGAAAGCTGGACATTGAATAAGGACGAATGAAGAAGAACCGATGCATCGGAATGTGGTGCTGGTGAAGACTACTGAACATATCACGGATTGCTAAAAGAACAAACCAGTCTGTCTTGGAAGAAGTCTGAGCAGAGTAGAGTGCGCCTTACAAACACGGATGGCAAGGCTTTATCTTACATACTTTGGGCATGGTGTCGGGAGAAATCAGTCCCCGAAGAAGGACGTCACGCTTGATAAAGTGGAGGGGTAGCAAAAAGAGCAAGGTCTTCACGACAAGTTTGACATCGCGGCTGCAGCACTGGGCTCCGGCACCGGGACGATCAGGAGGATGGCGCAGGAGCAGGCAGTGCTTAGTGCGGTTGTGCATCCGGTCACACTGGGTTGGAACTGCCTCGGTGGGACCTAACTACATCAGCTAGAGTTTAAAAGATACTCCAAATCATTGATAACAATGTTGAGCAGAATGCATTTCTTGTGAGAGCAAAATGGAAACGCCACTACTGCCAGCACCACCAGCACCACAAACAATAGCAGCTAACAGGCATTGGGTACTTTCTGTGAGCCCAGCCACTGACCTTGGCAGTTGACATCTTTATGTGCTTTTTAAAAATCTTTACAACAAACCTCTGCATTTGATTCTATGATTAGCAACTGTCCCCAGTATTTTGCAGATGAAGAAAGTGTGACACAGAGAGACTTAAATAACATTGATAACCTCGTCATTCAGCCAGCAAGTGAGAATCCTTTCAAAGTTCTGGCACAGTAATGGATTCAAGTATAGCCAGGACCTCTGTTTCCTTCAGCAAATTTCTTACCATTTTTAATACAGATTTTTGTTTTGTTTGTTTGTTTTGTTCTGTTTTTCCTGGATAAAACAGAAGGAAGGAAGAAAAGATAATTAACCTCTTCTTTCATCTAATATTATTATATACTATAAACCCTGAATCACTGGACTTTCCACTTCCTTAAAGGAATCTTGCTAGCACAATGGCTAATCTCTCAGGTCCTAACCCAAAGGTTGGCAGTTTGAACCAACCCAGTACTCCATGGGAGCAAGACCTCGCGGTATGCTCACGTAAAGGTTACAGTCTAGAAAACTCTGTGAGGCACTTCTACTGTGTCACATGGTGTCTCTAAGAGTCAAAGGTACTTAACAACAATAACAGTAATTTATAAAGCCCCAAATTTATTACTTTTCCTCCAAAAATGACTTCAAAGCTCCGTTTTCTTCTCTTAGTGGTTCCTTACAACTCAGCTTACTCTGGGTTTCAGTATTCCTGACATCACTTGCACAGCTTCATCCCCTCCTACATCTCTCTCTCTGTGTATGTAAAACGCAGTCTGGGGGAAGCGCTTTGAGCATCCATTTGGCCTCTGAGATTCTTTGCACACTTTCCTTCCTCTCAACAAGTAATGGCGAATGATTGTAAGATAACTTTTTCCTTTTTAAAACTTTACATTTCCTTAGAGCAACCATACTTTGAAGACCTTGGGTCCTTCATGAACTTTTTGAAATTCTCTTTGCTAAAATCTAGGACACAGAGATCTGACTCTTACCTACTCTTTTACTATTATAAATGGGAATTTATCTTCTCCCCAAGTTCCTTTAATTGTTGAAATATCTGTAGCCCATCTTTCCTTCTTTAATATTAAGACCAAAATGAGAACTTCCTCTTTCCTTATACATTCATGGAGATGGGCAAGATGATTCACACAATATTTTAGTATAAGAAAAATCATCAAAGTTTCATATGAATATCAATCTGTTCATTGATGATGCCTTTGGTCTTCTTTTTGACTGTTTTTTATATTTCTTTTCACCATACAGTTAAAATGCTGTGGTTTAATAAATGGAGCTTCTGACTGGGGACCTAATTTCCAAAAATATTCCAAGTACTGTACATGTTCAGATGTGATGAATTCGTCTTGTGAAACTTATTCAGGAGTATCTGTTTATAAAGAGGTGAGAATTGAATCGAATTAAATGGAACAATTAATTCTGTCACTTTCTTTTCACAATGAAAGTCTCTACAAAAAAAAAGAAAGAAAAGAAACAAACAAGGTCAGCAAGAATGATGGGAATCATGGTATCAAAATCACTGAAATTTCCCAACAATAAAGAGATTTTATATGTGTGTACACTCATGATTGTGTGTATACCTATACCTAGCTAATCTATCTATATTTATATCTTCTATGAGTCTGACAACATTTATAACCAATTTTAATAGGTCAAATAAATAATGTATTGTAAGAGAAAGGTAGTACAATGAATATATGACTCATTGTCCCTCTCTGGGCACTCTAGTCATTGTTCTCACTCTATTTTATCACAAGTTCTTTGTTTAATCAACATGTGTGCTTTAATTTTGAAACACTAAGGTCTTTTTCAATTGAAGGTTCATGTTCTAACTACTAATTGCATAAGTTTAAAGATAGGATTTACCCTTTAAGGATTGAGGTTGTGAATATTAAGGGTAGCTGACAGTGCATAGTTATTGCTCCAGTGGAGAAGTTAAGTCTGACATTTAAAACAATCAGGGGGGAAAAGCAAACCCACACACTTGCACTTTCTATGTTATAAATTTAGAATAATCTTTTCGATGTCAATGTCATATTTCTATTAGTTATTAATGTACCAAATATTTATTGCTTACCTCCTGTGTGCCTCTTACTGGGCACTAGAGAGCAAGGATCCGTCTCTGAACAGGACACAGTCCTTGCTTTCACACAGCGAAGGAAGCTGATACGCGAACCAGGAGGCCGGCGAGATAGTTGTTAAGCCACTTCAGTCCAATGGGCAGCTAATGTACTGAGAGAAGGGCCAACTATGGGAGTGCTTCTGACTGTTCTCCCTGAGGACGTGACCTCTGTCCCTTACGCCAGTCTTTACTAAGCTACTTTCCTCAAAAATGTCCAGTTCACTCACCAACCAGAGTCTTGCAAGAACGTGACAAGCTTCTGAACTTGAGTAACTCTGTTGAGAGAGACACCTCAAAGTTATTATAATTTACGATGTACAACTTGCTGTAATCACTGAACGTTATTTTCAAGCATGCGATATTTGCATTGATGAGTGTCTCGTGAGATGACTGTGTAAAAGGAAGGATAGAGGGCTTCAGAGGGCACCTTCTTCCTCCTGACTGGTCCCATCCCTTTCAAAACTCGTACCAAAATTTGAGCAGCTCTGTTCTGAAGAGTAATTTATGCCACTAATATTTACAGTAACTCATGGGAGAGACATTATCCTCCAGACTGTGGCCTTATTAGGATGTTTCATTGCCAAAGTAATAAAATTAAGACATTTTTATACTTTCATATTCATTCCAGCCTCTGTCCTCCCTAACTAATTTTAGTGACATGCTATCCACAAAGAATAGGGAATTAAATAGGTATAACTAAATTAGGTTTTAGTTAGGCTAATGAGGAAATTAGTAAATTAAATTACAGATAGCTATTAGTCTTCTGCAAAAGATTCAACCTTAAGATGTTTCCCCTCAAGATAGACTTTGAAAAGCCAGCAGCACAATCTAGAAAAAATAATAGATATTTCCTCGAAGCTGTAGACTGCTAGTTTAACTGACTGTAGACTGATAGCTGTTCCAGTGTCCCAGGAAAAGATCATAGATTCATTAAATATTTCTATGTATCTTGTGTTATTTGCAAGATGTTTGGAAAAGTAAGAATTCTGGAATAACCATAATTCACATGTTTTATTTGCTGTTCCTCTCTTGCCAAGTAGGATGAGTGGGTGGACAGTGGGGTAGAGTAGAGCCTTAGATGAATGATTGCTCAGGAGACATAATCATGAATCTCATAGATAATCCCAGATGCACCGTAGTGAAGGGAGAAATCCATTATATTCATGGATAAAGGGGTAAAGACTGTCTAGTTCAGCATCCCTATGAAGAACTTTTTCCTTTTTAATTTAACAAATGTCCTTTTGCACATACATGTCTAGAGCATAAGATGGTGTATTTTTAATATAAATCATTTTATTGGGGTCCTTACCAGAGATTATGTAATTTTTTAACAATACAGGTAATACCATCATTACATTCCGAATCATGGCCCCATTTTGTAGTTATCCTTGAAATGTATAATTATTGGAATTTTTAGGATGGATCTAAAATGTTTTAAGATTGGAAGTACATGCTGATCTGAACATTTCAAAAAGTGTGCAGAGGCAAATTTCTATATTTTCTCTTCTATCCAGAGCAGTGCTCTTCAAAGTGAATGATACCACCCCTGGGGTGGGGTGGGGTGGGGTGCTGGAACTATCCGGGGGCTGCAAGAGCAGATTCCTCCAGTTTATCCTGGATGGGCTATTGTACAAAGGTTTATAATAGTGGAGGGTGTGCTGAGTCTTTATACTTGTCTTCTCTGAAATGCATGTTGTAGGCCAAGTATGTTTGGAAACCTATAAAGACTTAACAACAATTTTGTATTCCTCTTTAAGACACATAACTGATCATTATTAATAAGGAATTTTTAAAACCTTTATTTTAAAAATGGAAAATTACAACAGTATTACCTAAACACTTCAATCTGGAAGCTTGGTGTGCAACTTATAAATCTAAGAAATAAAAGCATTAGGCAATTTCAACTCAAAGATGAATAATCCGATGTTTAGATAAAATTATCATTTATAATGAAAGACCCATACATTCTACAACTCATTAGCTGCAACAATACTGTTTCTCTTCAACTGATTTTTAAAGTTTGAAAGTTATCACATTAGTTAAAGTTTGTGGGGCTGGGGCTGGAGAGTCATGGAAGAAACAATTGAATTCCTTTGGGGGCTTATGTTCCTTGGTAGTTATTTAGACAGTCAACCAACCCAATACATTTTTTAATGATAATAAAGTCAACCTTTCATTAAAAGTAACTTTTTATTTTTTAACAGGCATGTGCTCCTGCTATAAAACAGATTTTCAAAAAATATCTTATTATAGTTATTGGAATAGCATTTGGATTGGCCTTTGTTGAGGTAGAGTATGATCTTGCATTATTAACTCTCTTCAATCACTTATTCTTTTGTTTATTGATTTTTTATAACAAATATTTGTGGTGAGCTGAATAAACAGCAGGTGCTTCAGAAAATCACTGGGACACTAAGGACCCAAAGTCAGAATGCATCTGGGAAAGCATTCACAGTGCTATCAATGGAGTGGGGCCCGTGGGTGTAAGATTGGCTTGCCTCTTCTACTGGGAAAGATATAGAATTACTTTTAATTTCCACACAATTCTTATGCCCAGATATCTTTTCCACATACATCAGCACAAGAGGTACAGTTTCCTGAAATTATAAGAAAACGCGCTTTTAAAAATTCAAAATATGTTACAATTTCTAATCTCTCTTCCTGATTTTGAAACAAACAAACAAAAAGCTGAGCCGTGATTGAAGTGTACAGCTAAAGACCCAGCCACTGCCATGGAGTAGATTACAGCACTTCTAGGGCCTCCTCCTTTGTCAGCTGAAGATAGGCCGGCTCATTTGGAAAAGTTTTTAAAGAGGATCTGTTTGAGATTAATTACTCTCAATTTGATTCTTCATGTTGAAAAAAAATTGTCTCTAGGGTTTTTTTTTTCTTTTAATCTTATGGGCTTTTACAACCCAGAGTATTTTTTCTTATGGCCTAAAAATCTCTACCCAGGAAATTAAACAAATTTGTTTCAGAGAAGCACTTTTGAAGTCCTCCGAGGTGTAATTCAGATATCAAGTGGGTCATTTTGCTCACAGGCTCATTTCAGGACATTAGCTTCTTACTGATGATGTGCGCTGCCTTCCTGCTCCTGCCTCGTGAGCTGGTTAGTGCGCAGAGGGACTACCTCGTTCTCCAGGAAGCATGAGCTAGCCTCACCTTGGGCTTCCTGGCTCCTTACTAACCCTCGCTTGTGCCACAGATGGGCCAGAGAGGAAATTAACGTTTCTTAATTGTCATGTATGTCACTGGCGGAATTTCCCAGCGAGTCATAAGAAAAAGGAGAGTCATAACAAACAAGATTGCTGAATACCGATTCCCTCTGGATCAAGTCCTGATATGAAATATCCCCTGCAAATATGGTTGTCTTTCTTTAGGCCAGAGATCTGATCTAAGTCAAATGGTGTTTCTGTTAGGTCTGTGTCTCTCGATTCTGCCTTTTGTAAAATGCCCCCTGTCCTCTCTGCTTTGTGCTCGGGTGTGTGCTAATTGAGAAATATGAGCGAGCATGCATATACAATCATACCTTTGTAAATGCACCAGACAGGCACATGCTGCTAGGGAAGGTGTACCTACTGTGCCAGGTATAACAGTGAGGTGCGATTTCTAGACTACCTGTGGATATGGTAAATAGGTGACTCAAAACTGCTTGAAATTTTGCCGAACTCCTACTCACTCCATAGGAACTGAAAGAAAAATTGATTTCCTTCCCTCTGATTCAAAAGGAAGCTTTGAAGTAATCTGATAATCAAGCCACACAAAGGTAGAGCCTGCCTAGCTATTAGGTGGAGCTCCAGAGGCGCAGTGAGTCAGTGCTCGGCTGCTAGAGTAAAGGTGGGACTCACTAGTCCCTCCATGGGGGATGTTTCACTCGATCCAGAGGGAATCAGTATTCAGCAATCTTGTTTGTTGTGACTCTCCTTTTTCTTATGACTCACTGGGAAATTCCACCAGTGACATACATGACCATTAAGAAACATTAATTTCCTCTCTGGCCCGTCTGTGGCACAAGTGAGGCTTTGTAAGGAGCCAGGAAGCCCAAGGCGAGGCTAGCTTGCTCATGCTTCCCGGAGAACGAGGCAGTCGTCCCTCTGGGCACTGACCAGCTCGCCTCCCGTCACGAAGATTGCCTCTCTGGAAATGCTGTAGGCAGTTCGACTCTGCCCTGCCCGGTCTCTCTGAGGGGGTGGGACTTGATGTCACACAACCACGGTCCTCGGCACTACTTGTCTACGACTTCTGCATGTTTTTCTACTCTGCTTCCCCTGATCAGGGAAATACGGAGAACACACTCCCTAATTGACATTTCCAAAGAAAGCAGAAGCATATCTTCTTGTAAGAAACATGCACTTAGTCCCTCTCCACAGGAGAATGTCATTTGAAGACAAATGCTAACGCCATTGAGAGCTTGAGTCTGTTGGACTACACCTTGATGGGGTGGACCAGTATCTCTTTTCAAGGCTCTGTTAAAACTTGCAAGCCTGAGGGGTCTTCTCAGATAGGATGCACTTCATATGAGCAAAATGGTTCACTTTATAAGGATATTTTCTCGACAGTCATTTTTCAGAGATCTCATTATATGGAGTTAAGTAAATAGTCCATCAAAACTCCCTGTACACCCCTCCCCCCACCCACAAGCACTTTCTCTCCTTTCTAACAAAATAAGTCATTAATGCTGCTTCTCATTACTTCGTAGGATAAACCTATCACTCGGGTGGGACAGGAGGCCCCAGGAATAAAGCAGAGAGAAAATGATAACTTTAGAATTTTTGGAAGACTGTGTCAGAATGTAGGAACCAGGACTCAATTTTAAGCATCATGAGTCCCAACATTACAATATGGAGGATCTCCTACTTAATTGCCATTTTTCTAAGTAATGATAAATTCTCTTCAGAGGCAGTGCAATGCAAGAAAATGGGTTCATAATGCTGATAAGTAGTGCGCTTCTATTTCAATAGGTGGAAATAGAAAGTGTCTGTATATCATTATTTTTGCAATTTTTTTTCTTTCCTGATAATTGTCCCTCAACTTTAAAACTCGGGATCAAAGCAAAAAGATATTCTTAAGACTGACTTTCAGAACATCTAAGTGAAAAATTTGTCCCTTTTTAGAGAATTGGTCTCTATTGTTATTTTTTAAGACAGAACACTATTGGGCAGCTGCTCTTCTTTGAAATGAATTTGCAGGAATGCGTCAGGAGGCAAAGCCTCAACATACGTGAAGCCCTTGAGAGGACCCCACAGAAATGGGCCCTTACCCCCTCCCATAAGAGGGGAAGAGTCTTTGAGTTACTGTGACCACTGGTCCCTCTGTCATTGTTAGACCAAAGCCACAGCATGCAAATCACCGAGAGCCAAGCCAAGGAGGGCTAATGGCGGGGGGAGGGGGGGAGGGGGGAGGGGACTCTTATTCTTGGGAGAGCTATGTAAGGAGATGAGAATTATGCTCCAGATTTTACCTGTGTCTTTTTACTTCAAACAAAATTCTTGAGAAGATTTATAAGTTTTGGTTTTATTAAAAAAAAACTGAAACAGGGGCAGATACATATTTCTTCTTGGTACTGCCTGAACTATGGCAGGAGAAATTCTAGAGTCCTTGGTTTGCATGCAGATGTGTCTCTAACCTAGGTAGGGTATAAACAGGCAGGTGTACTTAACCCTCAAAAGAGTGACTTCCCCTGCGCTCCTGGGCAGGTGCACCACTGCCGCACTGAAGAAGGTGGCTGGGGTGCTTCAGGGGCAGCTGATCTTTGATAATCAAACAGGGCCAGTCAACAGCTGATTGGTCAGTTGAAAATCATGATTTAAAAAAAACACACAAATTCAGAGAACATTCTCATTCAAATTTCACGAAAGAGATGCCTTAGAGAACCAAGATTAGAATCTGTCAGTAGCAGAATCTACCACTTATTTTATTTTTCCTGTTAATCTTCTTCTTTTACTTTTAGGTACTTGGGATGATATTTTCTATGGTCTTGGTCCGCCAGATCGGGGGAAAATGAAGCTGGATGCCGCAACACATCACTAGGAAGACCTCCTTAAACTTTGCCCTGGGTTTGTAACGTTAAGTATATGATGCCGTGAATATATGTAGTAGTTGCTCTATTAAAATATCTCATTTAGCCAGCCCACAGATATCTCCCAGATGTGTCAAGCATATTTAAAATGTAAATGACGTAAAGAAAATCATATGAAATTATAGACATCTTTACTCCAAATAAAAGCAGCATTGTTTACATTGGTTCCTTTTCATGTCTACTAATTGTGTCTAGGTGGTACTATGCTTAAAACATTGCACTGGAGCCATCAGTGGCCTCTTCATCTCCAGGTGGCAGGGCTATCATTAGTTACAATGACTTTTTCCCGAAGCAATACTCTTTTCTATGGATCAATCACTATGTATCAATGAGATGAAAGGAAGTCTGAAGCTGAATAACTGCGAGTGGACTAGCCCAAAGAGCTATCATCGCTTTATTGTAAACAAGTGGCCCTAACATCATCTCTCATCTGCTCCGTATTTATGATGGGGACAGGAAGACCAGAGGGCCCACCTCCCACCCATTGACTTTCTGGCCCTTTTTGGTCTTCTTTTGGCAAATAACAATTGTCCTTTCTTTTATCATTGTGGCTTTCATAGACACTTACAATGTTTACCTTGTGTTGGGGTCTAACAGACATATAGTGAACAGACTTAAGAGGATAGCTCTGTGACTTTGTCTACATCCAGACAGCCACGACCAGATGAAAAGTCCGGACATTTCCAGCCCCCCAGAAGCCTCCTTCACACCCCTTCCCTTGCGGTGTGCTGGAGCTGGCTTGCACTGCCCTGGCAGATCACACGTACACCAGTGACATCACACTGGTAGTTTGAAATCCACCACACAGTAGAAATTGGCAAATTTTATAAAGCCAGGCGTGTTAGGTGGGTGACTAGAGAAACCAATCCAGGGAGACTCATATGTATAATTATAGGTGCATGTATAAGAAAGAGCTTTATATCAAGAAGGAATTGTACATAAGAAAAACATTCCAGCCCAGTCCTCCTCAAGTCCATAATTCTGATACTAGTCCATAAATCCCATTGTAGTCAATAAATCCCTCTTCAGACTCATTAAGCAACATGCAATGATGCAGGAAGGTCGCAGGCTGGTGGGTGCAAAGTCTTGGGGATGCAATCGTGATTGGTGCATCTTCAGGGCTCGAGCAGGTCTCAGCATCGCTAGCCGGCAGGAAGGTGAAGGCAGAGAGGCAGGGGGCGGTCCCCAGGACCCTCCTTAGGAGGCATCACCAGCCAGTGACCTGATTGACAGGCAAGACTCCAGGCCCACAGCTCTTCCTATCAAGTTGCCATGAAATCATGTAGCTGCCACATGAGGGTTCTATTTGGTTATTGTGTCTGAGAGCTGATTACTATCTACCAACACCCCTCCTACCACAGAACTCCTACCACTGTCCCTCCTACCACAAACCTCTCCGAAGGCAGCAGCTCTTCTGCTTTCTGTCACCATAGCATTGTTTGCCTGTTCCAAGACTCTTATAAAATGGAATAACGTAGCATCACTTTTATGAGCTTATTTTCTTTTGCTCAATGTTGTGTCTTTGGGAATTGTACTGGTGCATGCATCTGTAGTTTTATGTGACATTCCACTGTACATGAATATATTGCAGTATACTTCCCCGTCTCCTAATGGTTAATGTTTAGGTAATTTCATATTTGTAACTGTTATGAATAAAACTGCTAGCAACATTCCTGTACATGTCTTTTGGTGTATAAATACGCTCATTTCTTGGCATTGATACAGAAGTGGAATTGCTTTGTCATAGGGCATATACTCATATTTCTTATTTGTCTTGATCCAAAATACACATCACAGTATTTGGTACATAAAAATGAAAGCTAAAGTTAATGGTTACTTACTAGTGAAGACTGGCAGTTAAAATGGATGGATTTGAAGCGATGCATAAGGTTTACAGAGGTTCCTTCTGCCGAGTGCAAAGCAGAGTCTTGGTTGTCTTGGTCTGGAAGTCCTACTGAGGCTTGTTTACTGTGGGGGCCCCTGCTGGCATTTGAAATACCAGTGATATGGCCTCCAGGGTCCCCACAGCACACAGGCCACCACAGTATGACAAAGACAGACAAGTGGTGGAAGGAAGGCCCTCGATGACATGGATGGACACAGTGGCTACATCAATGGGCTCAGGCACAGGAACAGTTCTGAAGATGGTGCCGGACCATGCAGTGTTTCATTCTGTTGTGTGCATGGTCGTTATGGGTCAGAACTGACTGGATGGCACCTGACAACAACAATGAAATTGACAGATGAAGCACATGTATGAAGTGCTTCCTTTTGTAATGTGTACCAATTTTACTTATTAAAATATTTCTAGGTATTTTATATATTGTAGCTCCTTAATCTATACAAATCTTGTTATATTAGTACTGTTATAAGGCACATTTAAAGTTCAATGAACCAAGGGTGGAGAAATTAACTGACTTTCTTTAGAACACGTAGATAAAAAGTAGAGAAGTTGTGATTCAGTGTGACTCAAAACCCATAATCTTTATGACATATCATTTTGCCCTACCTCACAGTATTAGTAGAAAGAGATATGGAAATCATAAGGAAGCACTCTTTGTATATTTTAGGATATGTATTTTGGGCTCAACAAATATTGCATGGTATTAATGGGATGAAGATTTGGTGTCAATCAGCATTTGCAGAAAAACAGAAACGGGTTGTTTCCAATGAGAAAGTAATACAGGGAACTGAAGAAATACGCAGCTTCACAGCAGATAAGAGGATACAACAGATTAGCAACAGTCAGCCATTCTGTCACCTGTAGGGCGGAAACAAGCAAGCCAAACTCACCGCATGGAGCTGATTACAACTCTGGTGACCCTGTAGGACAGGATAGAACTGCCCCGTGAATTTCTGAGGCTGTCACTGCTGACAGAAGCCCACCGAATGGGCTGTTGGTTTTGAACTAGAGACCTTGTAGATCGCAGCCCAAAGTGCAACCGCTCCACCACCAAGGCTCCTTACCTCTGGACTAAAGGGGTAGCAAATCCTACCAGAGCTCCTTGGTTAGAAGACAGACCATCTGTCTATGGGACTAGCAACCAAGGACGTGACCCAGCAGATGCCCAGAAAGAGCAAGAGTGAAGTGCCCTGGTTTCCTCTCTCTTGCTCACTGCTGTAGACTGAATCCACCTAATAGCCAGGAAGTAAGAGGGTCTGGGACATGTAGTTCCTCTCGATACACCACGGGGTATCCGCTGATAAAAAGCAGTGCAAGGAGAGGCAAGAAAGCAAACAGGAACAAGAGCATCACAAGTGAAGGGCTATAAAGGAGACATATAGTCATTGTGGGATTAGAGACACTAAAGCGGAAACAGAATGTTCTGGAGAAGTATACATTTCCTGGATTCTTGCTCTTGGGTAAAGGTCATAGCATTTAGGGGGCACAGAAAACCTTAGATCTGTGGTTCTCCTTCGGTGCTCATCTGGACCCCAGGCCCCAGAGTACATTTGACAATGTCTGGGTGCATTTTTGGTTTTCACAATCCGGGTGGGACATATTTCCCTGTTCACAGCAGTGTTGGGAGCTGATAGCCATTAAGACCTTGGCCTCAGACACATAGCAGAAACTTGGCCGCTTTCTAACAGCAAGGCTTTGTTTCCTGCCCAACTTCGCCCCCACATTCCAAACTATGTACTCAGTAGCACGGGCAGTTGCGATAACTGACTTTGTTGCCATTAGTCAAAGTACTGAGCACCCATTGAACTGCAGATATACCACATTAGGAACATAGTGAAAAGTTCACCCGGTAAGCCTTAATTTGCATGCGGACGTCACCACAGATGTCTTTGAGTACTGTTGTGCACCCTTTGTACCTTATTAGGAAGATGTGGCTGATTGGTTGTTGTACAATATGCTTCATTGGAACGTGTAGCCGATTGGTTGTTACACAGTGTGCTTCATTGGAGTATGTGCCTTCCATTTCCTTCTCTGTTGTAAATATATACCCCGAGTTTTGGCAAAATAAATGGGCTTGATCAGCACTTGTCTTGCCCCACGTCTCTGCGTCTTTTTTCCATCCAGGTTCGTTGTGCCTCCGGGTCACCACGTGAGGGTCTCGCTGGATGAGACCCCAACACAGCAGAATGTTTCGCAGATAGAGGGTGAGCAAGAATGGTACAGGGCAAGGACATATCTGACCTCCTCTGACTTCATGGCTGCCACGAAGCAGAAATCAGACATGCCTTCGCCCTCCATCTTTCTTCACTGTCTCTGACACCAGTCTTGCCTCTGACGACACTCCACCTCTCTGCTGGGTTCTATGACCCACTGCAATGGCCACACATGACTCAGACGATACTCACAATTACAGGGGTTTATTATGGAAGTTAATAACTTGCCACAAGCCAGGGTCAGAAAACATTAAGGATAGCCATTGTCCACAGCAACACCTCTTCAGACATCAGCTAAGTCTCTTTCTGGTGTCTAGCCTCCCAGCCACCTGGTCCCTTGGCCTCTGCCTCTTTAGGCCAGAAAGCACTCCTGTTGCTCGGTCTCCTGGTCTCATGGGCTCAGTGGTGCTCTTTGGTCTGTCTCATGGCCTCCTTGTCTCAGCCTCTGGTCTCAGCCTGTTCCCTTTGTTCTGTTCCATAGTCTTGGATCTCATCCTCCCCCTCTTCACACCGAAATGTCCAACGTGCTCCACTGGTAGCTCTCCCAGTGGCTCTGGGGTTTCTCTGTTTGCTTCTACAATGCCTCTGAAACACAGAGAAATGGTTTTGATAGATGTGTGGTTTTGTTTTCTAGCAAACCACGTCCCCAAAGAAGAAAAGACTAGAGGTGGCTCACACCTTCTACTAAGGTGGAGAATTAATCCCACCTGAATTCTATTGGCAAAGCAGAGAGCTCCCTCCAAAATGGGATTACAGCCACAGGCAGAGAGGCCAGCATTTACAGTACGTCACATAAGGGATCATGGCAAGAAGGCCCTATTAATGGACTACATCTTGGGAACATGCAGTATTACTGGTGGGCATCCAGTGGGCAAAATGTAATGCTGCTGCTGAGCATGCACAACACACAGCAAAATGCCCACAACAAAGAAGTGTCTGCTTCAACATGCTGATAGTACGAGCACTGGGAGACCTGCTTTAGAAACTGACAAATGACTACACATTCCTTTTTCAAAAAACGGTAGGGTGTCAGGCTATAGTAGAAAATGTATGGGGCTGGAGGCATAATGGTCTTAGACTAAGGTCGGACAACTTGCTGGTTTTGTGACCTTCACAACCAGGCTAACTTGTCATTTCCTCATTTGTAAATAAGTTAATTCACTTGGAAGGTATCTAGGTATGCAAATATGAATGTGAATTTTTAAAATGCAAATATGTATTTGCATATGATTGTTCATCTAGATTTTATTTTGTCTTCAGTGCTGCAGCTGATTAGAAAAATAATTCATTTTTGAAGGCTATTGAAATCAGAATAAAGAATCAGGTTGTTTTACCTTATGTTTATAAGAACTGGCCATACTAAATTTAAATTACCTAAGAATTGTCGTAATCAAAGTATCAAAAGAAACCTCTATCAAATTCATAATTCAATTTATATGAAAATCTTTTTCCCTTTTAAGAGAGATGTATGAATTATCTTTATTTTGCTTAAAAACACAGTTACACACATTCACATGTGAAAAACATACTCTTATTTCTACATTTATTTATTAAAAGATCATTTTGCTGGGGGGTCTTACCGCTCTTATAACAATCCATACATCAATTGTATCAAGCATATTTGTACATACGTTGCCATCGTTATTTTCTAGACATTTACTTTCTATTGAGCCCTTGGTATCAGCTTCTCTTTTTTCCCTCTCTCCCCGCACGCTTGTGACCCCTTGATAAATTATAAATTATTATTATTTTCATATCTTACCGACAGTTGTCTCCCTTCTCCCATAATTTCTGTTGTTCATCCTCCTTGAGTGGGGAGTGTGTGGTTATGTGGTGATCATTGTGATCAGTTCCCCCTTCTTCCACCCCTTGCCCCACCTCCCCCCTACCCTCCTGGTATCACTACTCCCATTCCTGTTCCTAGATTCCATGTGTCTGAGCTCTTCTCTCTTACCCGTATCTGTGCACATGCTCCTGTAGACCGAGGTGGGAGGTAGGACTGTGGAAGTATAAGATGACTCAGAAAATTGGAATTAGGAGTCTGCCACCGCCTAAACAAGCGGTGCAGACAGATCTGGAATCCTTGAAGGAGAGTTTGAGTTCTTATTGTATTTACCTCCTTCGCAATAGACATTGGCTGAAGAGAAAACCAAATCAGCTACCTTCAGGTTGATTTTAACTCATGGTGGCCGATGGCTGCACAGTAGAATTGTGCCCCACGGGGTGTTCAATGGCTGCTTTATCAGAAGGTATTCTCAGGTCTCTTACAAGGTACTTATGGGTGGATTTGAACCTCCAACTTGTCATTTGTCATTGAACTTGTCAACTATTTGTGCCACTGGTGACTCCTCTAGCAATAATACAAACTAGGAACCTAAGGAGGCTTCAAAGTGTTGGTGGAAAATGCAATTATAAAATAATGGATTTTTTCCATGAACTTTTTTTAGTAATTGATTCTCATCTTCCACAGCACACACTATCATTTAACATTTCAATAATGTAAGAGCATGCTGTTTATTATTCAAAATATGAATTTAATTTAAACTTCTTATTCAGATTTAAGTGAAGGTTTGTAGAGAAGACCATTGGTTTTACATTCGACATTTATACACATTTTATTTTAACTCTTCCATTGCAATCCCCTCAATGTCCCATCACTTATCCGACCCAGTGTTTCCTGTTTCCATTCCTTCTAAAGGGCAAATGCTACTCTTTAGATAGCAAACCGTTGACTATTTTAACCCACAGGTGAGCTCAGTTCCAAACCTGAAGGGTGGCTAAGGTCATACTGTGGAGGCCCCACCTGTCTCTATCCAGGTCTCTATGATGACTTTAAACCTAGGCTGCAATTTTCTCCCATTTTACACAGGCCTTTCTAATGTGATCCTTTTCCAAGCAGTTGATAGCAGTAGCCAAGCACCATTGAGTCCTTCAGGTCTGAAGGTTGTGGAGACTGTAAGTTCCCAGTGTCTTTTAAACCACTACATGTATCGACCATCCTTGAAGCATTGATGTAGAATTAACTGCATTTGTTATGAGAGAATCCCCACCCGCTGCCGGTAACACCAAAGCTCAAATTTTTCTTGTATCTCACACTGGAAAGGAGGCTGTGAGAGGGCTGTCTTGTTGATGTTCCACACCTCTCCCCAGCATTAAGATTCAGTCCTTCACTTAGACTAACATGGCGAGTCTGCTGGCAACGGTTAAATTAAGGATTTATTGTTTCAAATTCTTTCAAGATCAACCCATACCACAGTTTGACTTTATAAGAAGCCTTAATATGAAATAGAATTGGCAGGGGAGGTGTCAGGGAAATAGGGAGCTAATAATGACGAGTATAGGATTGAAGAAAACGCTCTAAAACTGGTTGTGGAGATGATTGTATAACACTTCTTGATATGCTTGAACTACTGATTTATATGATTGGTGAATTATAACCCAGTAAAACTTTTTTGGGGTGGGGGGGGAGGTAGGTATGATTAGACTGCTCACCTTGCTGTTTTTCATCATCTTGGTTATTGTTTGCCCTTGCATTTCTGTAGAAATTTTAGATTCAGCTTGTCAGTTCCACACACAAATATACATACACCCCTAATCAAAATTTCACTGTGATGGCTTTGAATAGATAGTTCACTCTGGGAAGAACTGGCATCTTTATAATACGGAGTTTCCGAATCCATGGTGTGGCTCATCACTTATTTGTGTCCTCCTTCCCTGGGTGTTCCAAGTGGTTAAGCACTAACCTTCTAACCAAAAGACTGGAAGTTCAAGTCCATCCCGTAGTACCTCAGAAGAAAGTCTTAACTATTTCTGAAAAAATCAGCTATTGAAAACCCTATGGAATAGAGTTTTACTCTGGAACACATTGGGTCACCACAGATAGAGTTGACTTAAGAGCAAGTGTTTTTGGTTTTAGTTTTGTAAAGCACTTTTTCTTAATGTGATGTGATTCCTTCCCCCTCCCCATAGAAGTCTTGCTATTATTCATTTGACTTATCCCTAGGTATTTGACATTTCGTGATGCCTTATAAGTGTTGTTTTGAAATTTCTAAGTTTCTAATTATTTGTATTTGAGATCTAGAAATACATTTTTCTGTATGTGGAGTTTGCATTAGAACCTTCCTTATTCAATTTAATAACTTATCTGCCGATCCTCTTAGGCTTTCTCTGTATTCAAATGTGTCATAGGCTAATACTGCAGCTTTATATCTTCTTTTTCAATACTTATCCATTTTAACCCTGCACTGACTAATATCAGTGAAATGTTGGGTGGAGATAATGGTTGATCTTGTTTCATTCCTTATCTTAGAGAAAATCTTTCATGTTCTAATAGAAAAGAAAATGCTTGTTGTAGGTCTTTGGTTGGTACTTTTTATCAAGTGCTAGAACTTTGCTTCCATCCCTAGTCTGTTAATATTTTTTATCATGAATAAATATTGAATTTTATGATATCCATTTTTGCATTCTTTAAGATAATCACACAATTTTTCTTCTGTATTTTGTTAATATGACTGACTTTCAAGTGTCAAATTTTGCATTACCAGAATAAACTCAACTTTGTTATTGCATGTTATTTGTTATGGTTATATGTATATTACTAAATTTATCTTGCAAAGATTTTATCAGACATATGACTCTGCATTTAGGAAAGAGATTGGCTTATATTTTTCCTTCCTTTGAATTGTGTCTACTTTTATTTTCCATTATGAAAAACTGTGAGCACAGTGACTTACATTTAAAATATATATAATTTAAGGAGAACTTTTGTTAAGTCTTAAACAGAACCATGGCAAGAGACATCATCCAGATGAGAGCGGCCATTGGCACGAGGTCACAGTGGTGTCCTTGGAGTCAGAGCCCACAGCTATTTAAACAGGCATGGGACACACTGGGGACCATCACGAATTCATCAGTGGTGGCAGATCAAATGCATCACAGTTACAGGGAGGACTACAGAAGCGGTATTGGGACCATGATTGGGAAACATATGTCATTTTAGACAGTGGAGCTTACAAGATTGGTCCAGGTCCTTTCAATCAGGGCATTACTCCCGAGGAGGCTCCCCCCAGTAAGGGGATCTCCATCAAGGCCACATCCAAGCAAGCCCCTAAGGGAGAGCCCTGACTGAGGAGGGGTGACAGGAGGAGCTAAGGCCCTTTCCAATGCACTCTGCCTGAGCACAAGACTGTTCACATTCCTAGTTCGTGGTCAGAGGAAATACATGGAGGTTTAATGGATGTGGGGATTCTGCCAATAGATGGGGGCTTTTACTGTCACCTATGTTATTGTTGTTAGGTGCTGCAAGTGATTGACATTTTTTAGCTCAGTATACCTTTGTGAGTAAATAGGATCTGCTGAGTTATTTTTGCTATTAAGCTAAAACGGGTTCATTTCCTTTATATTAAAAATAAGCCCCGTATATTTCCATTTCAATGGAACACACATGTATTGTGCAGCTGACTATGTTCTAGGACTATATTATAAATATTAGGAGTCCCTGTGGGTCACAATTGACTAAGCACTGAGGCTAAAATGTTGGCTGTTCTGACCCACATAGAGGTCCCTCCAAAGATGATCCAGCGGCTTATCTCTGAAAGGTCATTGCCTTGAAACCTCTATGGAACCAGCACATTCTACAGATCGGGTCATCCTGAGTCAGCATTGATTGATGGCAATTTATTGATCCTTTGTTTAAGTTGTATCAGATATATAAAACGATTAAGGTCTGAGCCCTGTCTTCTAAGATCCACACAGTCCTTTTGCAAATCCTAGGGTTTGGGCCTACTTCTGCTTGTTTCATCAATGACCAAAATTAAGATGAAAATTTAGCAGAGGACTGGAGAAGTATATTCTAAAAATCCTTTATATTAACATTCTTCAATAGATCGATAACGAGTCTGAAAAGGCGAGAAGCCTAGGAGGAAGGACTTGGATGGAGCGAGACAGGGATTAGCTAAAGAAAAGCAGAATGGAAGTGGAAGTGGCAGTAGAGCAGACCCAGTAGCTTGCTCTTTCAACAGACAGTTACACAAAGAAAATAATAGTGGGCATTGGGCAAGAGAGAAGCAGATGAATTTTAAACAAATTTATATTTTATTGTTAGCTATCTCCTCATTCCTCACCATGTCTGCATTCACATCCTTGGAAGCATTTTGAATAGAAACATGAACTTTGGAATCAATTCCTGGCTCTATCATTGTGTAGCCAAGATAAGTTGCTTTATCCCTTTGAAGTTCAATTCTTCAGCTATATATTGGAAATGATGATTCACACTTAATCGCATCATTATGAACATGAGATTAGATAGCGTATGTATAAGTATGATATAAGTTATAAATGTCTAAAAAATGTTAGGTTTTGTCCCCCCTTTTAAATCCTGCTTTATACTTCCTTGCTACATATTACTTTTTTTTGCTTTTTCAAAACCATCTTATTGGGCGCTAATACAGATATCACATCATTCTATAGTTAAATCACATCAAGCAGTATTGTGAAATTGCTACCACGGTCAGTTTCAAAATATTGTCTTTCTTCTTGAACTTCTTGACATCAGCTCCCCTTTTTCCTTCCCTCACCCCCCCCCCCATATCCCCCAGAAACCCTAATTCTCCTGACTGTCTCGACAGGTTCATCAATCCGGGGTTCCATGTACTGAAAAACATACAACAAAAATTCAAGAGGGCTACCCCTTGAATAATGACAAAATCCATCAGAGATAACCTCCGGTATGGGAAAAACAATCAAAGGTCAACACAGAAAACTGAAATCAGATGAGGCCCAAAGTGTATCAGAGGGGAGATCAAGTGACAAGGTTTTAACCTTTAAAATCAGGTTTATAATTTTGATCTACTATAGTTATCTTTCCAATACTCCCTTTTTTAAAAAAAGCATTTTATTGGGGGCTCATACAACTTTTATCATAATCCACACATTCATCCATTGGGTCAAGCACATTTGTACATATGTTACCATCATTTTCAAAACATTTTCTTTCTACTTGAGCCCTTATTATCAGCTCCTCATTTTTTCCTTCCCTCCTTCATGAACCTTTGATAATTTATAAATTATTATTATTTTTCCCAATACTCTCTGTTTGGTAACCACTTTATTCCCATTCTTCAATTATGGCTAGAGGGAAATAACCAGAGGCTTATTTTCTGGGTAAATCTCACAAATATATCTTGGACTTCCACTGTCATCCATAGCCTTCTGAAAACCAGAATTTCACAATTTAAGCTCTGATACTATCTCCTTTTTTGTTTGAGATGATATAATTTACACTCCTTGGGTCATGGATATTGGTGTATTTCTTCCATCTGAGCTTACTTGACACCTCACATAGATGACTGCTTATTTGGGATCAGGCCTTTAAGGCCCCAGAGGCTATTCCATCTGATATCCAGGCACCATCTAATCTCTTTGCCAAACTTTGCTATAGCACCCATATCTTCTGTGTGTCCTTCATAAGGGTGAGTATTGAGCAGGGCCATGCTGCAACAAATTGTTCTTAAATTGGATTTAATTTTTCTTAATCTGCCTTTGGTTTTCCTTACAGGCCTCCTTATTAATTTATGTTAGAGAATCTAACCAATCATCTCCTTGGAGCCTAATGATCTTACATTAATAGTGTCACTGATTAGCCCTTGGTACTAATTTTTAAAACATTGCTGAGAGAGGGCTATTGGACCAGTGTAGGCTTACTACATATCGCATTTTCTGAATAATTCACTTGCACAGAATAAATTCTTATGTAGCTGGATGCTATTTATACAAATAATGAGTGTGGTTTTGAGCAAAAATTTATAATAATATTCACTGACAATGACAAGCATAGGTCTGCTATAGTAATACATAATATTACCTAAATCATTATAAATAATATCTTAAAAGAGTAATTAGGGAATTGATGTACTAAGTCTATGTTTGTCTACTAACAGTTCAATAATTTTGGAATAGCTGTCTTCTGCTTCCTCAAACACCATGACTTTTCAGTCTTAAGTCCTCAAGTTACAAGTGTGTGTGAATTAAGAGTCCAGTTCACCTGGTGGAGTTTCCACATTGGATCCCTTTGTTATGGCCTTTGGAGTATGTTCTATGCCTTGAAGATCAAGGATTCAAAGACCCAGTGTGATAGGTAGGTATATTGTGCCAACCTGGCCAATAGGAACATGTGGGATTAATAAAGTCACAGTTTGATTGGAGGGCAAAGAGATAAATGGCTTGACAAGCCCTCTCTCTCTCTCTCTCTCTCTCTCTCTCTCTCTCTCTCTCTCTCTCTCTCTCTCTCTCTTTCTCTCTGATTATCACAACAGCATGCAGCTGCTAGTTCTCTGCTTCAACTCATGTGCTACACCACCTGTGGGACTGCCAACCTGTGGATCATGTCACTAGAGCTTGAGGTTCCTTTGAGACCTGCTTTGTCATGCTACTGGTATATACATCGCTTGAGCTTAGGACTGTCAGATCTTGTCATCTTGCTGACTGTTGATGACCTACCCTGCTGTTTGCTTTCTATGGCCGGACTGCCTGCATTGACCAAGGAAGACTCAGCTGTCTGCTTCCTTGACCTTGGACCCAGGGCCCCTCTTGAGTTGAAGGACTTCCAGTATATTAACTGTTGCACAAAAGTAAGTTGAACTGAGCCTTCTGTACTGCTGTGTGGGCTAATTAGATGTTATATTTTTTGAGCTGTATATATTTATAGATAGATAGAGAGATAGAGAGATAGATAGATAGATAGATAGATAGATAGATAGATAGATAGATAGATAGATAGATAGATAGATAATCATAGTGTCCTGATTTTGTTTCTCTATAGAACCCTGTCTAACACAATTGGTACTGGAAATGGTTCTAGAGAAACAAGATCATAAATAAGGGCTTCTCAAATTGGCTCTCCAGCCTGATTAGGCTTAAGAGCACTGATAAAGCTATCTCGACCCCTGAAGGCATGGACAAGTCTGCCACTCCTACTAGAGTGGGTGGTGTTAGTGTGAATCCATGGCGTGAGGAAGCTCATATCCGCAGTATCACCACCAACAGAGGAAGTGCTGGTGAGAGAAGAGGCCCTGGGTGAGTGTATTTTTTATATTTTCCAGCAGTTTTGTGAGGATGGGAAGTATAGGGAAGCTGGTTGGCTGCTCCGCCTTACAACAGAAAATTTGGTCAAGGAAAGGACTAATCCCAGAGCTTCAGAAGCATGCCACAAGGGCCAAATAATAGACCTAAGAACTTTGGCGTGTGCTACAAAGGAGAGTCTTCTCTAGTAGTAGAGCGGACATTGCCGACAAGCAAACCGAGTCTCATCACATGAGTCGCTGAATTACAGCAGCAGCTAAATTGAAAGTCTAGAACACTGGCTGATATTAAAGTGAAGGCATTAATCAGAAAGAACTGGGATATGGGATGGGAACATATGGGGCGATGATTCAGAAGAGGTCGATATTGAGCCCTTAGAATCAATTGAGTCAACTCATTCAATGGATCCACCCCTCCCAACCATGGGGATTAATCCACTGTCAGTAAAACAACCCACACCTGAGTAAATTAAACAAACTGTTGAAGCTGAAATGCCAGGTGGGGCTGTATCTGTAGCATTGCCTGGGGGAGATGCCTTAGAAGATATAGCTGAGAGCCCCCAGGAAACACCCCCCCCACCCATTATTTTCACTAGAATAAAGTCTGAGAAAGTTACTAAAGGCGAGGTTCAGATGCTGACTCAGGAAGGAGTGTGCTACACTCATAAAGCTCTGCTCAAGTTTTCTAATACGCACAAGCAGAAGCCTGGAGACTGTCCCTGGGAATGGTTACTAAGGGTTTCAATACTGGTGCAAGGAACGTAACATTAGAACAGTCTGAGTTTCTTGATATGGGGCCCCTAAGCACAGATTCTTCCTTCAATGTCTCAGCAAGAGAGGTTCAGAGAGGATCTAATTGCTTATTTGATTGTTTTACTGAGGCATGTGCTGCCAAATGGCCTAGATGAGACCAACCTGAGGTGCCTGACCTACCTCGGTACGCAGTAGAGGGCATCCAACAGCTTAGGGAAATTGGTATGTTGGAATGAATCTATCAGAATAATTCCATAGACCCCAAAAAGGAGTTCCCCAAGGACATACTTTTCACCGCCACCATAATGAACACGTTTGTGAAGTGGCCCAGCATCTCGGAAGGCTCCTGTGATTACTATTTTATGAATACCAGGATTAACAGTGGGAAGTGCCCTAAGTGAACTCACATTTGCCTACAATGGGGCTGATTGGGCCCTGTGGTGGTAGACAGCTGGTGTCAGCACTGAATCAACAGAGACAGGTGGATGGGATTATCATAATGGACAGCAAGGTTTCCATTGTAATCAAAGCAACCTCTCACATGTGGACTTATGGCATTAGTGTCTCGGAATGAAATAGATGGGAAACCTACTAAATATTTATGTGATCTGTACAGACAGAAGAATGATAGCTCAGGTGAACAGCAGAATAGTCACAAACACTCAATCAATTCCCAGTCCTGAGCCAGTTTACAGACCCACAACACCTTGAATGAAGGGCCAGCCAGGTCCCTTTGAAGAAGGACCCTGCTACATCAGCGAAGGTCTATACTACTAGTCTTTCTTCTAGCCTTCCCCAAAGGGCCCTGCGGCCTTTCACAAGAGGGGCTGTTCATTGGGGGGAAGGAAATAATCAAACCTCCCGGGGATTACTGGACACTGGCTCGGAACTGACACTATTTCCAGGAGACCCCAAATGTTTTGAAGACCTGAGACTCAGAGTGGGGGCTTATGGAGGTTAAATTACCAATGGAGTTTTAATTCAGGTATGCCTGACCGTGGGTCCAGTGGGCCCCTGGACCCATCCTTTGGTTATTTCCCCAAGTCAAGAATGCATCATTGGAATAGACATACTTAGTAACTGGCAGAACTGCCATATTGGATCCCTGAAATGTGGAATAAGGGCTATCATGGTAGGAAAGGCCAAGTGGACACCATTAAAACCACCATTGCCTAGGAAAATAGTAAACCAAAAGCAATACCACATTCCTGGAGGGATTTCAGAGCTCAGTGCTACCATCAAAGACTTGAAGGATGCAGGGATGATGATTCCTACTACATCCCCATTTAACTCACCCATTTGGCCTGTAAGAAGACAGATGGATCCTGGAGAATGACAGTGGATTATTATAAACTTAACGAGGTGGTGACTCCAATTGCAGCTGCTGTTCCAGATGTGATTTCATTGCTTGAGCAAATTAATACTTCTCCTGATATTTGGTATGCAGCTATTGATCTGGCCAATGCCTTCTTCTCAATACCAGTCTCAAAGGACCACCGGAAGCACTTTGCCCTCAGCTGGCAGGGATAACAACACACTTTCACAACTCTCCACCAGCTGTACATCAACTCTTCCACCCTGTGCCATAATTTAGTTTGAAAGGGACCTCAATTGTCTGTCTCTTCCACAAAATATTACACTAGTCCATGATATTGAAGACATTATGCTGACTGGATCCACTAATGAGGATGTATCAAAGACTATATATTCATTGGTACAACATCTGTGTGCCAGAGATTGAAAAATCAACCCAATGAAGATTCAGACCCTGTCCACCTTAGTAAAATTTATGGGGGACCAGTGGTGAGGGACAAGTTGAGACATTCCTACTAAAGTGAAGAATGAGCTATTGCATCTGCCTCCTCCCCCTCCCCCTCCCCAACAAAACAGGAGGCACAACACCTAGTGAGCCTGTTTGGATTTTGGAGGCAACATATCCCTCACTTGGGTATCTATTTTAACCTATTTACCAAGTGACATGAAACACCTCCAATTTTGAGTGGGTCCCAGAACAAGAAAAGGCTCTGCAACAGGTTCAGGCTGCTGTGCAAGCTGCTTTGCCACAGAGACCATACGATCCAGCCTGACTCGATGGTGTCAGTTGTAGATAGAGATGCAGTGTGGAGTCTTTGGCAGACCCCTATTTGTGAATCACAGCATAGCCCGTTAGAATTTTGGAGTAAAGTCCTGCCATCATTTGCAGAGAATTACTTCCCTTGTGAAAAACAGCTGTTGGCCTGTTACTGGGCCTTAGTGGAGACTGCGTGGCTCACCCGAGCCACCAAGTTACCATGAGGCCTGAGCTGCCATCACGACCTAGGTATTGTCTGACCCACAGAGTCATATAGTTGGACATTCACAGCAACACTCTGTTGTTAAATGGAGGTGGTATACAAGATATCGGACTTGAAGGTACAAGTAAGCTGCATGAAGAAGTGGTTCAAATGCTCACAGTCTCCACTCCTGTCACAGTAACTTCATTCTCCCTGTCTGCACCTATGGCCTCCTGGGAGTTCCTTATGATAATTTAACTGAAGAACAGAAAAGTCATGCTTGGTTTACGGATGGCTCTGCATGATATGCAGGTGTCACTCATAAGTGGACAGCAGCAGCACTACAGCCCCTTTCTGGGATCTCCCCTAAAGGACAGTGGTGAAGGGAAATCTTCCCAATGGGAAGAACTTTGAGCAGCATACCTGGCTGATAAGTTTGCATATAAGGAAAAACGGCCAGATGTGAGACTATATACTGATTCATGGGATGTGGCTAATGGCTTGGCTGAATGGTCAGGGAAAGACCATGATTGGAAAATTGGTGACAGATAGGTGTGAGGAAGAGGTCTGTGGGTAGACCTCTCTGAATGGACCAAGGAAGTAAAGATAATCATGTCTCACGTGAATGCTCACTAAAGAGTTACCTCTGAAGAGGAGGACTTTAACAATCAAGTAGATAAGCTGACACTCACTAAGCACACCAGCCTGTGTGACCACGAGCTTCGAAGGGATCAAGTATCAAGCATCAAAGAACAAAAAATGATATCATTGTAAATGTGGGTGACTGCAGAGTGGGGACTTAAAACCCATTGGTAGGCAACTGGACTCCCCCTTAATGAAGGGTTGTGGGAGGAGATGAACCAGTCAGGGTACAGGGTAACAACGATTAAACATATATCTTTCCTCTAGTTCTTAAATGCTCCCCACCCCACTATCATGACCCCAATTCTACCTTACAAATCTGGCTAGACCAGAGGATGTACATAGGTACAGATAGCAACTGGGATCACAGGGAATCCAGGACAGATGACTCCTTCAGGACCAGTGGTAAGAGTGCCAATCCCTGGAGGGTGGAGGGAATGTGGGGTAGAAAGGGGGAACCGATGACAAGAATCTACATATAGCCTCCTCCTTGGGGGATGGACAGCAGAAAAGAGGACAGGGGAGATGTTGGACAGTGTGACATATGACAAAATAATAATAATTTATGAATTATGAAGGGTTCATGGGGGGAGGGGCAAAATGAGCAGCCAATATTAAGGGCTCAAATAGAAGGCAAATGTTTTGAGAATGATGATGGCAACAAATGTACAAATGTGCTTGACACAATGGACGTATGTGTGGATTGTGATAAAAATTGTACGAACAACAAAAAAAGAATTGTACGAGCCCCCCAAAAATGATTTTAAAAACTCTAAAAATATATGATACCCACTGTGAAGACTAGTCCTTCTCTTTTCTCTTCCACTCTGTCATTGCCCAATGGGCACATGAACAAAGTGAATATCTTGGCAGGGATGGAGATTGTGCATGGCTGCAGCAACATAAATTTCCACTCATCAAGGCTGACTTGGCCAATGCCACTGCTTAGTACCCTCTCTACCAGCTGCAGAAGCCAACATGGTGCCCAAGATATGGGACCATTCCTCAGGGAGATCAACTGGCAACCTGACGGCAGGTTGATTACATAGGACCACTTCTGTCATGGGGAGTGCAGCGCTTTGTTCTTACTGGAATAGACACCTACTCTGGATATGGATTTGCCTTCCCACACGCAATGCTTCTGCCAAAACTATTTGTGGACTTACAGAATGCCTCATCCACCGGCATGGCATCCCACACAGCATTGCTTCAGATCAAGGAACTCACTTCACAGCAAATGCAGTGTGGCATTGGGCCCATTCCCATGGAATCCACTGGTCATATCATGTTCCTCATCATCCTGAAGCTGCTGGCTTGATAGAACAATGGAATGGGCTCTTAAGGACTTAATTATGGTGCCAGCTAGATGGCAACAACTTGTGGGGCTGGGGAAATGGTCTCCAGGAAGCTGTATACGCTCTAAACCAGCGGCCAGTATATGGTGCTGTGTCTCCAATAGCCAGGATTCATGGGTCCAGGAACCGAGAGGTGGAAGCTGAAGTAGCTCCACTCACTATTACTCCTAGTGATCCACTTGTAGCATTTTTGCTTCCTGTCCCAGCAACCCTGTGTTCCTCAGGCCTGGAGGTCCTGGTCCCAAAGGAAGGAACTCTCCCACCTGGGAACACAGCATGAATTCCACCGAACTGGCAGCTGAGAATGCCCCCTGGCCACTTTGGGTTTCTTATGCCTTTGGATCAACAGGTCAACAAGGGTGTCACTGTACTGAGTGGTGTGATTGATCCTGATTACCAAGGAGAAATTGGGCTGGTGCTACATAATGGAGGTAAAGAAGAATATGTCTGGAATCCAGGAGAGCCCATAGGTCATCAATTAGTACTACCATACACTGCGATTAAAGTAAATGGTAAACTACAGCAACCCAATTCTGACAGGACATCTAATGACCCAGATACCTCAGGAATGAAGGTCTGGGTTACCCCACCAGACAAACAACCATGGACAACTGAGGTGCTGGCCGAGGACAAAGGTCACACAGAACAGGTAGTAGAAGAAGGTAGTTCTACCTATCAGTTGCGACCATGTGATCAATTGCAAACGTGACACTTGTGATGGTCAGTTTATCTTCTTTATATGTACTTATTGAATATTTTTTTGTTCACATATTATGTACCAGATTCAATTAGATTCAGTGTGTTTTCATTTATATTTATGATAGATGTTTGATGTTAGGTGTAAGTATGATTTCATTAATGTCTGGAAATTATATATGACTAAAGAATTGTGTACAGGTGCCAAGCTGGAAAGGGGTAGACTGTGATAGATAGGCTTAGTGTGCCAACCTAACCAATAGGAATATGTGGGATTCATAAGTTTTCAGTTTGATTGGAGGACAAAAATAAATAAATGGCTCTCAAGCCCTGTTCCCCCCTCCTCTCTCTCTCTCTCTTGTTCTCTGGTGATCACACCAGTATTCAGCTGCTAGTTCTCTGTTTCAACTCATGAGCTACACTAACAACCTGTAGATCATGACACTAGAACTTGAGGTAGTTTCGAGACCTGCTTTGCCATGATGCTGGTGTATACATTACTTGAGCTTGGTACTGTTGTATCTTGTCTTGCTGACTGTTGGTGACTTGACCTGCTCTTTGCTGCCTGTGGCGGGGCTGCCTGCTTTGCCCCAAGGAAAACTTAGCTGTCTGTTTCCTTTACCTTGGACTCAGGGCCCCTTGTGAGTTGAAGGACTTCCCATATATTAACTGTTCCACGGAAGTGAGTTGAACTGAGCTCTCTGTACTGCTGTGTGGGATAATTAGCTGCTATATTCCTTTGTGCTGTATAAATCTGTATCTCTATCTATAGAAAATCATAAGTGTCCTGGTCTGTTTTTCTATAGGGAACCCTTTCTAACACACCCAGTGTTTTATTATACTTGGCCCCAGGGGCTACATAATCCCTTTAATATATTAACCTATTTTCTTTTTTAGTCTAAGTCTTTCTCTTTTTCCTGAATCACTCCTAAATTTCCACATAATTCAAGCACATATAATACTTTAAAGAGGTCTTTTACAATAGATTTTTCCAATGCAATATGTCATTTCCTTTCTTGAATGCTGTTTCCTTGTGTGTTGATTGTGGATTGAAGTAGAAGGAAATTATTGACAACTTCAATATTTTCTTGATCATGATTTTGCTTATAATTCTAGTTGTGAGTTTCATTTTCTTTATATTTGAAAGTAATACATTCTAAAGGCTTAGTCTTTGATCTTCAACAGTGTCTCAAGCCTTCCTCGCTTCTAGCAAAGTTCTCACATCCACATATCTTAAGTTGTTAAGCTTCATTCTAGAATAATTCTATACTTTCGTTGCTATCATTTCATTCACCTAATCTACTTTTAGTGCTAATAGCAATAGCGGGTACATATTTATATAATGCTTATATTATAGACACACACATACACCAATGGAATCGAATTAAGAACTGAGAAATAAAGCAATCCACATCTAACCAGCTGATTTTTTAATCATTTTATTAGAGGCTTATACAACTCTTATCACAATCCATACATACATCAATTGTGTAAAGCACATCTGTACATTCATTGCCCTCATCATTCTCAAAACATTTGCTCTCCACTTAAGCCCCTGGCATCAGGTCCTTTGACAAAGAGATGAAATGCATTGAAGGAGGAAAAGATGGTCTCTCTAAGAAATAGTGCTGACCAAACCAAGTCTCTCTCTCTCTCTCAGACACACACACACAGACACACACACACACACACACTGCCGTCGTTGTTGTTATTGGATCAGCGGAACAAAGCACTGCCGGTTGCTCTTTGCAGACATTGCCATGGACCTCGTGCCCAATCGTTTTGTTCAGGGTCTCCCTCTCTTTTGCCGACCCTCTACGAAGCACGATGGGATTCCCCAGCGACTGGTCTCTCAACATCAAGAGGATTTTGGTGATTCTTCTAAAGAGTATTCTGGCTTTTCCAGAAGCATTCTTTTTTTTAAAAAAAAAAAATTGTATTTACTTAGAAGCATTCGGAATGTCAACAAAACAGTTACAACTTTTTTTGTTTTGGCAATTACAGAGTGGTATTCAGTTAACAGAACAACAATTATTTCATATAAGCTGCATCATAGACAACTGAAGAGGGGAAAAATGAAACAAACAAAAAACTCACCATCCCCATATATAACTAATTTGTGCTGTGCACCAACCAGGACCTGCTTTAAATTTCCATGCCACTTTACAACCCTCAAACTGTACCAGGCAAGGTTAGTGGCTATTGAAAAGACCGCCAGGACAGGGCTATCTAGAAACATATTCGGTAGTGTGTTAGCTATACAAAAAAGACACTGTACAGTTTAAAAACAAATCTTACACAGCCTTACATTTCATTTTTTTCTTTAAAAGGAGTGAGTTGTGTACAGGGGGCTTAAATGCTTTATAGACAAGAAAAAACTGCGCTAGAACCAACTTATTCATCATCATCTTCTTCGTCCTCCTCCTCCTCCTCTTCATCTTCCTCCTCATCTTCCTCCTCCTCCTCCTTTTCCTTGCTTTTCTCGGCCTCGACGACCCCCTCTTTGGCAGGGGGGAGCTTCCCTTGAGCCCGGCACGCAGCGCTCTCCTTTTCAGATTTCTCCTTCAGCTCGGCGGCCGCTGTGTGACTCCACATCTCTCCCAGCTTCTTCGCAACGTCCTGATGGACAGGCCAGGGTGCTCGCCTTTGATTGGGGGTGATACTCAGAGCAAAACAAGAAAAAGGCCGAAGGTGGCCTCTTGGATGCATTGGGATCCTTGAACTTCTTTTTTCTCTCCCCTTTGGGAGGGATGTAAGTTTTCATTTCTCTCTCGTCACGGGCCTTGCCCGCCTTAGCCGTGTCTTCAATTTCCCCTGCTCTTTGGCAGACCTGCGCTGCCACCTCTCTGAGCACGTCTTAGAAAACGCTGAGAAGCTGACAGAGGCACCGGATGCTTCTTCTTGTGCTCCTCCCAGCAAGTTTGCACAACAAATGCACAGGATGACATCTTGCCTCTCGGCTTCTCAGGATCGCCTTTGCCCGTGTTGTTATCTTTTTATTATGTCCGCGAGGCACAGCGTCGCCCAGTGCCGTCCGGCTCTGCCTGGCCCGGCGCTGTCTCTATGGAGCTCAATGTTCTGCATTGGCTGTGAGAGCGGAGCCAGACGCAGCCTCTTCCTCCAGAAGCATCCAAACAGCGCTTCCACCAAGCCACATTGGTTTGTTTGATGGCAATCTCTGGTTCTTTCAGTAGTCTTTGCCAATACCATAATTCAAAGACTTCTCCAGTTTTCCTTATTCATTGTCCAGTGTTCATGTGCATATGAGGTGAATGAAAACACCAGGCCTTGAGTGAACTACACCTCAGTTCTCTGGCAATTTCCCCCATTGACTTGAAAGACAGCTTGTGTGGCGTATTTTCCCAATGCGATCCATCGTGTGATTTCTTGACTGCTGCTTCCAGGAGCACTGATTGTGGATGCCTGTAAATGCGGTCTTTTCTCCCTTTATCATGAGATTGTCTATTAGTCCAGTTTTGAGGGGTTGGGGTTTTCTTGTCATTGAATCGTGGTAGGCTGTTAATGAGCCTTGTTCCAATTGTGATGCTAGATTCATCTTCATTTAGTCCTGCTTCTTGGATGATTTGCTCAGCGTCCAGAGAGAAGAAGAATGGGAAAGTACACAATCTTAACTCTCCTTTCCTGATCTTTTACAGCATTCATTTGTTCAGTCAGAGTAGCGGCCTCTTGGGCTAAGAGCAGGCTCCATAGATGCAGTGAGTGTTCTGGGATTCTCATTCTTTCCAATGTTATTTATAGTTTGTTATGATCCAAACAATCAGATGCCTCTGCATAGTAAATCAACATAAATAAACATCTTTCCGGTACTCTGCTTTCAGTGAAGATCCATCTGACATCAGCAATGTCTAATTCTATTCTGAATTTGACTTGAATTTCTGGTAGCTCCCTGTCAATGCACTGTTGCAACAGTTTTAAAAATTATATTCATTAATAGTTTACTTACGTATAGTATATATTAGGTTGGTTCTCAAGAGAAGCAAAACCAGTGACATGTATATGTGTATACCTAGGGTAAAAAGTTTATCAACAAAGTGGCTCACACAGTTTGAGAGGTGTGTAAATCCAGTCCTGTTCAAGTTCATGTTAATCTGAACGTCTTTCCTGAAGCTCGTGGTTGCAGGCTTAATGAACCAGGTAATCAGGAAACAGGAAGGCTGAAATAGGCTGATAGAGGCAAAGGTGGATGAATTCTAGGTCAATAGGTGAGGTTTGTGGCGATACAGTCGAAAGAATCCAAGATTAGTAGGCATTATGACAGACCACCGAGAGCTCCGAAGGCAATGTGGTGGTCCATTGACTCAATTACAAAGAATCAGAGCTTCATGAGACAAATGCAGGATACAGGCCAGCAAGAAGGGGAGAGCCTTCCCACAGGTCTACTTAAATAGCAGTAGGCCACACCTGGATAAACTTTCAACTACAGCATGGTGGTGACTTTAGTGAGAAGGCTGCACTCCTGTCTAATCACCTTACAACTGCTTTCTTGGTCTCAGTAGATATCATCATGGAATGGTTTGCAATATGTTAGATCACATCAGGAGAGTGGCCTCAGCTATCAAACTATTGAGAACTCTGCCCAGTCAAATTTACAGATGCCTGACTGTAATATGACATTAAAGATAGGTCCAATAATTTCCACATTTTGGTGGGTAATCTATTTGGGAATGGGCACAGGTGTGGATCAGTGGGTTGGCCTGGCAGATGTCTTCCACCTTTCTAGACATGGACTAGTGAGTGACTCCAGAGTTTCATCAATTTCTTGAAATATTTCTATTCGAATACTGCAATTTCCATTCATAGAAACTCTATGTAAGACAGAATACAACTGCTTCTTATGGTATCAAGAAAGTAAATCCTATAAAATATAAAAATATATAAGTATAGGTCACAACGTTTTACATACATCCTACTTTGTTGGATAGTAACTGAGGTCTCAAGGCTCCTGTGGGTCCATCTATTGCTCGCTCTCTCTCTGTCCAGAGAAAAGAAGAGTGAAGAAAACTGAAGACAGAGAGCAATTAGACCAATGGACTAATGGACCACACGGACATCGGTCTCCACAAGCCTGAGACCAAAGAACGAGATGATGAATAGCTGCTAGTCCCAATTGCTGTTAAAAGGATCACATCAGGAGATCCTAGAGAGAATGAGAGAAGGCTGGCAAAAATTCAAACTCATAAAAAAGATCAGGCTTATTGATCAGAGAGAGATTGGTGGAAGGCCTTAGGAAATGAACTTGCCCTTCTTGTTCAATTTTCAGCCACACAGTAGACCGGTCTATAGGGGGAACAGTAACGTTAAGAAAGTCAGCGCACCTTAAGCTAATAATATACCATTTGAAATCAAAGGGAGCCTTATATACCTAAGGGTGAAGTTCAAGATTAGGATAGAAAATGCATGCAGCAGCAAGGAAGTGACATAAGTGATCATACATTGTAGAGATTGAAGTTGAAGAGATGAAACAGAATGTATATTAATTGATGAAGTGAAAACTGATATGATTATGAACCTTCACCAAATAGACAATTAAAAAGTTTTAATTTTTTTAATTATTAAACATTTGAGATCAAAAGTAACATTTAACCAAGACAAAAGTTCAGAAAGTTTTGGAAAGAATGAAGGATAGAAACAGTAGATACGGGGAAGAAGTAGGATATATGATAATACACTGTGGAGATTATAATTAATAATCTAAAACAATATGTATATGACTTGTGGAATAGAAAACTGATCTACTCTGTAAAGATTTCCCAGTTTCAGAGTAGAAAAGTTCAAAACAAACAAATAAAACAATAAGAGTTTTTTTTAATTGTGTGTCCTACCACACTTAGCATGGTGCCTGACAAATGTTTTTTCAACTAATATTTATTAAACAAAAGAAAAACAAGTCATTCCTGTATATGTAGGAACATTAAAACTATCAGAGTCATAAATGTACATTGATAAATTGGTGATTTACAATAAATTAATTTGATTCAAAGGAACAACAATTAATTTGATTCAAAGAAACAACTTATGTCCTTTTTAGTTACCATTTTGTCTTCCTCTTTGTATCAGCAATGGTTGGTGATTAATAGCTATAGAATCTAGAGTAAGATTTGAGTTTCAAATTATGGCTTCATGGTCTAGTACCCCAGTGATCTTGAGCATGTTACTTAATTTCTCTGTGCTTTATACATATAATATAATGATATTTATTTTTAAACTATATGAAATGTTTCAAGTAAATAGCTCAATTACTTCTCAGTGTCAGTAGCTATAATGCCCTCAGCATTTAGCTGTAGCATTTGCAGGTTCATTTATCAAGTCTGGTTTTGATTGTGAAGCTTCTTTACAGTTCAGCCATCAACAACTTTATCTTTAGAGTCCTGAGTTTGGGAAATAAGTTTTGACACTAACTCTTCAACAAAATGATAAATCTTCTGCTCGGAATCTCTTTCCAAGGCTGCTATCCAACTATTCAAAAAGACAGAGAAGGGAGCAGGGGCCAAGGACTGCACTTGATGGGACAAACCACGGTCCATGAAAGGGGATATAAACAGAATCAGTGGGATGTTAGACTGCATGTGCCAAGCTGAGCAGAGACAGCTCAGTCAGCTTTACAAGCAAGGTGAGACCCAAATAAGTCATATCTATTTAATACAATCTAAGCATCCATCACAACAAAGCCAAGAATAACAACTAACTGAAGCAAACACGACGTTGCACCTGGCTTACGTTATCTCCAAGAGTAATCCGTGGCCCCATTTCAAGTGATTCCAATAAAACATGTTGTTCTCTGAAGAAATTGTGATTTTTGGGAAAAAAAGTTGCACTACATAGCAAAATTTGAGATGAATATTATTGGGAATGGTAAAAACAGGCAAGAAACCATTAATAGATATATAGCTGGAAAGTATAATAATTAACAATCAAACACGGGGTTTTTTGGTAATAACCAAAAAGAAAAAAAAGCTTATGAAAGAGATGTGCAAGTCGAGCAAGAAGTTCTCGGAGGAGAAACAGGATCCAAGGTTTAGACAGAGCGCTAGGATGTGGCAAGCACTCGGATCAGTTGGGAGCAGGAGATCGCCCGGGTTGGAAGCTGAAGACTTGGTCTCTGAACCCAGGTGTGGGCCTGGCTCTGTGTGATGCTGGCGAAAGCCCACTTCCATTCAGAACCTCTCTCAGTGTTCCTTGGTGGTCCAAAACACTGGACTTCAGAAAGCACTTTCCAAAGAGATAAAAATCTAAAAGTCCTTAGTTAGAAAGAGCAAGTTTCTGATGGGAGGACCAAGTTTCTTTCCTGGGAAACATTCTTTTATAAAAGACAACAGCAAAACTCTTTGAAGCAGCATATATGTGAGAAATGAAAAGCAGAAATTCTATTTTGCTTACTACACTGCTTACTCTTGAGTGTAATATTCTACTTTTTGTGGTTTAGTGGTAGTAATTTGTGTCCTGGGAAACATTTTTCAGGATCAAAACCGAATCTACTGCCACCTAGTCAATTCCAACTCCCTGTCGTCAGTACGTTCTGACTCGGAGAGGTACTGTCTCTTTGGATCGCTGTGGCTGTAAATCTTTACTGGAACCGAAAGCCTCCTTTTTCTCCCAAGGACTAGCTGGTGATACTCAACTGTAGAGCTTGCTGCTCACAGCCTAATGAGCAATTCACTTGCCACAAGGGCTTTCTGAGACTGTACATTTCTATGGGGGCAGACAGCCTCGTCTCGCTTCAACAGAGGGGTTATGGGTTTGAACCACTGACATAGTCAGTGTTAAGTTGCCCAGTGTCTACCCAATGCTTCTTATTTTTTAATAAGTGAGGGAAAGGAAGGAAAGATTGTTAGGATCATAGAATTAGTAAATTTGTGTTGGATTAACACAGTGAAAAAAAACACACCGATAATTAAAATTTATATGCACCTAACCAATCTTCATAGTAAAATAAAAAGCTAACACGACGTAGGGGCAGGAACTGCCATTTACTTAACAAGCAAACAGAAAGCAACAATAACAAAGCCAGATGCCTTCAACTAAACTGAAACTTATGGTGATCCATGTGTAGAACTAGGCTCCACATGGTTTTCAGTGGCTGGCCTTTTAGCCCCCCAGGACTGCCTATGAAGTGCCCCTGAGTAGACTCAAACCTTCAATCTTTTGGTTTGAAGTGGAGCTCGTTCAATGCTTGTAGTGTAGCACCTCAGGACTCCATTTACTTAGTAGCTGCCAGCTATTTGGTAGGCCGAATGCTGGATACTTTACATCCCTTACCCTACGTAACTATTGCAACCCTAATGCGGAGAGTCCCACCCCAGAGATTTTGAATAGCATGGTAGATACAATGTGCAGCTGAGACAGAGAGTAACTGCCAGAGATTTTGAATAACATGGTAGATACAATGTGAAGCTGAGACGGAGAGTAACTGCCATAGGAGGTCCAGTAAGGACCAGTTCCTATGCCCCAGCTTTTTCCCTCTTGTGCTATTGAACTCCATAAATAGCCGCAGGCATGGCCCTCAGATCCTTGGCTGTGGCTGTGTGCCACCTACAATAACAAGACCACTCTTTTTTTTTTGGCTTTTCCATTTTTTTTTAATTTTAACAATTTATTAGGGGCTCATACAATTCTTATCACAGTTCATACATATACATACATCAATTGTATAAAGCACATCTGTACAGTCTTTGCCCTAATCATTTTTTTCTCCTCTTTTCTTTTTTTACATTTTATTAGGGACTCATACAACTCATCACCATCCATACATATACATACATCAATTGTATAAAGCACATCCATACATTCCCTGCCCCAATCATTCTCAAGGCATTTGCTCTCCACTTAAGCCCCTTGCATCAGGTCCTCTTTTTTTTTCCCCTCCCTCCCCTTTCCCCCCTCCCTCATGTGCCCTTGGTAATTTATACCTCGTTATTTTGTGATATCTTGCCCTACCCGGAGTCTCCCTTCCCCCCTTCTCTGCTGTCCCTCTCCCAGGGAAGAGGTCACATGTGGATCCTTGTAATCAGTTCCTCCTTTCCAACCCACTCACCCTCCACTCTCCCAGCATCGTCCCTCACACCCTTGGTCCTGAAGGTATCATCCACCCTGGATTCCCTGTACCTCCAGCCCTCATATGTACCAGTGTACAGCCTCTGTCCTATCCAGGCCTTCAAGGTAGAATTCGGATCATGGTAGTTGGGGGGAGGAAGCATCCAGGATCTGGGGGAAAGCTGTGTTCTTCATCGGTACTACCTCGCACCCTAATTAACCCATCTCCTCTCCTAAACGCCTCTATGAGGGGATCTCCAGTGGCCGACACTTGGGCCTTGGGTCTCCACTCTGCACTTCCCCCTTCATTTAATATGGTATATATATACATATACATGTACACATACATACACACACTTATATCGTTGTTGTTTTTTTGCATGATGCCTTATACCTGGTCCCTTGGCACCTCGTGATCGCACTGGCCGGTGTGCTTCTTCCATGTGGGCTTCTTTGCTTCTGAGCTTGATGGCCACTTGTTCACCTTCAAGCCTTTAAGACCCCAGACACTATCTCTTTTGATAGCCGGGCACCATCAGCTTTCTTCACCACATTTGCGTATGCACCCATTTGTCTTCAGCGATCCTATCATGGAGGTGTGCAGTCAATGATATGATTTTTTGTTCTTTGATGCCTGGTAACTGATCCCTTCGGGACCACTCGATCACACAGGCTGGTGTGTTCTTCCATGTGGACTTTGTTGCTTCTGAGCTAGATAGATGCTTGTTTATCTTCAAGCCTTTAAAACCCCAGTCACTATCTCTTTTGATAGCCGGTCACCATCAGCTTTCTTCACCACATTTACTTGTTCACCTACTTTGGCTCCAGCCATTGTGTCGGGAGAGTGAGCATCATAGAGTTCCAATTTAATAAAAGAAGGTATTCATGCATTGAGGGAGTATTTGAGTAGAGGCCCAAGGTCCTTCCGCCACCAACAAGACCACTCTTGACAGAAACCTAGTAACTATGAATATTCTTTACTCTTGAGCCTCGAAATTCAGGAAATCCTTCGCTAATGTCCCCTTTGGCTTGGATTTCTGAGTGGCATTTGAGACAGCTCATCAATGTGTCCCGGGTGGTGCGGTGGATTAGGGGTGGGGCTGCTAACCCACATGGTCGGGGGTTCAAGCTCACAGAAGTTCTGAGGAAGGAAGCTGGGGCTCTCAGTGCTCACAAAGATTTGTAGTCTAGGAAACCTGGTGCAGGCGATCTGTGAGCCGGAGTCCAAGTGGTGGCTGAGAAGTAAGGGGCACAACTGTTGGCCGATTTAGAGCTATGGCAATCGAGAGCCCTAATATCGCCCGTGTCCTGTGCATTCACAAGACTCAGCAGTACTGCATTTAAAACGGCAAACATTTCCTGCCTTGTTTTTGTAGCAGGAATGATCATTTCTCTATGAAACCCGAATCATAGCCTCAGACAAGCCTGTGAAGTAAGGTGCGCTGACTGTATTAGAAAGCCTCCACTGTTGGTCTTACAATGGCCTAGTGGCACGCCTTTTCCCAGGTTGGCGCATCATCACTCTCTTTGCTGAGGGCTGCGCAGCTCAAGGATGATTTACTTGAAGCTGTTGGCGCATATAACCCTGTCTCTTTGGAACAGCTACTGTGGACAACACAGTTACCCGGACAAAATTATTCTAAGCTATCTGCCAAAGTCAAGCTATAATGTGCCAGGAGCAGTTTAGTCTCAACCATTCAACTTGAAAACCCTCTTGCTGTAGTATGAGCCTTTACAAACTGCCCAGAGAGACTTGTCTTACCTATAAACCATCAAATCCAAGTGCCATAATTCAAGCCCCACAAGAAGAGTTTTTATGTTATTTGTTCTAAAATGTGTATCCCCAATTTTGTTTCTCAGTGTTCAAAGCACATACACTCAATGATAAATGTTGAGCTAACTCCTAAAGCAGAGTGAGCATGAATACATGCTCTGTTTGCTGAATGCTTTCTGAAGAGGAAAAAGGAGGAACTGAAGCAAGGCTGCTGTTTTCTCACTCCAAATAAGCCATCACATGAATTCCTTTACTTCTGGATGGGGTGAAGGGAAAGCTAAGGTGTTCAGGAGGGTGTGTTGAGAAGCTCAAGGAGTTAAACCAATTGATCTCCTTGAGCAGGGAAAGTATCAGAACTGGAGGAAAAAAATGACTTTTCCTAACAATGCTCCTTTGAAAGACTGTTTACATTTTTAAATTATTATTTTAATTTCTAATTATAGTCTGGTATAATCAGAAAAATGATTAGAAAGAGCCCAATTCCACTCCTCTTGATTAAAGACCAGATTAGAGTCACTTCTACTGAGTATAAAATGACAGTGTGCAACTTTTGACCTCGAGAGCTTGTTTGGAAGTTCTCCCTTGACCAAAGGAAGGTGCTCTTCAACAGGTGAGCAGCTTCTAAAGGGACTCACATGGAACTGTGAGGGAGGAAGGGGCCACCTTCTAGCCAGCCAGGTCTGCTGAATCTACCCTGGTGAACAATGGGGTGACAAATGTTGCAGTCTGATGGCGCACACATCCAGGCAGGGTGCAACTTTTGAAACTAGGTCCACAACTAGGTTGCAGCTTCTTGTCCTTTCTCTTATCCTTTCCCTATGGGAAGCCAGCTACCATTGTTTGAGGACTCTTAAGTAGCCTTATGGAGAGATAGATGTGGTGAAGAACGAAGGTCTTCGCAAGCAGCCATGTGAGGGAGCCCTCTTGGCTGTAGATCCTCCAGCCACAGTCACACCTTCAGATGTAAAGCCAGCTCCATTCAGTAAGTTGGTCATAACCTCCTGAAAGATCTTGGGCAGAAAGAACCATTTAGTTAAGTTTCTCCCCAATTCCTGACCCACAGAAACTTTATTTTAGGTATCTACATTTTGACCAATAACTAATAAAGTAAAAGATTTTCAGAAACGGAGTCTCCCAATATCCAGAGTATGAAGAGAATCTCATCTTCTTTCAGAAGTTTCTTTACTTTTTTCCCCAGGTACTACCCTTTTTCCTAGACTCACTTTGCTTGCTTTTCCTCTTTATGTGAATGGGTTTCATAGTATATGTTCTCACTCCTTCTGACTTCTTTCTGAGTATAGTTGTATATGATTCATTTTCAGTGCTACTTTATTTTCCATTGTATGAAACATTGAAACTAATTATCAAAATATATAACTTATTATTTTGACTTCATAACATTTTTTCTGTTTAATCATTTTATTAGGGGCTCATACAACTCTTATCACAATCCATACATACATCAACTGGGTAAAACACATTTGTACATTCATTGCCCTCATCATTCACAAAACATTTGCTCTCCACTTAAGCCCCTGGCATCAGTTCATTTTCCCCCTCCCTTCCCGCTCCCCACTCCCTCATGAACCCTACATATTTTATAAATTATTATTTTGTCATATCTTGCACTATCCGACGTCTTCACCCACTTTTCTGTTGTCAGTAGTCCAGGGAGGAGGTTCTATGTAGATCACTGTAATCCATTCCCCCTTTCCACCCCACCCTCCCGGTATTGCCATTCTCACCACTGGTCCTGAAGGGATCATCCTCCCTGGATTCTCTGTGTTTCCAACTCCTGTCTGTGCCAGTGTACATCCTCTGGTCTAGCCAGATTTGTAAGGTAGAATTGGGATCATGATGGTTGGCAGGGAGGAAGCATTTAGGAGCTAGAGGAAAGTTATATCTTTCATCATTGCTACACTGCACCCTGACTGGCTCATCAACAACCTGTGACCCTTCCTAAGGGGATGTCCAATTGCCTACAGATGGGATTTGGGTCTCCACCATGCACTCCCCCTCAATCACAATGATATGATTTTTTGTTTTGATGATGCCTGATACCTGATCCCTTTGACACCTTGTGATCACACAGGCTGGTGTGCTTCTTCCATGTGGGCTTTGTTGCTTCTGAGCAAGATGGCTGCTTGTTTACCTTTAAGCATTGTGTGCACACCTCCCTGATACAATCGCTGAGGAAAAATGAGTGCATAAGCAAATATGGCAAAGAAAGCTGATGGTGCCCAGCTAACAAAAGATATAGCATCTGGAGTCTTCATAACATTTTAAAAGTTATACTTTTAGATAGAATTTTAACATGGGGCCACGCAGCTGCCTGGAGTCACCACTTTGTTTCCCAGCTAGAGAGGCCGATGTGTGCTGTCGGCTTTATACTGAGACAGACCAGACTTTGATTTTCTATTTGTTTAGTTATTTCTTGTGTCCCTGCAATCAAGCCAATGCAAGTCTTATATGTGTTATCAGGAGCGATAAGGAGACCAGTGCATGTAAAAGACATCTATCTTGGTAAAGCAGAGGGTCAGGGGGAAAGAGGGAGAGCCTGGAAGAGTTGGATCGTGTGTGTGTATGTGTGTGTACATATATGTACATAGCTATATAAAGGGGACTTCAAAAATTACTTGGAAAAATGGAATTAAAAAAATGGAAACTTCCCCTGCACTTTTTGAAACCCCATGTATATTCTACAAAGGAAATTATAAGATAATGTTATATAATTATCTATATAGACACTGAAGATACTGTTAATAAAATTAAAGTCCAATCCCTGACAAAAATCAAATAATGACTAACATGAACATAATTCAGTCCCAAATCTTCTATTTTACTTAATGGAAGAACTAAAAAAAATTGATATTAAATTATATATAATCAATAATAGTTTTTTAAGTAGTAGGATATAAAATGTTAATACACAAAATCAGCAGTCTTTATATTAACAAAACCCACATACAAGTGTAAGTAAAAATAGAATTATGAAATCATACATACCTTAATTATGTAAACAAAATATTCAAAATGTGAAATTATTGTTTGTCAATTTATCCTTTATTCATGTTTATGTACTTCTGATGGTGAGATTTCCATCTTTCTCTGAGGCATTCTATGCCCAGAAAGGTTTACAACCTGAGAAACCTAGTAGCAATACTTTTTTACTTCACCTTCTATAATTAAAAGATACAGAAGAGCAGAAGGTATTTACAATAGGAATTATAATAATAATAAAAGATAAAACAGGAATTAACTTAACTTGGAATTTTCAAATATATATGAGGAAAAACTCGAAAGTTCTTGAAAGACACAAAGAGGCCTTGAGCAAATAAAGACAACTCTTGTTCAATCAACTTTAGAAATATGTTGGCTATCTCCAGGTAAGATGTACACCTAATACACTCTGATTAAAAATGTAAATCTCTTTCTGCAAGTAGACTAATTCTAGAGTTCATGGGCAAAAATAAACACCTAAGAATAGGTAGGAACATGAAGAGTAGCTAGAGGGTCTGGTTTCTATTAAATATTAAAGCATATGTAAATACTTTATAATTCAAACAATGCAGTACTAGAGCATAGGTTGACAAAACAGAAATTTCATAAGTAGACCTGAATCAATTTTGTAATTTAGTTCACAACAAAGGTGAAATCTCGAGTCACTCTGGGGAAAAATTAATTTTAGTAAATAATGTTGGGGTGACTGGATAAAATCATATACAGGGAAAAGGAGCACCTGATGAATTTCTACATAATCAGGAAATGAAGAAAATGTTTAATGTAGCTCATAATAAACAATAACAAGTAATAAAGTTTATTTCATAAAAATATTTTCATATGAGATATGTTCATATTGTAGGTGTAAAGCACAAACTGCTTTAAATCAAGTCGAGATGAATGATATTTGCAACTCAAAGGCCTCATTTCTTGCTTATAAAGAGCTATTTACAATCAAGAGAAAATTGCCCAAATGCCCAATAGAAAACTGGGCAAAAATATTGATAGAAAAAGAGAGACCAGTTACCTTCAGAATGCTTAATCTCATTCATAAGAGAACTATAAATTAAAACTGTACTGAGATATCGTTCTTCACTTCTTAGATTGACAAAAATCTGAAGGCTTCACAATGTACACATTTAGCAAGGCTGCAGAACAATGGTCCTCTCAAGACTTATTGGTCAGGCTGGAGAATGACCCAACTGCTCTGGAAGGGAACTTTGCAACATTTGGCAAAATTACACATCCCATTGCCCTTTGACCTGCAATCTCACATCTAGGAATCCAATAAATGATATTCAACAGGCTTCACCAGTTTTCAGAAAAGACCCAGTTTTCAGAAAAGACTCAGTACGGGAATGCCCACTAATGAACAACATAGTGGAAATCTTGTCACTCCCAGCTTACTACTTTGTTTGGGACGGGCATGGCCAGTGCGGACCTGCCTCTGCCCTGGGAAGCCATGCACTGGTGGTTTCATAAGGAAACGGTTGGTGATTAGCTTCCACTCTCCAGTGCAGCTGAATCGTTTTAGTACTCTCTTCTCCACATTAGATAAGTAATCTAGAAAATGTGGTAAAGGTGCCTGATGCTGTGCATGGATAGTGCTCATTTATCTGAATCTCATGTACATAAATTCTTAAGAATCTTTGAGATAATATGAAATGGAGATTCCAACTAGAGCCTAATCTTCAGACGTTCTTCAAGTTAAGAGCAAAGCTCCAGCTGTTAAACCTTTCCTTTCAGGGTCACAGTGGCCTAAATTCTTTAGAAGGTCATAAAAAAATTAAAGGTGGGAAGGTTGTTGAAAATATTAAAATATTGAAGAAATTTTAAATTATTAAATGCAATTCATGACTCTGGAATTTAGTACAAATAAAATAACTATTAAAAACACTGACATAATTAGGCAAATTTGGACAGTAGATGTATTAGTATTAGATGATATTAGATGTAATACATGTATTAATACCAGGGGATATTTTGGAACTATTGTTAATTTTCATCTAGGTTGAGGGCATAATCATGTTTACTATTATCTTTCAACTTCCCTACATGTTTTGAATAAATTAAAATGTGATAATAAAATTAAATAATAATATTGGTTTTAGGTTGTTGCAAAAATTGAACAAAATGTGATAGACCTTGAGATTTCTATTGCCTATTAGAGTCTAGACTTTCTTCTTAAAATCACACCTAATTAGAATTTCTAATAAAATTTATCAGAAATTTTTAAAAGAAGAATTATTTAAAAAGGATTATTTACTATTAAATACTATTGACTAAAATTAACATAAGAAGTAATTTATATATGTCTTTTTATCAATATGAGGTTGTTTACATCTCCATACTTTTCATTTTACTTCCAATTTCAAAATTTTAAACATTTATAGCATATACACCAGAAAAGAATAAGGCAGCCTTCTCAGAGCTAAAATATATTATTTCCATCTTTCTCATACAAAACAGAGCAACTCAATGTACTGCCATTGACTTCATTCTGACACCTAGCAAGCCTCTGGGGCGTGTAGCGCTGCCACTCCTGCTTTCTGAGCCTATAAATCTGTGCAGGAGCAAAACCCTCAGCTTCTCCCACGGGACAGTTGGTGGTTTTGACTGTTGACATTGAGGTCAGGGGCCTGGGGCATCACCTCCTACATCACCAGGGTTTCCTACAGAAAAGAGAGGTGTACATTCACACTTTCCTTACCCTTCACAATCTCCTTCCTTATCTTGCAAAGGAAGCCATCCTTCAGAAATCGATGTTTACAATTCTCATGTATTTTCAGAAAGACCTGGTGTTTTCTTTGGTTTGGAATTGGGCTGCTAACCTCAAGATCGTTAGTTTGAGGCCGCTGACCCATCCACAGGAGCCCCTTGGAGTTAGGTCCTTTCTGAATTAACTTTGAAGTACAGGGTGACGTATGCCTGATTCACTTTTCTGCAGGCAGATATCTATTTTTGCCAGCACCATAGAATGTTTTCCCCTCTGAATGAGGAAAAAATCAGCTCCCCATGGATGGATTTCCTTCTGGACTTTTAGCTCTGTCCACTTGCCTATGTGTCTGTTGTCCAATCAGTACCATTCTGTTTTGATTTCATTAACATCCGACTGAACATATAAACTGTCTTCTGATTTATCATTAAGAGAATATATCTACATTGTGGGAAGTCAGATGTCAAGATACAGGTAAACTTCTAGGGAATGCCGAGCCCAAGATGTTAGAAGAAGACAAAGCACCTCATTCAGAGCCAGCAGAGAAAGTCTTGCCCTGAGTCAAAGTTCTGAATTCAGACTCCTAGCCTCCTAAACTGTGAGAGAAACCGTTTCTGTTTGTTAAAACCATTCCTGTGTGATTGTCTCTGTTTCACTTGTTGTTTGGGATGCTTGAGTCCGTTTCATCTCGTAGCAACTGTGGGTGCTGCGGTGCAAAGCCCGGCATAGTCCTGTGCCATCCGCACCACTGTTTAGGTTCAAGGCCATCATTGCAGCCATGTGTCAACCCATCGTGCCAGGGTCTTCCTCTCTTTTTGCTACCCCTCCAAGATGTGCTGTTTCAGGGACCAGTCCCTGCCGATAACTGGTCCAAACCACAGGAGACGAAGTTTCACCAATTGCTTCTGAAGAGTATTCTTGCTGTACTTCTGAGACAGACTTGTTTGTTCGTTGGAGCTCTCTGGTACATTCCACATTCTTCACCAGCGTCCTGATTCAAATACACCACTTCTTTGGTCTTTCTTATTCAAGGTGCAACTTTCACGTATATCTGAGGCACTGGAAGAATACAATGGTCCGCCTACCTTTGTCCTCAAGGTACCATTCTCGCTGCTCAACACTCGCAAAGCTCTGTGCAGCAGACTGACCCCAGGCAATGTGTTGGTTGATCTGCTGACTGTTGCTTCCATGAGCATTGACTGTGGACCCAAGAGGGATAAAATCCTTGACAACTTCAATCTTTTCTCCGTTTATCACAATGCTGCTTATTGCTCCCGTTGTGTGGATTTACTTTACATTGAGCTGTCATCCACACTGAAGGCTGTGATCCTGAATCTTCATCAACAAGAGCTTCAGGTCCTCCTCACTTTTAGCAGACAAGGTTGTGTCATCTGTGGATCTCGGAGGTTGTTAATAAGCCTTCCTCCAATCCTGATGCCACACTCTTCTTCATATAGTCCAGCTGCTCTGATGATTTGCTCCAGAGACCGATTGAATGAGGATGGTGAGGGATAGAAGCCTGATGTACGGCTTTCTTCATTTTGAACCATCCACTCTCCACTTGTTCTGTTTGCACCACTTTCTCTTGGTCTAAGTCCAGGTTCCACATGAGAACAAGAAGTGTTCTGTGGTTCCCGTTCTTCTCCAGGCTAACCATTGTTTGTTCCGATCCACACAGTTGAATGCCTTCACATAGGTAATGAAACACACGCAAACATCTTTCTGGTATTCTCTGCAGCCCTCAGATAACCAAAACACCTTGAAAACATGAAATGATATCAAATGAGACTATGAAGGCGAATGACAATTGGCTGGATTCATAGGAGTTTTGCATTTCTTCAAGAAACAATTGGACAGCATTAACTAATTTATTCAATGGGCAACCGTTTCCAAATTGTGTTATTTAGTTTTCAAGGGTGATAATTGCTTTATTTATCACAATTGAATGAAACCAACAAAACAACAAAAACAAAGCCACTAATAAAAATGGAAAAGCCTATAAATAATTCAAGATCTGTTTATTGGCCTTTATGAGTGTTTTCCAGTCGAGTCTGGTGGGGCACCACACTCTGTCTCCAAAGTCTATTTTGGTATTCCCCGGGGATTTCATCACTCTGCTCCCCCTGCTGCTCTGCTGCCTACCCTCAGTGTTTCTCCCCAGGGTGATGGGTCATTCGGGCACATGTCCCACACCGTGTCTCCAGTATGGTTCAGTGAGGGACATTGTGTCTTGTGGTGAGTCCTCTCTGTGAATTGTTTGCTATGAGCAGGAATATCATCCTCAGAGCTTGGTGGGCAAGGATATGTTCCCCCCCTCCTCCATCCCTCTTCATTTCTCTGTAATCAGACACGCCCCCCCCCCCCACTTTCCCCAAGCTGTAGCTTCAATGCTCTCCTCTGAAGTGCATTCTTCTGGGGGTAGGTGGAGGGGTGTCCACATAGTTAGGACTGGGGCTGGCCGCACAGACCCCTCTATTGGTTCCCTGGTACGTGCCGGTATGTTGTATTCACGCCAAGACTATAACTCTTTCTGGGAATAGAAAGCTTGATCTTTCTGTCTTGAAGGGTTGGTGGTTTTTAGCTGCTGGCTTTGGGGGTAGCAGTCCAAGGTATAACCACTCTGCTATCAGGACTCATTTATATCGAAGGTTTCCACGGGGAAATATTAAATGATACAGGAAGCATGAAAAGAAGATTGAAAGAATACGCTATGAAATAGAACTGGTCAATGTTTAACTATTGCAAGAGTAGTATGTGCTCAAGAAACAGTGTTACTGAAGGAAGATATTCAAACTGCATTGAAGGTATTGGTGAAAAACGGATTGGTTCAAGAATTTATACAATTCCAATTGATATTTTTCAACAATTCAGCACTGAAGGTTTTCATTTATTGGTCAAGAATATGGTAAACAAGAAGTTCAGCCAAGTGGAAGAGATCTCTATTTATGAGCACTCTACTAGAGAAAGATGAACTGAAAGAATGAAGAGATTATTGAACAATATTATTAATATGACATGTGAGAAAACTTTTTCTGGAGGTAATTAAAAACACTTGTAACGGCACATTAACTGCCAGAAAATTGAGCTAGAGTCAGAAGAGGACATGGAACAATTTATATCATTGCTGATAGCAAATGAATATTGACTGAGAGCAGAGAATATACCAGAAAGATTTTGCTTGTATTTATTGACTGTGAAAAAGCATTCAACTGTGTTTTAGGCTGGGTTCTTTAGAGAACCCAAACCTGTGACACATATATGTGTATGTATATCTGAACCACACCCCATTTCGGGGGTATGAACACACAGACACCGCCATCTCATGTTGTTGTTTATAGCCAACATCCTGCTGTTACCTCATGTCTAGGAGACAACAAAACAAACACTAAACCATAGAGTTAATACTTAAACACTTCTGTTTCTATAAAATTCCACTAACTTACCTGCACATCCCTTCAATTAGCCAATCCTAAACCTGCACATCTCCCTGAACCCTTCCTGAAATGCCCCAAAGTTCCCACCACTAGATAGATGGGATCCCCCTTGAGGCTGGAGCTCAATTTTTGAATAGGAATCCACTGAGCCACATACAGGAGCAATAAAGTTCTTCCATTGTCACAATCTGCTTGGCATTGGCTACTCCTTCAGAGCATCTCTGGAAGCATATAGAAGAAGATGTATATTGAGACATGGCTCACATAGTTATAGAAGTGGCTAAGTCCAGTAATGGGTCATAGCTAAGGCAGAGGCTTCTTATGACTCATGAAGATGGGGGGGCTGACAAATGGAAGCAGGAAGATGAAGTTAAAGGACCAAAGTCTGATGGATGTAGAGATGTATGAATACAAGGCAGCAGCTACTGATGATTTCCAGCATCAGCCTTTTGTGTAATCGGTTGATGAATTAGTTGTGGGATCCAGATTCAGTAGAAGCAAGCTAGTTTCCTCAAAGTGTCCATCCGTACTAAGAGGTGGTCACACTCCAAATGAAAGCTCCCTCAATTGCATCAGGGCTGTGACTAGATTAAAGAAGTGGTGCTCTGCCCTGTTCTTCCCATAGCTGCATGCTGCGTCACAAAAATCCCTCCATGGAGGTGACCGCATGATGTTAGACCATATAGGAGAATCCTGGCACATTCAAGTTGACATAAATTCTAAATATGACAGACTGTGCTGATCATAGCCAACTCTGGATAATATTGGGAAGAATGGAAATTCCAGAACACCTACTTCAGCTCATGAAAAGTGTGGTAGTTACATAATCTCGTGTCAACTTGATAGATAGAATGAAGGGGTGGAGTCTATCTAGCCTGTCAATGAGATCACAGCCTGATGGCACCTCCTTGTGGGCATTGCCTTCGATAAGGAGGGCCCTGGGAACCTGCCCTCTCTCTTTCTGCTTTACCTTCCTGTTGGTGAGCCACTTTGAGCCACGCTGATGGCAGCTAAGCCCTGAAGATGCATCCACTGCCATTATATCTACAAGACTCTGCACCAACCAACCAGTAAACTTCCAGCATCCGGCATCTTTGTGTGTGTGCTGCCTGAGTCTGAAGAGGGATTTATGGACTAGTATCTTAACTTATAGAGTAGTATCGGGTCTATGTAGACTGGGCTGGTATGTTTGCTTGATATATAATTACTTCTTAAAATAAAGCTCTCTCTTACACACATATGAGTGTCTCTGGATTTGTTTCTCTAATGAATTCACTATAACACAAGGGGCCTGACATAGACCACAGGGAATCCTAGATACTAAATGGTTTAAGGTCAGGTGTGTCAGGGTTGCATCACTTCACCATACTTGTTTACTTCACAGGCTGAGCAAATAACCCTCAAAAATGAATGATATGAAGAAGGCAGCATCGGGATAAGAGGAAGTTTCAATGTGCCGATGGCACATCTTTGTTGCCAGAAAGCCAAAAGTCCATAAGGCACCAATGAAGATCAAAGTTATAGCCTTCAGAAGGGATTACACTTTACTATACAGAAAACAAAAATCCTCCCAACTGGACCAATATACAACCCCATGATAAACAGAAAAGATTGAAGTTGTCCAAGGTTTCATTGTATTTGGGTCCACAGTCAACATTCATGAAAGCAGCAGTCTAGAAATCAAAGGAGATCTTAAATTAGGAAAATCAGCTATACAAGACCTCTTTACAGTGTTGAAAAGCAAAACTGCAACTTTGAGGCTAAAGTATTTCTGAACCAAATCATGATCTCACAAGTGCCTCACATGCATGAGAAAGTTGGACATTGAGTATGAAAGACTGAAGAAAACCTGATGCATTTGAATTATGGTGCTGGCACAGAATATTCTAGGGATTGCCAGAAGAATGAACAACTCTGTCTTGGAAGAATTAGAGCTGGCAGGCTCTTTAAAATTGAGGATGGCAAGACTTCATCCCCTGGAATCTGGACCTAACATTCGGCAGGATCATTCCTGCAGAAGGACAGCGTGCTTAGTAAAGTAAGGGGCCATCAAAGAGGAAGACTACATGGAACTGAGTGATACCAGGGGTGCAACATAGTTCAAACATAGCAACAACCGTGAACAAGACACAGAACTGGGGAGAGTTTTATGTTTTGTACACAGTGGCACGGTGGAAATATTGTTGAGGATCATATCTGTCTTCCTTGACTTCCTTCTTGCCTTGAGACAAAGACAAGACCTGCTTCCACCCTCTACCCTTCTTTACTTATTCTGCCACCAGCTCTTCTTCCACCATGCTCTACCTCTGTGCTGGGTTCAGTGATTTATTGCATTGGCCACACTGAACTCTTAGACAATCCTTATCAATAAAGGGGTTTATTAAGGAAATTAATATGTATCCACAAGGCAGAATCACTCAGTCAGTAGCTCAGTCTTTCTCCAGTCTACATTTTCTCAGCCTTGAGATCCCTTGGCCTCTGCCTCGGTGGGCCAAGAAGCCCACTCGCTGCTCTGCATCACAGCCTGAGCTGTTTTGCTGTTCTGATTCATGCTTGGTCTCCTTCTTTCAGCCTCTTGTTTCAACCTGGCCACTGTGCTCTGTCCCTGGTTTCTGTGCTGTAGCTTCTGGTGCCTCTGGTCTATCTTCCACCACTTTCGACCAAGCTTTTGAATATCGTCTACTGGAGATTCTTTTCATGGCCATACTTCTGTCTCTGCTTTTGCTTTAAAGATGGCTTATTCCTTTAGCCAGAGGTGTGATCACTACAACTGACCAGTCAGCCCCTCTGTTAGGGTTGCAGAAGACCCTATTTACAAAGTCCCAACCTCTCACTGAGTGGGAGTGACAGACATGGGTAAACTTGCCATCATAACAAATTTCACTCCACCATGGTCACTAGGAGGCAGAACTGACTTGCAGGCACCTAACAGCAACATATTAGAATGTATCATATTCTAAAAATATTCTTTGTTGTCATGCCTATGTCCTTACTTAATGACTTCCTCAGATTTATGGGGTCAGGGGTTACATCTTATTTGTCCTAGTATTTAACTATTTGGCTAAATAGGTAAGACATTGTGTTTAAAAATTCAACAAGTATTATAGAACATGTGGATTAAAGAGAGCTACCAGGAAGTCCATGCTATAGGAAAACAAAGAAAAAGAAAATTCTGTCTCGTTTTCCTATTCAGTCATTATCGAAATGCAGCACTTAGGTCTTTCAGCCTTAAAATATTTCTTTAATTTATATTGTATCTTCCTCAACCTGATCTCTTTCCCATGTTCCCTTTCAGTGTTCTTCCCCACCCCCACACACAAATAAATCAATAATAAAACATCCCAAAACACTCAATAATTTTCTCTTCTTCTTTAAATTATATATAATCTATATTTCCTAAAATATAAAATTACATAATTAATATGAGTATACTGTTAAATCCTATGTAAAATTATACATTCAAACAATAACTAGAAACTATAATTTTAAATGAAAGCTTTGATGTACATATATTATATTTTTGCTGAACGGCATGAACAGTTTATTTGCTACTTTGGTGAGCAATTATCTGTGAAGTATAGTCACTTTAGGGTTGTTTAGAATTATTTGTAATGCTAAGTTAGAGGTCAAGTATAAATTTCCACAACCTGCTCTATTATGGTTCACTTATTACCATTGTCTAGGAAGTTGGTCCTTTGAAAGAGGATAAAAGACTCAGGAAATAAGAATAATTCCATTTATTCCCTTAGTAATCTTATCAATGGGTGGCGTCAGATGAAAAGGAAAAACTAATATTTTTAAGATTGAAACATTATGTTGTGACTCACAAAGGAAATCCAGGTCTCTGGGGGTCATCTTGGGCACCATTAGAAAGTTAGAAATTCTGCGTTGTTTCACCTTCTCTTTCAGCACTCTGTTTTCCATGCCCCTCTTCCCACTACTTCCCTCTGTCTCCTTCCTGTCCTATGGCCACTCACTGAGAGTCTCCATCGGGTGTTTCAACCCTATGTGTTGCTTTGGTCGGTTTGCTTATCTCAATTAACTACTCATCTTTCTCCTTCAAGGTTTTAGAAAATAAAACTAAAGGTCTACAAAGGAAAATATATGTCTGATTAATTAAGAAGACCCTACAAATTAAGACTCTACAACTGTCTACTATTTTTGATACTCTACTAGGATGAAGGGAGCTATTTGAGAGCAAGAGGAATTAATTACAACACCTAAATTGAATTTTGACTTCTGATTTGCTTATTAAAAAATTCAGTCATAATTTATTGACTAATAAAAGTAAGTGTGTTGGTCTGGGTTGACTAGAGAAACAAATTCATAGACACTCATGTATATAAGAAAGAGCTTTATATAAAGAGTAATTATATGTTAAGAAAAGATCCCAGCCCAGTTCTGATCAAGTCCATAAGTCCAATATTAGCCCATATGTGCGATACCAGTCTTTAAATTTCTCTTCAGACTCACACAACACATGCAATGACACAGAATACAAGATCTCAGGTCAGTGGATGGAAAATCTTGTGGACACAACTGTGGTGGGAGCATCTCAGCGCTGGTGTGGGTCTCCACATGGCTCATCCAGCTCCAGGGTTCTATCTCCATCAACATAGCTCCATGTGGCTTGTAAACAGGAATGCCTAGCAGGGAGAGAGTGTGTCTTTTGTCCAGTGAGCTATTTATCTCCATTGCACCTCAAAATGAAGTCATCAAGCTGAGACCTGCTTGACAAGCTAGACCCCACCCTTTCCTCAAGTTGACAGTAGATCATGTAACTACCATAGTAAGTGACTGTATACTCACCTGACATTGACTATACATTTTGTTTTTATGAACATGTTGTGTGATATTCTTCTAAACGATAGAATTAGAATTAAGACAGGCTGGAGTTTTACCTTTATTATGATCTAATAATAAATGAAGAAGTGCAAAGTGCTTTAAAGGCTGTAATGGGAAAATCAAGAGCTAACACATGGCTAAAGTATTTGACAAATAATCTGAAGGTAGTTGCCCATGGGAAAAAGATGTGGTAGTTTGAAAATAAAAACAAACAAACAAGCAAACCAACAAACAAAATGCTATCCTCTCCAGTTTGGTTTATACTGTCCCAAGGACAAAACAGAATTTTCATTTAGGATTTCCAAGACTATAAAACCTTTAGAAGTAGACTTTCTCTTGTGGAGCAGGTGATCGCACTGGCCTTTCAGTTAACAGCCTAGTGCTTTAAACACTATGCCACCAGGGTTCCTTCTGTAAAAATTCTCAGTGTCATCAAGTCAATGCTGACTCATAGCAACCCACTGTGGGTTTGTGAAAAGTAACTATTTACAGGAGTAAAAAGTCAAGTATTCTTCTGAGAAGCTGCTGTTGGTTTTGAACTGCTAAACATGCAGCTTGCAGCACAATGTATTACCACTATACCACCAGGGTTTCCAGCCTTGGAAAGCTTTAGGGCAGTTTTATTTTGTTTGTAGAGTTACTATACGTGAGACTCAATTGGGCGGCAATGGGTACTAGAATAAATATTTAACTTTATCTTGTAAAGATAGAAAGATGACTGTATTGTGATATTCTTAAATGAACATATGATGTATAAAAATATCACAAAAAGAAAGATGTCAGGCTGTGAGCACACAATAGGAATTCAACATGCTTGGTAGTAATGCTAACATAAACAAAATCAGTTTCACCTGCCTTGGTGGAGAGCTTGAATAGCCAGCTCCAGACTCAGGCCAGATATAACCTTACTACATATTTGTATATGGCCTAACAGGTAAGAATAATTTTTTAATGTTTAATATGGTTAAAAAATAAATAAATAAAAAGTAAATAGTATATTTTGTTAGGCAGGGTTCTCTAGAGAAACAAAATCAGGACACTTAGCATTATATATCTACATGATGATAGGTTTATACAGCGAGAAGGAATATAGCAGCTAATTAGTCCACACTGCAGCACAGAGGGCTCAGTTCAACACACTTTCATGGAACAGTTAATATACCAGAAGACCGTTAGTTCACATGGACTGCCAGGTCCAAGGTGAAGGAAGCAGACAGTGGAGTCTTCCCTCGGGCAAGGCAGGCAGAGTCTGCCATGTAGGCAACAGACTGGGTCAGCAAAAATCAGTAGCACCAGGGAGCTCGGTGAAGCAGGCCCCAATGGGATCTCGAGAACAGCAGCTTAGCAACATGCCTCAAAGGGATCTTAAGCATGCAACATGATCCACCAGCCTCAAATTCAAGCAATGTACACAACAGCAGTGTGGCAAAGCAGGTCTTGAAGTAGCCTCAAGCTCTAGCGACATGATCCATAGGTTGGCTAGGCCTATAGGTAGTGTAGCACACAGGTTGAGACAGAGAACTAACTAAAGAAGCAGCATGCTGGTCCAATTACCAGGAAGCAAGAGGGAGATTGGATGCTGTGTTCATTTGTTTCAGTTGTTCCACAATAAAGCTTCAACCTGATTAAACTCTGTCCACACCTTCCTATTGGCCTCCATGGCACAATAAACCTAACTATTACTGTCCAACCAATGTGAACTTGGCACTTGTACACAATTCTTTAGCCATATATAATTTCCAGAGATAAATGAAACCACACTTACACCTAACATCATACATCTATCATACAAAGGAAAACTGACCGAATCTATTTGTATCTGGCATATTATACATGAGCAAAGGAAAGGTATTCAGCAAGCACATATAAAGAAGAAATACTGACAATCACAAACCTCACTTTTGCAATTGATCGTGTGGTTTTAACTGATAGTTAGAAGTACCTTCTTCCACTACCCATTCTGTATTACCTTTGCCCTCGGCCAGCACTTCAGCTGGCCATGGTTCTTTGCCTGGTGGGTGAACAAGACCTTCATTCCTGAGGGGCCTTGGTCATTAGACGTAAGGATTGGGTTGCATTGAACACCAATTACTTTAATCAAAGAGCATGGTAGCACTTAGAGACAGCCCAGGGGATGATCGTCTGGGTTCCAGACATATTCTTCTTTACCTCCATTATGCAGCACCAGTCCAAATTCTCCTTGGTAATCAGGATCAATCACACCCCTCAATAGAGGGACACTCTTATTTACCTGTTGATCCAAAGGCATGAGGAGCCCAACGTGGCCAGGGGGCAATCTTAGTTGCTAGTTCAGTGGAATTAGTGCTGTGTTTCCAGGTGGGAGAGTTCCTTCCTTCTAAACTAGCACCTCCAGGCCTGAAGCACATAGGGTTGCTGGGACAGGAAGCAAACATCCTGCAAGTAGATCACTAGTTATGCCACTCTGGCTTCCACCCCATGGTTCCTGGACCCATGACTCCTGGTTATTGGAGATACAGCACCATATATTGGCTGCTGGTTTAGAGCTTATACAGCTTCTTGGAGAACACCCAGCCCCGCAAGGTGTTGCCACCTAGTTGGCACAGTAATTGTGTCTTTAGGATCCCATTCCATCGTTCTATCAAGCCAGCAGCTTCAGGATGGTAAGGAACATGATACGACCAGTGGATTCCGTGGGAATGGGCCCATTGCTGCACTGTATTTTCTGTAAAGTGAGTTCCTTGATCTGAAGCAATGCTATGTGGGATGCCATGCCAATGGATGAGGCATTCTGTAAGTCCTCGAATGGTAGTTTTGGCAGAAGCATTGCGTGTGGAAAAGGCAAATCCATATCCAGAGTAGGTGTCTATTCCAGTAAGAACAAAGTACTGTCCCCTCCATGATGGAAGTGGTCCTTTGTAATAAACCTGCCCCCAGGTTGGTGGTTGATCTCCCTGAGAAATGGTCCCATATCTTGGACTCAATGTTGGCTTCTGCTGCTGGCAGATGGGGCACACAGCAGTGATGGTAGCCAAGTCAGCCTTGGTGAGTGTAAGTCTGTGTTGCTGCACCCATGCACAACCTCCATCCCTGCCACCATGTCCACTTTGTTCATGTGCCCATTGGACACTGACAGGAGTGGCAGAGGAAAGAGGAGGACTAGTCTCCAGAGTACGTGTCATCTTATCTACTAGACTGTTAAAATCCTCCTCTTCAGAGGTAACCCTTTGGTGAGCTTTCACATGAGACATGATTATCTTTACTTTCTTGGCCCATTCAGAGAAGTCTATACACAGACCTCTTCCCCACACCTTCTTGTCACCAATTTTCCAATCATGATCCTTACAATTCCCTGACCATCTAGCCAAGCCATTAGCAACAGCCCATGAATCAGTATACCATCTTACATTTGGCCATTTCTCCTTCCAAGGAAAACTGAATGGCCAGACACACTGCTTGAAGTTCTGCCCATTGAAAGGACTTCCCTTCACCATTATCCTTTAGGGAGATCCCAGAAAGGGGCTGTAGTGCTGCTGCTGTCCACTTAAAAGTAGCACCTGCATATCCTGCAGAGCCATCCATAAACCAAGCATGAATTTTCTATTCCTCAGTCAATTATCATAAGGAATTCCCCAGGACGCTATAGGTACAGACTGGGAGAAGGAAGGTACTGTGACAGCAGAGGAAACTGTGGGCATTTGGGCCATTTCTTCATGCAGCTTACATGTACCTTCAAGTCCTGCTCTAGCCCGATCTCCTATATACCACTTCCATTTGACAATGTATTTGACGTGTATTGCTGTACACGTCCAACTTTATGACTCTGTGGGTCAGACAATACCTAGTTCATGATGGGCAGGCTCAGGCCTCATGGTAACTGGTAGCCCATGATGAGGTGTTCAGTCTCCACTAAGGCCTAGTAGCAGGCCAACAACTGTTTTTCAAAAGGGAAGTAGTAGTCTGCAAAGGATGGCAGAACTTTACTCAAAAATCCCAAGGCTCTACCCTGCAATTCGCCAATAGGGGCCTGCCAAAGACTCCACACTGCCTCACTATCTATGACTGACACCTCTAGCACCATTGGGTCAGCTGGATCATATAGTCCCAGTGGCAAAGCAGTCACTTGCTCCCTGGTGATTGGGCCAGCCTGCTGCTGTTTATTAAGCTCAAATTTTAGTGTTCATAAATAGAATGTTATCAGAACAGGACAGTACTCATTTGCGTATGGATTGTCTGTTATTTTGAAGACTAAGTTGAGCCTGACCCAAGTCGTGGTATTTTCAATCACCTCATATGCATGTGAAACGAAGCCCTGGTGGGGTAGTAGGGGTACTGCAAGGGAAGAAACCAGCTTTCTCACAACTTGAACCAGCGTCAAGAGGCGCACGGTTGCACTTGAAAAAGGTAGATAAAAGATAAGACAAAGGTGAGGCATAGGGGCCTCCTGGACTACAGGGTCCAGAACTTTATTCAAGGCAGTTTTATATACAGATCTTGCCACAATTCCTGCATCCCATGAAAAGTTCTCATGCAAAGGTTGTGCTGACAATTTATTTGAAGGCAAACAAATAAGCAATGCTATTCTAGCCAATTTGTCTATAGTCTAGAGGGGACGATAGAGTCAAAACTAAGGAGTATAACCGACCAACTGCAGACCGCTGTTTCAGCAGTTTTCCAGTGCATGGGAGAGAATGTTTTCACTTTATCTTAGTTGAAGGTCGGGCCTTCAGGGTCTCGGCTCCCAGGGTATGAGCTGTTAGCTTTTCCCACAGGCTTGCCTACACCATGGAATACAGTGATGGTCTTGTCTTACTTGGAGAAGGAAATGAGGTTCAGACTATTCCATTCATGCATTCTGTTCCTCAGAAGCCTCGGACAGAGTTCTGCTCCAGGTTTTCTGCATTCAGAGAATTTAGCACCGGTGTCTCCACATTCAGAGACATTGACACGTAATCCTTTCTCAAAGTTCTTCTTAAGACAATCTGCTCCCACAGTTAGTTGGGTTGCTAACCACAGGGTCAGCAGTTTGAAACCACTAGATACTGCAAGGGAGAAAGACCAGTTTTTATACTCCTGCAAACAGTTGCAGATAAGAGCCCTGGTATGCAGTGGGCTGTGATCTGCATGGTTGACAGTTCAAAACCACCAGCAGCTCCTCACGATAAAGACTAGGCTTTCTACTCTTCTAAGCAGGTACAGTCTCAGAAGACCCATGGGGCATCACTAAAAGTCACCATTGACTCGATGGCAGTGAGTTTGTGTTTTGGAATCAGTAGCAGTCTTGAAAGCCTACACCGTCAGGTCTACCCTGCCCTGTAGGCTTGCTATGGGTCAAAATCCACTCAATGAAAGTGAACTTAATTAGAATTTGGAATGTGCATGTGAACATTAGACACTGAATAAGAAAGACAGAAGAAGATGTGATGCATTTAAATTATGGTGCTGGCAGAGAATCTTGAAAGTACATGGGCTGTCAAAAGAACAAACAAATCTGCCTTGAAAGAAGTACAGCTAGAATTCTCCTTAGAGGCAAGTTGGGAGAAGACTTGATGATCAGTAAAGTAAAGGGGGCATTGACAAAGAGGAAGGCCCGAGACAGTGGCTGTGACAATGAACTCAAACTTGAGAAGGACAGTGAGGAAGGCCCAGTGTTTCCTTCTGCTGTCCATAGGGTTGCTATGAGTTGGAACCAACTCGATGGCTTTCATCTTGTAATGATAGATTCAATTAGATATAAAAAAGAATATTTCATCCACAAAGACTAACATCATTATTCCCTGATAGTTTGCAGGAAAATATAGCCAAATTTGGATGCAGAGTATGACTTTAAGAAAATTAAACCGAGGTGAGAATTGCCAAATTTGCAACACTATTTCTAGAGCAAAGCCAATTTTTTTCAATCCAGAAAAAAAAATTGTCTGTGTAAAACAGAGTCTTATTATCTGAAAATTAAACCAAGATCAATATTTTTAGACCTTTTTTTCAAAAGCCTCCTCCCTTTTTTTTCTCACAGTAATTTCTTTTGTCATCACAGCTGATTGAAAGAGAAATTTAAATTTTATTGAAAATTTTCATTTATTGAAAAGTAACTTTTCTTTTACTAAATTTCATCAAAGTTTTGCAGGTAAAAGATCAGGCTATAAAAGTGAATAAGAATTGTTCTCCTTCGCTGAGGGACTGGCAGTCAACGGGCAGCTTTTTGTTAGTCCTAGGACAGACCCTTAACTCTAGACACAAATTTACCTTTCCTGCACCCAATGCTCTGCCCACAACCATTACCTGTGGACGCACACTTACACAGTGCCTAATTGTGTTAGTGCGGTGCGGTGGCAGTACTGTGGGGCTATGTTCTCAAGGAGGTTGTATGTACTCTAAAGCAGTGCTTAATACATGATGCAGTTTCTTCAACAGCCAAACTCACGGGTCCAGGAACTAAGGGATGCAAATGGAAGTGGTACCATTCACCTATTACCCACAGTGACCACTTATACTGCTTTTGCTTCTTCTTCGTTTTTTAAAAAAGCAGGGGATCATTTTTATTTTATTGACAAATTTGACACATTCCAATATATCTACTCACATATAATTCTGTTGTTCAATCCCAGTGGGTGGGGTAATACAATCATCAATGCTGTCAGCTCTTCTCCTGCCCTCCACAACCCCTCCTACCATGCCCTCAGGTCACACTCCTCAGGTACCACTCCTGTCACAGTCTCTGAGGGGTCAGCCATCTTGATATTCATGTACCAAGCGATCCTGTATATAAAAGTGAATGAAACCCTATGATTTGGGGGTCTTGAGGTGTTGGTTCCAAAGGAGGAATACTTCCATATGGGGATACATGCCAACTTCATGAAATGGAAATTGGCAATGCCTCCTGACCACTTTGGCGTGATTAACTTGATCCATTTATCTCTGCAGACACATGACTGACCTGACCTTGCTGATTTATGGTTGAACAACCCCACAGCTATGCAATTCTCACCCATGAAGTTGGAACTTACCTGCATTTTACTACTGTGTGAGCCATTTTCTGATATAGACCTTTATATATACACAATATAAGCTTTACTTGTTTTGCTTCTTTATAGAACCCAGTCCAAAACACACATTAATAGTGTACATATATCAATACAGTAAAAACTATATTAAAGTAAGACAAATGTACTGTTAAAAGGGTTCTAATTTGTTCATGGATGGATTTATTCAAAACAAATGTATGTAAACTTGTCTCTGTGATGAGTGGATGGTGGCAGACAAGTTCTCTCAGTACTACATTAACCTTGTTAGGATCCCTTAAAAACAAGTCCAATTCGAACGTGGTTTCTCAGGGAATCTTGTAGGCCAGCTAAATTCAAGGTGGAGAGGTCAGATCACAAAGTCATGCTGATGCTTTTCTGGAGTTCTCATGCGGTTGTTTTTGTTAGGTGCCACTGAGTCAGTTCCGACCAATAGCGACCTTATGCCCAGCAGATACAACATTCCACAGTCCTGCACCACCCTCCCAATGGTCCCTCTGCCGGAGCCCGTTATTGCAGTCACTCTGTCATCTGCATCCTTGAGGGCTGTCCTTCGTTTCGCTGCCCTGCTACTTTATCAAGCATTATGTTCTCCAGGGACTGGCCCCTCCTGAGAATACATGCAAAGTATGTAAGGCAAAGCCTCGCCATCCTTGCCTCTAAGGAGCACACTGGCTGTACTTCCAGGACAGATTCTTTGTTGTTTGAGCAGTCCCGGCAGTTTCAACATTCTCCTCCAGCAGCACAATTCAAAGGCTTGCGTATGCATTACGAATCAACGTAACGAACACCAAAATCCTCACTTCTGGATCAACAGGTGACATCATGATAAAGGGAGCAAAGATTGATGTTCTTAAGGATTTTGTCTTGCTTCGAACCACAATCAATGCTCAAGGAAGCAGCAGTCAAGAGATTTAAAAAATGTGTTACCTTAGCTAAATCTGCTGCATACGCCCTCTGTAGAGTATTGAAGAGCAAGGATGTCACTTTGAGGACTAAGGTGTCCCTGACACAAGCCATAGTATTTTCTTTCTTTTTTTTAAAATACTTTTATTGGGGGCTCTTACATCTCTTAGCAAAGTCCATTCATTCCTCCAGTGTGTCAGACACGTTTGCACATATGCCACCATCATCCTTTTCAAAACATTCTCTTCCCACTTGAGCCCCTTATATTCCCTCCCCATTTCTTCCCCCTCCCCCTCCCCCGCCCACCCTCTCTCACGAACCCTTGATAAGTTACAGATTATCTTTTCCATATCTTACATTGTCCTCCATTGCCTCTCACCCACTTTTCTGTTATTCGTTGCCCTGGGAGAGAATTCTAGTTGATCCTTGTGATTGATTCCCCCTTTCTCCCCGCACCTTCCCCTAATCCTCCTGGTATCTCTACTCTCATTGTTGCCCCTGAGAGGTTTATCTATCCTGGATTCCCTGTGTTGCAGGCTATTATCTGTAGCAGTGTGCATGTTCTGGTCTAATACAGTTTGTAAGGTAGAATTGAGGGCATGATAGCTGGGGGGCGGGGGAGAAGCATTATAGAACTGGAGGAAAGTTGTGTGTTTCATTGGTGCTATCCTGCACCCTGACTGGGTCATCTCTTCCTTCTGACCCTTCTGTGAGGGCAGGTCCAATTGTCTACAGATGGGTTTTAGGCCTCCACTCCTTGCCACCACCACTCCACCTCCATTCACATTGGTATGATTTTGTTCTGGGTCTTAGATGCCTCATACCTTATCCCATTGATAACCTCATGGTCACACAGGCTGGGTTGCTTCTTCCATGTGGGCTTTGTTGCTTCTGAGCTAGATGGCCGCTTGTTTATCTTCAAGTCTTTAAGACCCCAGACACTATATCTTTTGATAGCCAGGCACCACCAGCTTTCTTCACCACATTTGCTTGTTCACCCGCTTTGTCTTCAGTGTTTGGGTCGGGAAGGTGAGCATCACAGAATGCAGGATTATTGGAACAAAGTGTTCTTGTGTTGAAGGAGTACTTGTCCATCTGCCACTTTAACTCTTAACATGTAGATATAAGTACATGGATCTCCTTCCCTCTCGTTATATATAAATATATTTACATATGTACATGCCTGTATTTAGGCCTCTACAAATGTCCTTTGCCTCCTGGTTCTTTCCTCTATTTCCTTTTACTTTCCTCCTGTCCAACCACAATGTTTGGCCTTCATTTGGGTTTAGTAGTTCCTCACTGTTACATGGCTCTTGATTAAGCCCCACTGGGCATCCTATGCCCTTCTCTTCATTGATTTTGGATCACTTGTTGTTCCCTTGCCCCTGGGTTGGTTGCTCCCCACGCCCCTTCTTTCTCCCACTTACCCTTCTCCTGTATCCACCCTAACACCCCTGGAACTGTCAGTTACATTGCTTTCATCTCCAAATTGTTTACCCCACCTATCTTATCTAGATAGATATGCAGAGAGATTAATAAATGCAAAAACCAGGAAAAGCCAAACAAAACAACAAAGGAAGATTAAAACCAACAAAACAATAACAACAAAAAATAACAAAAAGAAAACCAATGACAAAAAAAAAAAAAAAGGAAAAGCCTATAAATAGTTCCAGGTCTGTTTTTTGACTTTTAGGAGTATTTTCCAGTCGAGTCTGACAGGGCGTCACACTCTGTCTCCAAAGCCTATTTTGGTATTCCCAGTGGAGTTCATCACTTTGCTCCCCTTGCTGCTCTGTTGCATGCCCTTGGTGTTTTGCCCCAGTGTGATGGGGTCAGATTGGGCACAGTTCCCGCACTGTGTCTCCAGTGTTGTCCCCCAAAGTACTATGGTTCAGTGAAGGACCTCGTGTCTCCTGGTGGTGGCGGCCCCATGGTCCTCTCTGTGCATTGTCTGCTCTGAGCAGGAATATCATCCTTGGGATTGGTGGTCCAGGGCGCTTTCCCCTCACTCTCCATCCCTCTTCATCTCTCCTGTGTGCTTTAATTAGACGTGCCCCTCTCCCCAAGCTGTAGCTTCAGTACTGTCCTCTGAAGTGCATTTTTCTGGGACGTGTGGGGGCGGGGGGTAATTTGTGTGTGTCACATATTTAGGATTGGGCCAGGCCCACAGACCTCTCTATTGGTTCCCTGGTACATGCCAATATGTTGTATTCACATCTTGATGCACCGGGTTGAAGCCTGGTCTCTCTCTCCCTCTCCTGTGGAGATATAAAAAATACCCTCCCCTTGGGTGGGTTAGTGTCCTGCTCCTGCCCTACCCATGTCCTTTTTTACCTCTTTTTCCCCCCTCCTATTTAGTTGGCTGCCAGATGTATCCCTGGATTGTGTTTGTCCCCTGCCATAGTGCCTGGACCTCACCCCAGGGATGCATGTATATAGTAGCTTTTCCCCCTATGCTCCATTTAAGTTTACCTCCACTGAGGTATTACTCATGTAATACTTGCCCTTTTGTGCTTGGCTTACTTCACCTAACGTAATTTCCTCCAGTTCTTCCATGTGGGGATATGCCTCATGCATTCATCACTGCTTTTTAGGGATGCGTAATACTCCATTGTATGTATGTACCACAGTTTTGCGAACCATTCATCGGTTGATGGAAATTTGGTTTGTTTCTAACTCCTTGCAATTGTGAATTGTGCCACGATGAACATTGGAGCACAACTATCTGGGCTTGTGGGGTGCCCTGATTTTGGGGCTGTCACAATGCCCCCCAGGGGAGGAGATCTCACTTATCAGACAGGTTGTTTTCTTCTTGGCTAACTGGAGCTGAATTCACTACCCAGGCTATTGGCTACCTGTTTGAGCTCTGTCAGGGGGCTATCTGACACAGGTAAATTTCCTGACATCTTTTCAATTGCTACAACTCTATGCCTACCCATGCCAACCCCCAGACTGGGAGCACAAGGCAGCCAACAGCGCGGGGGAACTCTGGGGGGGGGGGTGTCCTGTGACCAGTGTTCAGAGATTCTCCTGGAGTTACACAGCAGCTTGGGGCAATCGCTGCTGCAGGGGCACTAGGACCCCGGGAGGGGCTCAGTCCTGCAGAGCCCCCAAGCCCAGCACAATGAACCAAAGCGTCTCAGTGTGTTCTTGGTTCGCTTTGTGAGTGAACGTTTTAAAAAAGAGGGTTCTGGGCCAGACCCTAGTACCCCGATTCTAATTTTAGTATTCAGCCTCCTGGTCTCACTCTCCTTAGCTCTTCATTTTCTGATGTGGCCGCAGGAGCCCCGAGTGGACAAATCTGTCTGGACACCATCTTCCCTCTCTCCAAGTCATAATATTTTCAGTCGCCTCATATATATGTGAAAGTTGAACAATGAATACAGAAGCCCATGGAAGAAAATGCACTTGATTCATCATGTTGTCAAATAATATTGAAAGTACCTTGGATCACCAGAAAAGTAAACAAATCTGACTTGAAGAAAGTGAAACCAGTAGAATCCTTAGAAGTGATCATGATGAGGCCTGATCTCAAGTACTTTAACATGGTATCAGGGGACAAGTCCTGGAAAGTGGTGTGGTGTTTAGTGAAATAGAGGATCACTGAAAAGGGAACCCTGTCCAGGATTGGAACTGGCCGTAGCTCTAGCAGTGGGTTCAAACACAACAACTGTGAGGCTGGTGCAGGACTGAGCGGTGCTTTGTGCTGTTGTACATACGGTTCCTGAGCGTTAGTAAGATTTAGTACACTAGCAACAAAAACAACTAGATATCTAACTTACTGAGCCTCAGAGATCAGTGAAATTCCATTTCACAGGTTTGAAATGAAGAGAGAAAGAAAAAGAAAAGCAAATTATCCTAAATATTGTGGATGAAAATTAACAGAAAATGTGTGCAGAGTCTCTGTATATAAGAAACCTTCCATCATCATGAAAACAAAGATTTGGCTAATTGAACAGCAATGGTGTTCAATGGTGACTGGACTTGTCCAACACATTTTCAAAGATCGTATCAGCTTTGAAAATTAACATTTGTAGGTCTGCCACTTTGTCATTTAAGTTATAGATTTTTTTCTCAAAGTGTTGAATGAAAGCCTATCACAATGTAACATTGAGTGGTATACACCTGCTATCCTTATGTGATTTTAACAGACAAAATAAAAACACAGCAAGTAGGATTTATACAAATAAAGTTTAATTAAGTAAAGGAGACCAGCACAAAATCTATACTTGTTTCATATTTTCTAGTGTAAATGTCTGTTTCCTCTTTTTATAATACTCATATTTTATGTATAAACATTTTAAAAGTAAAACAGACTACAGAAGCTATTTCAACATAATTTTAGGAAGCAATCTGGAAAAATAAAACGTTGCAATTATAAATTAGATTAAAATAACACAAAATCTTACACTTTAAAAAAGTCTGTAAATCTTAGATATACTACATACTCATTTGTACCAATACAAATACATAGTTTTTAAATAAGTGTTTCTTTTCTGGTAGCATAGTAAAATACTGCTATGCTTGCATATTTTCTTAATTTTTGAAGTTATTCTTCAAGTGAAAACTTTTGGGAACTTTTAGTATAAAGAAAGAAAAATATACATATGTGTGTGTATTAGTGTGTGTGTTGATCTCATCTTTCAACTATATGAAGATAGCCTGAAACCATACTTCGAGACTCTGTCCATCTTAAGGTATTGTACATGTGTAATGTGAAGATTATCAAATAGTTTTACAAAACTGTCTTGAGACTTCAGATTTATCTAAAAGCCAGGACATTTTTATATTTTAAAATATTTATTAAAAATTCACTCTCTTGCGCAACTTTATTAGAAGTAATTTATCCACCTGTTATAATAAAAAGCTTTGAAAAATGCTTTATGATGAAAATATATTTTATATGTTGAAAACAAAATTGATTCTGGTTAATGTTTAGGTGGCATGAACTTGACAGTAGTAGAATCCTGAATAAATAATCTAACCTGAAACATCTTTTGCCATATTAAAAACAGATATTTCTATTAGCGACATATCCCAAAAATCATCTATTCAGTAAATGACAACAGTGCTATCCAGGTCCTTTATAAATGTCTTTACTTTTTAAAATATTTTACTGTCTGTGTCTATAATTTCACAGAGAATTTGCATTAAAATGAGCCTTTCAAAATACATAAACCAGGAAACTAGTGTTAACAGTGCCACTGTTCTCCAAAACATAAAGTCAAGAAAAATCCTCTTGGTGCAAATAAAGTTCATGAATACTCTGTTATCTGAAGATAACACACTAGGCTGACATTTATTAATCATAGTAAAATAGCCATTAAAATCCAATTGCATGTGGTTTAAGAAGAAGCATTCATATTATCAAAAGACAGTTCGCAGTACGATATTTAGTGCCATTCTGAACTGTAACCTGAGATCTGACATTGCATTTGGGTCTCTATTAGTTGCTCTTGCTTATCTGTGACTGCTCTATCAGGGACTTCTCACTGAACTCTCTGTGGTAGAAAATGGCTCACCTTTGTCGGTGGTAAGAATGGCTAGTTGATGCTCAACACCTCTGCTGATAAATATGACCACGTTTGTTTGATCCTGGACAACTCGAGAAAAAGGAAACAAAGTCAGCAACAAAAGTGATGCAAGCTAATTCCGGAGTCCTTGAGTTCTATATAAAAGGGCAAGCTCTTTTTTTAAAGAGACAGAGGGATCATGGTCAAGAGTGCTTAGGGTGAGCTGTTAAATGAAGTCTATTGATTGACTTAAAGTGATATTCACAGAGGCAAGCTGAGTGTGCTGTCAATCTTGAACTGAACTTTGACCATGTTTCCACACTGCCATCAAAATACACCTGAGAAGGAAGATAAAAGAGGGGAAGTACCTTGTTCTGTTGTCTGCAATTTCTCAAGAGTCCGCAGTCTGATGGATCCCAAATCTTTTAATGACAATGTTCTTGCCTCTCAAACCCAACCAAACTCACAGCCATGGAGTTCATTCTGACTCATGGTGACCCTGTAGGACAAGGTGCCCTTATGCCATAGGACCTATGAGTTTTTAAGATTGCAAATCTTTGCAGGAGTAGAAAACACTGTCTCTCTCCCTTGGAATGACTTGTGGTTTCAAACTACTGACCTTGTGATTAACAGTCCAATGCATAGCCCCTACCCCACATGAAGACCTGAAATTTAAATCAAGTGCAAATTTTGTATTTGGTTTGGAATTATGTAGACACAATTTCCAGGTAAGGCAGCGCACATAATGCTGTGTATGTTCCTGAAGTGGTCTACTGGGGTATTTTCTGGATATTACATGTATTGTTATCTAAGAACCCCTGGTGGTGCTTTTTGATAAAGGTCAGACTGCTTAACCACAAGTTTGGTGATGCAAACCCATCAACACCTCTCCAAAACATGCCCAAACTCACTGCCATCGAGGCAATGCTGCCTCATAGCCAGCCCCTATGGGTTTCTGCTAATGGAAAGCTTTGGAAATACTATGAATTGGAATTGATTTAATAACAGTGGTTTGGTTTGCTCTCCATGAAACTGCTCTCTTTACTTGCCTGGGATGGAAGCATTTCTCTAAATATGGGGCCCTAAGTGGCAAAAATTGGAAAGCTCCCAGGAAAATCAGAAAATGTTTGTCACTTTAAATATTTCCTTTACATATTTACTGTTCAATGGAGATATCAATTGATTCACTCCCTTCCAAAAGTAGCCATGTACTCTCAATTTTGTGAATTTGTAAATAATAAAGGAAAATGGTTTTGAAAGTGCAATTAAAGCAGATTTAGTTGTAAAGTGTGAAAAATATAGTTATTTTACAATAATAAATCAGTCTCGAGTGACATTCAAGAGGAAAATTGACATTTTTTCTATAATTATAATTTTATGCATTAGTTATTTGCATAATGATGAAAATTCTTGCCACGTGGAAATGTAAATTAAGTATTTTTGAAGTTTTCACTTGATAGTCTGTAGGGTGCTGTAACACAGAATGACCCTATAGAACAGAGTAAAACTGCTCCCTGTGAGTTTCTGAGACTGTTCCTCTTTAAGGGAGTAGAAAGTCTTGTCCTTCTCCTGGGAGCAGCTGGTGGTTTTGAACTGCTGGCCTTGCATGTAGCAATGCAACGCATAACCATTATGCCACCAGGAATCCTATAAATAAAAGTGATAATATATTAAGAAATTGATGTATTACCCTATATATATCCATATATATATACATCCATATCAGTTGACCAAATTTTTTTCTATGAAGATTAGTAGCTTAAGGAGAACTCCATAATGCAATGTTCATAATTTAGTCTGGGATACTGTCATTTCTTTCAGAACACCATTTATTATATTTCTCCCTAATTCTGTGGTGTAATCAAGTTAGAAAGTTACTACAGCATAAGTTTTCTGTGAAATAGTTCTTGATATTGTTGGTTACAAAATCAAACTTTGAATTGCTTTCAATAGTCAAATATTTTTCCAAAGTTCTCTTGAAAATGCATGCCTTTTATCTTTGATAAAATCATTGTTAACTATTATGGATAGTACTGTGATGTAAACACAAAAATAAAGTATATTCTATGAAATCATAATTTTATCTGAATTTCCATCTTTCTCAAATGCAATTCACCTACAGGCTGCATTTTTCCCAGATACGCCACCAAACTTCTCTTGAAGTCGGCGTTGTTTTCTTTCCGCTGCTTGAGAGCATATGTCCATCACCATGATCTCTCACTAGCAATAACATCCTTTCCATTATTCTTTGTCTCGTGGCATAGTGGAGAGTGCCCCAGATGGCTCGGTTGGAGGTTCAGTGACACCCTCTCCGAGTCAGACGTTACTCCAGGGTAATGGTTTGGAGGGCAGCTTAAGGAGCCCTGGGGGCTCTGTCAGGTAATCCTGAGAATGCAAACCACCAGTGCCTTGACAGGAGCAGGATATAGAGATTTACAGTCTCAGAAACCCTATTTAGAGCATGACGGTCAGGTTTTGTGTAAAGTTGATGGTACCTGTGTGGAGGTAGAGGTGGAATCGAACCTATTAGTGAAGTTGGACTGATGATGCCTCCAACAGGTAGCTTGTTTGTAAAAGAGACAAAGGGGAACTTCTCTCTCACACCTTTAACTTTCTGCTTGCCTGTGTTGTACTTCTGACTCTGGGCCTGGCAGCCCATGTGGCCTACCCACCCTGAAAGCTGTGGTGCCCGACATGTTCTTGTGGTGCCTACCAGCCTAGGCTTCATCCACCATGAACTATGCATGGTAGAAGAAGGAACTGGTTAACACAGAACCCATGGACTTGAGTAACACCGTTAGGGTACTTTTTTATATAAAAATTCTCTATTGCAACAAAATAATTTCATATACATATATGAGTGTCCTTGTTTCTCTAAAAAACTCAGTCCAACACACCAGGTCATTGTGGATCAGAATCAACTCAATGGCAGTGGGTATTGGTGGGAAATGCACTTTAACCCCAAACTCCATTCTCCATACAGAAGCTAAATACCTCTTTCTGAATAAAAGTAAGATTCTCCTTACCTTGCTTAAACTTCTGAGTGGTTTTCTCCTTGCCTTAAAAGACACTGAGAACTTCATCCAATGCCTCATGTGCACTGGCCGTCCCTATTTCTCCTCCTCGTCTTTTGTACTCCAGCACCTTACGCTTCTTCTATGGGCATAGATCAGCTCCTTTGCTGAGGTCTTTGTGATTGTGATTGTTCTTCTAGTTGTGTATGTGATAGACTTCATCTCGCTATCTAACAGCTCCAATACCTTCTGCACAGAAACGCTCACTGGAAACACAATCAAGAAAGCCTTTCCACACCACACCTGATTGCTCATCATGCTTCTTTATTTACAAAAAATTTAAGAATATGAGTTTAGCTTTTATTTTATTTCACTTGATGTCTCTCAGCATTAAAGGATTCATAGCAGGGAGTCTCATTGTTATTTTATTATTATACGTCCAGTATCAAAAAGAAACACAGTTTATATGCATAGTATGTATCTGGTGAATTAAAGCATGATTGGTTTTAACTAAAACCGTATTTCAAGGTTAAAATGTTATTTCCTCATTTGGAGTTCAAATATTGATTATAATCTTTAGAAAAAAGTAAAATGATGTATTTTTAAATCTTAACTTTTTCAATTAATAATGTAATTCAGTTTCAGAACATTAAATAAATTTTTGACACTTTAAGTGACTGATAAAAATATATTGTGATCAAAATGAAACACCACGATAATTTTTATTGAGCTTGATCATTAATTGTGGCTATGGTTTGTAATGATCTATAAACTCTTTTACTTACAATGTCTTTCACATGAATAAAGTACTACTTGCTCAACTGTTTATGTAAAATAAAAAATAGTAATTGAATTAAACCATTATGTAGAATTTGCACATAATAATCAGTATGTTAAGGCTTTTTGTACATTAAATTGTAGAAATTTTGTCATAATTTTAAATTTGTTTTACTCAATTTAGTTACTCAAGTATAAAGCACTCTTTTTGATTATTTACATACCTGATAATGTCAGGAGGGGAATTATAGAGGGAGAGACAGAAGGGGGTGGTGTTTCTGTGGGCATATCTGAGAAGAGACATCATCGTGGACAAAATAAATGTATCCGTAATATTTCTGATCCTGAAAGGCAACTTGTTAAAAAACTTTCCGAGTAAGCCTCCTCATTGTGAGTATTGCTTTGATTGTATATAGTTTAATTATGAAACGTCTTTGTGATTTCACTTTGGAGTCTATTCTGTGGCTGCCACTCCTCTGCCACGTCTCTGCGGCCGCCCTGGTGTCCCAGCTTCCACGACCAAGGAGTTCTAGCAAGCACAGATCGGAGGCAACGCTCAATGATCTGGTTCTTCTTTCTTGATTGTAGCAAAATATGCCTGTTCTTGTTTCTGAGATGGCTCACTCTATTTCTGGTGGGATGGCAAATTGACCCATTCCACCTCAGAGTTCCGAGTTTATGTAACCACAGTGAACCGTGTTAGCAACCACTCCTAGCTGATTCATATAAATCTATCTTCCCCACCTTCTTATACCCAAATATATCAGAAAAAAAGACTGATCTTCATTTTATGACTCAGCCAATTGTTGAGACTACAAAGACAATGGTTCTAGCATGAAGAGCTATGTCGAGCAAATCCCCACACCACACTCACGTAGAGTGCTTACTTCCATCTTCTTACAAGTATCAGTTCGTTGCTTCAATTCTTGTCCTTTAGGAATTATCACTGTAGCCACAATATAGAGACTGATATTTATTTTTATCATGAATATTTCTCATGAACCCTTTTCTTAAGGCCAATGAATTCTGTCTATCATAATGGATTCCCCTTTATTTATTCAAAGGGTCAGGGATTCACATACGAGTTTGCATATTTCTTATAATATTTTCCCCAATGTGTCTGAGTTTTCCACTAGTCATCCTATTTTATGTACAGAAGCTTCCAGTAAATGCATTTTAATACATGAAAAACAGTTATAACACTGAATTTGAATTATGCTTTTGGAGTTTCATTTTGCCTCGTATTTTTTAAGCTTACATCATGGACTCATATGGTACTTGTCCTTTTGTGCTTGACTTACTGCACTTAGCATGATTTCCTCCAGTTCTTCCCATGCGGTAATGTGCTTCATACATTCATCACTGCATTTTAGGGATGCATAGTACTCCATTGTTTGTATGTAGCACAGTTTTTTGATCCATTCATTTGTTGATGGAAATTTGGGTTGCTTCCAACTCCTTGCAATTGTGAACTATGCCACGATGAACATTGCAGAACAGATGTCTGGCTGTGATGTGTTTCTTGCCTTTTCTGGGTTTATGCCCAGTAGGGGGATTTCTGGGTAGTATGGTAGCTCGATTTCCATTTGTTTTAGATATCGCCAGATCGATTTCCATAGTGGCTGTACATACTTACAGGTCCACCAGCAATGGATGAGAGTTCCTGTCTCCCCACAGCCCCTCCAACACTTGTTGCTTTCTTATTTTTTGAATTGGGCTATCTTTGAGGGTGTTAGGTGGTATCTCATAGTTGTTTTGATTTGCATTTCTCTTATGGCTAGTGATCGGGAACATTTTCTCATATGTTTATTGGCCATTCGGATTTTAGACTGTGAAACTTCTATTCAGGTCCTTTGCCCATCTCTTCAGTGGGCAATTAGTTTTTATCTTATTGTAAGCTTGCAAAAGTATTGTAGATTTTATTAATAAAGCCTTTGTCTGATGTTTCATTGCTAAAGATGTTTTCTCAGTTGGTGGACTCTCTTATTACTCTCTTGGTGAATTCTTTCGATGTACACAGGTGTCTTATCTTCAGTATCTCCTTCTTGTCTATTTGTGACTCCTCTGTATTTGTATCCTTCCCTATTTCTGGTGGCCTATGTAATCCCTGTGTCAAGGTTCTCAGGTTTGTCCTAATTCCCTCATTAATGGCCCTAATACTTTGTGCTTTTATCTCAAGGTCTGTGATCCACCTTGAGTTTATTCTTGTGCATGGAGTCAGTAAGGGTCTTGTTTCTTTTTTGTGCAGTTAGATATCCATTTTTTTCAGCATCACTTATTGAAGAGTGCATCTGCTTCCTAGTTGATATTTTTGGGCCCTTATAAAAAGTCAGTTATCTGTATACTAATGATTTTAACTCTGGCTTCTCAGCTCTTTTCCACTGGTCTGACTATCTGTCATTATACCAGTACCACACTGTTTTGACCACTGTGGCCATGTAAATCATACTAAAGACAGGTAGAGCAAGCCCTCCCATTTTGCCCTTTTTCTTGAGGAGTTCTCTGCTAATCCTCAGCTTCTTCCCCCTCCATATGAAGTTGGTAATCAGTTTTCCCAGTTCTTTGAAGAAGTATTTGGATATTCATATTGGGAGAGCCTTAAACTTATATTGAATCTTCCAATCCACAAGCATGGGATATTCTTCCATTTGTTGAGGTAACTCTTAGATTCTTGTAATAGTGTTTTGTGGTTTTCCCCGTACAAATCGTTTGTTTTTTTCAGTCAAGTATATTCCTAGATATTTCTGTTTGTGATTGGCTATTGTAAAGGGTGATACCTTTTTAATTGCCTCTTCTGCGATCTTTTCTGATGTATATAGCAGTCTGGTAGACTTCTGTATTGATCTTGTATACTGCCACTCTGCCATATTCCTATATTGCTTCCAAAAATCCACTGGTGGTGTTTCAGGGATTATCAATGTATAAAATAATGTTGTCTGTGAATAATGATAGTTTGGCCTCTTCCTTCCCCAGATGAATACCTTTTATGTCTTTTCTTTGTCTTATGTTGTTAGCTAGGACATCCAGTATGATATTAAATAGGAATGGGTACAAGGGGCATCCTTGTCTGGTTCCCTTTTTTCAGAGGACTTGTTTTCATCTTTTCTCCATTGATTACCACATTGGCTGTTGGTTTTTCATATATAGGCTGAATAATATTGAGAAATTTTCCTTCCATTCCTATCTTCTTGAGTATCTTAAACAGGATTGGATGTTGGATATTGTCGAATGCTTTTTCCATATGTATCAATATTATCATGTAGTTCTTATAATTTTTCCTGTCAATATGGTGAATAATACTAAGGGTTTTTCATATGTTGAACCATCCCTGCATCCCTGATATGAATCCCACTTGGGATCATGGTGAATTATATTTTTATATGCTTTTGTATTCTATCAAACAATATTTTGTTAAGGATTTTTACATTGATGTTCATTAGGGATATTGGTCTGTAGTTCTCAACTTTTGTGGGATCCTTGCCTACTCTAGGTATCAGAGTAATACTAACTTCAGAGAAAGAGTTTGCCATCTTTTTCTATGTTCTGGAAAAGTTTGTATAGGATTGGTGTCGGTTCTTCCTTGAATGCTTGGTAGAATTGTCCTGTGAAGCCATATGGCCAGGGGGGGTTATTTGTTGGCTATCTCTTAATAACCTTGTCTATTTCTTCTATTGTTATAGGTCTGTTGATGTTCTTGACATCCATCTGGAATAGTCTAAGGAGGATATGTTTTTCCAAGTATTTGTCCATGTCTTCCAAGTTGTTGAATTCATTTGAGTACTGGCCTTCATAGTACTGTGTAATTATCCTTTTGATTTCTTTAGGGTCTGTTTTAATGTCCCCTGTTTCATAACTCATTCTTGCTATTGAAATTTGTTCCTTTTTTTTGGTCAGGTTTGCCAGCAGTCTATCAATTTTGTTAATCATTTCAAAGAACCAACTTTTAGCTGCATAAATTTTTCCATAGTTTTCCCTCTCCTGTATCTCAGCTCTGATTTTATTCTTTCTTTCCTTTTGTGATTAGTAGGATTGTTCTGTTGACTCTGCTCTAACTGGTGTAAGTTTTGTGCCATTATATCCACAAATCTCTCTTCTTTTTTCATGTGTGCATGCATTGCTATCAGCCTTCCTTTCATAAATGCCTTTGCTGTGTCCCAAAGGTTTTGGTACTTTGTATTTTTATTCTCATTTGTTTCTAGAAACTTCCTGATTTCATATCTGATCTGGGCCAATACCCACTCCTTTTAAAATAGAGAGTTATTCATCCTCCAATTGTTTGCTTTGTTTTCATCATCCTTTAGTTGATTTCCAGCCGTATGGCACAGTGGCCAGAGAGAGAGGTCTGTATAATCTCTATGTGTTTGAATTTACTCAGGTTCAACTTGTGTTCCAGCATGTGGACTATCTTCGAGTATAGTCAGCTTGAAAAGAATGTGAATTTTTTTTGCATTTGGGCAGAAAGCTCTGAAAATATCTATCAGGTCAAGTTGTCCAATTGTGTCGTTTAGATCTCTAGCCACCTTGTTGAGTTTCTTTCCCTTTGATTGGTCTTTTGGAAGACTGGTGTATTAAAGTCACAGAAAATAATTGTTTAAGCCTATGATTTCTTTTTTCATCTTTTGGGGTGTTTGATTTATGAATTTCCTGGATCTCTTGTTTGGGGTGTACATATTTATTATATTTACTGGTTCTTGGTCAACTGTTCCCTTGAGCATTATATAGTGCCCCTCCTTGTCTCTTGTTGTGGCTTGTACCTTGAGATCAAATTTGTCAGAGTTTAGGGAAAATAGAATGCATGAACCAGACCCTGAAGGCAACAAGGGGAAAGTTTTGTCTGAAAACTGCGCTCAAATGGCCCAAGGCCCCACCTTTCGCTCTTTCCCAGCCTTGGTACAGTGAGCCCCAGCGGATACCCTCCTTTTGAAAGAATGTTTTGAAATAGTGTTTGGGGGACCCCTGTCCCTAGTAGGACAATTCAGGTGGCCCTCACTGTCCTAGAGCTATAAGGCCTTAGGGAAATGCCACAATCTCTAGGAGCTGCCCTCAGAAACATCCCCCGGGTCATGCTAGATAGATGTCAGGTCCCCTTGGGAAACCCAGTCCACCCTTTTCATCCCAGTGACTCAGTGTGTGTTGAAAACTAGAAACAGGAACCTTTGAAGCCAGCATGGAGTGGGCCCCATGCAGTAATACTGGTAACCCCATCTGCTGTTAATGTTACAGGGCATGCCCCTGTGGACCCCTCACACCACAGGCACCCCTAGGTGGACCATCAGCTGTACTCCTTTGAACCCACTCAAGCGAACCCAGAGATGAGGGCCAACTGCTGGGAAAGACATACAGAAAAAGTGCCAACCAATGGGTCTCAGTCACAGTACCAGAAGCTGACTAGGGGACTCACGGCCAGAAGCCCGAGGATCTGTGGACACTGAGCCCCTCATGAACTGTCACTTCTGGAGTATTCTCCTCTAGGAGCCTAGCTATCATGTTTGCCTTAGGACCATAACCACCCCTGAAGAATGGGCCACCTTTCAGCAGGTGCCCCTCGGGACTTTTGTTTAGCCCCGTTGGGATCTTTAACCTACTTACAGCCCCACAGCTCCATACCTGGTCCTTAATGTTACTGTCTCAAAGGACCCTGTTGTCTTTGAGTTCAATACCTGCCTAACACTCAACTTTGGAGATTAGACTGCTCAGCAGCAGCTAGCCAGCCCCACTATCTGTGTACCAATATACCCTCAGTGGGGCAGGGGTGGGTCCTGGACAAGACGATCTGAGATGTGGAAGAGACAGCCATGTGTTAGCACATCCTGAGGCCCTCTCGCACACTGGGCAGACATCTTCTGAACCACTGTCTAGTGGGGCTGGACATCTGATACTGGTGGTCAGGGAATCAAAAACAAAGTCCGTGTGGTTAGGGGACACCAACCTCCTAATGTCAACCACACTATCAGCTCCTTCCATTCCCTGGGAATCAACCTAGTTTATATCAGCCAAGCAGTGCACCCTGAATATGATACCCTTGAGTATCAAAGAATAAGGGGAAATGTAAGAAAACTCTTTTTTTTCTTTCATCTCTTATCTTTCTATGACTATTTATTTTTATTTTTAATCATTTTATTGGGGGCTCTTGGAACATTCCATACATTGATTGTATCAAGCATTTTTGTACATTATAGCCATCACCATTTCCAAAACATTTTCTACTTGAGTCCTTGGTATATAGTGCCTCTCAGGAAGATCTTTTTAAAAAAAAAAAAACATTTTACTGGGGGCTCATACAGCTTTTATCACAATCCATCCATCCATTGTGTCAAGCACATTTGTACATTTGTTGCCATCATTATTCTCAAACATTTTCTTTCTACTTGAGCCCTTGGTATCAACTCCTCATTTTTTCCCTCCCTCCCTCATGCACCCTTGATAATTTATACATGATTATTATTTTTTCATGTCTTGCACTGTCCAACGTCTCCCTTCACCCACTTTTCTGTTGTCCATCCCCCAGGGTGGGCGTTGCATGTCGGTCATTGTGATCAGCTTCCCCTTTCTCCCCTACCATCATGCTCCACCCATAAGGTTCCCGAGGGTGTCAGTTTATGGAGCAGATTGCCAGTTCTTTCTCCTGCAGAGGTGCTGGGTGGGTTCAGATTAGCAGTCTTTTGTCTGTAGCAGAGCACTTGACCATTGTCCCAACCACTGTGCCACCAACATATGTTACAAATAAAATAAATGCTAGTATGCATTATATGTATTTACATGCTATCCTTGATCTGGTTAGGGTTAAATTAGGGTCAGAGATTCTATTATATTTATTATCTTCCTATTAGAACATTTGCAAGGCAGAGCATGGTAAACAGAAGGAAGAAAAAGCTATTTTAAGCTCGCCAAACAGAATTAGTCTAACTGCTTCCATATTTTTCCTCCAGGATTTGATTTTACATTTATCTTTTAGTGATAGTTTTCATGTTGCACATACAATGTTGCATCTCATTCTTTTTGTGCTCAAAATTATCTTATCAGGATTCTCTTTTGCATTCATTTTCTTCTGTTTATTCTTAGTTGTACTATCTTTTTTTTAATTGGGAGTTAATACATGTTTCATATCATTCCAAGCAGCATTGCACAATTTCTACCACAATCAGTTTCAAAACATTCTTTTTCTTCTTGGACTCCATGACATTGGCTCCCTTTTACATCCTACATACACACATGCGCACACACACACACACACACACACTGTACCCCTCCCTGCCAACTCCCCCCTCTATTCTATTTGCTGTCCTTATAGGTTCATCAATCCTGGTTTCAAATACTGAAAACAGAAAAACATGTAACACAAATTCAAGAGGGTGACCCCAATGCCATGACACATCTGAGATAAACCCCAACATGAACAAACCAAAAAATACATAAAATGGAAGCCAAAGAAACTTTCCAACTAATCTGTGGTAAAATAAGTATCATATAAAGAATATGACTATAATTTAAGTTTGGGGAAAATAACAAAGAACAGCATGATATTTTGAATATGTTCTTTACTAACCAGACATAAAAAGGACTTTTCTTACAGCTTTTAAAATTCTTTATAATTTCAACATTTCTGGCATTTTGACATCGCATCAGAAAATCTCTAGGTGTATGTTATCCACAAAAACAAGTGTACTGTTCTGAAACTTATCTACCAACAGTGAACTTATTATATTTATATCTTCGCTCCTAGTTCGCCTTCAGAAGGATGTGCCTGAGCACTCATGCCCATTCCACCAACATAGGCTGGAAGGTGGGAAATTTAATGTTATCTCATGATACATTCGAAAATATAATTTTGTCTCTCAAAAACTGAATAAACAGCATGCAAAGGGAAAAATATGTTTTCAACCTTTTTTTTAATCATTAAAGTCACTTTGAAAACTTAATTTAACTGGTTGTTCATTTTACTGAATGGCCATGGCTGTTTAAGCAAATATACGCTGCTCCTAATTTGGGGGCTATGATATTGAAAAGATCCACGAACATTATGGAAGCATATGATTTAGGAGTGCGAGCTTTGCAGTCAGACAGATTGGTGTGGTTGTTGCGTTCTATTATTTATAAGTCACGTGATTATCATTTTATTCATCCATGAACTTATTCAGCAGATATTTACAGAAATCATGTTTTGGAGCTAGTAATGATACAACGAACAAGTCAATACTTCCCCTAGTCCATCTGGAAAACATGACAATAAGTAAATAAATACATATTAGTAACAAGTGGTAAGAAGCATGATTAGGGGACAAGGAACCAGGCAACTTGGTGAGTTTCACATAAACTGGAACATTTTCTATTTTACTTCTTCTATGTCCTCAGTGACTGTAATCAGTGTAACTGAAAAACCGATGGATTTTTCTTATCAACTATGATTATTATTTTATATGTATGTAATGATAGGCCAAATGCATTACTATTTGCTATAAGCAGGAATGCATATACTTTATAGAATAAATTTGTCTAAATTTAATAGAACTTTGTAGCAGAATCTACCTAATATCAAATGATCTTTTTCACTTTCCTTATTTTCTGCTCTGAGAGATCATTGTCTTCCCAAGAAATTTTACATGATAAAAATGGAATTACAGAATCAGTAACTTCAGTGGGAAAGGTGACATAATTGCTAAATTTCTGATTCTTAATAATACAATTATTTTTGTGCATATATGTTATTGATATCAACTTATGAAAACCTGTTTTACAATTACTGATTCAAATGACAAACTGACAGGTCCAAATGGAGGAAACAAAATCTGAACACTTCACTGCTTGCCTTTCTGCCCATCTACACGGAGCCTCTTTCACTCGACCTTGGTTTCGCCAGTCAGCTAGTGGCACGCTGAAGAACAGCCTCAAATAAAAGCAAACACACAGGGTAAAGGGAATAAAAGACGCCATCAGAGCAGGCAGTGTTTTGTAGGTTTGGCAGTCACTGCTTTTCCCATACTCCCTGGATGCTGCTGCGCAGCTGTAATCTGGTTACCAGGCCAACACAAATTGAGTGGTTGAAGTCATTAATCATTTGATCACGGCATATCTTATTTGCATTGTGGCTCACACACAAGCTCACTATGTAGAGAAAGTGCTGGTTTTATAATTTACGAGAAAGAAATAGGTTATTTAAAAAAATCATTCTATTGTAGACTCTTACAGCTCTTATAACATTCCATGCATTAATTGTATCAAGCATATTTGTATATATGCTGCCATTGTCCTTTTCCGAACATTTACTTTCTATTTGAGCCCTTGATACCAGCTTCTCTTTGTTCCCTTCCTCCCCTCTCCCACCCTCATGATCCTTGATAAATTATAAATAGTATTGTTTTCATATCTTACCTCGATCTCTGCCTCCCTGCTCCCGTGCTTCTGTTGTTCGTCCCCCTGGGCGTGGTGGTAGTGGTGGTGATGCAATCCCTTCACCCTTCCCCCCCACCCCTTCCCCTGACCCTCCTGGTGTCGATACTCCCATTTCTATTTCTGAGGGGTTTATCTGACCTGGATTCCGGGTGTAGTGAGCTCTTATCTGTACCAGTGTACATGCTCTGGTCTAGCCAGCCTGAAAGGCAGGATTGGTGTCATGATAGTGGGGGTGAGGAGGCCTCAAACCCAGAGGAATGTTGTGTGTTTCATGTGTGCTTTGCTGCGCCCTGGTTGACTCATCCCTTACTTGTGACCCATCTGTGAGGGAATTTCCTATTGTCTACAGATGGGTTTGGAGTCTCTGCTCCGATTCCCCTCATTCTCAGCAATATGGGTTTTGTTTTGTTTTGGGTTTTCTGGTGTCTCTTACCTGATTCAGTCGACACCTCATGATCACAGAGGCTGGTGTGCTTCTTCCGTATGGGCTTGTTGCTTCTATGCTAGATGGCTGTTTGTTTAACTTCAAGCCTGTAAGACCCCAAATGCTCTAGCTTTTGATATCTTTTGATCAGCTTTCTTCACCACATTTTCTTATGCACCCATTTTGTCTTCAGTGACCATGTCGGGAGGGTGAGTGTCACAGAATGTAAGGTTGTTAGAACAAAATGTTCTTGTGTTGAGGGATGGCTTGAGCAGAGGCCCAAAGTCCGTCCACTTCCTCAATGTATTGCCATAAAAATATATGCACATAAGCCAATACCTCTATTTTTATGAATTAATATATTTATAATTAATTCATAGGTATAAACCCATGTTTATACATCTATCCATACCTTTACTTCCTAGGTTTTATCTCTGTTTCCTTTCACCTTCTTCCTGCCCCACCATCATGCTTGCAATTCTTCTGTCTCCTAGAAATTCCTCTCAGTTAGACTGCTGTTGCTCCAACACTCCCAGGATCTCTACGTCCCCCTCATTGTTGCTCTTAATTTCCTAGTTGTTCCCCTGTCTGTGGCATTGTTTGCTCCCCACTCCTTTCTCCCACCTCTTCCTCCGTCCAAGTTTCTCTGGAACCATTGGCCCCATAGCTTTCTCCTCAGGCTTGCTTCCCATGCCTATCTCTTAATTGTCTGATCTAACAACAGGGGCACCAGCCTGGTGATTCTACCTGGATGCTATCTTGACTCCTCCCACTCCAAAAATCAAGAAAGAGGTTCTTGTTTTAGCTATCACTAAACAGGAACTTCCTTAGCAACCATTGCATTTTCTCTGGTTGTGGACATTAGCACCTCTTTGACATCTTTTGTTGTCCATCTGTCTGTCTGCAGTGAATATTCAGACCCACTCTGCTTCAAACTTCTAAGCAGCAATATATTATTAAGAATGAGACAAGTACATCCACTGGCATGAACCATTTTATGGTAACCGCACTCATCTATGATCAAGTCAGACACACAAGGTTGACAAAGTGAGAGTCATATTTTTAAAGTAAATATTAAAAAATAACAGATTACCAAAGGAGATTAAACACTTGTTGATAAATTCATTGTACTGTGATGACTTGCATGTTGCTTGGATGCTGGAAACCATATCATTGGTATTTCAAATACCACAAGGCTCATCCAAAGTGGGCAGGTTTCAGCAGAGCTTTCAGACAAGGAATAGACTATGGAGAAGGAATTGGCTATCATCCACTTTTGTGGAATTAGCCACTGGAAACCATATGAATAGCCTCAAAATATTTTCAGATACTGAAAACCTCATGAATAGCTATAGGAAATTGTCAGAGACAGTGCCAGAAGATGAGAACCCTCAGATCGGAAAACCCTCCAATTATGATGGAGGAAGAGCTGCCTTCTCAGGTTATGACATGGATGGAGTAAAGCCTTCGGAATCTTCATTTGCTGATAGGGTATGACTCAGAATGAGAAGAGGCAGCCACAGACATCTATTGATAATCAGAACTTGGAATGTATGAAGTATGAATATAGGAAAATTAGAAGTATAAAAAATAAAAATAAAAGGACAGCAAAAAGATCAATATCCTAGGCTTTAGTGAGCTGAAATGGATGGGTATTAGCCACTTTGAATCAAACAATTATATGATATTTTTTTTATCCCAGGGATGAAAGCTTCAAGAAGAATGGTGTCACATTCATCACTAAAATGGACATTTCAGGGTCTATCTTGAAGTATAATACTGTCAAACTCACTGCCATTGAATCAATGCTAACTCATAGTGACACTCTGTGGGTTTCTGGAAATGCTTATCAGAGTAGAATGCCCAGTCGTTCTTCCAAAGAGCAGCTAGTAGTTTCGAACTGCTGGCCATGTGATCAAAACCCAACATGTCACCACTATACCACCAGGTCTTCGTGCAATACTGTGTTAGGTGGGGTTCTCTAGAGAAATAAAACCAGGACATGATGATATGATTATATATATAATAATCATATATATTTATGATTATATATGAAAAAGGATAGGTTTATATAGCAAGCAGGAATAAAAGGGCTAATTAGTCCACACTGCAGCACAGAGGGCTCAGTTCAATTCATTTTCAGTTAAAGATCCTTCAACTCAAGCTGGCTCCTGGTCAGTCCAAAGCCAAGGAAACAGAAAGTGGATTCTGCCTTTAGGCAATACACAGCCAGCTTGAAGGCAGCAGACAGCAGGGCAAGGCAGCAAGTCAGTAGGTCCCAGGAGCTTAGTAAAGCAGGCTCATGGGATCTGGAACTCAAATGATGTATGCATGGCGACGAGATCCACCAGTCTTGAGCTCAAGCGATGCACCCACCAGCAGTGTGGTGAATCAGGACTTGAAGGAGCCTCAAGCTCTAGCTACATGATCCAGGGGTTGGCTCAGCACACAGTTGAGGCAAAGAACTAGCTCAAGCAGCAGCATGCTGGTCCGATCACCAAGGAGGAAAAAGAGACAGATGCTGGTTGTGGAAAGTATTTATCTTGGTCACCCTCCAATCAAGCTGCAAACTAAATTAAACACCCACAAGTTCCCATGGAGGCCCAGTTGACAAAATGCACATAATTATCACAAATACTGACTGTGATAGAATAATATCTCTCTGACTATAAGGAAATCTAGTTCATGCAATTATTATTCAGATTTATGCACCAATTACTAGTGATGAAGAAATTGAAGTATTTTACCAACATCAGCTTGAAATTGCTCAAACATGCCATCAGAAGGTATTGATAATTATTGGTTATTCAAATGCAAAAGTTGGAAATAACAAAGAAGGATTAGTAGTTGAGAAATATATCATTGAAGATAGAAACAAATCCTGATATCACGTGATAGAATTTTGAAAGGCTAATGACTTCTTCATCTCAAATACTTTTTTCTAAACAGCACAAAAGGTGACTAACGTGTGGACCTCTCCAAATGGGTGACACAGAAGTCAAATGGACTGTATCTGTGGAGAGTGATGATGGAAAAGCTCAATATCCGCCGCTAAAAAGAGGACAGAGCCTGATTGTGAAAGAGACCATCAATTTCTCATAGGTACGTTCAGATTTAAGCTGAATAAAGTTAAAACAAGTTCATGAGAGCCAAAACGAGACCTTGAGTATATCCCACCTGAATTTTGAGAAAATCTCAAGAACAGACTTGAGGCCTTGAGTGTCAGAGACCCGCCGGGCTGTGGGAGGACATCAAGATAAAGAAAAAAGCAAAGGTTTCTAGAAAGACGGCAAAGAAGAAGATTCAAGTGGCTGTCAGAGCAACTCTGAAATCTGCTCTGACTCATGCTAAGGCACTTGTGACTCTTCCACAATCAGGCCTGACCTCATTTTAATTGCTCATATTGAGCTTTTCCATTGTCTCTCACCACAGAAATAATCAAATTGATTTCTGTGTCAGAAGAAATGTTGAAGTTAAAGAGTTGAACAAGAAATTTCAAAGGGCAGCTAAAGAAGACCAAGTATAATAATAATAATTATTATTATTAACCTAGACCTAGAAAATCATAAAGGAAAAATACACTCAACATAACTTAAACTGAAAGAACTCAAAAAATATTCAAGCATTGAATTGCAATAATGAAAGATTGTATGAGGAAAAAAATTCAGTCATGTATCAAAGATTCCTGAATATCAAATATTCAGGAAGTATCAAAAGAAGATAGAAAGATTACAGAGTCACTTTACCAAAAACCTTTTGAAAAAGTAGTGTACAAACAAGAACCTATGGCACTGAAAGAAGAAATTCAAGTTTCACTGAGAACATTGGCCAAAAACAAGACTCTGAGAATTAAGGGCATTCCAACTGAAATGCTTCAATAAACTGATCAAGCATTCATCCATTTATGCCAAGAAATTTAGAAGTCTAACTAACGGACTGCCTAACTGACTGGAAGAGATTAATATTTTATATCCATTCCAAAGAAAGCTGATCTAACAAATTTCACAAATTATAGAAGAATATCAGCAGCAGTATACACAAGTAAACTTTTGCTGAACATTATTCAACAACAGTGGGAACAGTCCATTGAGAAGGAGCTGCCAGAAATTCGGGTCAGATTCCCAAGAGAACAGGGAACAAAGAATACAAAAGCTGATGTCAGATAGATCTTGGTTTAAAAACAGAGACTACTAGAAAGGTGTTTGTTTGTGTTTTATTGATTATGCAACGGCTTTTGACTGTAGGCTATGGATACCCTTGAGAAGAATGGGAATTCCAGAACATTTAGTTGTACTTATATGGAACGTGTACATGGGTCAAGAGGCCGTTGTGTGAACAGAACAAAGGAGCACTGCATGGTTTAAATTCAGGGTGGGTGGCTGTCTGTAGGCTCTCACCGCTCTTATTCAATCTGCCTGCTGAGTAAATAAGAAGTAGGAGTCTATGAAGAAGAGCATAGCATCCTGTTTGGAGGAAGGCTTGTGAACAACTGTGGATATGCAGATGACACACCTTGCCTGTTGAAAGTGAAGAGGACTTGAAGTACTTGCTGATGAAGATACAGGATTTCAGCCTTCAACATAGCCTACAATTTAATGTAAAGAAAAAAATCCACCCCAATAATATGAGAGTAGCAATACTGGGAGGGTAAGTGTAAGGTGAGGGGAAAAATGATCTACATATGATACCCTCCCAAGGGGACAGACAACAGAAAAGTGGGTAAAGGGAGACATCAGTCAGTGTAAAACTTGAAAAAATAATAATAATTTATAAATTATGAAGGGTTCATGGCAGGTGGGGTGCCGGATGAGGAGCAGATACCAAGGGCAAGTAGAAAGAAAATACTTTGAAAACAATGATGAGAACATAGGCAAAAATGCTTGACATGATGAATGTCTGTGTGGGTTGTAACAAAAGCTGTAAGAGCCCCCAAGAATAGGATTAAAAGAAAGAAAGGAAAAAAATCCACACAACTGGATCAATAGGTAATATCATGATAAGTGGCGAAAAGATTTGATTTGTTAGATATTTCATCTTGCTTGGATCCATAATCAATGATCATGGAAGAAGCAGTCAAGAGATCAAAGGACACATTGCATTCAGTAAATCTTCTTTAAATTGTTGAAAAACAAGGCATTACTTCAGGACTAAAGTACACCTGATCCAGGCTTATGTCTTTTCAATCACTTCATATACATGTGAAAGTTGGATAATGAATAACGAAGACCAAACAAGGATCTATGCATTTGAAATATGATTTGGTAAAAAATATTAAAAATACCATGGACTGCCAAAACAATAATAAGTAAGTCTGTCTTAGAGGAAGTATAGCCGGAATGTGCCTTGGCATGGAGGATGGCGAGACTTCATCTCGTACTTTGAACACGGTATCTTTTTTTTTTTTTTTGTATCAAGAGTTTTATTTTTTGACTTCAAAGCCGCCTTTTTTTTTAAAACATTTTATTAGGGGCTCATACAATTCTTATCACAATCCATATATATACATACATCAATTGTATAAAGCACATCTGTACATTCTTTGCCCTAATCATTTTCTTTTTTTTTCTTGTTTTCTTTTTTTACATTTTATTAGGGGCTCTTACAACTCTTATCACAATCCATACATATACATACATCAATTGTATTAAGCATATCCCCACATTCCCTGCCCCAATCATTCTCAAAACCTTTGCTCTCCACTTAAGCCCCTTGCATCAGGTCCTCTTTTTTTCCCCTCCCTCCCCGTTTCCCCCTCCCTCATGTGCCCTTGGTAATTTATACATTGTTATTTTGTCATATCTTGCCCTATCTGGAGTCTCCCTCCCCCCCCCCCTTCTCTGCCTTCCATCTCCCAGGCAGGAGGTCACATGTGGATCCTTGTAATCATGAACACGTTATCTTATCTGGAGCAACCAGACTCTGGGAAAGGGCGTCATGCTTAATAGAGTAGAGGGCCAATGAACAAGACAAAGATCGTTAGCAAGATGAATAGATGAATGGACACAGGAGCAGCAACAACACAACCACAATTGTGTGGATGGTGCCGAATGAAGCAGTGCTGCCTTCTGCTGGTTGGAAGGCTTGGAAGTTGGTAGGCTTGGAAGCAATCCATTATCTAAAATCAAGTTAAGAACTGGTGCCTTTTTGAAATAACAGGGGTGCCCCCCCACCCCATTGGTGTGAGAAAAGGCAAATGTAAACACAAATATTCAGTAATTCCCATTGTCATGCTCCCCATACTAGCTGTTTGTTCTGTTCTTGCAAGGTTTTCTTCCAAGTCACCTCTGGGGCGTGTAGAAGATGGGGTTAATTTAGGACTGCTGCCCTTTAGGTTGGTAGTCTGTTGTTTAACCATTTGTGCCACCCAGAGAGCCTTGTTCTGCTTGGAGTTGGTTTATTTTTAATGATATTCTCCACAGAGCAGCCTAAAGGATCGTTTAGAACAATAGTTCTCAACCAGTGCGTCATGACCCCTTAGCGGGTCAAACGACCCTTTCACAGGGGTTGCCACACATATTTCCGATGGTCTTAGCAACAAGACATGGCTCCTCTATAGTCTCCAGGTGGATCCGCCCACATGCAGATACACCCACATACGAGTACCCACGCTACACCATGCTTCAAGACAAAATTTCATTCATTTGTAATTAGAAGTAAATATTTCACAATATATAATTACACATTAGTTTTGTAATGAACCACTATGCTTTATGTTCAATTTGTTACAATGAAAATATATCCTGCATAACAGTAGTAAAATTACAGTTATGAAGTAGTAACAAAAATAATTTTATGATTGGCGGTCACCACAACACGAGGAACTGTGTTAAAGGGTTGCATGCGGTATTAGGAAGGTTGAGAACCACTGGTTTAGAATAAAATCCAAAGTTCTTCAATGCCCTGCATGAGTTGACCTCTGAACTCTCCTCTAACCCCATTTACAAAATTTACTGGCTGTCCTCCAGCCACACTGGACATTTGCTTATAAGAGTTCCGGAACAGAGCCTGTTCTCAGCATGTATTCGATGAATGACTACTTGGATGAACACAGAAATGGATGAACAGGGCACAGCCATAATTCTCAGTCCCAAGCACATCTTTGAATCACTTACAGAGCACACCTGAAACACACTCTTAGTTTTTCTCACTTACTTTGGTGAGGCAACAGTTTTTTTTAAAGTTTCTTCAGTAATGTTAATGTCAGAGACAGCTGAAAACCAGTGACCTGCAGGAAAGAACACGAACAGCGAGGCTTGATCAGCCCTTGCCAACTCCACAGTCTGATAGTATCAATTTCATTTAATCTGATTGTATTTTAAAAACTTGACATTTTTCTATTGTCTGTTGGTAAATCCAGACAGACTTCAAATGACTAGAGGTCACTGCTGATAGGGTACCATGAAGCCTAGTTTAACTTTGTTCACTCAGTGCTAGAATCACTATATTAGCTTCCCAGAAATGTCTGCCATGGAAGAGGAAGGGCTATTGGAATCTGTTTCATACACTAGAGTCTTGTTGATTAAAAATATGTGGGTCTCAGCCAAAGGTGTCGTCATGCTGGCTACGTGACCATTGCAAACAAACCCCAGCACCCAGGCAGATCTGAAGTTCAAAGCTTATTTAGACTGGGAACACTTATTAAAGAAAATGTCATTTGTGCTCAGAATAATGACTTGTAACTCTTCCAGCATTATTTTTCATTTACTATCACCTAATCGGATTCGTCCTTTCCAGAACACACTTCAAGGAGAAAATCTGGAAATTGTTGGCCTGGTACATATACAGAGACCAGATGGCCGACAGGTACTGAGCTGGTTTTTGTAGTGGGGTACACTGAATGGAAAAGACAAGTCTCTTTAAGATGACAATAAATTTTCCAAATGGGCCTGTGTGAAACATTTAAAGACTGAAGATAAAGGTTTGGGGTTACATTGTCGTTAATATGAAAGGGGAGATAAATGGAACCAGGTGGACTTCTTCTTTCAGACTTGAAAATAACTGTCTTCTGAACCTGTGAACATTATAAAAGCAACGAGATGGAGCTTGGAAGCAGTAAATTACTATAGTGTCTTCACGGGAAGCCTATACATGTGCTGATGGACGGAGAAGGCGAGATGCTGAGGTCTTAATTAGAGAGGATCAGCCCTCAGCATTCTCTTAGCTATTGGAAGTTGAGAAATAGTTTATTTTCCAGGTGCAAAGGCATCAAAATATAACAACTTCTCTTTCCTCATTTCCTTATGACCCATGATCACATGCGAGGTCTACCACAGGCCCACTAGCCATTAGTCTCCATTCCAAAATTCAAAAAGCTCTTGGAAGTGAATTTTTTATCCTCATAATTCATTTGAGGACAAAACTTGTTCATCACAGATGCTGTGACATTCTTTGCAATCTTCATCTATCCCACTGAATGAGAATACTCATGTTTCTCTAAAGTCATAATAAAATGCCCAATTGGGAGACTAATTAGGATACATGGCACCCAGAACGTAAGCCTTATTACTGCATCTCGGAAAAGCCAGAATCTCAAAATACATCTGATTTTGTTTAGGAATTGTGTGTCTGCATTTTTCTTTCACGACTCTTAAAACTTGTTAATCTGCATGAACTAAAAACACTCATGAGGACTGGTGGCTAAGTGTTGCCCCATCAAGTCATTTGATCTGCACCATAATAAACGGTGGCAGTAGCCTTAGCTGTGGCGAGGGCTGTTTTCAGAGGAAAGCTCTTCTAAGATAGTAGGAAGATGAAAGATTTTCTCACATGTTAAATGGTTCTTAGTTTATACAGAAGTCAGCGTCTAATTACCTTGCACTGAAGGTTGTTTTTCTCTCTCAAGGGCTGATAAAGGTGAGGCTTACACAATGTTTGTACCTCTTTCTCCCTCACCCCCAACCCCTGCACCACCCCCCACCCGCCCTTTTTTGGCAGTCATAAAGCCAAACCTTGAATGATGATTGTGATAAGATTTATGTAAACATCAGAGAGATAAAAGAATTGGCTGAAGAAGGTCAATGGAACAGGGTTTGAGCTCGGCTTGGGCAAGTCTGCTGACTGAGAGGTACCAGATGTATTTGGGCTAGATGGATGAGTGCTCTTCGTATGAAGTGGTCAAAGTTGGGGGGCAAAGAGAGCTGGTTGCGTGGGTGAGTTAAGGAGCTCAATCTGCCTGAAAACAACTACGAAGGTTTAACTTCACTTTAATTCAGGGGCCTTCGATGAAGAACACACACACATTCACACATATGAATGAAAGTTTTTTAATGTACAGAGGTCAATAGTATTGTCTGAGTCAGAAATAAATAGAGAGGTTTTTGTTTTGTTTTGTCTAAATTCTGTCTCATTGGTTGGTTGAAGTCTTTTTTTTTTTTTGGTTGGTTGAAGTCTTGATGGTCAGATTAAAGCCCCAAGAACTGAAGCAGGAAAGTGTGGTTTGCCATTAAGGAGATGGCTGAGGTCAGGGTCTTCTCAGGCTGCGTCATTCATAAGCATGTCCACGACAAAAGCTGTACTTTTTTTCATGTGACATGTGTTGAAAAGGACGGTAACCCCACTGATGGCACCAGTTTCCCTTGCTTATGCCTTAGCTAGAGTCTTGCAAAGCACTGACTTAAATGGTGACTTCTTCAGAAAAATAGAGGTGTCATAAAAGCTTCCAAACTGGAAGGAGGTTTGGAGATCACCTTCTCATACCTGTGTCATGCAGGTGAGGCCATGCAAACTGTTTTTCAATCTTGCCTGTTTGATACTGTGATTAAAATATTCCAGGAAATGAATGGATTTGTTTGTAACTGCATTTTTTTCAAGTTTACTTGAAATCCATTCTAGAAAATACTCTATTTGCAGGAACCACAGAAAAGGAAGGTTTTGTAGTGGATTTAATATTCTGATTACTGGAAAGTTTCCCATAATCCCATAAAATGCAAGTCACTAAAGTGCCTTAATTTTGGAAAGTATACAGCTAATCGTTGCATTTTTCTAGATAATACAAAATTGTTACATCACTTTTGGTATCATTTGCAAAGTTCTTTGAGTTACATGAGCTCTTCTAAGCGCTCCCAAATGTTTAGAAATAAATAAAGCAGATCCACGTATCTCAATGTCGGCAGATGAAGCAGCAATACAAGGCTGACTGACCCAGTCATGTAGTCAGTTGAGAGTTAGGGTTTGGATCCAGTGTTTACAAGTCTTCTGATCTTTTCATTTTACCATCTATTTTACTCATGAATATTATATTACAGATGAGCTAGATCATAAAACATTCTAACTTATAGATGGATCTTTATTTTTTCTCAATTTCTATATATGTAGAAACACTTATATACATACATAGTTAGTCATGTCATAAGAATCCATAAACTGGAGACCATTCCCTAGCTTGTTCTTCATACATGGGATGTCCAAAATATTGGAGTGATACCTTGGCTGCTAACAATAATGTGTTTTTGGAAGAAACCCACAGAGGTGAAGTGGCCTTCTCATATCAGGGCTGCGTAAGGTGTGCATGGCTTTTCATTGGTAATGTTAATCTTGATCAGTACAATAAGGTGATGCCTTCCAGTTTTCTACACTCTAATGTCACTATTTTTCTCTTTCTTTTTCATTTTTGGAAGGAAGTCACTTAAGAAGTTCAGACCATACTATGGGAGGAGGAATTAAGCAACATCTGGACAAAGCAATATCAAAGAATTTGTGAGTCTCTGCTTAAACTTCCACAATAATTAATTTGGAGGAAATACTCGAGGCTATGCAAACATCCTGGTTCTCCTTCTGGGTTCACCTCCTAATTTTAGCATTTATCCATGGATTTTGCCTGCAGCAATTATTGCAGGAGTGGGCTAATGGGGATTTCCTATTCTCATTCTTCTGCGTTTATTTTTTAGAATTCTTTGTTTTAAAAAATGTATCCTCTTTTATTTAGTTTATCATTAAATTTTTTTGTAACTCTATGGATATTTATTTTATTCTTTAGGTATCTGTTTATTTATTTGTTTGTTTGTTCAAATTGTTCCAGCTTTGGTCATTGGGATCTCTTGTTTGCTGGTTCCAGTGTCCTTTTGACGTGCTTGAATTCATATATGTATATATGCACATATTCTTATTATTGTGATTAGTCAAAGGTTTACCAAACAGATCGCTTTTTCATTCAGCAATTCATACACATTTTAACTTGTGTCATTGATTTCAATCCTCTTCTATCACGTATCCCTCTTCTGTGTTTCTCCTTTTCATTCCTCTTCCTTTCCTAACTCTTGTAAATGTTGTCCTTGGGTAAATGGTGTCTTTTTATCTCAAATATCTGATTGTTATAAGGTGTGCATATCTCCTTAGTGTCATTGTTTCCCTTGTAGACCAATTGTTGGGTGGAAAATTGAGCAACCAGGGTGAATTAAGCTCCAGACCTGAAGGGTAGCTACGGGCAATCATTTTGGGGTAGCCATCAGTCTCTATCTGACCCCAAATTCTGCCCTCCCTTTTTTATTATTTTGAGTTTTCTCTTATTCTATCCATGGCCTTCCAATGTGACCCCTTGTAGAGCAGTGGGTAGTGATAGCTGGGCACCATCTAGTTCTCAGGGTCTCAGGGTCAGGAAGCCTGCTCTTCACATGGTCCATTAATCCATCGGACTAATTGTTTCCATGTGCCTTTAATCTTCTTCACTCTTTTTTCTTCTGGACAGAGAGAGACAAATACTTGTATCTTAGATCATTTGTGAGCTTTTAAGACCTCTGTATAATCAAAGTTGAATGTAGATTATTGGCTTTGTGGACCATGTTATGTCAATTGATGTTGGTGTTCCGTCACTCTCTTAAGGTGTTTGTCTAAGTTTTCATAACATTTTCCCCTGGGCACTCCCATTCATCGGTATATTTGCAGCAAAAGTAAATATAAATGTACTAATATCAACTGTCAAACTTTCATATATTTGTGAGTATATTCCACTCTCCGTCTCACACCATATCTTGTCCCCATAAACTTTTCATTTCGCCATTCTTCCACCCAAACTTCATGAATTTGATATTTGTTCTTATTTCAATTTTATCAGAATGCATCTTGTTCTTTTCAACCTGTCTTATCCCTAGTACCTCAAACTAGATACTGTTCAGACATATTATACTAAGTTAATATGAGTTCATTATGGTGAAATTTTTAAAGAATGCACGTGTAGTTTTACATAATACATATTTTCTATGAACTTTCTGAAGAAGTTCATAGGTTCATATTGTAATTCACTCAATAGTATACAAAAATGACAACAAATTTTGTGAAAAATTAATTTACCAACTTGAATTTAATATTTATGCATATGCCTTTTCTCCTGAGCCTTATCATTTCCTGGTGACATTTTAAAGTTTAGTTTTTTTCCCTTACCTTATCTTCTCTGGGCCCATTGACATTGATCATTAAATGTGTCTTTTTTTTTTTAATGGGAACTTGGTTTTAGTCGTCTGTAGCTTCATCATATGGGGCATTTCCTGGGCTAATACTCAGCTGATGTCAGCTCTTGTTAACTCTTAGTCAATAGGCTTCATTATTGATCCTGCAATATGTCATTGGCTTTGCTCCATATCCAGGCCTGAGTTATTTTACAAGGCAATTTCCCAGTTAATTGAAACCTAGTTTCATCATCTTTACATTTACATTTTAGAGAAACTCCCAATGGAAATATTTGTGAAATATACCATATGCTTAATAGATCAGCAAATAAATTTAATAGATATTGTTTGATATCCCAAGGTAGCATAGGAAACATTTTTATTCCATTTTTATAAAGTAATGGCCTCTGAGCCATCTGATGTGCACAAGACTGATTGCACCTGCCACCAGAATGTTCCCTGGGCCCCATCAGTTAGTGGATCAGTAGGCCCACTTACCAAATGACAGGATCTCAGCTCTTCCCCTTAGAGGAGGGTTGGCTTAGGTATTCACACTGGCTGCAGCCCCATCATTTTTGTGCCCCAGGCATCCTCACCGTCTTCTCCTGATGTGCTCTTGTGTGCATTCATCACAGGTCCAGGCCTGATTTATCCACCCAGCAAATAGTTATCGATCCCTTATCCGTGTCAGGGACTGTGCTATGTCTTGGGCTACGTCAGTAGACCAAATAGACAAGCGTTCTTTCCTTCTTGTCACATTCCAGTGAGGGAAGAAGAACAAGAAGTATGTTCTATGTAATCATAAGCAAAATAAGTAAATATGCTATTTATTATAAAGTTTTAATATCATGAATAAAATAGAACAGAAACAAGAATCAAGAATGCAGGGCAGATTTCTATGTCAAATTTGGGTGACCATAGTGATTGATCCTCATTGACAAGATTATATCTGAGCAAAGATTTAAAAGAAGAGAGGGAGTCATCTGCACAGATAGCCTGGGAAAGTACATTGACAGCAGAGAACAAACAGAGGGAAACTCTATGATGACAGCCAGTGGCCTTTCTTGTTCAACACTCTGAGAGTGAGTGAGGGCTGAGAAAGGGGCCACCAACTAGGCAACAAGATGAGAAAGGTAACAGATAGCCCAGGCCTATGGAGTTCTGCAGCCCCCCCACCCCCACCCTTTATTGTGAATTAGGTAAAGGTTGGCAAAGCAGATCATCAATTTGCCTTCAATAATTCATTCACACTTTGTTTCAACTCATTTACGGGGATCCTCTCACTGTACCACCCACTATCCAATTTTCCCCATTTCCATTTGCCCCTCCTTCCAAACCCTCTACACCCTTGTCTTGGGTAAATGTTGCCCTGAAATGGTTGATTATGCTAACATGGAGGTAAACTTCTTTGCAAACTTGAAAGGTGACTAAGGACCATAGTTTTGGGGTCCCACAGGTCTCTACCTGACCAGTTAATTTAATCCGTTTTATGATTTTTCAACCTAGTTCCACATTTTTCTCCTCCTCTATCCAGGATCTTCTAATGTGATGTTTTTTGGTTCAGTTGGTAGTGGTACTGGTCAGCACCTAGCTTTCTGGTCTCTGGGTTGTAGAGGCTGATGTTTGTGCGGTCTGTTAGTCCATTGGACTGATTGTTTCCATGTGTCTTTCAATTTCATCAATCTTCTTACCTATGGGCAGATGCTTAGGGCATGTCCTCTTTTGTAGGGTCTTCCACGTGGTGATGAGGTCGCTTTGGGCTCCTCCTTTCACTCTTACTATTTCAATTACCTTTGCAAGTTCTGAGGTCCCTCTGCTCTCAAGGACTCAACTTTCTTTTTTTGCTAACACCCATCTCTTGCTTGGATTGAGTACAAATACCTACTCACATAGGAGAATTAGTAGGACTCTGCATTTATAACCTTCCAGTGATAGAATTCATGGAAGCAGCAGTCAAGAGGTCAAAGAACGCATTTCCGTGGGCCCACCTGCTGCACAAGACCTCTGCAGAGTATTGAAAAGCAAGAATGCTGCTGTGAGGACCAAGGGGCACCGGACCCAAGCCTTGGCACTCCCCACTGCCTCATATGCATGTGAAAGTTAGCATTGAATAAGGCAGACCAAAGAAAACCAGCGCATTTGAATCGTGGTGCTGGCGGAGAATATTGAAAGTTCCATGGACTGCTAAAAGCACAAACAAATCTGTCTTGGAAGAAGTACAGACAGGTGCTATGTAGAGCAAGGGAGGTGTGACTTTGTCTCACATATTTGGACATGTTGCCAGTAGAGACCAGTCCCTGGAGATGGATATCATGCTTGGTAAAGTGGGTTCAATAAAAGAGAGGTGGGCCCTACATAAGATGGACTGATACAGTGACCGCCATAATAGACCACAGCATAGAAACACTTGTGAGGCTGGCGCAGCACTGGGCAGTGTTTTGTTGTGCAAAGGGTCACTGTGTGTCACACTGACTGGAGGACTTCCAGCAACAACAAAAGCACAGACAGAATGGAGTGGACTAAAGTTCAATTTTTGTTCTACTCTAGAGCACCTGTTCTGATCAACACATAGTGTCATCTTTTTGACCTGTCTCCTAAATTGATGGTCATTTCATTTTAATTTAAAGGCCTTTAATAACTTGAAAGGCATACTCATGGCCTAGTGGTTAAGCTGTGGGCTGCTCACCGCAAGGTCTGCTCTCTGAAAGACCACTGCTCTGAGGGGGAAAGATGGTGCTTTCTGCTCCAGTAAAGAGTCACAGTTTCAGAACCTTCCAGAGGTGGTTCCAATCTCTCCCACGGCACTGCTATGACTTATCAACATGGTGGCAGTGAACTTAGTGCTTGGCACATAACTCGAATTCTGTGTTCTTCCTCTATTATTTTGGAAAACATGGTTGTATAAGTCTCATCCTCAGTTAAATAAAGGCTCCATGTTTTTCCCATGATACATATGTTGCACCATAACTATCAAGAGTCTAGGTTTTCTAGAAAAACCTTGGGAGTTGAGCATCACCTAAATTCATATATAAAAGCATGTTCAATCCTCAGCTTTTCCCCAGTCACCAACAATATACAATCAACAATAAATATTTTCAATACTTTGCTTCTACATAGTGGCTCTTTCTCCTTTTCTATATTATTATGAGCTTGAAAACCTTGTTATTAATTTTCATAAATTAATAAGGTCAGCGCAGGCTTTCCTTTGAGACAGCCATTATCTTCAGGGCATGCTGTTCACATTTTAAATTGTCCAGAGGCGTGGAAGTGTTTCTTTCCCCTCTTCCTTCCTTCATTCTCTTTCTTGTTTTGTCCCCAATAGGCAAGGCTTTAGGCAAGGTAGTGTTACTGAGTACAAATATCTTACTGCGCAGTTCAAAACTCGGTCACCAGGAACTGAGAGAGAGATCCAGATTAGGATTCCATGTGTTTCATGACCTTTGTCTAGTTACTTTAATGACTACAGTTTGGGGGCAAGTCTTTAGGCCTCTCTCTTCTTCCTTTTTCTCTTTTTATTTAGACTTGACGTGAAAGCATTCTCCAGAAACTTCAAGTGTGATGCTCTCATTTTATGTTTGTGGGGCATGAGATAGCTAATATTCTCCCAGATTTACTGCAGGAAACATTTAATTGTAAAGAGATTAAGTGGCAAGCCTGGAATTCCAGGGAGGCTTATAGATTCCAAAATTTCTGACTTATACATTACAATTAAGGACACTATTTTTTTCTGCATAAATCATTGAAGAATTATAAGAATACTTAAGTAAATTAAACGTTGACTATTTGAAAGAAGAGATAGATAGCTAGATAGCTAAATAGCTAGATAGCTAGATAGCTAGATGATAGCTAGATAGCTAGATAGCTAGATAGCTAGATAGCTAGATAGCTAGATAGCTAGATAGCTAGATAGCTAGATAGCTAGATAGCTAGATAGCTAGATAGATAGATAGATAGATAGATAGATAGATAGTTACTCATGATGGTGGTACCATATGAGTATTTCCCCATAATTTCTAAACTATCCTTTGAAGACAATGGTGATTTGTGGGGAAGGTTGGCTCTTCATTCCTGTATGGCATGACAAGAAACAGGTATAATAAGATGGTGTGATAGAAGTGACTGAATTAAAATGAAGCCCAACTTTAGTATAACAAACATTTTTATATTTACAAACTTTAAAATGTTTGTTTTCATGTTTGCCTAGTCTTTGACTTTACATTCCAAATTTCCACAAAGGAGATAGAAGGAAGGGAAGGGGCTAGAGAGGATGCTGTGAGGAAGAACTGCTCATGATTATACATATTTTAAGCTCAATTATGTAGGCCCACAAGGTTTATATAATTTCGATATGCTTTGAATAAGTATCTAAACTGAACCAGAGCTAGAAATTGTTTGAAGTTCTTCCATCACTAAATTTAACTGTTTGGGGGTTTTTGTTTGTTTGTTTTTGCATTATACACATTGCCATGGTGCTTCCCTGGTGCTTTGCATCTCTCGGGACAATTTCTTGTCTGTAGGATTTCTTCTACAGGGAACAGCAAAGCCAGTGCAACTCTGGTGTGTAAGGAGTTCTGTGGAATTTAAGACCTATAAACTTGACAGTTTGGGGGCTGGTGCACTTTTGAAAGAGCATTTCATTCGGCTGATGCACAATACAAAACCATTTCATTTCATTCTTTAACTTCAAAACAAAACTATTTCAAACGTCAATTTATCAAAATGTGACAGATCAGATTACCTTCAGCATGATGGTGGTGAAGTATAAGCACAGCGTATTTGGAGAGAAAAATAGAAGGACCTTGAATTGGTTTCTATGGCTTTGGTGGAAATTACTAACAAGGTAATCCTGTGTGTCTCATCTTCAAAACACTGTGCCTCCAGGAAACATTTGAAAAGGACTTTTAGTCAGTGGACAATGTTTTCTCCAACCATCCTAAATCAGACCTCTGGTAGAAGATTTTTATCCTATCCTTTGGAATTATACTTGTCTAGAACTTTGACCTTCAGTATCTTGCAAGAGCTGCTTGCTAGAGGCCTGCACTTTCTGTCCAGGTGCAATATTGGGGGTGGGGAAGAACTTAAAGTAATTCAGTGGCATTGTATGCAGCTAATTCTTATTGTCCCTGACTGTTCCTTTTCATGCATTTTCATTAGCATTTTATTGTAGCCTGAGGCTAGTTGAGGTCCAGGGACACTTTGATAAACCCCTCTCCACCTGTACTCAGGAACTATTTCACTGAGGGTCACTTGCAGAATGCAAATGAGAAAGCCTTTAAGGGCAGCCGGCCTTCGTTTTAGTGGACTAAACGGTAAACTTTGATCAATGAAGCATCTAGGAAAGGGGAGAAACATACAAGAGATTTTTGGTTTTGTCGTTGTTTAACAGCTTATTCAGTGAGGAAATACTGAGAAATGAAATTGCGTTGAAATAAGTTCGCTTTCTTGAACACATGAAACAAGGATTGGAACCCTTAATGATATACATCAGAAAATTTTTCTCTTTATTCTCTGAGATTTCTTAGAGGTGGAGTTTATATGCTATGTGTAATTTGACACCTCTTGATTATTACAAAACATCGTGTTTAAAATAGCAGAGCAGGTGGTCTAGAGCCTAACTCAGTTAGGAAAGATATGGAGAGATGCAAGTATTTAAGACTCAGGAATATTCTGATCTGATGACCTGGCCGACTGCTGGCCCTTTTTCCAAATACATTAGTCTACGTTTAGTATGTCCCGTACTCACTTCTCCTCCAGCCTCATTTTAGCCTTTGAACTTTGTGTGGTACTTTCATTAAGCCATGGTTCTGAATTGATCTTTGTATTTTTTTCTGAACATCACTCTCTTAGCTCCAGTCACTGTTCACAAGAGACCCTACCCTGTGGTTCTAAGCTTCTCTTGCCCATGTTTTCCCTCATCATAAACTCGTGGTACAGTAAGTATGAGGAGGCTGCTAACCAAGAGGCGACTCACCAGCCTCTCCCAGGGAGAAAGACTTACAGCCTCAGAAACCCACAGAGGTACTTCTGCTTTGTCCTACAACGTCACTGTGAGTTGGAATTGACCCAATGGCAGTGGGTCAATCATCTTTACTCCCTTCAAGGACTTCCCATAGTATGCGATCCTCTTTGGATCTGGGGGAAATTGGACACTCTGAAATGGCCCTCCTAAATTCAAACGTTTGAAAAAAATACGTATATGTAGTGGTCAGCGCTAACCCTAATATCTCTTTAGAGCTTTTCCTTCTGGGTGAGTTTATGGCTCTTCTCCTTAATTACCCAACACAAACAAAAGCTTCTCCAGAGATTCACCATTCAACTCTATGTTCCCTTGAGACCTGGTGGTTTCATCATGGAAGCTTTTGTTAAACTTATAGTCATCAGGTCAAGATGACCAATTGCTCCAAGGACGAAAGAGACCACCTGCTCCTATCAAGGTTTCCAGTTTGAGAAACCCTAAAGCCCTACCTAGGATTGCATGAGTCAGAATCTATTTCATGGAGTTTACTTTTTGGTTTTTGGAATAAACATTTTATTCCACCACATTCTGCCAGGTAGAGTAGAGGAGGACAGGAGTTTCTTAGAGTAAAATAAAAGTACCTTCATCTTTCCTGCTTTCAAAATACTACTGTATATTTGAGAATATGGCTTAGGTAGGATGGATTAAGATTTGATCAAGTTGCTCTGATTAAACATTAGATTGGAAATTGAAGAAGGGTGCAGGGAGAAAGTCCCTAACACGTCATCACGGGTCCAGTAGGTGCAATTGTACAGCAATAATATGTAAAACTTATAGTAAAGTCATGGAGAACATAAGGGATAGAAGAGAGATTGAAATAATGGAGTCAGACACATTTCATAGCAGCATGCTCACCTCCGCCCCGCGTTGTGATCCACGTGGGCAGAGCCAGAAAGAGAGATGTTTATTGCTAACCATGGCTTAGCTATCTCTTTAGGGAGCGTGACTACAGGTAACCACCAATGTCACAGGATGAGGTTGTACCATAGGCATTACAAGCAATAGGAAGGGGATATATAATGGGCATAGGCATAACAGGAAGGGCATGAGCTAGGGGTGTACACATGATAGGAAGGGGAGGGACTAGGAGTACACATGTGACAAGATGGGCGGACCCTAGACTCATGATGGTGGCCTAACCTTGGTCACCCTTGGGTCAACTTGACCTCCCTGGGCTCTCCTTCAGGGAAACAATCTACTACTATCCTTATGAGAAGGGAGTGGGCCCTACTTGTGGGATAAACAGTGGTGACAGCTTGCTCTTGATGGCTGATAACACTTAGGGAGAATAACTCCTGACCTTCTTCTGTTGACCTCCAAGTATATAGTCATTTGCCACGCATAGCAAGCAGCTAAGTTTGGGATATATTTGGGGAGACAACTTTGGAGAAATCTTTGTTTCCCACAAAGAAGGTATTTTAACTGGCAGGGCCAGAAGGTGTTCATAAAGGAGTTTAACACTTAAATCAGGCACTGAAGAATGTGGGGGATTTCAACAACATGAAAGGGGATGGTAAAGGTGTTTTTTAGGGTTATTTCTATGCCTAATGTCCATTTTCCTATAAATTTCCACTTTATTTCCATATGTATACTGTCTTTTCAGGGGTTAATTTAACTTAAAAATTTTAAGAGGTGAAAAATAAATTTTCTTCATTATTGGTAAACACTTTAATTTAGAGTTTAACTTATTAGCGCATATATTAGACCTTAAATTCTAAACACCTATTTGTACAAGGACACGGTTGACACTGAAAGGTCAAAATCCATTTTCAGAGTCCCCATATGGATTAAACCCCCACTGAATTCTTTCGGACCACTGACCAGGGATATGAATAGTCTTACCCTCAACCACAGTGCACTGGAAAGCGGATTACTTCCACCTCTCTGAAACTTGCTTTTAATTATAGAGTGACTAAGGCAAATGAAAAAAAAATTAGGGAAGTGCTGAATAGAAAATTTCAAAGGGCAGCTCAAGAAATAAAGAAAAGTACTGCAATGAAATGTGCAATGACGTGGAGTTAGAAACCAAAAGGAAGAACACGTTCAACATAAACTAAAATAATTAAAGAAAAATCAAGGCTTGAGTGGTAATATTGAAAGAGTCTATCCAAAAAATATTGAAGAACCAATGGAGCTGAAGGATAAAGTCCAAGCTGAACGGACAGCATTAGTGAAAATACAGGACTCCAGGAATTTGATAGAAAGTCGATTAAAATGTTTCCACAAGTTTATGAAACCCTGGAAGCAATCACTTGCCCAGGCCAAAAAATTTGGAAGACAGCTACTTGGCCAACTGACGGGAAGAAATCTGTACTTGGGCCCATACCAAATAAAGGTTGTCCAAAAGAATGCTCAAATCATAGAACAGTATTGTTAATCTCACATGCAAGTAAAATTTTGCTGAAGATCATCTCACAACAATTGTAGCAATCCATTGACAGGGAACTGCCAGAGATTCAGCCTGGACTCAGATGAGGAAGTGGAACAAGCAGTATCATTACTGATGCCAGATGGACCTTGGTTGAAAGCAGAGAATATCAAAAGATGTTTCCTTGGGTTTTATCAATTATGCCATGGCATTTTATTGTGTGGGCCATAACAAACTATGGATAATCTTGGGAAGAATAGAAATTCCAGAACATTTCATTGCACTTCTAAGAAACCTGTACTTGGAACAAAAGACAATTGTGTGAAAAAAATACAGTAATGTTGCATGGCTTAAAATCAGGAAAAATGTGTGTCAAGATTGTATCCTTTCATGATACTTATTCAATCTGTATGCTGAGTGTAGTAGTTATATAATCATTTGTCAATTCGAGCATTAAGAGTGAAAGGGTGGAGTCTAGTCTGCCAATCAGATCCTAGCCAATGAAACCTCTGTGGGCAAGGCTTTCTCCTGAGAATTCTGGGAAACCTGGATTTTCCTCCTTGGAGATGGGAGACACTTTCTTTCTCAGCTGACTCCTTGGGAAATATTGCAGCTGACAAGACACATGGAACTGCCCTAGTGCCCTGAGCTGGAGAAGCCACATGGACCTCCCCTGATGCAACCAGACCTCTGAAGCCAGAGAAGCCACGTAGAGACCCCTGCCAGTGCTGAGATGCTTACAGTGCCACTGGATCCAAAGACTTTCTACCCACTGGCCTGTTATTGTCCTGAATTTGGCATCATGGTATGTGGTTCATGAGTTTGAAGAGGATTTTATAGATTGGTATCAGACATATGGACTAGTATCAAACTTATGGAGTTGGACTGGACTGGGTTGGGATGCTTTCTTAATGTACAACAACTATATTAAACTCTCTGTTATACACACATGCGTCTCTCTGGACTTGTTTCTCTAGTCAACCCAGACTAACACAATGAGCAATGAATAAAGGGAAGCTGGACTATATGACCACAAAATGCAGTATCAGAATTAGAAAATTGCTTATTCACCACCTTGGCTAGTCAGAGGACACAACCTGCCTTGCTGAAAGAGAGGACTTGAACCACTTGATGAAGATCAATGATTGCAGTCCTCAGTATGGGTTACAACTCAATGAAAAGAAAAATCCTCACACCTGGGCCAATAAATATCATTATGACAAACAGAAAACATTGAAGTTGTCAAGGAGTTCATCTTGCTGGAATCCACAATCAATGCTCATGGAAGTAGCCGTCCTGAGATCAAAGGAGACATTCTATTGGATATATTGCTACACAAGACCTTTTTAAAATTTTGAAAAGCAAGGACGTTACTTGAGGGCCCAGGTGTGCCTGACCCAGACCATGTATTTTCAATTGCTTCATATGCATGTGAAAGTTGGTCATTGAATAAGGACACTAAAGAAGAATGGATGCTTTTGAATTGTGGTGTTGATGAAGAATCGTGAAAGAACTCTGCACAGCCAAAAGAACAAACAAACCTGTCCTGGAAGAAGTGCAGCCAGATGCCCCTTGGTTTCATTAATTTATATTCTCACCATCATTTTGAAAGTCGTGATTGTTTCACATCATCATAAGATTTTTATTGTCACTCTTTTTGATTTTAGTCCTATTAGTGGGTATACATGGTATTTCATTAGTCTTAATTAAAATATGTCTGATAATAATATACGTGGGCACTCTTTCATAAATGTTTACGGCAATTGCACATATGGAAATCCTCGTGAAATATCTGTTTAAGTCTTTTGCCCATTTTTTTATTCTGGGAATTAATTTTTTACTTATTTGAAGGAGAACCTAGCTATATTTTAAATACCCTGTTCTAAGTTTTAATTAGTTGTATAAATATTTCATCTGTCGAGCACTAATGAGGAGAAATAGTCTTTGGATTCCCAGAAAATGTGCTAAGGGAAGAGAACTAAAGGGACTTTCTTTATCATTTAGAGAAGGTCTTCCCTCTGAGGTACCCTTTAATTAAACAAACAAACAAACAATGTTTTCTGTAACATTCCCAAAGCCTCATAATGCTTAAAACAAGATAGAAAAGAAAACATCATTTATTCTGGTGTACTTTCTTTAGAAGTAGTTGTTTAAAAAATAAAACTGTGTGAATGGGCCAGAGTAGCACATATAAATAAAATGACAAGGAAACAAGTTTAAATTTTCTAATGCAGAAGAAGTGAAAGAATAAAAGGTTATTCTAAAATATGCAAGTTTCAAAATGTATCTCGATTCAGATGGTGATGATCTACATGAGGACATATTACAGATGTGCTGGCCTGCGTCCAAACTCTACTTGGAGGTTGCAAAGCAAAAAGACCGTTACATTATGTGTGAAATGCCACTTTAGTTCAGAGTCTGTCAGAAAATTGGAAATACTAACTTCATAGTCTTTTCAGGCCGATTAGTGGGAAAAACATTCCCAGGTGCAAATATGTACAAGTTTAAATGAAATCATGTTTAGGAAAAAAAAGGCAAAAAGCCTTATAGGACTTATCTCTGGACACTTCTAGATATTTTATTAGGATATAGAATAAAATATTCTATATTCAGTGATTTTCCATTTCCAAAATTGGGCTTAAAGACCATAATCTTTTTCTTTTTTAGAGAAAAGAAAAAAATTCTATGGCGTTTTACCTGATACCACATTTCATTGTGTGAGTAAAAAAGTCTAAGTTAAGGGTTAAGTAGATGAAATTCCATTAGTCTTTTTGGTTTTCTACCAATCACACAATTGGTACAACTTTCATTGGTTTGGGACTGAACATAACTACTATTTGCAGATTCTGTCCATTTTTCGTAGCTCTGAAAAGAACATCATCCTTGAATATTAAACACCGATGCATGAGTCAGTCTGAGGCTGTATTCTGTCCTCTTCAGTCTTCAAAACCTGGAGGAAACTGTAAGCCAAAGAGGAGAGCAGAGAGCCGGTGAGTGGGTGCTGGGTCTTTGTGCATCTGGCTTTCCTCTCCGTCTCTTTCTCTTTCTGGTGAAGCAGAGCACTTTTTACTGGTGCGTGGGACGGTCAAAAAAGGAAAGATATTTTCACTGATAATAAAAGGCAAATAAGAGGACATAAAAAACAAGTAATGAAGGAACAAAGATTTTCCTTTCAATGAAGAATTTCCTGATACATCACACAGATTCCACTCAAGTAACCAATACCTTATTCAGTCCATTCATCTGAAGTCTTACCTAGGTTCCCACAGGAGACTTTTAAAAACCCACACACTGAAGTGCAAAACTTGGCCACCATCAAGCCAAGAGGCAAAGAAAATTGGGGTGATGCCTTAGGAAATATTGGTTGACGACTGCAGCAGCTGCTCTGTGGACTTCATCAACGCAAGCGATTTCATCAGCAAATGTGGCCTTTCTTTCTTCTATGGACTTTTGACCTACAATGATCATCAATTTAAGATCAAGGCACATGACACAAACTCATTGTTCTGGGTCTTATTATAGAGAGAAGATAAATCAAGAAAGGAAGAGCGAGGTTCAAATTAACAAAGAAGATCATATAGAAGCAATCAGTGATCTAACTAAGGGTAAACTGACATCAGATCGGGTAACACAGTGATTAAGCTCATGGCTAGTAACCAAAAGGCTGACCGCTTGAGCCCAGCGGACACTCCACAGGAGAAAGAGGTTGGCGATCAGTGTCCATAAAGATCCAGCCCGGGAAACTCTCTAGGACAATTACTTTTGGACTTAAAAGACATTATGAGTTAGAATCAACTTGATGGCAATGATTTGTTTTGCTTTACCTTCCAACTGATTTCTAACTGCTGAGTAAATTGATAGTGTATTTCAGCATTTTGTGTTGCTGTTGAAGCATTATCATCACACCTAAGCTTTATAAATTCGCTTTATTTTTTCCCCCAGATACTGTTTTTCTTAACATCCCTGAAGGGGTCCTTTAAGTCATAAAACACATTAAGCCATGAGATTTGCATTTTTGAACAATTTCTTTACTTCTAATCAGGCCACGGACATAGCTTAGACATGAATTTCAATCTCTGTGGTTCCTTAATGTATATGAACAATGTGCATAAACAAAAAGGGGGGTATTACTGAATATTCTTGGAAAGGACTTCTTCAAATTAGGAAAAATGAAATTAAAAAAAGGAAATGAAAATTATGTGTGAATTTTTTACTTGACTTACCATTTCATTATGAGGCCTGTCTGCAATGCTCAGAGCATGAAGATCTATTCAAACCATTTGAATTGACACTTTATAAGGAAATATTTATAAAATATGGAATTTTAGATAGTATATGCTTAATAAAGTACAAAACTTTATAAGGCGTGGCCATTTTATAAGGAAGTCTTTAAATAAACCACAGAATTAGGGAAGCTAGACATAATGATCAATCTGAGGAAGCACTAACTTTAGATCTTTTCTTGGTTTCTGTAGGTTTAAGACAATATTGACTCTGAAACATAGAGAGATCACAAAGTTATTGTGCTTATAACAATGTCTGAATCATGTCACTCTCCAGCTCCAAATTACTTAGTTTAGTTTCATATATCTTTGGTATTCAGTCAAAACTACTTTTTTAAGAGCTTCTTTAATCTATACTTTAATTTTTTTGTTGTTGTTATTGTTTAAAATCATAATGCTTGAATAACCTGTACCAGAAGAAAGTGAACCTCCAGAACAACAAGCAATTTATATACACATTAAATGTTGAGCTCTCTCATCACCTTCTTCTTGAGCTTTTTTATCAGCTCCTTTTTCCCCCCTCCCTCCCCCTGGAAAAATCTTTTTTTTCCCTAATTTTGTTCACCAGCCAGAAGCTTCCACAGCACTTTGTGTGGAACCATTCCTGGTGGCTTCTCTTGAACCTCTATCTGTCCTCCATAACAGGGAATAATAAGAAAACTCAACTTCAAGGATATAATGCTATTATAAGACAACCACCTTCGGTACTTCAATAGTAATAAAACAAAAATCCTCACAACTGGACGAATAGACACCATATGATAAATAGAGACATGATTAAAGCTGCAAAGGATTTCATTTTACTTGAGTTCACAACAAATGCCCATGAAGCAACAGTTTAGATATCAAATGGTGTATTGTATTGGGCAAATCTGCTGCAAAAGACCACTTAAAAGTAAGTGTTAAGGAGTAAAGATGCCACTTTGAGGACTAAGATGTGTCTAACCTCCCTTCGCCCACAAAACCCATTTTCAATTCTCACTTGCAGTGCTCTGGGCAGAGTGGAACTGCCCCATTGGGTTCCCAAGGCTGGGATCTTTACAGGTGTAGACCGATACCGCCTTCTCCTGCAGATGCTGGTGGTTTCAAACTGCTGACTGTGGGGCAAGCAGCTGTGAACTTCACACTGCAAAGGTGTCGCTTTGAGGACTAGGCCGGGCTTGATCAAAGCCATGGTGCTGTCAATCACCTCATATGCATGTGAGAGCTGGACAATGATTAAGAAAGAAGATCTGATGAATTTAAATTATTGTGCTGGTAAAGGGTACTGGATATGCCATGGATTACCAGAACAAACAAATTGGACTTGGGAGGAAGTAGAGACGCGATGGGGAGACTTTTCTCACTGTGCCCATGCTGCCAGGGGACACATGGCTGTAAAAGGACATCATGTGAGGAAACAAAGAAAGTCAGCGACGAAGAGAAAGAACCTCAAAGGAATGAATTCATACAATTACTGCACAAACCATAATCATTGTGAAAATTTAAAATGACCATGCAGTATGTTGTTTTGTTGTACATGGAGTTACTGTTAGTTGAATCAACTGGGTTGCCCCTGTCCTAGGTTGGGTTCTCCAGAGAAGTGAATCTAGAGAGATATATAGAGAGGGAAGCAGAGAGAGAGAGTCATCGAGAACCCTAGGAGAATCGCTCATGTGATTGTGGAGGTTGAAAATCTGTAGGTCAAGAATCAGGCTGGAGGCTTCTCCTGACTTAGGTATCTGCAAGAGCTGATGAAGCCACAAATTGGCAGGTCAGATGACAGGCTGCCAGCTCAAGTTCCTCAAAATGGAGGTCAGATGATGACGAGCTGATGCAGGATTCACAGCAAAGGAGTACCTTTCCAGAGCACCCACACACAAAAGAGACCTGCAGAAAGTTTACATAAAAATGGAATGAAACCCCTCAGGACCAGTAATGTTAGGGTGCCCGCCCTAACACATCATCACAGGTCCGGTAGGCACAACTGTACAGCGATAATAATAAAGATTAGAGTAAATGCCTAGAGAGTGTGAGAGAGAGGAGATTGAAATAATTAAGTCAGACGCTTCTCATGGTAGCATGCTCACCTCAGCCCTGCTTGGTGGTCCACGTGGGGAGAGAGAGAGGGATTTATTGCTAACTAAGACTTTTATATTCTCTGGGGACATGCAAGCCCCTTAATTACATATGAAGACATATGTCACAGGAAAGGGTTGTGCTATAGATAATACAATAATGGGGGGGAGGGGAGATCTATGGGTATTCACGTAATAGGAAGGCGGGGGTAATAGGGGTACACATGTGACAAGATGGGCATATCCTAGATTCAGGATGGCAGCCTAGCTTTGGCTGTCACTGAGCCAGTGTGCCTTGTTCTCTGGCTCACTGTAGAAACCATTATCAATAGACGTATTGATACATCAGGGACCAAATGGCCTCAAGCCTTTAGGGAGAAGTAGCCCATTGTCCTTAACAACAGGAAGTAGGCCCTACCTGTGGTGGGATTAGACAATAGTCTGGCAGCTGACTGCCTTCAGGGAGGTAACTTGACAATCATTTACCATTAGCTGCAACCAGTGTGCTCAGTCTAACATATATTTGGGAGAAATCTTTTGGTTTCCCACAAATAGCCATACCAGGAGAGTAAGGGGAAGCTGGGGGGAAAGGGGGGAATAGATCACAATGATCTACATATAATCCTCTCCGGGGGGGTGGGGGGGCAGACAACAAAAAAGTGGGTGAAGGGAGATATCAGACAGTGTAAGACATGAAAAAATAATAATTTATAAATTATCAAGGGTTCATGAGGAATGAAGGGTGGGAAAGAGATGGGGATAAAATGAGGAGCTGATACCAAGGGCTCAAGTTGAAAGAAAATATTTTGAGAATGATGATGGCAACCAATGGATGGATGGATTGTGATAAGAGTTGTACAAGCCCCCAAGAAAATGATTTTTTTAATGGAATGAAAAGATAATGTAAGTTTACCATGAAAGATTTGAAGCTCCTTCATACAAATTAGTTGGAGACCATATCCCTAAGGAAACTTTCCCTACATTAGAGTAAGGGTGTGAAACAAAAACAGACTTATTAACATACCGAGGCTAAGACGTACAACATACAGAATGGAGGGCAATTATGGAATGTCAGAAAATTTAGTATGATCACAGAATGAAGGACAGCCATACAATACTGGGAAACTTTGCCTCACCAAAGTGGCACATGATATTTACTATCAGAGCATCTAACAAGAGAAGAAAGATGCTCTCACCTAGTTAGGCTCCAAATATCAAGTTGCTATTTGAAAATTGCCATTATGCACATATGAATTAGCGCTGACCACATCATCATGTAGAGAATTATGGCCCAGCCAAGTCGCCCCTTAACCAGCACAGCCAGTAGTACTCTTGATGCCCACCTTGGTGCTAGTTATTACCCCATGTATATCATTAATGTGCAAAATAGCTTTATAGGACAATTTTTGCTATTGTTGAATATGAGAAATATAGACTAATGAGATGGTTCATAAGTGACGAGTGAGTATACTACAACTAAATTTTTAGTCCTGGTATTCAGGGTGATGTGGGATTGATATTCAGGCTGATGTGATTTCAAAGAAATCCATGATAGTACATGTCGTTTCTATTGGAGACATGTATTGCTGAATGAATGGCTTAGTGAATTGTATATGTTCCACAGATTTAGTCCAACCAGGGAAACTCTGGACACTTGGAACTGAAGAGAATCAGTGAACTCACGAGTTTCTGTAGGTCAAATGGGGTTTTAAAAATTAAAATTTCAAAATAAATAAGTAAAGTAAAAATTCCACAGAAAGGGGGCAGTGTAAATGGTAACATACTTGCCGGCTAACCAATAGGGTGCGGTAGAAATCCACATAGATTGCCTCAGAATCATGACCCAACAGTCTACTTCTGAAAAATCCCAGCACCCAAAACTTCGTGGAGCAAAGCTGCAGTGTCTGATCCACCCAGGGTCCCTATGAATTACAGTTGACTTCATGGAAGCTGCTTGGTCCCCTGACCACATACATGTTTAAGCTGTGAAATAACACTGGACTCCCTGAGTATGTTTGAAACTTAGTGAGTTTCCATCGGCCTGAGCTACCATCAGTGTCCCTGGGTGGTACACATGGTCTGCATGCTAGATCAACAACCAAAAAGTTATAAGTTTAAGTTCATCCAGAGAGATTTGGGGAGAAAGCCACTTAGAGATTTACTTCCCCCAAATCAGCCATCGAAAACCCAATGGTTTTCCAAACTAGTCCGATGCACACAGGACAAGTAGTGAGTTGGAATCGACTCAACGTCCACTTGTTGGGTTCTTCGGGGCCCAGCATCTGGTTCCGTCGGAGTTCGGAACAGGGGAACCAGAATCTCCTTCCATGCTTTCAATACTCAAAGCAGGACTCTGGGAGAATGATTTGAAATGAAACTTGCTCTACAAGAGTTTTCTGATAAATCTGGGTCTCTTCCAGGGAACAACGAACACGCAATTTACAATGAGCTTGCTTAGACCGTGGGAGACTCCACAATCCTGTGTCTGAGACATCTTATTTACTCCCACGGTGTTTTTTGGTTAATGGATATTTAGTTCCACGCAGTTATCTCTGCATCTTCCTTTAGTTGACACCCTGCTCAGACAAAGAGACGTTTCTGAAGAGCTTTTGAATCTCTTCCAACTGGTTCCTTTAGTGCGCATCCTTAATAGCTTTTCTTTATTGTCACTTCCATTCAAAATGCAAATACAAAACAAATACTCTGTGCATGAGGAAACTGAGCGAATAGAATTCTTGGAGTACAAACTTGAATCGCAGAAAGTAGGGAAGAGAGGAAACCAGTGTTTACTTACCAAAAGTTTCAGTGAAATAAATGGGGAAAGTTGTCATCTATGGAAAGCCCCAGAGCTCAACCACATGGAATCTGAGACTATGCTAATGGTCACGGAATGTTTGAAAAGAAGGTGAGCAGAGCAAGCCTTGCTTCAGCCCTGGCAGCACAGGGAGCCGAACTCCTGCAGCCACGGCCAAGGGCACTAAAATACTGCACCACCACCCCCAGACAGAACCTGTGTCCACATGTTCAAGGCTTGTCTGAGGAGAGAAAGGGGACAGTTGAAGATTTAATCAAATATGGATGGGAATCTTATCCGAAGGTGGACATACAGTCCATAGTCAGTCCCTACGACACATACAGCTTCCTGGGCTCCTGAAACCTGGAAGTGTGGTTGCCTTGATGGTACATGAGTTTGCCTGGCTCTTGGAGTGCCTAATTGGAAAATAGACACAGAGTATCGGAAAAGCTGCGGAGCTTTCTGGATCACCTTTCTCTCCTTTTCCATCTTAAAAGCGCTCATCTATTGTGTGGTACTTTTGGACATCTAGAATTTCTGCCTGGTTCTTTTTCAAATTATTTCCTCTCCTCTTTTGCCCCTATGTCTTCCTTCTCTTCCTCCTGAACCGGCCCCTCCTTTCCCTCCCCTTCGCCTTTCTCTCTACGTATGTCCTAAACTAATTTATTAGTTTATTAGTTCAAAATCAAGTTAAGTGTGTTCTACTAGATCTATATCTTGGGCAGTGAATTCTTCCATTTCTTTTATATACTGTTCTTAGTGGATCTATAATTTTTTATGTAGTTCTTTTTAGTGTACATTTGAGATGTAGAAGTGACTCTGTGGGACAGGTTTTGCTCTTTTTTAAAGCCTTATAAAGCTTTACATTTACAACTATATATTTCTGGCATTGCTGATTTCATTAATAGTTTCTAATACCCCATGGGTACTCACTTGTATCCTTGAAGGAAAGGTAAATGCTTGGGGTTTCAGTATTTGGGGGGGCAGTTGAATTACTTGGTATGGTTCTTCTATCCATAGGCTCTGTAATGCCCACCGAATAACTGAGAGGACCTGCAAATAGAGTGTGTGTGCTTTAAAATTAGGATGGTTGGTTTTGCATTTCTGCTGGGTATAGAGGGAGCCCTGTCAGAAGCAGGAATGGGGAGCAAATCATCACAAAAGAGGATCCACAAGTAGAGTGCATCAACATGCACTTTGTGGAGAAGCAATGCTGGCTGTAGAGGCAGCAGAGTCCACACCGTGAGACAGAACAGAGGAATTCCTCACCATGGAAAGAATAAAAATGACTGCCTTTTCTCAGGAGGCTGACCTGCAGAGTAGGCTTCCCTGGGCATTTATCATCACTAAAAGAACTCTATGACCTTTGCCGGAAAAGACCAGAGGTCAGGAAGCAGGTCTGAGCCCTGCCTCATAGGAATCATCCTTGGGTAAACGTGGAGGCTGCAGTAGGTGAGACATGACTATCATACCATTTCTACAGTAATAGTAGTTTACTGTTCTTTTGATGAAACTTTGCACAGTAAATTATGTTACCATTTGATGACTTCTTTACACATCTTTGCCTTAGAGTAATTCTCAGACCTTTGGTCTCCTATAGACGACTTTTTAGTAGAACACTGTACTTATGGGACTATTCTTTATTTTGTGTCCTAATCTGATAGTTTGCAGAAAGGTGATCTCAGGAGATAATCTTGCTAAAAGGGGATCACAGGTTCTAAGTTTAAAGAGTACCTTAATGTGAGAGATACCCAGGAGGTATCAACTGACTCAGCTCATGATTTGATGGAGATCTCTCTTCATGCTAACAGGTGTCTCCAGCTCCCACATGTATAAGAGTCCTGAAGCCTACATTTTATTTGCTAGGTTGGTTAAAGCACTGGATCCCAGGGTATTGATATTGATTCAGTGTCTGTAGCCCCCACTCCTTCTGACTGTGCAGCCTCAGTGCTGGCTTTGCTTGTGGATTTCCTATTTGTCACTGAACCTACAGAATTACTATTTTTCATATGAGCTTTGCTATTCATGTACAGACATTTGAAAAATAATTTTAGTCAATGGGTTTGAGTAGCAGTAGGAAAGGCAGCAGACTTCTGCATCTGCTCAGTCAGGCATCTCAGCTGGAGGTCTTTGGATCCAGCCCACCAAACAGTCATCAACCGGAGGGATAAGAGAATGTTGGCTAAAAAGGACACATGAGTTTCTGATTCAGATAGGTTTGTGTTTAATGTTGTTTCTCTTGACAGTTGTAGAATCTGGGAGCAATTACTTAAAGTCTCTGCATCTCGGAATTTTTAACTGTGAAAATAGTTTAATAACATCTCAGTAGTAGTAAAAATTCAATGGGAAAATGCATCTAGAAGCTGCTGGGATAGAATAGAAATGTAACAAATCCTACCTCATCATTCCTTCCAATGGTTCAACATTTCCAGACATGGTGCCTACGAAACTCTCAGGCAGTTGGCATCCTTTGACCTAGGGTGCCAACAACATGCTCATCTGCTAACAGAAGGATTGTAGGTTGGAATCTACTGGGAGGTTTCTTGGAAGAAAGGCTTAGTAACCTGTCTTCAAAAAATACAGTAAGTCTTTGACAACCCATGGAGACAGTTCTACTCTGACACCTGTGGGGGTCACCATAGGGTTCTCATTCATAGCAACTGGTCTTGGAAGGATGGGAGGCAGTGGTTTCGGACCATAAAACAAATCTTCTCTCCTACCTCAATCAGTTGAAAATAAAGCACGGGTGCCAGATAGAAATAAAAAAAACACCAGGAGCATGTGGTGAAGCTTGGAATAGCACCCACATCGATTCCCAGTACTCAATTGGAGATCTAACCACAGACTCACAAGGACAATAGTAGCCCTCCCCACTTCCCCTGCCAAAGGTAGGGACTGCTCCAGGAATATAATCTGTAAGATCTTGCACAAGTCTCATTCCTTTCTGTAGGCAGGTCCAGGTGAGAGCTTGAAGGGCACAGTTGACCTTGCTCAGTTCTCTATCCCAGATCTGCTAGTCAGAGAGGTCACGTCTCCCTTGGGGATATAAAAGAACTAAACATTTTACTTGGATACCATTCAGCTTGGGAGCACATGAGGAGAAACGAAAAAGGGTTTCTCTCACCATAACGTCAGTTACCAAAAGTAAAAAAATTTACATAAACGTGGAGAAAACTACATGGACTCAGCCTGTGCTGACATGTTTTAATGTCGGAAGCAGAAAGGCATACGTCATAAAGGAAAACCTGAAACCTTAAGAGAGTATGTGGCAGGACTCAAGAAATTCAAAGTCAGTGCCAGGACACAGACATTACTGGTAGCAGGGGCTGAGGAGGGAAACACAGACAGGTATGAATGAAAACACATGGAGACAACAAGCAGGTAAGGTTTGGGTGCAAGTCCGTGAGGAAGCAAGTATGTCACAGAAAGAGTTTTGTAAAAGAGAAAAGACAGGGAACTTTTTTAAAGATAAAAAGCAAAAATAAAGGAAAGACAATTTTCTGATCAGAGCATTCTTTTATTAATTAATTCGTGTCTTACTGTGGACAAGGTAATATGGGCATTTCAAGGAAATATTCCATTAATGAAAATGTAGACCAGCTACAAAGGCACATGTAACTAAAAGATGTTTGACTAAATGGAAGTGAAGCTTCTCATCCATTTAAAAAAAATGAGCTTACCTGTTGCTCCCCCACTTACATGAGGGAGCTTAAAAAGTTCATGAAAATGTTACACTATCATTTAATTCTATTTTCCCATGACTTTTTGAAGCCCCCTTCTTGTTATATGTCTTTTTACTGTCAATGTCATTTGATATTGACGGAATTGTCAATATTTAGTATTAAGTGATGTAAATAGTTATTAATTTGTCACATGATAATGAATATGAAAAACGGATCCTAAAATTTACACCATTTTCATGGAACCAAGTTGTCTCAGGTTGTAGGCTGCATCGATTTTTTTTAAAGAGCCAGACAGAAATAGGGAGATGCTGCTAAAGTTTGGACACCCAGATGGTAAGATGCTTCCAGATCTTAGAAATGGCAAATTATGAAAAATTAAATTTCATTACAAATGTATTAAGTACCGTTTTATTTCCTTAGTGGGAGGATATGAGGATGCTCGCATGTCCGGCATTTCCCAAGGTGAAAGAACCGAAGTAAAGTTCAAGCCTAGCAAATCGAAAAAGTCCGTGGTCAGTCGAAGGCTCTGACTAGCTTGGTTATCAGAGTGATGTAGAAATGGTTAGAGTAGAGAAAGGCAGGTTACAATGCAGCCTCTTTTTTGATCCCCCCTCTTGACCCCTTTAAAACTGTTATCAGTTTAACAGCCACCACACAAAGGAAATATGAAATGCATGTGGATTCAGCCTGGAGTGAATCCCCTCTGACCAGAAACCAGGAGGCGAACAGCCGTGCTGTCAGAGTGCACTGGAGAGTGGATGACGGCAGATGTAGGCAGGTTAAAATTTAACATCTTATCATTTGATCTCGACTCATTTTAAGATGGTTCTAGTTTCTAATATTTTCTGATTTCTTTTTGATGAATGGTTTTCTTTGTTTTTATTAGCTTTCTTTCGTTTTGTTTTTGGTTTTTTGATTATGCATATTTGTCAGTATATGAAATCGAGGATGGGTGAATATGTAGAGACAGAAACTGGATTAATGGGTCCTTGGGGCACGAGAGCGGAGATGGGGGCAATGAGTAGAAGAGAGCAGGACATGTTGTAAAGTTGATTTAGGTCATGATTGTACAACTCTTCTTGACATGAGTGAACTACTGAATTGTAAAACATGTGAATTATGTCCCAATAAAACTGTTTTAAACAATAATAAAGAAATAAAAATTTCTCATCGACAATTTTTTAAAAAGAGTCTATTGTCGAGCAGGGCCTTGATATAAGAACTAATTGTTCTAAAGTTGGAGCTAAGAGTTAGTGCAAGTCGCAAACCCATTCCTGGATCTATAGTGTTCTTGTTTTTAATGTATTATTAATTGGAGATCAGAGGAAAGTGGTTACTAAACAGAGTGCATTGGAGTAGGAAAGATCAAAGGGACAAATCTGACTTGAACATTAAAACTTTGTCCGTTAATCCCCCCTCTGATGTGTGCAGGACCTGATCTGTTTTTCAACAGTTTCTGTATTTTTCTTTTGTTTCTTTTGTTTGTTCATATAAGGGTGTGTCTCAGAGGTGTTATGTCATTGGAGGTCACCCTATTGAAGTTGTGTTTTCTGTTTTTCTGTGTTCCACTATATGAAATCCAGGATGGAGGAACCTACAGGGACAGCAGTAGAAGAAGGGTTTCAGGGAGAGGGGAGCGGGGGTACAGTGGGGTGCTGGTTGGGTGGGGAGTAAAAGAGAGACAATGTCAAGGACTCCACGAAGAAAAAGAATGTTTGGAAACTGATTGTGGTAGCAATTGTACAATTCTGCTTGGCGTGATTGAACTATGGAATGATATGATATATGTATTAACTCATAATTAATAATATTTTTAAAAATTATCTATGTTCAACCATTTCAGGAGGTAGTAAGTGATCAACACCAACAATATTGAAGGAAGAAATCCATATTAAACTGAAGGCATTGATGAAAAACGGAATTGAGAGTATATCAAATAAGATATGTCAATAAGCAACTATAACACTGAAATTGCTTACACTGCCAAGAAATCTATGCCAAGAAATTCAAAAGACAACTACCTGGCAAACTGATATGGAGATCCATATAAATGTGACCCAGTTAAATGAAAAAAAATCAAATAATATAATTAATATCCCATACATATTTTTTCTGAAGAGAATTCAAAATATTTACACAAGCAGAATTCAGAAGAGTCTACGGAACGATTTATTTGCTGATGTCAGATTGGTTTTGACTGAAATCAGAGTATACTAGAAAGACCAGTGTTTAATTGACTATGAAAAGGCACTTGACTGTATGGATTATGATAAATTGTGGTCAACACTGCAGATAGTGGGAACATTGGATCACTTCATTGTGTTCATGTGGAGCCTGTATATAGACCAAGAGGCAGTCATTTAACAAAGCAAGGGGATGCTGCATCATTCTGTTCTTTAAAATTTCCTCCTCCCACTATGATAGCTTTACATCACTAATCTTGCTAGACCTGTGTGTATACATTGGAACTAGTAAGATCTTCTGTGGGATCTTACTAGTTTATACACGATCTTTCTAGTAAGATCGCACAGATCTTATTAGTGTATACACAATCTTACTAACAAGATAGATGAAATCCAAGATAGATAAACCCATCTGAAAAAGTAATGGGAGTAATGATTCCTGGAGGTTACGAGAAGGGGGAGGGGGGCAAGGAGAACTGATAGCAATGATGACTATATAACCCCACTTAAGGGGAACAAACATTAGAATTTTGGGTGAGTGGATTCATTGAATGATGTAAGTTATGGCCAGCCCCCTAATAATAATAATAATATATCATTTATTAAGGCTTCAGGGGGGTGGTAGAGTAGGGGAGGGAGGGAGTTAAAGGGAGCTGATATCAAGGAGTTCAAGGGAGAAAATGAATTGTTAATGATGATAGGAACAATTGTACAACTATGCCATCTAATGGAATTATGGATTGTAATAATATTTGTAAGAGCTCCCAATAAAATATTTAAAAGAAAATCAGGAAATGTGTATCTCTGGGTTGCACTCTTCGTAATATTTATTCAATCTGTATGCTGAGCAAAAATCCGAGAAGATGGACTAAAGAAAGATGAATGCGGTATCAGAATTGGAGGAAGACTTAACAACCTGCAATATGCATGTGTCACAACCTTGCTGGATGGAATCGAAGAGGTCTTGAAACTTTTGTCAGAGATGTCAGCCTCCAGTATGAAGTAAACCTCAACAAAAAGAAAACAAAAATCCTCACAACTAAACCAAAAAACAACATCATATTAAAGAAAGGATGGAAATTGTCAGATGTTTCATTTTACCTGGATGTACAATCAATATCTATGGAAGTAGTAATTTAAAAAAATCAAATTGGGCAAATTTGGTCCAAAAGTGTTAGCAAGCAAAAATGTAACTTTGGGGCCTAAGATGCACTGACCAGGTCTATGGTATTTAAACGTCTAATATGCCTATGAAAGTTGGACAATGAGTAAGAAAGACGAGAAGAATTGATGTGTGTGAGTTACAATGTTGGCAAAGACTATTGAAAATATCCCAGCTAGACTGCCAGAAGAACAAACAAATCTGTCTTGAAAGGAGTTTAGCTGGAATGTTCCTTAGAAGGGAAGATGACACTTCATCCTCCGCAGTTTGGACGTGTTACTGGGAGGCCCAGTCCCTGGAGGAGGAGATCATGCTTGATGCAATGGCAAGTCGGCAGAAAGGAGAGATGGATTAGCATTGATCTTAACCGGCCTGTGAGAACGGTGCTTGTTCTGTGGTACACAGTGTCCCTAGCAGCTGGAATTGACTCCATGATGTTGGCACCAAACAGTAAAAGGCCGCCTCACTCACAGCATTTGTCTCAACTTACAATGGCCTTATTCAGTTATTGTATTTACTTTTTGTCTCTTTCCTTTAGAGTTTAATCATCTTGAATTGAGGTACTTGGCTCTATTCACAGCTGTAACCTCTGTCTAAGATAGCCTCTGCACATATTGGAAAGTATGTTTGATGGCTCACTGACTGGTTATTCGTCTAAAAGGGACTGAAGAGAATGGAGAAAAAGCTGAGATGTCAATTACAGCTATGTCACTTACTCTTAAGAGGTATTCTAACATAATGATTCCACTAGCATTTTTAGGCAATCTTTCCTGGTTTCTTGTCATTTCATGGTGATTCCTGGATAACCGGTATGTATTAGTTCATTATTGTGGCTTCTGTACATTCTGAGTGAGCTTCCAACAAAGAAGGCACATCTAGTACTGTATTGAACACTGTTCTCTTGTCATTCACAAGATCTCATTGGCTACCTTTCAGAAGTAGTTCACCAGACCTTTTTTGGGTGGTACACTTTAATTAATAACTAAAAGGCCTGTGGTTTGAACCCACCTAGACGTGTGTCCAAGACAAGGTCTGGTGATCTTCCAAAGGTCAATTAAACATTGTATCTGCGGGGTCTTCATTGAATTGGAAATGACTCAATAGCAACTGGCATACCTATCAATTAATTCATCACACTGTGGTGGTCGGCATCTTGCTATATGATATTGGAAAGGAATCCTGGTGGTGCTATGGGTAGAGAGCATTGATCTACCAACCACAAAGTCAGCAGTTCAATCCTATCAGCCCTCTCTGTGGGATAAAGATAAGACCCTCTCACCAGTACAGATTGCCCCCATATTGCCACCAACATACACTCTTTTCTTTCACGTAGTCTGTCCCTCTGTGTCTCCACTTACAGTCTAGTGTTATTGAGTAACATGATCATTGTGTATAGCTGAAATACATTGAAGATCTCCTAGAGTGCTGCCATATTGACAACCAATATGGCAGCTCTCAGTAATTCAAGCTCATGCAAGTGAGCCCTCTGGATAGCAACAGAGGGCTATTTCTTTCGATGGGTATAAGATGAAAGGCCTTGTATATTTAGAGACCAGGTAGATGAAAAAAGTACCAAAACCAAACTCACTGCCATGAAGTCAATTCTGACTTGTAGTCCCCCTATAGGACAGAGTAGAATTGATGCATAGAATTTCTGAGACTGTAAATATTTACCTACAGGAGCAGATAGACCCATGTTTTCCCCCCACAGAGTGGCTAGTGGGCTAGAGCTGCCAACTTTACGGCAGGTAACCCATTGCCTACCTCACTGAGCCACCAGCATCCTCATATAAAAGATATGCACCTCTAATTCCTACTCAGCTTGATGAGCTCCTTCTTACATGGGCAGATGAAGGGACGATCTGACTGAACATCAGTCAATCTTGTCTCTCAGGGCAGAGGCATCTTTCTTTGAGTACAAGGTCAGCGGAAGTGCATGCAGTGTTCACATCTATCACCCTCACTTTGGTTTCGCTACTTGAGTATTGGAAATGAAGAATATTCTAAGCACAAGGCACACTCCATGGATCTCACTTATTTCACCTTGAAGGCTCTTTAGTGAGTCTCTGTCTCTAGTGCAGGGGCTGACCCCCATGGCTGGAGCTGGATTAATCCAGAGAAGAATTGACAGAATCCTGGTGTCTGGTGGTGTAAACATGGCAATTCCTAAGCTGCTGCTTTGGACATGACATAATGCCTTATTGAGCATCTGAAGCATTACCTAATGTTTATCATACAGCTTTTTAGAAAGCGTTTTAATATATACTTACATCGTTTAGGGACCACACTAGTGAGAACAAATTCTCTGAGGGCAGGGTTCGCATTTGGCACAATGCTGTGGCCCTTTGATCCTCGTGCTCTTCACTATCGGCCAGCAAAGCAGTATCTGCATTTCACAGGTTGTTAAAAGTTTCTTCCAATGCTACTTGTCCCCCTGGGCCCCGCCCCCTCCCCATACACACCATTTGGACCCGCTTCTTGGATTATTGCTCTAGCAGGCCTGGTGGTGCAGCCGAGTACACACTGAGCTGCTAACTGAAAGACCGGGAGTTTGATCAGTGGTAAGATCAGCAGTAGCTGTTACAAGGAGAATAAGGCTTTCTGTTCCTGGGAAGATTCACAACTCCGCAGACTCACAGGCACGCTTCTATGGTTCCCTGGGGTCGCTGTGTGTGGGCATTCACTTGGTGGCAGTGAGAGGAGCAGTGAGAGAGTTTGCAGACTACTTGTCCTCTGCACGCTTTAGGTTTCCATTTGTAAAGTGGGGATAAAGCTTTTCTTTGAGTTGTCCTTAGGAGTCAATAGATGATTCCTATAAAAGTTTTACCAATAGGACCTACATATATTGTGGAAATAAAATATGAGCTACTACCTGCCCCTGCTCTCCCAGATCTATTATCTTGTTTGATTTTCATCTAACCTTATAAAATATAAGTAATAGATCATTCTCATTTTATTTAAATGGAACAGAGTAACTGTGTTAGTCTGGGTAGACTACAGAAACAAATCCATGGACATACATATGTGTATAAGAAAGAGATTTATATACAAGAGCAATTGAACATGGAGAAAACACCTCAGCCCAATCCAGATCAAGTTCATAAGTCTGATATTAGCCCTTATATCAAATACCAGTCTATAAAGTTCTCTTCAGACTCACAAAACACATGCAATGATGCCAAATATAGAAGATCAGACCAGTAGAAAGTCTCTGGATCCAGTGGCATTGGAAACATCTCAGTGCTGGCAGGGGTCTCTACATAGCTTCTCTGGCTCCAGAGGTCTGGTTGCATCAGGGTAGGTCCATGTGTCTTCTCCAACTTCGGGCAGTAGTGCAGTTCCATGTGTCTTGTCAGCTGTCATGTCTCCCAGGCAGTGGCAGAGAGAGAGAGTGTGTGTCTCCTACCTCCAAGAAGGAAATACTGGATTTCCCAGAATCCTCAGGAGAAGGCCATGCCCACATAGAGGTCTTATTGACTATGATCTGATTGACAAGCTAGACTCCCCCCCCTACACTCTTAACCCTCAAATTGACAAACGATTATATATCTACCGCAGTAACAACTACAAAAAAAAGTCTATTGCTCAAAGTGATCCCTACCTGATGAATATAAGAACCAGAATTAGGACCCATAACTTCTGGTAGTCTCCATCTACAATCTTCTAACATGAATATGGCGATGGATACCTGTCCCACTGAGAGCGCCTGTCTGCAACCAGCCCCTGATCACAGAGACATAGTGAAACACATTTCATTTGGAATAGTCGTGTTCAGACATGAGCTGTGAAATACACCGGGTTATTCCTCATAAACTGTGTTTCACTGTGTCCCTGTGATCAGGGGCTAGTTGTAGACAAGTTCTCTCAGTGAGATGCTCATCTTAGTCTTCCTAAGGAGCCTTCGAAAGAAAGCCTAATCAGAACAATGGCTTCTGAGGGAACTGTTGGCCCAGTTAAGTTCAAGGCACCAAAATTAGCACAGAAGATGATGGCAACATTTGGGAATTTCAAAAGGAATAGTCTTGGACTAGTACAATCAAAGGGCTTATAATTAAGATGTTTTAAGAAAACTAAACCCTGCACTGGAAATAAAAAGGTTTAAAAGGTTGTGCTGAGGAATCATTTTTCAGTAGGATGATGCAGCTCGTTCTTCAAGCGTACCCAGGATGTCTTAGGAACATTTTGTAGGGAAAAAAATCCTTATTCCATTACCCTATACCCTGACCTTGGCTTCTTTTTCTTCCCCCAAATCAATTGAAACCACAAATAACATGATGTGAATTTTCTGCCATTGTGATGTGGTATAAATGGAAGAGAGCAGGATTTTTTGAGAAAGGGTTAGAAAGATGGATGCACCTCCCTCAACAGTATTCTAGGGGCTCCAAAAATTCATGAAAAAATAAAATTAAAGAAAAGGACAGTTTTCCACAAATTTTGCACTCCCTTCAAATAGACCTAGTTGGAGAATAATGTTGAGAAATCAAAACTCTACAGTCTGCCATCTTTTGCTTAAAAGGTGTTTGGAGATTTTATAGCGATACTTTTTGACTTACCATTGTATATAAATAGTTTCTCTGGATCTCAGTCCTTATCAGGAAAATTATATAGCAAAGAGTATTAGGTATGTTAGGCCAGTTTGACTAGAGAAACAAATCCAGTGACACTCATATATGTGTAAGAGAGAGCTTTATATCAAGAAGTAATAATATATCAAGAAAACATCCCAGCTCAGTCCAACTAAAGTCCATAAGTCCAACACTAGTGCATAAGTCCCTCTTCCAACTCCTGCAGCCATATTCAGTATTGCGGAATGCAGAAATAGCAGGTTGACGGGTGCAAATACATTTGTATCCACTGGTGGTGGTAACATGTACAGGGACCTGGCAGTAACCAGGGTTAGTTGGCAGGAAGGTGAAAGCCGAGAGAGATAGGGGCTGGCCTCCAGAGAGCCATATACTTTGGTCGTACTTCCAGGGGAGGTCTTCAGTGTGTGACCTTATGGAAAGGCTCAACTCCACCCATATCTTTTTTGCAGGTACCATGTTGACACTAAACCCCAAACTATCACATTAGGGGATTCATCTTTGTGTTCACTCTTTAGTTCCTGTAAGTGGAAAGCCCATGACAGCCACCATTTGAGATATGCAGGCCTAAGTTTACAGTGTCGAAATGAGTCCCCAGACCAAGGGTGAGGTTCAGCAATCAACCAAACCTTATGAAAATTTTCTGGAAGTGTATATATGTTTGTGCGCTTGTTATCATCAGTTACTTATTAAGTAATTGTTCTCCCTTCATGGGTGCTCTGTGGAAAGCACACCAGACAGGGCTTTCTCCCAAGGAAATCAAAATGGAATTCAGATGGTCATAATATATGAGATAATAAAACTACTAGGCTGTGAAAGAGGACCAGTCTTGGAAGGCTCAACCAGAAGAGAATTTGATAGGAGAAAATTTGATAGGATATGGGGGAAGTTGTTTGATATCAAGGGAGCAGGACATGTTTTCAGATAGAGCAGCACCAAGGTCAGCATCAAATGGGAAGACAAATATGTGGGAGGTAGAGATGAGAACGGCAAGGCCATATCAGTCATCAGAAAGGAGAAAGGTGCGAAGGAGCAGAACAAGAACACATATGTGAGTCCAGAGTTGTGTCTTTGTGACTATATATCGGTGCCATGTACTGTTTGTCCTGCAACAGACTGAAAGAACATACCCTGTTTTGTTAGAGGAAGCGGCTCCCTACAGCTGCCTTGCTCAAGTTAGGAGTGGAAAGTTATATCACATCTGTACTGGTTTGTAATCTCTGCTTGGTTTTGTTTATTTAAGTTAATGAAAATGATGTGCTATTGTTATGTAGTGATGCCAGGAAATGTTTCACCAGAGACTTCAAAAATGTTTTTGGTGCTGGGCCCATTTCATGTGGTTTTACTTTCCTCTGTCTTCTTTCTTTCCTCCCATTTCACTCTCCTTTCGGCTGAAGCCCTTCTCTGATACTAATGGATTAATATCATGTGACTGAGGGGGTCGGGAGTGGGAAGGGCAATGTATTTAGAGGGAATCCAGCTAAGCAGGCAAGCCAGCCCACAAAATGTAAAGCAAAGCAATGGGGAGGAAAAAAAATCTTAGAGTTAATGCAATTGTTATCATTTATATAAGATCTATTAGTAGAAACCATCCAATAGAAACACATAATTAATAGCTCCTCAAATACATAGTTGGCACCAATAAATTGGAATAAATATACTACCATCTGGGAATAATTAATAGTAACTTATATGCTCCTTACAGAAAGAAGCAATGTTTTCACCTTCTTTAGTCAGTCCCCAGAGAGCATACAACCTGCTTTTTCCATTCAGTCTTTCACATTTTATTAAGTGCCACATACGGTGCTAAGGTACTCAGAGATACCAATGCAAAATACAGCATTTTACACTCATGGAACTTAAAATATTGGGGAATGGAGATAAATGTCACAAGGTAGAATGCGATTGCTGGCCTCAATATGGGAAAAAGTCAAGGAGATATGAAGGTTTAAGCAGGGATGGGAGGTTTATATATCTTCAAAATCTTATTACGAGGTAAAAGAACTCCAACGCAAACTGGTTTAAACACAGATTAAAATTACTGACTCAATCAGTTGTAAGGAAAACATTTGACTAGACTTAAGCTGATCAGGTGCTCAATGGATCTATCAGCAGCAACCTGACTATATATTACTTAGGCTCGGCGTTCCTCAGAATTGGGTTCATATGCACATGTTATGGTAAAGGTAGTAACAGAAGCTCCATATTTATCATTAACTGCCACTGAATTGGTCTTTAACGCATGGTGACACCATGCACAATGGAATGAAACACTGTTTGGTCCTGTACTATCCCATTGATCAGTTGTGGATTGAACAGTTTTGATGAGAATTATTTTCATAAGTATACGCACCAGGCTTTGTCACCTAGTTCTTTTGGGTCTAGAAGCTCCACTGAATCCTGTTCAGTGTCATAGCAGCACAAAACCAGACAGGGGGTGGCTGCGTGTTTCCAGAGAATTCCAGAAAAGTCTTTGGAGATTCATCTTGTTGAAACAACTTGGGTAAAATAACAATAAATTAGCCAATTATCCCTGTCAAAGAGATGGATAGGTTGATTGATGAGGCTTGGTTATGTACCACCTCCTGGTATCCCAAAGTGGGAAGTCAGACCAATTCCAATCACAGAACTCAGAGTGAGGGAAGGACTTCTTTATTTTTCCCAAGTGAAAATCAAGATTTTCAAAACTCTTGCTGTCACTGAGTTGGTTCTGACTCGTGTGGCCTTATACGGTAGGGTAGAACTGCCTCTGAGGGTTTCCAAGATTGTAACTCTTTACAAGAGCAGGAAGTCTCATTTGCCTCCTGTGGAACAGCTGGTGGTTTTAAACCACTGACCTTGGGGTTAACAAGGAACCTTGGTTGTGTTGTGGTTACACATTGGATTGCAATCCACACAGTGGGCCACTCAAAAACACCAGCAGCTCCACCGGAGAGAGTCTGGGCTATCTACGCCCTCGAACAGTGACAGTCTGGAAATCCCAGGGGAGTGCTGAGTCAGCATCACTCAAGGGCAGGGAGTTCAGCCCTTTGAGTTTCGAGTTTAGTTAGCAGCCCAAGCGTAACCACTATGCAAACAGGGATCCTCAAGAGGGCCTAGGTGCTGAGTACATAAAGACAGCAATGCTTCAGAGATAATAAAAAAGGTTGGTGGCGACTTATAAATGAGTGATTGGTCATTTAGGTAGCCCTGAAAGGATGGGTGGGTTGGAGGGTTGGAGAAGAATATTGGGATGCAGTCAGTCCACAACACTTATATGTGAAAGCCCCTACCCATCTGGAATAGAACCGAAAGCTGAGAAACTACCATAATATCATGCTAGAAGAGACTAGATTTTGATAAATAGCTATAAATCTCTATAAAAGGGTGATTTCAGGGGAGTTTACAGAGAAAGAGATTGAAGAAGGTGTAGGCATTATCAAGGAGAAGAGTGCTGACATGTATGTGGGTCCCAACTGTGGGCTGGAGAGAAAAGAAAGTGTGTCCGTGGTAGAATGAAAATGTTAGTTTCTAGAAACTGAAAGAAGACTAGAGAAGTTTCTTTCTTTATATTTATCATGTCCCTCTAACGACAATAAATCCCTTTGAGAACAGATACCTACAATGGACTATATGATCAATTTTGTATAAAAACCTATTTAATAGGACAGAGGCTGTACACTGGTGCATATGAGGGTTGGAGGTACAGGGAATCCAGGGTGGATGATACCTTCAGGACCAAGGGTGTGAGGGACGATGCTGGGAGAGTGGAGGGTGAGTGGGTTGGAAAGGGGGAACTGATTACAAGGATCCACATGTGACCTCTTCACTGGGAGAGGGACAGCAGAGAAGGGGGGAAGGGAGACTCCGGATAGGGCAAGATATGACAAAACAATGATGTATAAATTACCAAGGGCATATGAGGGAAGGGGGAATGGGGAGGGAGGAGGGGAAAAAAAAGAGGACCTGATGCAAGGGGCTTAAGTGGAGAGCAAATGCCTTGAGAATGATTGGGGCAGGGAATGTATGGATGTGCTTTATACAATTGATGTATGTATATGTATGGATTGTGGTAAGAGTTGTATGAGTCCCTAATAAAATGTAAAAGAAGAAAAGAGAAAAAAATGATTAGGGCAAAGACTGTACAGATGTGCTTTATACAATTGATGTATGTATATATATGAACTGTGAAAAGAATTGTATGAGCCCCAATAAATTGTTAAAATTTAAAAAAAAAACCTATTTAAAGGATAACCAATACATATTCATTCTTTGAGTAATTTCAAACTTGTTTCTCCAAAGGAGATTTCTGGAAGCTACTACCTTAACTTTACTACCCATAGAAGTACAAACATAAGATTTTATTATTTTGAAATTAAAAATCTAAACATTTCCTATCATTTTAATTTTTAAAAGAATGGTAAGAAAAGGCTGATGCACTTTAGGGAAACAGGCATTGTTATATATAATTCTTGGGCATTGCTTCATAACGTAGAAGATCCATCTTACACTGCCAATTATAATGTTTAAATTGAGTTACAAATCCTTATTTTGGAAATCTAGCCTAAAGCAGTAAGAAGCATCCATCAAAAGCTGACATAATAAAAGATATATATGCACACACACATTTGTACAAAAGGAGACTTGGCAGTACTGGTAAGTAAGCATTAGTCTTCTGATTACAAGGTTAGTTTTTAAATCCACCGGCTGTTCTGCAGGAGAAAGATGAGCTGTAAAGATTTACACTCATTGGGGGAGGGGATGGTCTAGATTCGGGGGATTGGGGGCTGGGTGGGTATAACTACATATATGTAGGGTTTAACAGAGTATTGTTGTTGATTCATTTCTTGAGATGGACTGTGTAAATATATATGTTTCTTTTTTTTAAAAAAATATCCCTCCATATCCCTTATCCCACAAACCCAAACAGTGGTCTGGATGGCTAAGGAGAAAAAAAAAGTGGGGGTGGAGTAAAATTTAAATGGACTTGGAGTCCTTAGTGACCAACAAGTTCATCTCAAATGAAAAGGAAGGATTGGAGTCAAGATGGCTTCCAGGAGGAATCACACACCCCACCCGGTGCTCCTGTTGTTATCAGAAAATTAAGAGGTCAGGAGGCCAATACTGGGTGGATGGGTGCTAAAAATAGATTCAGGGCACTAGGGTCTGGTTCAGAACTCCCTCTATGATTTTTGCCCATGGAGCAATTTGAGAATTCGCAGAAACACTCACTGCATCTGCCCGTGGGCTCCTCTAATCCCACACCATATCCATGGGACGGCATCTACCACCCCTTACTATGCCTAAGATATGAGACTCACAATGTGCAGTAATTTCCCAGGCTGCTATCTAAAGGTGGTCATAATCCCAGGTTTGAGGAGAGCCTCCACAATCAAGGCACAAGACCTCATACCAGAGTTGCCCTCTCTTCTATCCACACTGCTCTGGCATCCTCTCTCCCCAGCCAGGAATATAGTGATTACATCAGCCATCACATTTCCCACTCTCCCCAACGTCATGCCTGTCAGCATAGGTAAGGATAGATAATTTGCACTATTTTGCAGCAATTTAGGAGCCCGTAGGATATTTAGCCATGACGTAGCTGGGAGTGACACAGGAGTGAATCCGGGGAAGAATTCAGATCCAGTCCTGCCCCAAACCACTTGGCTAATCTGGTCCCCTTTCCATGTGGGACAGCACAGCACAGCCCTGATACAAGTGTACTCCATGAGCCCATTTTAAAAATAAAAAATTATTTCTTTAAATGGTTACAATTCCAGACTGTGTTTCTTTGTGAAACTTTGAATGAAAGCCACCAGAAACCTGGTCCTGGTCTATCAGTATAATATTACCATAACAAGATAGGCAGAATGCTAATCCCCAGAGAACAGCCTAGGATTTTAACATAACAAAACAGGAAAAGCCAGGGACTGAACGCCACAGGTCAAGCCAGTTTGGGCTCTACCAGTTTGGGGCCCCATGAAGAGTCTTTAAACGACTGAAAATTGTGGCCAGAGAGTCCATACCACACCCATGTCCACACTGCAGGCCCACCTCAACCTGGCCCAGTGGCATACCTACAGTCACCGGCCTCAGTACACCCTCTAAGACACCACCCCCCACAACTGCACAGGTCACTGAGTCACAGTGGCACTTCACCTACAGAGCAGCCTGACCCACCACCATATTATGCCACAGGTGTTCCCTGAATCCACTCTTACCAGTCACACAGAGCAAGAGCTCAGGGACCATTGGTCTCTCAGGAACACGGCACCCAGTTCTTCCAAAACGGCACACAGAACACTCTCATTTTAAAAAATAAGAAAAACAAAATGCAACAGTGGAAGAAATCTTAAACCTAACAATGCACATAGAAAAAACAGATGTTGATCTGCAATAACAAGAAATCTTCAGAATGCTGCTTGAAGTGATACAGGATATGAGGGAAGCAACACAGAATAAGGACACAAGGATAGAGGAGATGAAGTCCACGGTAGAGGGGATGAACTCCACACATCAAAGGAAAATACAAGAACTAATGGATGAGATAACAGACACAAAATACAAGATCACAGACCTCACCAACAGACTAAAAAAGATGAAGAATCCTACCAGCGACTTTGAGACCATTCAGGCAGACTTCAACAAACAGGAAAGACAGTCAAATGGGATCATCAAAGAGGCAGAAGACAACCCGAAAACAATGACAGATGCTATGAAGAAGAAGAATATTCAAATAATAGGTCTTCCAGAGCAAGACACAATGAACCTACAGCTAAATTAATGAGGGAATTCTTTTTGTTGTTGTTGTTGTAATTGGGGACTCGTACAATTCTTATCACAATCCATCCATCCATCCATTGTGTCAAGTACATTTTTACATTTGTTGCCATCATCATTCTCTACTTGAGCCCTTAATATCAGCTCAATGAGGGAATTCTTGGAAGCAAACTTCCCCACCTTAATCAATGAAAATTGGGTATTCATAAAGGAAGCAGAGAGGACACAAATTAGACTAAACCTCAGGAAGAACTTGCTCAGACATATAATATTTAAATTATCCAACTTCAAGGAAAAAGAGAATATTGTAAGAGCAACAAGAGAAAAAAAGGCGGTCGCATACAATGGTTCTCAGGTAAGAATATGCTCAGACCTATCAGCAGATACCATAAAGAGGAGGAGAGAGTGGAGTAACATCTTCTGAAAGCTGAAAGAAAAAAAAAAGCCAACTGGAAAACCCTATACCCTGCCAAACTATACATTAAGATTGGTAGTGATGTAAGAGTCTTTCTAGAAAGGAAAGACTCTAATAAGAATACACCATAAGACACCCTACACTGCAGAAAATTCTTGCAAACTCACCGTAGTCAGAAGACCAACATCAACCGAGCACAAGCAGGAGACTAGCATATAGCTCAACACAATCCAGAATTCAGCACACTGAAAACAATTACCAAGATAACATTGCCTCAGAGGGAAAAGAAGGAAATAATTAAGCCCCCCAAATAAGCAGCACAGTGATATGAAAGGAGATAGAAAAACACCCAACACCAAAGGAACAAGATGACAGCGATGAACTCACAGATGGTGGTAATAACTCTGAACGTCAATGGCCACAACTCGCCTATTAAAAGATAAAGGTTAGCAGACTGGCTCAGAAAACATAGCCCACCAATCTGTTGCCTACAAGAGATACAGCTTTAGCTCACAGACAAAAAATAGACTAAGGAAAACAGCAACTTAAAAATATATGCCAGGCAAACAGAAACGGAAAAAAAGCATGAGTTGCAATCCTAAGCTCAGACAAAATTGATCTCATGGTGCAAACCATAACAAGAGACAAAGATGGACACTATTCTCAAAGGATCATTAGACCAGGAACCAGTAAGCATAATAAATATATATATGCCTAATGCAATTCATCAAACTATTGAAAAGATGAAAAAGAAATTACAGATTCAAGAATCATAGTAGGTGACTTCAATATACTGCTATCAGAGAAAGATAGATCACTGAAAGAAGCAGCTCAGAAGGAGGCTACAGAGTTAGACACTACAATTAGGTGACTGAACCTGATAGACATGTAAAGAGCTCTCCATCCAAATAAAAATAAATTCGCATTCTTTTCAAGTGCACATGGCCCATTTTCTAAAATAGACCACATGCTGGGAAACAAGTTGACCCTGAGTAAATTCAAACATATAGAGATCACTCTGATGTCCCTCAGGCCACCACACCATAAAGCTGGAGATCAACAAAAGAATGACCCAAAAAGAGAGGACAAATAACTGGAGAATGAATAACAATCTTCTGCTACATGAATGGGTGCTAGCCTAGATTAGAGAGGAAAATTAGGAAGTTTCTAGAAACTAATGAGAATGAGAATGCAACATACTCAGAGGAAGTTTGATAGCAATTGTTGTAGTTATATAATATTTTCTCAATTTGAAAGGATTAAGAGTGAAGGGGTGGAGTCTAGCCTGTCAATCATGTCATAGCTAATGAGGCCTCTGTGTGGGCATGGCATTCTCCTGAGGATTCCGAGAACTCCAGTATTCCTCCTTATAGGCAGGAGATGCACTCTCTCTCTGCTGACTCCAGAGCGACATTGTAGCTGACAAGACAGAGGGAACTATGCTAATGCCCAGAGCTGGAGAAGCCATGTGGAGACCTCTGCCAGCACTGAGATGCTTACACCGCCACTGGATCCACAATACTTCCCACCCACTGGCCCATGGTTATCCTGTATTCAGCATCATTGCATGTGTTTCATGAGTCTGAAGAGGATTTTATAGATTGGTAATGGACATATGGGCTAGTATCAGACTTATGGACTTCATCTTGGCCAGATTGGGATGTTTTCTCAATATTCAACTGCTCATGTATATAAACTTCTTTCTTATACACAAATGATTGTCTATGAATTTGTTTCTCTAGTCTATCCAGACTAATACAGCAATTTATACATATATGAGGAAGAGCGACTATAACTGATATGCTGTCATAAAACCTCCAGCAATTAGAATAGACTCAAAAGAGCAACTCCTCCAAGAGCAAAAAATAAAAGAAGAAGTAATTAAACAAGTGGGAGGAAAGAGAACAATGCAAAAAAAAAATCAGTAAAGTAAAAAGCTGGTTCTTTGAAAGGATCAACAGATCAACAGACCACTGACAAACCTAACCAATGAAAGGAAGGAGCAAACATCAATAGCCAGGATGAGGGTTGCAACAGCAGAAATAACAATGGACACCAACAAGATTAAAAGGATAATCACAAAGCACTATGAAAGTCTGTATTCTAATGAATTCAAGAATGTGGAAGACATGGACAAATACCTGGAAAAACAATCTCTCCCTAGATTATCTCAGACAGAGGTCAAGAACCTCATCAGAAATAGCAAAAGAAATAAATATAGTTATCAAGAAACTACAACCAAAAAAGCTCCCAGGCCAGATGGCTTTACAGGGAATTTCTACCAAGCATTCAGGGAAGAAGAGCTGACACCGATCCTCCACATTTATTCCAGAGCACAGAAAAATATGGCAAACTTCCAAATTTACACTATGAAGCCAGTATAACGTTGATACCCATACAGGCCTAGGATCCCATTGCAATAGAGGACTACAGACTGCTAACGCTAATGATCATAGATGCAAACATCCTTCACAAAATATTGGCCAATAGAATACAAAAGTACATAAACCATATCATCCATTATGATTTGGTGGGACACATTCCAGGGATGCAGGGGTGGTTTAACATCCAAAAGTCCATGAATACTATTGGCTTCATGGATAAGAAAAAAGGATAAGAATCACATGACACTATCCATAGACACAGAGAAATCATTTGACAACATCCAACACCCACTCCTAAGTAAGACACTCAAGAAGACAGGAATCAAAGGGTAGTTCCTCAAGTTAATATAAGCTATTTATGAAAAGCCAGTAGCCAACATCATAGTTGATGGAGAAGAGATAAAAGCAATCCCACTGAAAACAGGTACCAAACAATGATGCCTCTTGTCCCCACTTCTTTTCAACATCCTACTAGAGGTCCTAGTTAACAACATAAGGCAGCAGAAGGACATTAAAGATTTCCTTCTGGGAGAGGATGAGGTGAAATTATCGATATTTACAGATGACATGATTTTATATAATGAAAACCCCAAAAGCTCCACAACAGGAATACTAGCAGCAATAGATGAACATGGAAGAGTGGCGGGATACACAATAAACAATCAGAAGTATATTGGTTTGCTATATACATTGGACAAGACCATGTAAGAGCAGGTCAAGGAGTAAGTACCCTTCACAATAGCCAAGAACAAACTGAAATATCTAGGGATATAACGAAATAAAACAAAACAAAATAAATAAATAAATAAAAACCAAATAAAACAAAATATTTATACAAGGAAACTATAGAACCCTACTACAGGAAATCAAAAACAACCTCCACAAATGGAAGAATATCCCATGCTCATAGACTGTAAGACTCAATATTGTAAAGATGTCAATGTTATCCAAGGTACTATATAAGTTTAATGCTATCCAAATTCAAATACCAACAACCTTCTTCAAAGAATTGGAAAAACTGACCACCAATTTCATATGAGAGAAAATAAGCCTAGAATAAGCAGAGAACTCTTCAAGAAAGTAGACGAACTCGGAGGGCTTGCCCTACCTGATTTTAAGACCTACTATACAGCACAGTAGTCAAAACAGCATGGTACTGGACTAAACACAGATACTCAGACCAATGGAAAAGAACAGAAAACCCAGAAATAAAACCACCATCATATAAATGACTGACCAACAAGGGCCCAAAAAGCAACAAGTGGGAGACAGATGCTCTCTTTAACAAGTGGTGCTAGAAACAATGAATATCCACCTGTAGAAAAATGAAACAAGACTCTTACCTCACCTGTGTACAAGAACAAAGTCAAGGTAGATCACAGACCTAGAAGTAAAACCCAAAATATCAGGACCATCAATGAAGGATTTGGGACAAACCTGAGAACCTTGGTGCAGAGACTACATAGGCTAACTCTAATAGGGAAGGGTGCACACACAGATGAAGTTGAAATCAATAAATAGGCTATATTAAGGATAAAGCACCTGTGTGCTTTGATAGACTTCACTAAGAGAGCAACAAGAGAACCCACAGACTGGGGGAAGATTTTTTTAGCAATGACACAACGGATAAAGGACTTATTACAAAAATCTACAATACCCTCCTAGGCTGAAAAAAGAAGCAAACTGTTAACCCCTGAGGAAGTGGGCAAAAGACCTGAACAGAAGTTTCACTAGGGAGGAAAGCCAAATGACCAATAAACATATGAGAAAATGCTCCCGATCATTAGCCATCAGAGAAATGCAAATCAAAACAACTATGAGATGTCACCGAAAACTCTTGAAGGTAGCCGAAATGAGAAGATCAGAAAGCAGCATGTTAGATGGGATGTGGTGAGAGAGGAGCGTTCCTCCATTGCTGGTGGTCATGTGGATATGTACAGTCTCTGTGGAAAGCCATCTGGCGGTATTTAAAGTAAATGGAGGTTGAGTTACCTTATGAACCCAGAACTCCCTCTCCTGGGCATCTACATAGAAGAGGTAAGAAATAAACCAGATCAGTTGTCTGAACTCTAATGCATATTGCCACGCAATTCACAATATCAAAGAATTGGAAACAACTTACATTTTCATTGAGAGACCAATGGATTAGAACAATTTATCATGTGCACACATGGACTACCACGCAGCATAAACAGCACTGATCGTCGCATGAAGCGCATCGTCTCATGGGAAGAGTCGGAAGCAATAATGCTAAGTATAGTTAAAGGACAAGCACACCATGAAGTAAGTATTATCAACACAGTAAGTATAGAAGAAAAGCCATTTATCTCAGATCGTACGGGCTCAGGTACAAGCAATTAGGCAGGGGACAGACCAAACCTAAGGATGCACATGTCATTCCAACACAAAGAAGAGGAAAGGGCAGGGAGAGGGAGAAAAGTGGGGAAAAAAAGAAGAGGGGGATGATGGCACTGGGGGAGTAGGGCACCAATCCACCACTGGAGGGCCAGGGGGAGGTGGTGTTTCTGTCTTCTCAGAAATGTGAGTGTGAGTGTAGACTGCACCATGCCGTGCCAAACCTCAAGGCAATGTAATCATATGGAGCCATTCATGAACGCAGAGGTCTACAGGGCTGGCCCTCAACAGAGCCAAATTGACCTGCCAATAAAAGTATGTGCTACAGAGGACAGCCTCAAACCTACAGGCTGGGGCCTGTCATGTCCATACAGAAGCAAACCACGAAGGAAAAGGAGCGAGAGAGCGCGAAGGACCAGATGCCATAGTGGCACGCCAAGCCCTGAGGATGATGGCCCTGCACAGTGCTGTTAACGCACAGAGGACCATAGGACAGACGACAGCTTTAGACATTATGATCCCTTGCTGGAGCAGACCACGACAGAGAACAATACTGGGGACACCCGATGGGGAGTGAGTGCAGTCTGACTACCCCTACAATGGGGCAAACCAAGAAGGGAACATATCACATCAGCAACGGGAGCAAAGCCAAGCCACAAAATCCCTAAGGACCCCCAAGATAGACTTTAGGCTAGGAGGGGCAGTTCCCAGAACCCCTCAGGACCAGTGGGGGGAGGGGGAGATCGTCATAAAGGTCAGCAGGCAGACCTGGAATTATGGATGCTTTTTAAATTTTGTTTTTTTGCTAGTTTCCTTTCTTTCTTTTCCCCCCTGCTTTTGTTTTTTCTCTTTTAGTTCAGTCTTTTTCTTTCTTTTTGTTTTGTCTCTGTTATTGTTGTTTTGCCTGCCAATATAGGATAGGCATGGGAAGCAAACCTGAGGAGAAATCAATGTGGGCAATGGTTCTGGAGGAACCTGTGGGGAGGAGGAGGTAGGGGGAAAGGAGCAGTGAGAAAACAATGCCACAGACAGAGGAACAACTAGGGAATTAAAACCTCAAAGTGGAGGGCATAGAGATTCCACTGGTTTTGGAGCAATAGCAATTTAACTGAGAGGAATTAATAACAGGCATAAGAATGGCAAATTGATGATGGTGCAGGAGGAGGGTAAAAAGAAACAGAGGAAAGATCTAGAAAGTAAAGCTATGGATAGAGCTATGAACAAAGTTGTGCACATATGTAAATACACTAATTCATAAATATAGAGGTGTTGGTATAGGTACATATATTTATATGACAATACATTGGGGAAGTAGATGGACTTTGGGCCTCTGTTCAAGTCCACTTTGCCCTAACAATCTGGCATTCCATGATACTCACCCTCCTGACGACAAACGGGTACATATGCAAATGTGGTGAAGAAAGCTGATGGTGCCTGGCTATTAAAAGATATAGTGTCTGGGTCTTAAAAGCTTGAAGTTAAACAAGCAGCCATCTGGCAAAGAAGCAACAAGCCCACATGAACGAAGCACACTAGTCTGTGTGATCATGAGGTATCAACAGAATCAGGTAACAGGCACCAGAAGATCCAAAACAAATTAACAACAACAACAACAACAAAACACATATTGTTGAGAACAAGTGTGGCTGGAGCAGAGACCCCAAACTCATCTGTAGACAATAGGACATCCCCTCAGAGAAGGGTCACGAGGAAGGGATGAGTCAACCAGGGTGCAGTATAGCACCAATGAAACAGTATTTCTGTTTTGTTTTTTTTTTGAGATTTCCTCACACCCTACTATTATGACCCCACTCCTGCCTTTCACTATGGCCTAGACCAGAGCATGTACACTGGTACAGCTAAGAGCTCATGACACACAGAATACAGGTCAGATAAACCCCTCAGAAAAAGAAATGGAAGTAGCAATACAAGGAGGGTAGGAGGAAGGAAGGGAGAGAAGGGGAGGAAGGGGGAACTGATCAATATGATTGACACATAATCCCCCCCACCCCCGGGGATGAACAACTGAAACATGGATGAAGGGAGGCAATGGTCCATTTAAGACATGAAAACATTAATATTTCATAATTTATCAAGGGGTCACGAATATTGGGGACGGGGGCAGGGAGAAAAAGAGGAGCTGATACCAAGGGTTCAAATAGAAAGTAAATGTTTAAAAAATGATGATGGCAACATATGTAAAATTATGCTTGATACAATTGATGTATAGAATGTTATAACAACTGCAAAAGCCCCCAATAAAATGATTTAAAAGGAAAAAAAAGAAAATTTATATAGGGTTGCTGTGAGTCAGAATTCACTCAATGACAGTGAGTTTGTACATTTGTCTATTGTTTTATTGTCTATTGTACTAAATACTGGAAATTATACACATCACTTGAGGAATAAATGAGTACATAGTGGTATATAACACAATGAAATTAATCTATGCCCCTATTAAAAGAGTGTGCTTGAACTATAGACTATTAAAGAGATAGAGTCAAGTTAAAAGGCAAATGTAGAATTATAAGTATTGTCCATGGGAAATAAATCTATGTGCATATATTTATAAGGTTAGTATTAAGGTAGTAAAGGGACATTGGACCTCCACTCAAGCACCTCTTCAATGCATAATACTTTCAGCTATTAAATTGGCATTCAATGATGCTTACCTTCCAGACACAACCTCTGAACACAAAGTGGGTGAACAACTAAATGTGGTGAAGAAAGCTGATGGTGCCCGGCTATCAAAAGAGATAGTGTCTGGGGTCTTAAAGGCTTGAAGATAAACAAGCGGCCATCTGGCTCAGAAGCAATAAAGCCCACATGGAAGAAGCACACCAGCCCGTGTGACCACGAGGTGCTGAAGGGATCAGTTATCAGACATCAAAGAAAAAAAAATCATATCATTTTGTGCTCACCTCACTGATACGACCACTGAAGACAAATGGGTGCATAAGCAAATGTGGCGAAGAAAGCTGATGGTGCTCAGCTATCGAAAGATATAGCGTCTGGAGTATTAAAGGCTTGAAGGTAAACAAGCAGCCATCTAGCTCAGAAGCAACAAAGCCCACATGGAAGAAGCACACCAGCCTGTGCGATCATAAGGTGTCAAGGGATCATGTATCAGGCATCATCAGAACAAAAAATCTTACCATAGTGAATGAAGGAGGAAGTGCAGAGTGGAGACCCAAAGTCCATTTGTAGGCCACTGGACATCCCCTTACAGAAGGGTCTTGGGGAGGAGACGAGCCAGTCAGGGTGCGATGTAACAACGACAAAAAATACAACTTTCCTCTAGTTCCTAAATGCTTACTCCCCCCCCCCCCCCCCACACACACACACTGTCATGATCCGAATTCTACCTTCAAAGTCTTGCTAGACCAGAGGATGTGCACTGGAACAGATGGGAACTGGAAACACAGGGAAGCCAGGCCGGATGATCCCTTCAGGACCAGTGGTGTGAGTGGTGATACTGGGAGGACATAGGAAGGGTGGGTTGGAAAGGGGGAACCTATTTCAAGGATCTACATGTGACCTCCTCCTTGGGGGGATACACAACAGAAAAGTGTGGGAAGGGAGACATGAGACAGAGCAAGATATGACAAAATAATAATTTATAAATTATCAAGGGTTCATGAGGGAGGAGGGAGTGGGGAGGGAGGGGGAAAAAAGAGGAGCTGATGCCAGGGTCTTGGGTGGAGAGCAAATGTTTTGAGAATGATGAGGGCAACGAATGTACAAATGTGCTTTACACAGTTGATGTATGTATGAATTGTGATAGGAGTTTTATGAGCCCCTAATAAAATGATTTAAAAAATAGGGATGATAAAATATTAAAAACACACACGCATATATAGACATATAGATTATGTACCCATTCTTATTTATTTTCTGTAGACATATAAACAGTTGTGGTAGGATTTATAACACAACATTAACTGTGTGCCTCAGGGGTTAAAATGAAAGAGAAAGTAGAGACTATTGATTTTTCTTCATATTTAACTTGATACAATGAACTTGACTTACTCTGTGATCATTCAATACCATATAATAAATTAAGAGGTTACAGAGTGTAAAATTTAGCATAACAGAATTTTAGGTCTTAGTGGAAGCTGGGCTTTGCTCCTATAAGCTTAAAGAGGTATATTAATTTTCTAAATATATGCATTTATACGAATGGATACCACAAGAAAACCGGATGTGATGTGAGGAGGATTGTGCATTTGGATTCATTCCACCAAGTCAGACTGTTAATAAATCTTTCTATTTAGAGGTTCTGAAAAGATTGCATTAGCAGTGTGAGAGAAAAATGACCTGATTTGTTGCAGACAGGGAACTGGTTTTGCCACCACGACACTGCACCTACTCTCGCAACCATACCAGTGTGCCAGTTTTTGGCAAAAAGCATAATGCTTCTCTTGCCCCACACACCTTACTCACCTGACTTCACTCTGGGCAACTTATTTTTGCTTCTGCAAATGAAGAGTGACATGCAAGGACAGCCACTTGAAGAGGTGAAGAAAACATGAGGAAGTACTGTACCATCAGTATTCAAGACAAATGAGTTTGGAAATGTTTTAAGTGTAATGAAGAGTACTTTGAAGGTGATAAGGTGGTTCTTTTTTTGGATCACACACACACACACACTAGAATTTGAAACCATATAACTTGGTTTTAAAAGTAAGGGGTTTTATAATTCTATGTAATCATCATTTGAATTTTTTCAAGCTGTGTGATAGGTAGGTTTATTATGGCAACCTGGCCAATAGGAACATGTGGGATTAAAAAGGTCGCAGTTTAATTGGAGGGCAAAGAGATAACTGGCTTGGCAAGCCCCTCCCCTCTCTCACTTGCTCTCTGGTGATCATATCAGCGTGTGGCTGCCTTAGCCAGTTCTCTGCTTTAACTTGTGAGCTACACTACATGTAGGATTGCCAACCTGTGGATCCTGTTCCTTTGAGACCTTCTCCACTATGCTGCTGAACTTGAGGCTGTCAGATGCTGTTGTCTTGCGTTACTTGAGTTCGATATCCCATCTGGGACTGTTTTGCTAAGCTGGATTGCTGTTGCCTTTTGGTGACCTGCCTTGTTGTTTGCTGCCTGTAGCCACGCTGCCTGCACTGTCTTAGACATGACTCAGCTGTCTGCCTCCTTGATCTTGGACCCAGCAAACTGTTCCATAAGGTGAGTTGAACTCAGCTATCTGTACTGTTGTGTGGACAAATTAGCTGTTATATTCCTTTGTGATGTATATTTCTATCCATTTATGTAATTGTAAGTGTCCTGGGTTTTTTCTCTAGAGAACCCTGTCTAACACAACTGGTATTTGGAGTCATTCTGGAGAAACAAGATCATAAATAAGGGCTTCTCAAAATGGCTCTCCAGTCTGATTAAGCTTAACGGCACTGATAATGCTATCTCCACTCCTAAAGGCATGGATAAATCTGCTACCCTCACTAGAGTGGGTGGTGTGAATCCACGGTGTGAAAGGGCAAAGCTAATATCCACAGTATCCCCACCAGTAGATGAAGCGCTGGTGAGAGGGGAGGCTCTGGGTGATCATGTGTTTCATATTTTCCAGCAGTTTTGTCAGGGTGAGAAGTATAGGGAAGCTGGTTGGCTGGTTCTCCTTATAATAGAAAATGTGATCAAGGCCAAGGATAATCTCAGAACCTCAGAAGCAAGTCTCAAGTACCAAATAACAGACCTAAAAGCTCCTGCATGTGCTACAAAGGCGAGTCCTCTCTCTTCTAGTAATAGAGCGGACATTGCTGAAAACCAAATCCAGAGTCTCATACAAGTAGCTGAATTACAGCTTCAGCTGAATTACAGGTCTAGAACAGTTTCTGCTATTAATGTAAGGGCATAGAAGAAATTGGGATCCTGAAACATGGGACGAGAACATATGCGCTGTTGATCCAGAAGAGGAGGATATTGAGCCCCTAGAAGTCAATTGAGCCACCCAGTCAATAGATCCACCGCTCCCACCTGAGGGGATTGATCCACTATCAGTAAAACAACTCACACCTGAGCAGATTAACCAAACTACTGAAGATGAAATGCCAGGTGGGGATGCCTCTGTAGCATTCCCTGGGGGAGATGCCTTAGAAGATATTGCTGAAAGCCCCAAGAAAACACCCCCACAACCCATTATTTCTGCTACACCTGTACCTAGAATTAAGTCTCAGAAAGCTCCTAAAGGTGAGGTTCAGATGCTGACTCAGGAAGAAGTGCACTACACTCATAAAGATCTGCTCGAGTTTTCTAATACGTATAAGCAGAAGCCTGGGGACTGTGTCTGGGAATGGTTACTAAGGGTGTGGGATACTGGTGCAAGGAATGTAACATTAGACCAGGCTGAATTTCTTGCTATTAGCCCCTAAGCACAGTTTCTTTTTTCAATGTCACAGCAAGAGAGGTCAAGAGAGGATCAAATTCTGTCTTTGGTTGGTTCACCGAGGCATGTGCTGCCAGATGGCCTAGATGAGACCAACTTGAGGAACCTGACCTACCTTGGTACACTGTAGAAGGCATTCAAAAGCTTAGGGAAATTAGTACATTGGCATGGATTTATCAGAACAATCCCATAGACCCCAAAAAGGGAGTGCCTGAGGACATACTTTTCACCACAACCATAAGGAACAAGTTTGTGAAGTGGGTCCCAGCATCTCTGAAGACTCTTGTGATTGCTAGTTTATGTGCACCAGGATTAACAGTGGGAACTGCCCTAAGTGAACTCTGACATTTGCCTACAATGGGGCTGATTGGGCCCCGTGGTGGTAGAGAGCACATGTCCACACTGAATCAACAGAGAGGTTGAACATGGTTATTGTAATGGACAGCAAGTTTTCCGTAGTAATCAAAGCAACCTGACTTGTGTGGACTTTGACATGGTGTTTCTAGGAGTGAGCTGCATTGGAAACCTACTAAATATTTATGAGATCTAGATACGCAGAAGAATGCTAGATCAGGTGAACAGCAGAATAGAGATCATAAAGATAATCGTGTCCATTGTGAACGCTCACCAAAGGGTTACCTCTGAAGAGGAGGCCCTTAAAAACCAAGTGGATAAGATGACACACACTGTGGAGACTAGTCCTCCTCTTCCCTCTGCCACTCCTGTCAGTGTCCAATGGGCACATGAACACAGTGGACATGGTGGCAGGGATGGAGGTTATGCATGGGCACAGCAACACAGATTTCCACTCACCAAGGCTGACTTGGCTATTGCCACTGCTGGTTGGCCCATCTACCAGCAGCAGAAACCAACATTAAGTCCATGATATGGGACCATTCTTTGGGAAGATCAACTGGCAACCTGGTGGAAGGTTGATCACATAGGACAACTTCCATCATGGATGGGGCAACATTGTGTTCTTACTGGATAGACACCTACTTGGGGCAGCATTGTGTTCTTACTGGATAGACACCTACTTTGGATATGGATTTGCCTTTCCTGCATGCAAAGCTTCTACCAAAACTACCATTGGTGAACTTACAGAGTGCCTTATCTGTTGGCATGGCATCTCACATAGCATTGCCACTCACTTCCCAGCAAATGCAGTGCAGCAATGAGCCCATGCCCATGGAATCCACTGGTCGTATCATGTTCCTCATCATCCTGAAGCTGCTGGCTTGATAGAATGATGGAATGGGCTCCTAAAGACACAATTACGGCACCAGCTAGGTGGCAACAGCTTTCAGAGCTGGGACAATGTTCTCCAGGAGGCTGAATGTACTCTAAGCCAGTAGCCAGTATATGGTGCTGTGTCTCCAATAGCCAGGATTCATGGGTCCAGGACACAAGGGGTAGAGCTGGAGTGGCACCACTCACTATTATGCCTAGAGATCCACTTGCAGCATTTTTGTTTCCTGTCCCAGCAACCCTATGTGCTTCAGGCTTGGAGGTCCTGGTCCTGAAGAAAGGAATTCTCCCACCTGGAAACACAGCACGGATTCCACTGAACTGGCAACTGAGAATGCCCCCTAGGATTCTCAGTCCTTTGGATTAAGGTGTCAGGAAGGGTGCCACTGTACTGAGTGGTGTGATTATTCCTGATTGCCAAGGAGAAATTGGACTGGTGCTACCTAATGGACTTAAAGAAGAAAATGTCTGGAATCCAGGATATCCCTAGGCTATCTCTTAGTACTACCATGCCCTTTGATGAAAGTAAATGGTAAACTACAGCAACCCAATCCTGAAAGGACATCTAATGACCCAGTTCCTTCAGGAATGAAGGTCTGGGTCTCCCCACCAGGCAAACAACCATGGTCAGAGGACGTGCTGACCTCCGGAAAAGGTAATACAGAATGAGAAGTAGAAGAAGCTAGTTCTACATATCAATTACAATCGTGATCAATTGCAAAAGCAAGGTTTGTGATTGTCAGTTTATCTGTATATATGTGCTTATTTCATATGTGCTTATTGAATATCTTTCCTTTGTCCATGTATGATGTTAGGTCTAAGTGTGATTTCATTAATGTCTGGAAATTATATATGGCTAAAGAATTGTGTACAGGTGTCAAGTTGGCAAGGAGTGGACTGTGATAGGTAGGTTTATTGTGTCAACCTGGCCGATTAGGAATGTGTAGGATTAATAATGTCACAGCTTGATTGGAGGGCAAAGAGATAAATGGCTCAGCAAACCCTGCCCCACTCTCTCTTCCCCTCTGGTGATCAGACCAGTGTGTGGCTCCTTTAACTAATCCTCTGCCTCAACTTGTGAGCTACACTACATGTGGGATAGCCATCCAGTGGATGGTGTTGCCAGAGCTTGAGGTTCCTCTGAGATCTGCTTCACCAAGCTCTGATGTATACATCTTTTGAGTTTGAGGCTGTCAGATTCTGTCATCTTGCATTGCTTGAGTTCGATATCCCATCTGGGCCTGTTTTGCTAAGCTGCAGAGTTGCTGGCTGTTGGTGACCTGCTCTGATGTTTGGTGCCTGTGACTGCACTGCCTGCAGTGTCCTTGGGAAGACTCATCTGTCTTTTTCCTTGACGTTGGACTCAGCCGCCCTTGTGAGTTGGAGGACTTCCCATATATTAACTATTCCATGGAAATGTACTGAACTGAGCCCTCTGTACTGCTGTGTGGGCTAATTAGCTGTGATCGATCTATCTATATCTGTATCTATGTATCTATCTATAATCAAGTCATAAGTGTCCAGGTCTTGTTTCTCTAGTAAACCCTGTCTAACACAAACTGTTATTTACATAAATAATGGCTTTCTTTAAGCATGTGCTGAATATTTGGTGCTATGTTAGTCTTGAGATACAGCAATGAATATGTTAGTTGTGGATTCTTGGCTCCAGGCACCTAAGTGTCATTTTTATGTTCGTACATTTTTGTTTATTGAGGGGAATATAAATGATAGGTAAACTATTTTTCCAGTTCATTGTTATAAGAGAAAGTTTCATTTGAACACGTGCTCTTATTTTCCCAGTTATTCACTATCTGAGTAGTAACTTCCTTGTTTTATTTAATTGGATGCCATAGGAAATATAAATATTATTTCTTGAATTTGAGATGATCATACCATCTCACTTGACAACAACTACTTTGTCTTAGAGAATCCCTAGTTAAACAGCATGACTGCTAATCAAAAGTTTTAAGATTGGAGTCTGCCCACTGGTAATAACTTAGTGTGGTAATAATCTCTTTTAGAAAAATGAATACCAAGCTGATTTCAAGGAGTGGGGATTATCAATCCCCAAATGGCCAACCAACTCTTTTATGATGCTACTCAGCTCCCATTTCCCCCTCCTCCCTGGACTCTATTCCCTTACATTTCTGGGTTCTGTGAGTGGCTGCAGCATCCCACAGACGCTCATGAAAGTTTGAGGAAATGTCTCATGTGCTGATGGGTGCTGTTCAGTGCACAGTCTGAGGTCAGGCAGGGATAGGCCCAATGTCAGGTCCAGAGGATAATTTTAGCATCAGAGAAGTAGCAGCAAAATGGAGATAGAGAATGAAACAGAGTGGTCGACTTCCCAACCCACAGAGCAAGTAAAGTTGAGTGCTTTGTGCAGGAGGCTGATTTGTGGAGTGGGGTGCCTCTGGATGCTTAATTGGGGATGCTGGGCTTTCTGACCCACGGAAGTGGAACTGAGTGCTTTGGGGAAGAAGCTGACTGGAGTGGGGTGCCTCTGGGCACCCAGTTCTGGGAACTAGGGCTGATGACTCACAGAAGCTGAGCTGGATGCCTTCAAAATAAGACTTCTAGTGGAGTGGTATGCTTCTTTGGGCATTTATTAGCAGTTTAAAGACTGTAATATTTCCTGATCAACAACTCTCCTGATCATTTCTCACTGCCATTACAATTTGTTACCTTCCTTAAAAAACTCTTTAATCATAAATTATGTCTCTGAGTTCTGTGTAGCCATTGCAATGACTATTAGAATCTCAGAAAACACAAAAAAAGCCCCAACTCACTGTCATGTAGTCAATTCCAATCCAGTTATTCCGTCGGGCAGAGTAGAACTTCTCAGTGTGTTTTGAGATTGTAACTCTTTATGAGAGTAGAAAACCTTGTCTTTTTCCCATTTTAGAACCTGGAGAGGTAAAACAGAGACTATAATTTAAGCCATTACACGTAGAAGAAAAACATAGTGGTCTATTTCATTTCGAAAACTACGGAGCGCACTTGTACTGTGTGTGACACAGGGACATGAATTCATTCCATAGCAACTAGTTTATCAGGTGTTATGTTATCAATCTTTTTTCAGTTAATTTGAATTAGTTAATTTCAATTCATTTTAATATTGACCTATTGTATCTGAAAATATTAGTACTAAATTAGAAAAAAGAAACCAAAAGTTGTGTTTCTCAAATTAAGTTCTGTTTGTATTACTATTTGTAGTAGTAGTCCATGAAATAGTTAAGCCACTAACATGAAGCAAATACTGCAGGAGAGATATAAACTTTAACTTCATAATGAAACATAATTGTATAAGTTATTTTCAGATTTCTCCAAAGTCTTATTAGACATTACAAGGAAATAAAAGGCTTATTCAGGTAAAAGATGAGGGAAGTACAGGGGAACGACAGAAGAATGTATTCAAACTCTCTCACCTGAAATAGACTCATATTTGTTTTGGATAAATACAGTTAGTTTTATCTGGATCCATTCCTAGTCTGGTGCTTAAAAAAGGTAGGTTTGGGAACAGATCTTTAAAGGGTCAATTTACCTTTAGAATGCTTTGCTTTCCAGTAGAACACTTTTCTCCTAGTGTGAGCAAAGGCAAGGTAGTAAATTATACATTACTTGATAGATCTTTGAACTTTCTGACTGTAATTTACTTTGATGAACAAGGAAAACATAAATCAATACTTCATTGGTCAGGAGTCTTTTATGTAGTTATTACCCTAGTTTTATAAATTACTTTTATGGTCCAAAGGCATGATAATATATCTCTCTGATGATTTCTTGGCACCAATTGAGATTCTTGTTCTCTCAAACACAATCCTCTTTGTCATTTAAAAGAACTGGGCCCTAAATGCAATTCTCTGCCTAAAAGAGATTTTCACCTTTAAAATCTATTCTTTACTCCTATAAAGTTTTTGTTTTTAATGTATACAAGGGTAAGCCAAAAAGCACTGCTGATGGGGTTGTAGATCATACAGACTTATTCTAAACAAAGGATGTTTAACCCTATCTTGTGATCAGTGCATGGCTGCAAACAAGTTATTTGAGTAATACACTCATCTTAGGCTCCTTAGGGCCCCTTAAAAAAGATGTCTAATCAAAACGGGGACCTTTCAAAGGGAACTACTGGGCTAGTTAAGTTCAAAGCAGAGAAGCCAGTTTAGAAAGCAATTGTTTTTGGCATTTCAAAGGCATAAGCTTGATAGCTTTCCTTGAAAGATGTGAGTTAAACACAAGGCTTATTGTGAATAAATTTTAGGAAAATAAAAACCTGCATTGGTCAGAGCAACACCAGGCAAGTTGCACTAAAGACATTTTACCCCGTCCCAACAAGGGACCTGCCCAATTCTTCAAGGGTGGAAAGGACTGTCCTATGTTCATTTTGCTGAGAAATACTTACGAGGGGGCTTTAAATTTTTCATGAAAAAATTCCATTATTTTTCAATTCCCTTTCTTGTGATTTTTTTCTTTATTTTTATCTTATTTTATTTTTAAAATTCTTCCAACAGTTTTATTGGCACATAAAGTATTGCTGCAAGATTACAGAAATCTTTATTAAACTAAATTTATCAAAGCGTGACACTATTAGTTCTTGATATACGCTCTATCGAGGACTCTACACCTCTGAAGGAATGTCTACCTCTCTCTAACTCCTCCCCAAAGGCTTCCATACTCGTTGATCTACACCACATCAAAATTGCTGTTTGGGCATTTAGTAGGGGCTCAAATCATGTTTCTTTGAAAGGTGTTTTTGTTTTGTTTTATTTTTTTCTTCACTTTGAAGGATGAAAATATGTCTGTGGGACAAGATCAGGGATGTGTGTGTGTTGGGGGGCATTTAGGGGAATGTTTGCCAGTTAAATTTTTGTGGTACAGCCTTTGTTAGCCTTGAAGAATGAAAATTTTTCCTAGGTGCAACTTTCTTGGCCTTTTTTTTTTTTTACCAGTAGTTTAAATTTTCTTCAAATATCTTCTTAATAATGTCCTGTGACCTTCCTGTGTCATTAAAAAATTGTCAAGATTATTGTTGTTAGGTGTCATAAAGTCAGTTCTGGCTCATAGCAACTCTTGGTATAGCAGAATTAGACACTGCCCAGTCCTGGATCATTGACCTGATCACTCCCATGCTTCAGTCTATTTCATTGAAAGTCTTCCTCTTTTTTTCACTACCCCTCTATTTTGCTACACATAATATTCTCTTCCAGGTACTGATCTTTCTGATAGCACGTCTGAATTAGGAGAGTTGAAGTCTCCCCATCTTTGCTGCTAAAGAGCATTTGCTGCTCCCTTTGCTGCTAAAGAGCATTGTGGCTATTCTTCTAAGACAGGCTTGCTTGTTCTTCTGCTGGTCGTCCACAGCACTTTCAATGTTCTTTGCCCAAACCAGAATTCAAATTCGTCTATTCTTCTTCAATCTTCCTGTGTATTGTCATTCACATGCATATGACGCCATTAAGAATACTGTGTCTTGCATCAGGCACTATTAATCCTCCATGAGATTTCTTAGCTGTTCAGCAATTCAGAGAGCTCCTGTGCAGCAAATTTGCACACTGCAATACACCAGTTTGCTTCTTGACTGCTGCCTCCATAAACACTGCTTTTGAGTATGAGCAAAATGAAATCCTTGACAACTTCAATCTGTCTCCATTTATCATAATGTTGTCTGTTGGTCCAGTTTTGCGGATTTTGGTTTTCTTTACATTGAGTTATAATCCATAGTGGAGCCTGCAGTCTTTGATCTCATTAGCAAATGCTTCAAGTTTACCCTAATTTTAGCTAGGAAGGTTGTGCAGTGTGCATTTCAGGGGATGTCAATAAGCTTTCCTCCCATCGTGTTGCTGCATTCTTCCTCAGCTACTCCAGTTGTCTGATTATTTGCTCAGCATACAGATTGAATAAGTATAACTAAAGGATAAAACATGCGCTATCCCCTTGGTCTCCTCTAATGACTGCCTCTTGGTTTGTGCATGGGTTCCACACGAGCACAATGAATGTGCCAAATTCCCATTTGTTATTACCCATGAGATCAAATGCTTTTGCATAGTCAATAAAACACAAGTAAACGTCTTTCTGGTATTCTCTGCTTCTAGTCAAGATCCATGTAACATCAGCAATGATAACCCTTTTTCATTATATCCTCTTGTGCAACTGGCTTAAATTTCTAGCAGCTCCTTGTTGCTGCACTGCTAAAAATTCTTTTTTTTAAATCATTTTATTTGGGACTCATAAAATTCCCATCGCAATCCATATATCCATTGTGTCAAGGACATATGTACTTTTGTTGCCATCATCATTCCCAAAGCATCTGCCTTCTACTTGAGCCCTTAATATCTGCTGCTCATTTTCCCCCTATTTTACTTGCATGTGATGTTTATGCCACCACTTGTCTGTCAGTTTTTGTACTGTGGTGACTTGTGTGTTGCTATAGTGCTGGAAGCTGTGTCACTGGTATTTAAAACACCAATAGTCACCCAAAGGGCACAGGTTTCAGCAGAGCTTCTAGAATACGAACAGCTTATGAAGGAGGATAGGATATTCACTTCAGAGAAATTAGCCACTAAAAACCTTATGGGATTCAGTGAAGCTCTGTCAGCCACTGAAAATCCTGCTGCATTGAAGCAGAACATTGTCAGAGACAATGCCAGAAGATGAGCCCCACAGATTGGAAGGCACTCAAAAGATGTCTGCCTACTTGAAGTAGAGTTGGCCAAAATTATATGGATGGACTAAAACCTGCAGGGTTACAGTGTTTGGACCTTCATTTGTTGATGGGGCACAACCAAAATGAGGTGAAATAGCTAAAACCCAAATAATAATTGAAATGTATTAATTGAATCAAGGAAAATCAGAAAATGTCAAAAACAAAATGCACACATAAAGATTGATACTCTAGTTGTTTAGTGAACTGAAATGGTTTAGTGCCATTTTGAATCATAAAATCATATGGTTTATTATGCTAGGAATGACAGATTCAAGAGGAATGGAATCATATTCATCATCGAAAATGACATTTCAAGAACTATCTTGAAGTATAATGCTATTTTTGATAGGATAATATCTATCTGCTTACAAGGAAATCCAATCAATACAACTATTATTCAAATCTATGCACAAACCACAAAATCTGGTGAAATAGAAATCGAAGAATTCCACTAATGTCTCTGTCAGAAATGGATCAAACATGCAATCAAGATACAGTAGTAATTATTGATGATTGGAATGCAAAATTCAGAAACAAAGAGAAAGGAATAGTTTTTAGAAAATATGGGCTTGGTAATAGCTACTAAGCTGGCCACATGATAGAATTTCGCATGATCAATGCCTTGTTCATAGCAAATACCCTTTTCCCACAACATGAACTTCTCAAGATGGACTACATAAAAATCAAATGGACTACATCTGGGGAAAGAGATGATGGAGAAACTCAATGTCAACAGCAAAATGAGACCAGGGCCTGACGGTGGAAACGATCATCAATTGCTCATATGTAAATTTGGGTTGAAGCTGATGAAAGTTCAAATAAGTCAATGAGAGCCAACCACCTCTTGTCTAACAGTGTGTTGTACTGCGGTAACTTGTGTGCTGCAGTGTTGCTGGAAGCTATGTCACTGGTATGTCAAATGCCAGCGGAGTCACCCAAAGTGAACCAGTTTCAGAGGAACTTTCAGACAAAGAAAAGGCAGTGCAGAGGACTTGGCTCCCTACTTTGGAGGAAATAGATGCTGAAAACCTTAGGCGTAACTTCAAAACACTGTCAGATACTGAAGGTCCAATAAATGGGAACAACATTGTGTGGGATTGTGTCAGAAGATGGGCCCTTCAGGTCGGAGGGCGCTCAAAATGTGACAGAAGGAGCTGATTTCTCAGAATGAAATGACCATGGTGGTGTGAGTTGGATGAAGCCTGTGGAGGTGAAGCCAACTGACTGGAAGGGATCCACATTTGTACCCATTCCAAGAAAGGTGACTCAACAGAATGTAGAAATTATAGAAGAGTGTCACTGAAATCACAAGAAGTGAAATTTTGTTGAAGGTCATACAAACAACTGTTGCAGCAGTACATTGACAGAGAGCTGCCAGAGGTTCAATCTGGATTCAGAAGAGGCTGTGAAAGAACAGATACACTTGCTAATATCAGGTGGATCTTGGATGAAAACAGAGAATTCCAGAAAGATGTTTACTTGTGCTTTATTGACTATATCAAGACATTTGACCGTGTGGATCATAACAAACTATTGATAACATTGAGAAGAATGGGAATTCCAGAATACTTCATTTTTCCCCCGAGGAACTTGTATATGAATTAAGAGGCAGCTGTGCAAACAGAACAAGAGACTACTGAATGATTTAAAACCAGGAAAGGTGTGCAACAGGATATATCCTCTCACCATACTTCCTCCATCTGTATGTTGAGCAAATAATCACAGAAGTTGGATTATAAGAAGATAAATGTGGGACAAGAGGAAAAGAAATAGAGGAAAGAGCTAGGAGGCAAAGGACATGTATAGAGGTCTAAATAAAGGCATGCACATATGTAAATATATTTTTATATATGAGGATGGGGAAATAGATCTATGTGCATATATGTGTAGGTTTAATATTAAGGTAGCAGATGGACATTGGACCTCCACTCAAGTATTTCCTCAATGCAAGAATACTTTGTCCTACTAAACTGGTATTCCATGATGCTCACCTTCCTGACATGATCGCTGAAGACAAATAGGTGCATAAGAAAATGTGGTGAAGAAAGCTGATGCTATCAAAAGATATAGCATCTGGGGTCTCAAAAGGCCTGAAGGTAAACAAGTGGCCATCTAGCTCAGAAGCTACAAAGCCCACATTGAAGAAGCACACTAGCCTGTGAGATCACGAGGTGTCAAAGGGATCAGGTATCAGGCAGCATCAGAACAAAAAAATCATATCATTCTGAATGAGGGGGAGTGTGGAGTGGCGACCCAAAGCCCATTTGTAGGCCACTGGACATCCCCTTACAGAAGGGTCTAGGGGAGGAGACGAGCCAGTCAGGGTGTGATGTAGCAACAATGAAACATATAACTTTCCTTTAGTTCCTAAATGCTTCTTCCCCAATCCCTCATCTATCATGATCCCAATTTTACCTTACAAATTCAGCTAGACCAGAGGACATACACTGGTACAGATAGAAACTGGAAGCACAGGAAATCCAGGGTGGATGATCCCTTCAGGACCAGTGGTGTGAGTGGTGATACTGGGAGTGTAGAGGGAGGGTGGATTGGAAAGGGGGAACCGATTACAAGGAACTACATATCACCTCCTCCCTGGGGGATGGACAACAGAAAAGTGGGTGTAGGGAGATGTCGGACAATGTAAGATATGACAAAATAACAATTTATTAATTATCAAGGGTTCATGAGGGAGGAGGAGCAAGGAGGAAGGGGAAAATGAGGACCTGACATCAGGGGCTTAAGTGGAGAGCAAGTGTTTTGAGAATGATGAGGGCAATTAATGTACAAATGTGCTTTACACAATTGATGTATGTATGAATTGTGATAAGAGTTGTATGAGTCCCTAATAAAATGATTTTTAAAAAAGGAAGATAAATGTGGCATCAGAGACCAGAGAAAGACTTATTAACAACCTATGCTGTAGATGACACAACCTTGCTTGTTGAAAGTGAGGGTGACTTCAAACACTTGCTCATGAAGAACAAGAATTTCAGTCTTCATTATTGATTATAATTCAATGTAAAGAAAACCAAACTCCTCACAACTGGATCAATGAACAACATCCTGGTAAACTGAGATCAGATGAACATTGTCAAGAGTTTCATCTTTCTTAGATCCACAATCAGTCCTAATGGAAACAGCAGTCAAGAGATCAAATACTGCATGCACAAAGCCCCCCATGTAGAGGTTGGTGTATTTGCGGAGCTAAGAGTCACTGATGATTCTCCGCTTCATGACTATGTTTCCCCATCTCTTCCAGTCAATTTGGCATCTTCATGGCAATATCTCAAGCTCATCAAGCACATAAGAGAATTCTTGATAATTCCCCCCTCTTACACCTGCTCTTCTACCACTATTTGCCATCTCTGTATCTTTATTACATAATTTCTCAGACTAAAAATCTAGGCAACTGGGTTCTTCTTTTATTCTCGTATTCACATTTGTTCCATAGGAAATCCTGTTGGATCTGCAAATCCTTCTACTTGTAGTTGTTTCTCAATACCTCTGTTACAACCATCCTACTCCAAGTCAACACCACTGCTCATATGGACCAATAATAGCACTTTCAACCCCCTATTTTCACGCTTGCATTCCTTAGTCTATACTGCACCAAGCAGCATGCAGGGAGTTTTTTAAGTGCAGGATCTCCTATGGCATTTGTAATAGAGTCTGTCCATTTTCCAGCCCTTGCCCACTTTCCATGACCATTTTACGCCACCCCCCCTTCCTTATTTGCCCCTCTACAGTCAGCTTGCTTCTCACAAGATGCGTTCACGCCTCTCTTGGATCCCTTGTTTCAAGCTCTGGTTCTCATGCTGTTACTCTGGATTTCTTCACATCTCTTTTCAAAAGTCTATTTCTCAGAAGCTCCTGCCGTAAGTGCCCCTACTACCTCCTTATTATTCTATTTCCCCTCGTTACATTTCTTTTTTGGTTTATATTTATATTGGTTGCTAATACATGGAGTTCCTTTGTCTCTACCTCCATTGTCCACCGACCATTGTCAGTTGGTTGTATTCTGGTGGCTTGCATGTCGTTGTCATCAGGATCATGCAGGGTGGACAGGTCACAATGTAGCTTCCAGAGTAAGACCAGGGAAATAAGCCAAGTGTTTAATTTGTGAAAATTAGCCGGTGAGAACCTTTGGAGCTACAACACAATATTGTCTAACGTGACTGCATTGGATATGCCAGTCTTCATCACTGCCGTTGTGTCTATTCTGACTCTCAGGGACCCTATAGGACCGGGTGGAACCGCCCTTGTGGGTTTCTGAGACGGTTAAAGCTTTATGGAAGTATGAAGCCTTGTCTTGTTCCCACAGAGGGGCTAGTGGTTTCAAACTGCTGACTGTGTGGCTAGAAGCCTGTTGTGTAACCACTACGCCATAAGGGCTTCCTTAGGGGAGATCACTCATTGGAGGAGGACCTCCTCATTTGGGGCAACAGAAGGCCATCAAGAGCAAGGGAGACCTTCAGAAACTTTAATGAACACAATACATGCAATGATAGACTTGAACATGCAAGCACTTAAGAGGATGACACAGGCCTGAACAATATATCGTTCTATTATATATTAATTTGTCATGAGTTGGCATCAACTAGATGGCAGCTATCTATTGGCCTATCAATTGTCTATCTATTCACAATACTCTGAATTACCTAACTATTGTCTTTTTAACTCTCACCAAAAAGCTGGGTCAAGCTCACTAAGATTCACTGCCATTCAGTCTTGTCTGACAGAACTATATAAATGTGAAGGGCTTGTGGTTCACCCAAAGGGTTAGATTGCTTATTAATCAAAAATAAATAAAACAAACTCACTGCTATTGAGTCAATGCCAACTCGTAGCAACCCTGTAGGCCAGGTTGAAATTGCTGCTGTGAGTTTCTGAGCCTGTTCACAGGAGTAAAAAGCCCGACTTTTCTGTCTGAGCGGCTGGAGCTTTCTGATCACAGCCCACCTCATAACCACTAGGCCACCAGGGCTTCTTGAGTTCAGTAGTGCTGCAAATAAGGGATAGCGCATCACTGGATGGGTGAGACCTTTAAATAGCATGTATGAAACCCTGCCGTGGAGATTTGCCGGTTCTACTCTCCCATTAAAAAGAATGCATCCATGTGTAGAAGAGGGGGTTCACTATCAACAAGTAAAGAGAACCTGAAGTGAGTGTGCCCTTGGGACACCAGATCTCTGTGCTGAACTTTTTGATTCAGGAGCCAGAAAGGGGGACAACCGAGACATGATGAGAGACGGCTTTTCTAAGAATCATTGGGAAACAGAAAGGTGTGCTTCTTGGCCCACGGAGCAAGGCAGCTGAGCGCCTTTGGGCGTGAAGCCTGCTAGTGGAAGTTGGTGTCTGTGAGCCCGTGTTAGCAGAGTTCACAGGGCTTTGTAACATTTGCCTGAGCAAGGCAGGGCCTGAGGGGCCGTAGACAGACGACTTCATAGATCTGAGACTACCTGTGAGTGTGACTTTCTTTCGAACTAGGATATTTGGACATGGAACATTTGGACAATGAGTATGAAAAAGAATTGATACCTTTGAACTTGGATGGTGGTGGAGCATGATGAATATACCATTGTCTATATTTTAGTTATTTGTGAAAAGGTAAGCATGCTCTGGCTAGCATCTTGCTGTACAGTGTAAAATTAAGGCTTGCATCACTTCCTGTTCCTGATTTTGTTCCATTAGTTTTGAATGTCAAGTTATGACAATGATCTATAAATATTCATGTCATGCATTTGGCCTTCCTCATCTTATATTTTTTCCTTTCACCACCTTACGTCTTCTGTGCACCGAGTCTCCCCGAATACATCACAGTTAACTGTGTCACATTGTTCCACTTGCTCCACTGCCCCTTGACCCACACGTCGCACAGTTACATAGCTGCTTTCCTCTAGCCCAGGGGTCCTCCACCTTCCTCAGGCCGCGGCCCTTGCATACAGCTCCTCATGTGGTGCTGACCCCCCAACAACAAATTATTTTCGTTGCTACTTCATCACTGTCATTTTGCTTCTGTTATGAATCAGGCGGCCCCTTTGAAAGGGTCGTTTGATCCCCAAAGGGGTCGGGACACACAGGTTGAGAACCACTGCTCTAGACGGTGGGAAAAGCTCTTCTTTCTATTCCGTCTAGTTGTTTGCGACCAGGAGGTAGACGGCCTTAGGAAAGGAAGCAGTGCATTCCTTTTCTCGTGGCATCATTCCTGTGGGACTTTTTCTTGTGGAGATATGGAAATTTTAATTATAATCCAAGAAGTTTGGTTTAATCTCATTATTTATGAATTTTTGATTATCTGATTTCCAGTTCCCATGTGCTTTTCTCAGCTATAATGTCATTGGAAGTGATTCTGAGAATTCATGGCTCCTGCTCATGCTTCCCATGAATCCATCGGAAATTACTCCTGTACACGTAGACACGTTGGCAGCAGGTCCTCTGACTTGCTGCCAACAGCAGAGGCCAGTCGACAGGGTCCTGGGTTTCTGTGCATCTTTGCGTCATACTACCTCTCCCCAGAATCGAACTTCCTGGCCTTCATTGAAGATCCACCTGGTACATATTCAATGGGTCAAGTGCTTAGTGGAACTACCAAATATGTTTCTTCATACAAGGGAATTGAGGAGGAGGCATGAGCACATTCATTCATAAAGGACACATTATTCATTCTGAAATCAAGGGGTTTTTGTTTAGTTTTTCTTTGACCAACAAAACAAAAGAGTTAAATGGAGGGGAAAATGTTGTATCTGAAAATACTGTTATCCTTTTAATCACCCTCCAGGGATGTGGGTTATAAATGCATTTGGTAGAATCTACATATTGGAATTCTTTAAATAGTCATTATGCTAAGAGTTGATGTTAGGTATACAGGTAAGTTTTCTGTTGGGTGGATAACGTTTCTTATCAGTGGAATGGCCTAAAACATACTTCCTGATCTATTAAAATCATTGTTTTGGAAAAACTTGCTGGCTCACCAAACATTTGACATTTGGGGATGAAATATCCTTCATAAATGATAGACATTAAACATAAATGGAAAGATCGATACTATTTTGAAATTTTGTTTTAATGTGCTGTCTTGGGTATCTATTGGTGTTTAACAAATTATGCCAAGAGTTAGCAACTTAAGAAAACAACATTCCACCTGCCACCCCCCTCTCCCTGCACCCTAAATTTCTGTGGTTCATATTTTCTGGAACAGTTCATAATAATTCCTTTTAGAAAGATTCATACAAGGCTGGTCCCAAGGGAGAAGGGTTGTGGCCCCCTCAACAGATCTGAGGCTTTGAGTGCAAAGGCCAGGTCTCAATGTCTTCCTCAGATATCTTAATCAGATTCTCCAGAGAGGGTGATGCCAAGGGATTCTACTAGGATGCTCCAAGATGGTTGTGGGACAATTCCATTATTGTTTATTCCACTTTTCCACAAACTCTTTGAAGCCCCTCATATTTAAGACAAGTTCTCCAGGTTATTCTGATGAACAGCTGCGTTAGAACACTCCAGGTGTACACTCCTTATTTTTGGTTGTTGTTACTAAATAGTCATTATTTTTTCCTACCTCGTTTTTATTCTTAGTTTCTCTCATCCATTAAAGCATACTTCTGAACGTGCTTCAATGATACCTTAGCCATCCAAAGTCTTTCCTCAGAATTTCTCCCACGTGACTTCAGGATAGCATTTGACTCACTAGCATCATCTCTTTGAAATTTTTTCTCTCTTTCTCAGGCTCTGCAACACTGAAATAACTAGGTTAAGGTATTACAAAAATATGTTCCAAAGAGTGATCGTTAAAAAAGGCAAAACTAATTAAATTTGGCATTAGAAATTAAAACTGACAAAACTAAAACTCATTGTCCTTGATTCCTCTTTCTAGAATTCATTTAAAAATCTATATGTACTACCACCGCTCTATCCTTCTGCTCCTGTTAGAGGAAGAATAGGCAAAAGATCATTGATACATTTATTTACATGCCACGCCCTACAATAACTGATGACTTCTCTGCTTGAGTTAGTAAACAACTTAGAACTCGAAGAGATAGTTACTAATTCGTTTTAAACCTTTTTTCTTTATTTATACAGGATGATATTTATAAATGATGGCAGAAATCATTGACTACCAACATGCACAATGCCCTTTCCTTAGCATGGGTTATCACTGTCAGTGACAGAAAGGCCATTTTTATCCAGGGGTGGCTTTATGACTAATTTAGAGTGGAATTCATGCAGAAATTATGGAATGTATCAGGTGGAAAGTTGAATCAGTAAATGTTCTTTTTTAAATCTCTTTATCTCTGATTCCTCTCTGTCCTCATTGTCCTGTTGAATACAGACACCACCAAGGTCCCTGTGGGATGACTGCTCTCCAAGAGGGACGACATTTCCAAAGGGCATCCGTAGCCAGGAACACTGGACAAGTCCTGAGGTTGCACTGTGCGTCCCAGCAAGAGGTTGGTACTCTGGATAATTGGCTCTTCTTTGTTTTAATCTTGTAATTCTGGTAGAATGCATGATAGATCGACAAACCTTTGCTTTTTCCCTTCAGAAGTTAGACATTAACCTACCTCCCTTTGCAGGACAGAACAATACCTGCCATTGTAACATGGACACGCCTCTCCAAGCAAAGAGAGCAGTCTGAGAACCCGACGGCTTGTCTCAAGCTTAATCACATAAAATTGCCTATTCCTCCAAAAGACTTCCTCCACAGAGATTGCCCAGTTTCTCATTAACTTTGGCTCTTTCCTTAAGCCCCCTCCCCCCTTTCTTTGATTATCAAAGCACCCCTTAACCTGTTCAAGGAGACCACTTTCTCCAAAATCCATTCTGCCTCCTGACATGCCAATATTCCATCAGTACTTTGACTCTCCCTTCTGTTCCTGTCTCATGTATTGGCTTACTTAAGGCAGGCTGCTCAAATCACACAAGGTACATAAACATGACATGTCCAATAGGTAAACGTTTGTTATGTTGTCATTGAAATATTTTTATTTAAGTGATTAATAATCTCAGCCATATGAATTATGGTTGACACTAATTTTCTTTGCTGGTGATATTCTCCCTTAATTTTCAAAGGTTTGAACGGATGGTGTTTCCCTCCTAAACACAAACCAGACACAATGGCATCGATGTTGACGCTTAGTGACCGTGAGTGACAGGGTAGAGTCTAGGGTTTAGAGTTTCTGAGACTGTGACTGTTTACAGGAGTAAAAAGCCCCGTGTTTCTTTCCTGGAGCAGCGGGTGGTTTCCAACTGCAGACCTTGTGGATCACAGCCCAGCGCATGTCCTCTTCACCACCAGGGTCCCTCTTTCCCCATCTCACAGGCTAAAAGGAAAGGCGGTAAAATGGCCAACCCTCAAGGTTCTTGAACTGCTCTCCAGGATCATCCAAGGAGCCTCAGTCCAGTTCCCTAGTCCTTTTTTCCCTCCTCTCTGCTATAAAGATACATGATGCAAAGAAAGCTGCCTTCAGGTGGTGCTCAAAACCAGAGGACATTGGCATTGACTCATTTCTACCAGCTATTGTGCTGTGTGACTTTACTTCTAGTTTCTAACTTGGGCCCCTGTTTCCACCAGGTGTGATGGGGAGGTTAAACTGACAAGTTCCAAGTTCCCTCAGAAATAAGCATTGGAATGAAGATTGTGTACGAAGCTTTTAAAAGAAGACCAAATAGAAGTAATAAATTGTATTCCATTTCCTAACTGGTGTTCAGCTCGCAGCATATTTAGCTCAGTGGTGTATTTTATGAAAAGCACTGCGTTTGTGATTGTGAGGAAGAAGATAGTAAATATTACTTTGCTCTAGGAGAGTGTACATGAAAAATGAAAAAATAAGGCAGTGCACAAAGACAGCATAGCTACTCAACTTCTCAGTGGGTTCTTGATTGGTAAAATGTCCTTCCAGGTATCTTGTACTCGGGGAAACCAGTTTGGCTTGGCTCAGAACTGGTAACATTGGAGTCGGGTGCTTACGCTAAGCAGAACAAGAGTGCAAAGACTGGACTGAGGCGACTGGTTGTCAGGATACCCCTTGCTTGGAACCTCCCTAGGAGTCTCATTTAGTCCGAGATGTCCATGGACGAGAGCTTTCTTGTAAAGTGGTTCAGGTTTCAGAAGAAATAAAATTCCTGGAGTGATTTAAAACCAGGCAGATTTTTGCGATTTCTCCAGAATTGAGACCCACTTTTATTCCTGGACCCAGGACAGACGGGTAAGGGAGGGCTCAAGGGAAAGGAGTTCTTTCATCAGAGAGGACTTCGCTGCCCTTCTTCTACATGAGTCGCTCTTGCAAAGTGGTCCTGGGAAGGCTATAGAAACAGAAGTCCCCAGAATCCCGCGCCCAAATGGTCCTGAGTCCTGCGTGGGCAGGTTCTGGGCCTGATCTGACCTCCTAAGGACAGTCTGTGCTCCTTTAGGCTGGAATGTGATCGATGTTCATAGAGCTGTGGATGGAGCTTTCACAGACCCACAGGGAGTGTCCACACACAGGTAGGAACGGCCCCCGAATGGTGCAAGACCCAGACAGAGTGAGGCACCCCAAATTGGAGACTAGGGGTTTCCTACCCCTTCATAGCCAGGTACTAGCATAGAAGTTTGTAGAAATGGGGAAATCTAAATTCAATCCTTGCCTTGCAAGTCATTTTGAAGGTATATTTGCCCAAGTCTGTGGAAAATTTGATCTCATAGATTGCGAGCTTAATTTTTATCTGTTCAATATTTGATATATGAAAATGGAAGTTCCATGTGTACTTTTGCTTTGGATCCACAAGGGCATGGATAGGTCAGAAGGACCAATTTTCCCCTAGAATACAAAAGAAAGTTGGCTGATATGTTCTCTTGATCTGTTAATCTGTTCTAACGTCCCTAAATTTCCCTCGCACAAACTTGGATTAGTATGAGATATATACACGGAAAAATAAGTCTTATCAGGATTGTATACTTCGTAGAGGTAAATAATTTGCTAATGTAGCTTGGAATGTAATGGGGGCCATAGAATTAATTTCCCTGTTATTTCCTTGGGCCCATCACTTCCTAAAGAGGCAATTCTGGCTTGTTTTCCAGGATTTCATTTGGCTTGGGAAGTGCTTTCATACTAGCCTTAACTTTCAACTATTGCTATCATCCATTGAGTTTGCACTGGTCAGATCTGCAGCAGCTCAGCAGGCAAATATTACTGTAGAGATCTATTCAAAGGACTTTTGTACACAGCAGTTGTAAAGTAGATGAAAGTTATCTGGTTACCTCAGAAATAGAAACCTGTCACTAAAGCTTTCATACAGAGGCTCGGAAGTGGAGGGTCTTACGTACTTAGAGCCTAGTTAAATAGTGCTACGCTGCATATCAGTGCCATCCAGCACGCCAAAGGACTGTAGAGGGCTTGGGAATGGTTAAGATCCAAAAGGGTTTGTAATTGTTCTCTTTTGGCAATAAGTTCTACGTTCTTTTCTTCCGAGTATGGAACTGAATGGGTAAAAGCACCTGATTGTGTCCTATCTTTGTGACTAATCTGAATAACTGATATGGCCTCCTAAACTCCAGAAAGGTGTTGTTTGCAGGGGCAGCAAACTCACATGTCAGGAGCTGGAGGACTTAGGTTAAGCGGAGGACACGGAAGCCCATAATTCACCTGGGGCACTTAGAGGCAAACGTTTTTTTCTTCCCTTAAAGTACTGTAAAATAAACAATACTGGTCGGACCAGTTTGTAATCTCTGCCTTGGGGTGACTCACATGGTATGAGTTGTGATTTCAAGGACACCGAGAAAGTTCCTTTGACCTTCAACAAAGCTCACGTGAGCAAAGGACTGGCTGGTGCTTTGAAATTCCACTCTGACAGGGGAATTCCTTTCAATGAACCAGGCCCTCGCTTCAAGCGTGGCAGAGGTCAGTAACAGCAGAGTGGATTCTGGTCAAGAAGGTCTTCCTCTGTGCTTGTTTCAAAGGGAAGCACACGGGTGAGGATGCCCCAGCACCGAGCAGTGTCCCTGCTGCTGTCCCTACAGGTGCTGTGAGGCCGAATGACCCCACGACTCGCAATGGGGTTTGGGAGCTCCGGTGTGACAGTAGACAGTTCTTCTAGACAAAGACCAGAGGGGATTGCGAAACAGACCTTCTTTTCTCCTAAAAAGCCCCCATATTTATTGCTTACTCATTCAATAACGCATCAGGCATTCTTTCAGGTGCCATCTTACTTGTTTCTCAAACCACCGTGAGAGCCAGTGTCATGAGTATGCTTGTTTTCCACACGAAGGAGTAACCTGGAAGTCACTGAGTGACTAGCCACACATCACACACGCAGTTGGTGGGACCCACTGTCGGCCCCAATCCGTTGGCCTGGTTATTATGCTTCTTCTGATATTTGTATTATTTCCTTCTCTCTGTAAATTTATCGTCGTCTCTTCTCTGGATAGGCAGTCTGGATTTAAGTCTCAGCTCTAGCAGTGGCTGGTTGTACAATTTTGTGAGAACGACTTATTCTCTAGACTTTACTTGTAAATAAGGATAATCGTTCTACTACCTCAGAGTTACTGTGAATATTAACTGAGTATGTGTAATGCACTTAGAATAACTCCCAGTACACATGAACTGCTAAAAATTCTTAGTTATTGTGCTTGCTACATCACTAAATCCTTCAGACTGTACTCTTAAGGAAATATTAACTCTATTTATATGTAAATCAACCAGATTCTGACCACCCGTCAGTTGGCCTTGCTGTGGTGGCTTGCATGTTTTCATGGTAATGGATGCTCTGTCATTGATCCTTTAAATAACATCAGAGCCATCCATGGAGGACAGAGCTTTCAGACTAAGTCAGACTAAGAGCTGATGAAGAATCACTTTCCCCAAATTAGTGAGTAAAAAATCCCATGTATCACCCCCGAGTACTGCTCAACAGGATGCTAGACGGGGAGCACTCTAGGGTAGCTGAAAGTACACGCGGGATCATGACGATAGTACAGATCACGAAATGCCTGGTTGTACTGCACACGTGGTGGCAACGAGTTAGCGCCTCCTCCACAGCAAGGAGCAACCGCAAACTTAATTCCGCCAAGTTAGGTGACTTGCCCACGATGTCCTGAATACTGGATTCAAAGCAAATATTTTCATCGCATTCATTTTATACCAGGGGTCATGCTGCTCTCTGATCGAAGGTTAAGGTAGCGTCAGCACATTGGTCAGCACAAATGTTTCCTTCTCCAGGACGGGCCTGCCCCTGGGTAGAGAGGGTGGTGGCTGGAAAGTCTCCACTCACACAAACTGACCAGAAGGATTTGAAATTCACTCACCGCCCACCAGCAGGTATGTGACCCCAGTGATGGCTGTCGAGATCCACCCTGACGGCCTGAAAAGGCAGACTTTGGGGATGAAGTCTCCGAGAGGGGCCACAGACAAGGCAGGGGAGCACTGGCATTGGGAGCAGACTTCTCACACGGAGAGCATTCTTTACCTGCTTTGTAATGTTTGTCGGCAGAGTCACTGTGGATCACTGCCACACAACCAGATGTAGATCTGCAAAAGACACCTTTAGCAAAGAGCGTCCATATAAATCACCAGGATGAATCTCCCAACCTACACAGACTTATTCTAGTTTTCCAGAAGACGGAAGATTAGTCAAGTTCAGAGACAGTGTTTGCAACTGGAATCTCCAGACAGCAAAATCTTTGCTCTTTTCTTTGCATCAGGCTGCCTCTCAGAGGCAAGCTACTGCATACGGGAAGAAAACCTCCAACCGGATCCTTACATGATGCAGGAATTGGGCACTGCTGGCTGATAAAAACATTGTAAGGAGCCCTGGGAGTGCAATGGTTAGCACTTGGCTGCTAATCTGAAGGTCAGCTGTTTGAACCCACCAACTGGGGAGAAAGAACCTGGGGTTCCGTCAGTAAAAATTAGAGCCTGTGACATTCTACAGCCAGTTCTACTCCATCACATGGGTTAACAACGCAGCTCTACTATAGAAGTGAGCACCGCTGTGATAGGTTAGTGTAGCTTGGTTTTTTAGTAAATCCAAAGCCTCAAAAATATGCTTCTAGGATGTAGAGATCCTGAAGGTGTTGGAGCAATCTGACTGAGAGGAATTACTAAGAGATGGTGGTAAAGGAAGAAGGTAAAAGGAAACAGTAAAGATCTAGGAAGTAAAGCTATGGATAGAAGTATAAACATAGGTGTGCATTTATGTAAATATATTAATTAATAAAAATAGAGGTATTGGCATATATATATATATACATACCTTGAATATATTGAGGTATATTGAGGCAATACATTAAGCCCTCCTTCAATGCAAGAACACTTTATTCTAACAACCTGGCATTCTGTGATGCTCACTCTCCCGGCACAATTGCTGAAGACAAAATGTGTGCACAAGCAAATGTGGTGAAGAAATCTGATGGTGCCCAGCTATCAAAAGATATAGCATCTGGGGTCTTAGAGACTTGAAGTTAAATAAGAGGCCATCTGACAGAGAAGCAACAAGCCCACTTAGAAGAAGCACACCAGCCTGTGTGATCATGAGGTGTTGATAGGCTTAGGTGACAGGCATCAGAAGAACCAAAACAAACAAACATATTGTTGAGACCAAGGGAGATTGGAGTAGAGACCCCAAAACCCATCTGTACACCATGGAACATCCCCTCACCAAAACGTCACAAAGAAGGAATGAGTCAACCAGGGTGAAGTATAAAACTGATGAAACACACTCAGGAAACACACAATATTCCTCTGGTTCCTTGAGGCTCACTCCCACTATCATGACCCCAATCTTGCCTTTCACTGCAGGCTAGGCTGAAGTTTGTACACAGTAGAGATAAGAGTTCAGGACACTTGGAATCCAGGTCAGATAAACCCCTCAGGAACAGAAATTGGAGGAGCAATATCTGGAGGGTAGGGGGAAGGTGGGGAGAATTGTGGAAAAGAAACTGTGGAGGAAGGGAGACAGTGGTTTGTGTAAGATATGAAATTAATAATAATTTATAATTTATCAAGGGGTCACGCAGGGGAAAGGGAGGGTAAAAAGAGGAACTGATATCAAGGGCTCAAATAGAATGTAAATGTTTAGGAAATAATGATGGTAACATATGTACAAATATGCTTGATAAAATTGATGTATGGATTGAGATAAGAGCTGTAAGAGTCCCCAATAAAATGATCTTTAAAAAAATGCTCCTATGTGCTTGACACAATGGATGAATGTATGGATTGTGATAAGTGATTAAGAGCCTGCAATAAAAGCATTTAATAAAAAAATAAGTGCTCCAAGTTATCAGTTCAGACTGATTTACCATGATGTTTGATTGCTCAAATATATATGTAAATACATTAATATATAATATGTATTACTTATATAATAATTAGTATCCTGGAGTTTGATTAGATCTTCCCAATGTATTTTATTATGGTCATAAACTTTTAGAAGACTTACAACATGTGGCTTCTGACAGGCTCCCTACAAAGGGTAATTAATTAGACACATGTAGCAGTCTGCTGCTCACAGTCCTTGTTACGCTTCATTCTATCCAAAGCGCTTGCAACCCCAGAGAAAAACTTAAATGGTCTCCTCTTCCACGAACTTTCTGAAGGTCCTTCATATAAGCCCCATTCTTGCCTGCAGCCCTCCAGCCCTAGCCAATGCCAAGGCAAGTCAGGAGTAAGGTTGAGGCCTTTGGGTCTGTATGGAAACAATCAGATTCCTTTATTCCACTGAGAATGACTGCATAATTAAAAATAGGACATAATTACTGTTTTGTTTTGTTTTTTTTTGTATTTGGGAGAAAATTCAGCAAATGGAAGCTGGCAGAATTAAAGTGCAGGCAAAGGCCACTCACAACATGGGAGGTGACTGCCATCTGGTTGCTTCTGCTCTCTGAGTGATCCTCAGTTGGTGCACAGAATAGGCAGTGGCCTGCTCATACAATAAGCAGCAGGAGGATACTTTAATCTTTCAAATTACCCTATGTGAGTGAAAGGCTAGGGTGATTATTTTTTTTATCAAAAACACACACTGAATTTCAAAATCCAAACTAAAGAGAAGCTTACTCAGTTGTTGACTTTCCCCATGGAAAACAATTTCTATTAAACGTGTGCTTTTTAAATAACGTACAGCCTGCCTACTTCCAAAGGAATTCCATGTAACTTCATGCCGCTCTAAAGAGACAGCGAACTAGAATGAATGAAAGGCAAACTAACGTGTGTGTGTGTGTGTGTGTGTATGTAAGCTGCCTAATAAATTCTTCCAGAAGAAATGAAAGACTGGAAAGATACGTAATACTAAAATGTTCACTAAATCAACAGCAATTTTTTTTGCAACTTGCTCCAATTCAGTGGTAAAATCATCTTTTCCACTCCCCCCAGAGGAGGCCCTTTACGCTGCTAGTTTAGTTATATCCTGTGATATCAGTTGATGATACTTACAAAATGCCTTTCTCCTTTCTCCAGAACAACATTGGATTTCGTTTCTGAGCCTTCTTGTTTCTAAGGACAGCTGTGCGACTCGTTCTTGACCATAACCACCTCTGAGCTCTGGTCTCTAAGAGCAGGTATGCCTTCCGTGGCACCTCTTCCCTGGCTCCCACCGGTTCAGGGCAGTAAGCCATCCCTCAAGCCTATAGAGTAGAGGTGTTCCATTGGCACCTCTGAATGGACTCAAGCTTTTGCTTTCAGTTAGCAACTGGGTGTATTTGCATCGTTTGCACCAGCTAGGACTCAGATACACACACATATATGTATGTATATATATATGTATGTATGTATATATATATATATATATATAATTTGTTAAAAATTTAAAGCCCTCATCTCTGCACCTCTTAAAATCATTGTGTGTGACACATGTAATACGCTTTGTGAATTCACTGCTATGGAGGAGAAAGTCTTCTGCAGACTGAAGGGAAAAGGTAAAAGGGAAGCGGTAGAAGGAGAAAGGAAATCATTTTCTGGATTCTGTATCTTAGATCTAGTTACCTGGAGGACAGCTTTACTTCATTGGGGTTAACGACCTGCATGGGGGTTGTGCATGATGAATAGAGTAGACAATAATTCCAATGTTATTGGGATTACATACAGCTTTTGTATGATTGCATCAGTTGTTAAAACTCGGAAACACTCCTGGGCCAGTTGGTAAAGATTCACTGTTTCACGGTCCTCAATACCCTGGACCATCCCCCCCAGACCCCCCCCAACAATGAGCGGGGTGGGGCCAGCAGAGGGGGGCCTCCAGGACCGTGTTGTAGGCCAACAGCCAACTTCACTTCTGATTGGTTGCTACTCTTGCCGATCAGCTATGATACAGTCTTTTGTACTGCATAGATCCAAATGAGTGCTAATAGTCACCAACTGAAGGGCAAGAACTACGTGATAGGTCATTTCCCCAACATCTAATGAGAGTGGAGACTGCAAATTAAAACGATATTTGAAGGTGACCAGACCCTAGGCTCTATGTTTCTGGCTGTTTGACTTTGGGCCGATGGTGTCATCAGAAGCTATTCATACTTGGGCACGAGCGTGCTGTGCTGAAAGCCTAGACATGGAGCTCACCTGCTGGAGTTCGAGTCTGCCCCTTACTAACCGGGCAGCCTTGAATAGGCTATTGAACTTCTCTCTGCCTTGATTCGCTCAATCGCTAAAGATGACAAGAGGATGAATTGACATAATGCATGTGAAACATGAATGATGCCTGACATACAGTAAGTGATCAAACTGTGTTTGAAATCATTGTTCATTACTTTATACAGAGTTAAAACTGGCTCCAGGTGAAAGTCACCGTCTCTCAATGATAGCGTTCTAGAGAGAGTTTCACTGTCTTCGCCATGCTAATAGGCATTCCACACACTGAAAGGGCTCCATGGCCAATTTCCGTTTGGAAAGTTGGAATAAACAAGATCAAATGAAGTTTGCTGCTGGGCACATATGCTAATGTCTTCAGTAAAACTCTGAGACGAAATAGGAAATGGTCTGAAACGGTTTCTAGAAATGCTACCCTAAGAATGTTGACCCTGGTCCTGAAGTACCAATCTCTGGCGCTCCCAAATGGACTGGAACGTGAGAACCAGAACAACAGCAGGTTTTTAAAAACCACAATATCCTCTTTCCTTCTTTGTTTCTTTCTTTCTTTCTCCCTTCCCTATTTCTTTGAAAGTATCCCGTCCTAAGTGGCCTACAGGGGAAAAGGCAGTGGCCTCCTTGCCTTCTTCCCCGTAGACTCATGCCCACTATCGGCTCTGTCATGCTCTCACTCTGACGGCAAAAATAATCAAGAAAAGACCAGTCTCTGCTGAAGAACCCCGCACAACAGCCTTTCTCTCGGCTCTTCCACGCATGTCTGACGTAGTATTCTCCTGCTCATATCCGAGGGTCTCACCTACACTGACAGCAACTCCAATAAATATGAATCAATATCAATGACTTTAAATCCCAAAAGATTACATTTAGAAGAAAAGATTAGTTTCAAACGACTCTCACATAGACACAAACAACTTAATTATTTTGTCTCAGCAGACAAGTCAGGAGGAGGGATACAGGCTCAAGTGTGCCCTGAACCTGGAGCAGAGCTGGGCGCAGAGTGAATGTTCAATTGACACTTGTTGAGTTAATGAAATGATGAGGGATACATTTTTAGGTAGGATATGAGAGAAATGTCACATTTTTAGCACTACTCAAAAATAACCAATATAATGATGTGTTTAAAGGTACTTAACCAAACAGTATATATTTTTAACTGAGTTTATGGAGACATTTGAGTCATTTTTACTAAATTATATACATAGGTATAAATGTAGATATGTACATATGTAAATATATAAATATATGTATCTGTCTATATACATATAAGTACAACAAGGATGCAGATGGACCTTGGGCCTCTACTTATCTTGCCTCAGTACAAAAATGGTTTGTTCTAATAATGTGCCCCTATATGATACTCATCTTCCCTGACACAATCGTGGAAGAGAAAATGAGTGTATAAGAAACTGTGGTGAAGAAAGTTGGTGCTGCCCAGCTGTCAAAAGATACAGCATCCGGGGTCTTAAAATCTTGGAGATAAACAAGTGGTCATCTAACAGGGAAGCAACAAAGCACACATGGAACACGCATATCAGCCCATGGGATCATGAGGTGTTGCTGGGAATAGGTATCAGAAGTCCAAAAACAAGCAATCAAATTGACATGAACACTAAAACCCACCTGTAAGACAACTGGACAGACCCTCACAGAAGGGCCACACAGAAGGGATGATAAACTCAAGGTGTGGCATAACACTGATGAAACACATCAGATCCTCTGGTTCTTTGCTATTTCCTTCCTTTACTATTATGCTTTTTGTTTTACCTCATTAATCTTGTTAGACCTGTGTATGTTCATTTGTATAATTAATATAGTTTGATGCATGAAAGTCAAGATAGATAACCCTTCAGAAACAGTAACAGGAGTAATGATTCCCTGAGGGGAAGATAAAAGAGGGGTGGAGGGGAGAGGGGAAAGGAGTATGGGGAATTGATAGCCGTGATGACTGTATAACCCCACTGAAGAGGAACAAATAACAGAATTGCAGGTGGACAGTTACATTGGATGGTATAAGATACAGCAAATATATATATGTATGTGTGTATGTATGTATATGTATATATATAAATATGTATGTTCCTGGGGAGTAGGGTGAACGTTGGAAGAGATAAAGAGGAGCTGATATAAAAGAGTTCAAGGAGAAAGAAAATGTTTTGAAACTGATGGTGGTAGCAATTGTATAATCATGCTTGAACTATTGGCATTATGGAATGTTCTAATATGTGTAAGCGCTCCCAATAAAATGATTTAAAAAACAATTTTAAAACATCATTTTTACTTTCTCTCCTTTTCATCATTTTGTATAGTTCATGAGGATTTGGCTTTCCAGTTATATGTGTCAATGTGTATTTTAATTTGGCTCTGAGATTTAACTAAATGTATTAGTATTATCCTCTTCTTTCAGTAAGTTCTTGTACATTTCTCTCACTTGCTTATACCTAAAGTTAATTTACTGATAATTATCTTTTCTCCCCATTCACGGATTCTTTTCAAACTTTGGGAATTCTGAACCGTGCCCCAATAAGGATCTCTGAAAATGGGTACTGAGGTATGTAAAATAAGAAGCATCTCTCTATTACCTTCACCTTGCTTGCTGAAAGCGGAGGAGGACCTAAAGCACTTGTTGCTGAAGATCAAGGATTGCAGTCTTCCATATGGATTGCAACTCAATGTCAAGAAAACCAAACTCCTCACAAATGGACACTGGACAATGTCATAATAAACTGAGGTAGATGCAAGCTGTCAAGAATGTCATCTTTCTGGGATGCACAACAATGCTCATGGAAACAGAGCTCAAACGGTGCATCGCATCAGGTAGATCCATTGCACAAGAAATCTTCCTCCTGTGCTTACAAACTGCTCCTCGGGAAAGGCGAGGCTTCCTCCCCCTGTGAAGAGTTACAATCTCAGAAACCCACAGGGGCACTTCCGGATCGGATAGCTTTGAGTCAGTGACAGTGAGTTTGTTTTTTGTTTTGTACATAAAAGTGCTGTGAGTCAGAATTGACTGGCATTTGACAATAACAATGCTCCTCCCTTCAAAGCCGGATAGGGGGTTGGCTGGTAAAGGATTCCTAGATAAGCACTTCCTTGTCAGTATTTCAAAGTCTTCACCCCATTATCTTCTGTCACTGGATGTTGAAGACAGAAGTCTGAGAATGTTCTCTTTTTTTTTACTTTGTAATTTACAAAGATATAAAATAGATTAAATTTGATTAAATTTGATTAAATTTGCATTACATATTTATTAAGGCGAGGAGCTATAGAGAAAACAGATTTGGTCTGCTTAAGGCATACTTGGGAATGGCACACATTATTGCACCTTCGAAACCACAGTGCATACAAGAAGACTCTGTATTAAAACACATGTTAAAAGAAGGAAACCAGGTATATTTACCTGACTTCGATCATAAATGTAGATCAGAAGACAAGAATGGATTTTCCTTGTTGAGGTACGCAGCAGTTTGAGAACTATGGCTTCTTACTCACTGAGCACCCTCATTCAGGCTATTAAAACACATGTTCTGCACCCGAGTTTCTTCCTTTTTTCTTCTAATAGAACAATGGCTTTTAGAACGCAAACACAATACAAAGTGATCTTTATGCTTATATTCAAGGAGATGTATTTCTATCCCCCTCACAATTTGGGGCCTAATTTATACCTTGATATCCACAACTTCCAGTCACCCCCCACCCTCTCCCTGCTTGGCATTTTTTGTAAGAATTTAGACATCTTTTAACAGAATCTTATATTTATGCTTTCTAGCTTAACCGTTTTATAAGCATCAGCCTAAGGACCAATCTTATGAAGCTGAAATCAGATATACCTTGACCTTTCTTTTGCAATTGTGCCATCAACCAACCTTTCCACAACTTTACTTCTCAGCTGGGCTTGATGATCCATTACAATAGCTGCACAGAACTCATAAATTCTGGGCTTTATTAGATTACAATTCAGGATTAGAAATGCTCAAACACAGTTTTTTTGGTCAGAATAGCTTCTTACCAGGTCTCTCTGGTCTTGACCTTTAACTATGCACCCTCTCATCCTCTGCCCCACTCTGGCAAGGGTACAAAGTTGTTTTAGAGCTGCCAATAAATTCCCAAAAGGCATGCTATTCTGCTATACGCCTCTGCCCAAAGAGTCAGCAAGCCTAGTTCCCCAATTAAATACTTGGAGACACTGTACTCCATAAGCAAACCTCCTAATTTAAGGCACTCAGTTGACTTGATCCAGGGGCTCTTGGCTCAACTACTGCCCTTCCTCTGCTGCTTCTCAGATGTCACAGCTTTTTTGTCCCTGGATTGAGGAGGTTCAATGTGCAGGGTCTCAGAGTCCCAAGTAACTACTTGCAGCTCTTATTTCTAGATGGTAGTAAGATCCTCCTTCCCTGCTTCTGAATGGCTCATTTTATACCCAGTAGGTTGGTGGCTTAGTGATTATGAACAGGCCTGGTAACCAAGAAATCAGAAGTTCAAAACCATCAGCTACTCCACAAGAGAATGGTGAGACTTTCTAATCCTGTAAAGAGCTGCAGTCTTAGAAACCCACAGAGGCAGTTCGACTCCATCCTGTAGTCACTGTGAGTCAGAATCAACTTGCTGGCAGTGAATTTGATTTTGTGTTTGGGAGAATGACAAAGATGACCAACCCCCACATTAAAGTTCCAAAGTAAGGCTGACTTATAGGTTAAAATTTGAGTCTAAAGCAAAATCTCAAAGGTGGCATTGAGTAATGAAGTCAGAGGGAAAACCAAGGGCAAAGTCCAAAGCAACTGTCTAAAGATAGAGAAGCAGAGATCTGATAGAAAAACTGGAACAGACAAGAAAGTATGTTTGAATGTAAGTAAGAGGGTTGAGGTGTGAGTCTCTATGACACGATAGGGAACTACCAAATGTACTGAACGCCTTAGATAAAGAGGTAGACTGGATATGAATTGTGACAAGAGCTGTTAGAGCCCCCGATAATATGATTTTTTTAAAAAGAGGTATACTGAAGCAGACATGAAATACTGCCTTGTTCATATTGCTGAAGCTTATACTCTATAGAACCAGAACATAAGTTCAGGCAGAGTCCTGAGACGATATTGGCGGCTCAAGTTTGGCTGTCAATGTTTTTCAATTCCACTGATACCAAGTAGAAATGTGCCCAACGCCACTTGTTTTGAAAGTTGATGATTCTCAATCTCTCTCTCTCTCTCTCTCTCTCTCTCTCTCTCTCTCTCTCTCTCTCTCTCTCTCTCTCTCTCTCTCTCTCTTAGATAGCTTTACAGGTATTTCAATGAAAAATGAAAGAGTTTTTAGGGGGTTTGCTTTACCGCATGATTTTCTGACAATTTCAAAATTTAAATGTTATGTAATTCATGGGCGAAATAAGAATAGAAAACAGACATTCCAACGGTCATATGCAGTAATCTGCAAATTAGTCTTCCCACCCTCACTCCCAGAGAGTAGAATTCGTTTTAAACATCTGGATACACGGGAAGGAGCCTTGGTGGTGGAGTGGGCTACTCATTAGGCCACTAGCTTGCAAGGTCAGTAGTTCAAATCCACTTGTCCCTCTGTAGGAGACAGATGAGATTTTTCTAAGGAGTTGCAGTCTTGGATATGCACAGGGGCAGTAGTTCAACCGTATTTGATAGGGCCACTATGAATCCAAATGGACTCACTGGCAGTGAGGTGTTTTGTTTTGTCAGTTTCATATACATCAATCTAGACTATTTACAAAAGATGGCTAATAGGAGTTATATCAGTTGCCCACAATTTGGTGATATGGAAATGTGCCCAGGGAAAGCACAATACAATTATTAGATCACTTAGGACATCCCTACATCTTAATGATAGCCTCTTTGATAGGTGTCTGAAACTTTGGTTATTATATTTCTAATGGGTTGTGTTGTCTAAAGACTGGCCAATTAAATGAAGCATCTATTGGGGGGAACTTTTCAAGTCAATACAATAGGGTTAAAGTATTAAGACAGTGATCAAGGAGGGTTTCAACAGAAAATACTGAGTCAAAATATTGCTGTCTAGTCCCACTCTAAACGAGTGTAGTCATAACCACCGGGGTTTGTAGGGATTTGTGGGCAACACAAACTGAATCCGAAACGAATGTGCTTCTTGGACTTCTGAAACTAGTCTTCCATAGCCGGCACGTCTTATTCCCAGGGCTCCACTTAAGTTCTACACAGAATTATTAAAATGCTCGATTAGAGCTGGTATGCATCACATGATGGTAGCAGCTAATTACTCATGAAGTCAAGTCAAAGCCCACAAGAAATTAGATTCGAGTTTTTATGAACGTCTCACATTAATTAGTTTTTTCCAAGCATGGAAGAATGTTTCCTTCATTTTCCTCCTAAATCTTGCCTTCATACCTCGCTCTCGCTTGAAATTATTTTTGCTAACATTCATTCTGTTGGTCATTTATTTATCCAACCACCCATCTGCTAATCCATCAAATGTCTTTTAATAGTTAGTCTGTGCCAGGTCACTTTGAGTGCTGGAGTTGGAGTAACAATAAGAGAGATTACTTTCCTGGCTGCATTGTGTGAACTCTAGATGCCTTCATCTCCCCAGACCCTCAGCTCTTCCCCTGAAGTTCCTGGGCTTGTCGGGTTTATCTGGGTCCTCCCACCTGTGCTGCTGGGAGGAATCTCTCTTTGGAGAGTAAACTGGAAAATCATATGATTCACTTCATATTTCCCCCTCAAGACCATCATTCTTTATTGCTTGGTGCCAAATATCTGGAAAGCAATGATGTCATATTTTTAAGAAATCAGTTTTATTGTGATTGTTTCAGCCAGGAAGGTAAAACTGGGTCCTGCTATTTCTTCTTAAGCAGAATTGGATGTTTACTGTTAAATATTCAGGAATTCTTTGCATATCCTGATGCAAGTCATTTGTCAAATATGTGATTTGTAAATATTTTCTCCCATCCAAAGCTTTCATTTTTATTCTTTTAACATTATCTCTTGAAAAACAAAACAAAATTCCTTTCTAATTGTGATGCTCAATTTTCTATCTTGCCTAAGAACTCTTTGGCTAACTGGAAGTCATCAAGTTTCCCTCCGGTGCATCTGCAACTTTGAAAGATATTCTAACCTTCAGGTTTCAAAAGGTGTTCGTGGGAAAAATCTATCCTGCCTGCTGAGTTGTGTGGTAGCTATCTAAATCAGACCTCCTTTCCAGGTTACAGCCCTTGGAATTTTACCACACCTGTAATTGTCTGAATCTCCACTGGATGTCAACACTGCCCAAGGAAAGGCAGCTCAAACAGCAGCCCGCAGGACCGCCTGCCTGTAAAGCAGTGTTGATGGTAGAATCATTAGGAAGTGGGCTGGAAAAAACGCAGCGCTCAGAGAGGCATTTCTCTCCTGCCACGCTGTCGTTAACTGTCAGGAAGAGCAGCACTGGCTGTCCAAACTTTCAAGACTTTCCACTCTTGTTCTTTGGTTGCTGATTTGTGCAATATGAAATCACATTTTGCTTGACTAGTTTACCTCCTTCTTACAGGTATGTTTTTTAAATTTAAGGTTCAGTGATTATTTCTTCAGTGTATTTCCCGAACATGTTCAAATTTCTACACTGATCAGATGGTAAGAAAACTGCCTGGCACAAGTAGCAATTTTGGTTCATGTCCAAGGTTATCACTGAGCTCAGAACTATGAAATAGGACCCCCAGAGTCACATGACCTTAAATTATATATCTGGAGAGGTTTTTGTTTTGATTTATTTTTAATTTGGGCAAGTTTTTCTTTCAGGAAAGGTTTTGTCTGTTCCAGGACTAAAATATGAAAAGTTAAATTTTATATAGCTCTTTGGCTTACTACTAATCGGTCATAAAATCCCAATTTGAGGCTTAAATGCCTTAGGGGTTTAAGTCTAAATATTGTTTTTAGTTTTCTGATTCTAAAATAGATAATTATACACTCCATCATTGGTATTTCTATAGAAATTTACTTTTCGATATGGTGACTACTTTGGAAATGGAAAAGAATAGAACATAAAATATTTTGACAATTGATCTTGCAGGTAAGCTATAGGAATATGGGACTCATCAGATCTTGGCCAGGAAGTATTTCAATGCATCTTTTATGAAAGATCTTGAATATATTATATCAACAATCCTGTCAAAAGATAGAACAGAAAAATGATCACCATTATATGGCTTAAATTGTGCAAGTATAATTAGCAAAGTTCAAAAGTATTGACTAAGTAACCCATATATAAAGCAAATGGCATTTTTGAGTGAGCAATGAAAATATACTTAAAATATAGCATGAGAAAGAAGAAGAAATGGCATGGGTGTCACATCCTCTGGGTACCCAAAGAAACAGGAGACTCCATTTCCACACCGTCCCAAAGCCAAGGCCAGTTGTTACAGGACAGATGTCCAAATGCCTTTATCCTATTCTGACACCAACAGTTCCTCCTACAGCACTCTGCTCCTCTGTTGAGTTCAATAATCCATTCCAATGGTCACACATGGAGTGCTCACAGAGTGTCCACAATTATTGGGGGCAAGGGGCAGGGTCTTATGGAAATTAATAGGTTGTCACAAAAAAAGCATTAGAAAATATTAAAGATTCAGGCATTTGTTTATACTAATATTTCTTCCCAGTCAGCATCCAAAGCCCTCTGTGTTCCACAACCTCTCAGTCACATGGTGCCTTGTTTTTTGATGCCGTGGGCCAGGAAGTCCACTTGCCGCTCTGCCTCATAGTCTCTGGTCTCTGGTCTCTGGTCTCAGCACTGCAGCAGATGCTGCCTCCAATGAGAGCGAAGGTCCTCTCAATGTCCTCCAATGGCGAGTGTTCTTTCTTGATGGCCCTAAGAGTCTTCCTACCTGCTTCTGAGACGACTCCCTTGGTGGGTGGGGGGAGCATGGAAACCTGACTGAATCCTATTATCATCATCTATACTTTTTTTTGTATGGTTCCATTCAATTATTGGGTGGGAGATATAGACAAATAGATAAGAGAGGTATATTTAAGCAATTTCACTTTACTACATGGGTCTAATATGTTTCAAACACAATGATCTCTTAAAAGTAACATGTTATTTTAGAAAACATTATGTGTCCAGGTGTTGATGTATAAAAAGCCCAGGGATTTCAGTTCTTTCTGGGTACTGTGAGTTTTCCATTATGACCTGTTTTCCTGTGGTTCTTAACTCCTCCTATAGCTAAGTTACCAATGGATTCAACATATGAACTGCAGTAAATGGTTTGCACTACAAATGTGTATTAGGCTGTATACATTTGGTCAGTAAAGTTGAACTGTGTTAAATTTTAATATTTCATCTGATCCCAAAATTCTGTCCCAGTATGCACAATTCTTCACCTAGTCTTTGCACATCAAATTGGTGTGTGTACATATACATGCGCTGGCAACTGGGCCAAAGTTTTGCACTATTATTCATTCCTTAGAACAATAATAATTATTTTAAAATATTAAAATTAGCAATACCTTTATCCAATTTGTTCATGCCAAGTAGAAATCCTATATTATTTATTTGTTCTCATGAATTGTACTTTGCTATCGCTGGCTGGCCTAAGATGCAGAAAATTATGAAAGTGTAAATCATGCTCCAACATGTCTGAAACCTCTTTTATTCAGAATTTGTACAAAGCTAGAATTACTGGGCTGTTTTACCAAATATTTTTTTATGATTTTCATAGCTTTTATTTAAAATCCAAATTATATCACTAGTGTTATTGTATTTTGTTTGGACATTATTTTATGTTCTGGCCCCATTTTTCAAATTTCATATTCTTTGTCTCCATCAATCCAGAGAAAGACCCAATCTAGTAGATAGCTTAAGCTCCTTTGAATGGGATGATAACTTTAATACTTTAGGATGAAATAGAAGCACTCTAGCAAAATAAAATATTGGATGCACTTCTTTGGAATAACAATGACATAATTAAGACATAAGAAATCTTTCTATTTTCATATTAACTGAATAAAGTTTTAATTGTGTGGCATAACAAATATTTTGCTGTGTTTTCACTTCTCAAGACTGAATAACAATTGAAGCATTTAGAACCTATGTCTTGGTATTGTATACTATTTTTTAAATTTTGCCTAAATGGAACCTGAGGGTATGAATATGGGAAGAAACTTTTATCTCAATAAAAACAAATAACAACAAATACCTCACATAATTCAACAACATCAAGAACAATTTCTCAAAAATTATTTACTGCTTAAGATTAATTTCATACATACTAATTCAAAATGGACATTTTATTATGACTCAAAAATAACAATTTAAGAATATATTTGATCATTAAAAGTTCTTTGGGAAGAAAGCATAAATGCACACACATATATGTATTGTATATATGTGTATATATATATTAGTTCACAAAAGTTGATAAACTAAGAAGTCTAGAAGTTAGAAATCATAGCTCTGAGAGTCACTTAGTAGAATACTTATGCTCTATTGTTCCAAGTACAATATGTTCCCGTTAGTAGGTATCCATCAAGTCATACTTATCAAATAAATGAATACATTAATGCAGTGCATTAACACAGTACAATCAGAGACTCTCCTATGGTTGTAGAATAGGTTTCGGAACAAATTTTGAATGCAGTAATAAAAGTATCAGAGGTAGAATTTGTATGATCTATATTCCTAAATGAGTAATTTCCCTGAGAAGATTATGGATCTATAATTCTTTGTGAATATTTCCAAAATTCAAAAACCTTGAAAAACTGATTTTTTTTCCTGATGTTGATTTGAAGACCAAATTAGGATAAATATGATGCAGGCTACTTTTCTGCTTTTAAAAAATTCCACATTGTATAAACATTCACATATTTTTCTATCGAAACATTGGTATATTTGCTTATGGCATCCTATATCAAATCCCACCACTTGTCTGTAAGTTTGGTGACTTGTATGTTGCTATGAAGCTGGAAGTATTTCAATACTAGCAGGATCACCCTGGGTGAGCAGGTTCAGTGGAGCTTTGAGATTAAGGAAAAACGGGCTGTCTATCTACTTCTGCGGGATTAGCCCTTGCACACCGTATGAAATATAGCAGAACAGTATCAGATATGCCACCAAAGTAGGAGCCCCACAAGCTGAAGGCACTCCAAGTATAAGTGAAGAAGAGCTGCCATCCATGGCTTATTATGCCGAGATTGACAGATCCAAGAGGAATGACCTTGCAAAATGAATGTAGGAGTGTATGTATACGGCTGGGAGGAAGTCCAGTTAATAAGATTATTATTCAAATGTAATTACAAACTACGGTGTTCATCTGGGTAGGCTAGAGAAACAAAATCATAGAGACACTCATATATGTGTACGAAAGAGATTTATATATGAGAGTAGTTGAATATTGAGAAAATATCCCAGCCCAGTCCAGATCAAGTAAATAAGTCCAATATTAGCACATATGTCTGATACCCGTTTATAACGTCCTCTTCAGACTCACGAAACACATGTCAGTCTTCAGTATAGCTTACAACTCAGTGTAAAGAAAACAAAAATCCTCACCAATAAACAACATCGTGAGAAACAGAGAAAGGATTGTGATTTGTCAAGGATTTCATGGATCCACAAGCCAGGCTTATGGAAGCAGCAGTGAAGAAATGAAACGGCACCTAGGGAGCTTGCATCACGAATATTGAGAGTGGCAATACCCAGCTTGTATTAGTGAAGCCTTTTCAGTGTGGTTTGTTCTCCTGCGCCGGGGCTGCTGGGCCAATACCTCTGCCAAGTGCGGAAAGAGCAGGGCTTCCCATGGAGGACTCCCGTGTGCCTGACTCAAGCTGTGGTGTTTTCAGTGGCCTAATCTGCATGTGAAAGTTGAGCAGTGGATCTGTCCTGGCAGAAGTACAAGCAGAATGCTCTTTAGAAGCAAGGATGACAATACTTCTTGAAGATGTTTTCAGGAAAGATCAGTCCCAGAAAAAGTCGAAGGAAAGCGAAAGGGGGAAGACCTTCAGTGGGCTGGTGAGACACAAGGGCTGCAAGAACGAGCTCAAAGGGAACAATAGTGAGGATGGTGCAGCACCTGCCAGTGGGTCTCTGTGGGCTATGATGAGTCAGGGCATCTCCAAGGGGTCTAACAACTTCAGACCTTGCTGGGCAGTTACGTAGATATACATTGTACATACATTAATGCCTTTAAAAATTACATACAGTTCAGAATTAGGATGAACTTATGACCCCACTTCTAAGTGGTTTTTCAAGGATATCAGTCTCCAGGTAACCCAGAGAAGATGGGCAGAAGGTGCTTAGGTGCGGCTGACCTGTTCACTTCCACATACACTTCACTTTTAGGAACAAAAGCCTTAAAATTCGGTGGGGCAGTAAGCCCTCATACTGCCAGGAACCGGGGGCTGGTGGGATCCTTTCATCGAGGTGAAACTCAAACCACCAAACCCACTGCCATGGAGTCAATTCCGACCCATAGTGGCCCTCGAGAGCAGGGTAGAGTTGCAACTGTTGTTCTGAGACTGTAACTCCTTACGGGAGTAGAAAGCCTTTTTCCTCCCAAAGAGCAACTGGTGGTTTCAAACTGCCGACCTTGTGCTTAGTAGCCTGATGCAAAACATTAGTTGTATCTAATTTCTCTGAATAGCTCATTTTCTATCCTTCATTTTCTGCCTCTCCTTCTCTTATCTCTTTTTTCCTGCATATCTCTCTCTCTCTCTCTCTCTCTCTCTCTCTCTCTCTCTCTCTCTCTCTCTCTCTCTCTCTCTCTCTCATCTATCTTAGTTACCCATGCATAGCTGTGGCTCTCTGTCATTCTCACTCTGCCTGCCTGTGCCTTCTTATCTGTTTTTGTTATTTTCTCATCCTGGAGAAGTAAGAAAAAGAAGACGGGCAAAGCAAGGAATGATGAATTATTATCCTCTATTAGTAAGGCTTAAAATATTATGTCATTATTTACCTAATTTTCAGACTTGTGTAAATAAAGTTTTTATATACAAGTGATGGTAATGCTTAAATTTCACTTTTAGAGTTACTTGAACACGTTTAGTGTGGATGTTATGGAAATAAGATGTAATTTGTAAAACACTTTGAATTCCTGGGGAGGTTTCATTGGTATTGAAAGAGGCTAATCCTTGATAATGAAATGGAATCTGTTTGTACTTGCATGTTGACCCTGGAAGGCATTTTCCTAAATTACCCAGTACTATTTAGATCTCCTGTCAGAGGAGATTCTGCAAGTTTCTCTTAGAGGAGAAAGCATTCTCATCCTGATGCTTTTTAAATATATATGCATATTTATATGACTACTTTACTATTCATAAACCATTATCAAATTAACCAAATGAAATTTAAAATTCTATAGAATGTACAGAAAAACTTTAGAGGTTCTCTGAATATTTACATTCTAATTTGGATTGTGAAATAGGTTATAGAATTTTCTTATTCGCATCAAGAAGCTAAAAGTTGAACTTGAAAACAATTGGAGCGTGACAGCTGTCATGGCTTGTTTCTCCAAGGGCAACTCCCGGGGGAGATAGCTGTCAGCTGTCTTGAAACAACCAGGAATAATGAGAGGTGACAGTAAGCACCAACCCGGCAGTCAGCCAGGGCCCGTGCAGGGAAACATTCTCTCTGTGGAGCTGAGAAGCTTGGTCAGTCTCCCAGGCACCTGGGGGATGCTTCAGCCGACTTGCACCTGGTGCCGGCAGCCACCCTGCACTAGGGGTTGCAAATGCAAACCCAGGTCCTACGAAGAGATGTAAATGAGTGGAGTGGGCCTAAGGGGCCTGCAATGAGTGAAAATAAACAGATCGATCCATTCCTATTGAGTCAATTCCCACTCATGGCTACCCGGGTGGGTCTGAGTGGAGCTGGGCTTCATAGGGCTTTCGGTGACTGCTTTTTCCGAAGCAGATGACCAGTCCTTTATTTCAGTGTGTCTCTGGGCAGATCTGAACCTCCAGCTTTTCAGTTAGCAGCTGAGCATGTTAACCGTTTGCACCCACAGACACTCTGAACAAACAGCCGAGCGCAGGTGAGGTTCCTACTCAGATTGATCAGGACATACCAGCCTCTCTGTAGGGCAATAGTGTTAGGGATTTCGTCCCTTCTTTTTTCAAGAGAAATGGGAAATCTGGAGTTTTTTTAGGTGTAACTTTTGAACTTTCAGAAGTTCACTCACGTTAGTTCTTGGAGGAGTGGAATGAGGGGAAACTGCCCCATAGCTTCAGGCTGGACCTGGTCTCTGGACTGCCGGCTGTGACTTCTGCGCTAACTAGAACAATTAAACCCAGGAAGGCTTGGGAATTTTCTGGCGCAGTCGGAAAGCCAGTTAAGAACTTAGAGACGAGAGTGGAGGGTGAGTGGGTTGGAAAGGGGGAACTGATTACAGGGATCCACATGTGACCTCCTCCCTGGGAGAGGGACGGCAGAGAAGCGGGGGAAGGGAGACTCCGGATAGAGCAAGATATGACAAAATAACGATGTATAAATTACCAAGGGCACACGAGGGAGGGGGGAGCGGGGAGGGAGGGGAAAAAAAAGAGGACCTGATGCAAAGGGCTTAAGTGGAGAGCAAATGCTTTGAGAATGATTGGGGCAGGGAATGTATGGATGTGCTTTATACAATTGATGTATGTATATGTATGCATTGTGATAAGAGTTGTATGAGTCCCTAATAAAACGTTTTAAAAAAAAAAGAACTTAGAGACGATTCCAACGTGATGTGTAGGATTTAAGGACGGGTTGTGACATCATGATCCTGACTACTCCTGATCATCAGAGACCATTTTCCAAAAGGGAAGAGGCGCTGTGGCCTCAGCACTCTTTTTGTAATGCTTTGGCATCCTAGTAAATACTCATTTATCCAAAAGCTGTATTATTTTTTTAATCTTAAAGAGGTAATACTGTTTTATCATTATAAAACCCAAACCAAACTTCTGCCATTGAGACAATTCCAGCCCAGAGCAACACTACATAGAATCTCTGAGACTGTAATCTTCTTGGGTGGGAGCAGGCTCATCTTTCTCCCGGGTACTCACAGTTCATTGCCAAATTCCATCCTTCCAGAAGGTAAATCCTCCAGTGCTTCCTTTTGCCTGAAGAGTTCAGACTCCTCAACATGACATCATTCTATAGCTGTCTACCTTCAGCTTTCCCTTTAGGTCCTCAATTTCTTTATATTTACTCTTTCTCAGTTCTAGGCCTTTAGAAGTTATGTGATTTTACGTCAACTAGACGCTCCTGGCTATGGTTAAAGACAGACCTGTCAACCATATCACAACCTGATGCTGTCCTCTGGGTGGTGAGGCCTCCATCTAAGGAGGACTTTCTATTGTGGCCCAGGCTACTCCAGATGTGGCTTTTTCAGCTACAGCATCTCTGGGATTGCTCACTTCAAGCCAAACAAAATGGCAAACCTCGCCAGTCACTTCAGTAGGGTTCCGTATATCTGATTTGTATGTTCGCATGCCAAGAGTGCCATGTATCTAGTTTATATATCAAGAAGCTATCCAATCCCTTTGGTAGGCCATAGGCACCTCACATTTGCATGGTCCTCCCGAGTCATTTGGTGGGAATTACAAGGACCAAGGCCAGAGGTCCTGATAGGTAATTCACTGCACTGCAACTATGTGTTGCCCATTACCGTGTCCTCGGCAAAGATGATTTTGCACTTAATAGGTGATCACTTTAAATTTATTATATAATTTATTACATAAATATTCCATTACACACACATATTCCATGCTCCTGACTCCATTTTGATAATCCGTTACCTCCTTGTCATTTGACCTCTTCAGTGTGAGTTTGTCTCCAGGGAGCCTGACACAGTTTGCCTTCTCGTAATTTGGTCTTGGCAGTTGTTCTCGTTGGTACTTGGTTTCTACCAGCCATTTGAGTCTCTTTTCTTTCCCTGCTTTAGAATAGCAGACTCTTCGTCTGGTGCTGCCTGTGCAGCGGGTGTCGTTTCTGAGCTTCCGTTTCCATGGAGGGTAAAGACTTGGTGCTTGGAGATGGTTGTTGATCACATCCTCACTAACCAGAGACAGGCATTTTCCTTTGAACAACTAGAATACTGCTCTGAAAGTGGAATTCATCAGAGCACACCAGTGGTGAACCTACTTGTATTCTTGTCGCTAATAATCTCACCCTGCTTGTTTGGAGCAGTGAGTCTAAAGTTTTGCTTACTCTCAAACCTTTGGTGAGTGTTTCTTTCTAGGAGATCAATTCATGAACAATCCATGTAAAACACAGGAAGTAGCACCTCAATTGTTGTTTCTTCAAAGTCCCTACCTTCTTCCCCCTTCCCCACCCGCCCCAAATTCTAGCACACAGAATGAATGGGCAACAAAACGAGGAAGACCCTCAGCAAGATTGATTGACACAGTGCCTGCAGTGATGGGCTCTGATGTAACATTGTGAGGGTGACGAGGCCGGGCAGTGTTTTGCTCTGAGTGCACAGGCTTGCTGTGGGTCAGAACTGACTTGACGGCGCCCAACACTACCACCAAGAATGGAGACAAAACTGTGGCCTCAAGACCTTTCCAAAGAACCAAAAAATCATATCATTGTGAATGATGGGGAGTGCAGAGTGGGGACCCAAAGCCCGTCTGTAGGCAACAGGACATCCTCTTACAGAAGGGTCTCGGGGAGGAGATGAGCCTGTCAGGGCATAGTGTAGCAACAATGAAACTTACAATATTCCTCTAGTTCCTAAATGCCTCCTCCCCACTGGCTATCATGATCCCAATTCTACCTTACAGATCTGGCTAGACCAGAGGATGTATACTGGTACAGATAGCAACTGGAAAACACAGGGAATCCAGGACAGATGATCCTTTCAGGACAAGTGGTGAGTGTCAGGATACCGGGAGGGTGGAGGGAGGTTGGGGTGGAAGGGGGAGCCAATTACAAGGATCTACATATAACCTCCTTCCTGGGGGACGGACAACAGAAAAGTGGGTGAAGGGAGACATTGACAGTGTAAACCATAGCAAAATAACAATAATTTATAAATTATCAAGGATTCATGAGGGAGGGGTGGTGGGGAGGGAGGGGAAAATGAAGCTGATACCAAGGGCTTAAGTAGAAAGCAAATGTTTTCAGAATGATGATGGCAACAAATGTGCAAATGTGCTTGACACAATGGATGTATGTATGGATTGTGATAAGAGTTGTATGAACCTCCAATAAAATGATTTTAAAAAAGAATACCTTTCCAAATATTGAGAATTGTTCCTCCCAAGGAAGTACAATGACTAAATAACTTTCTAGGTTTCAGTTTCTCCTCGGCTCTGTTTTCTGTTCTGTCAGGTTTTCTGCCCTCCTTCAGGGACAATGTTAGCTCTTGTCTAGCTAGTGATCTAGCTAATAGGACTGAGGCCAGTACTCCCAGAGACTTAGGGCATTTTAAAAACTGCTGCGAACTCTTAGTTAAGGGATTTCGAATCATATCTTTCTTTTTGAAATATTTGAATAGCATAAATTACAACAAACCCAGGACCGCTAACCTTATCCTCACATTACCCCACACTCTCTTCACAGATTCCCCCAAATATCTTTCTTAAAATTCATGGGAAATGTCTGTTTATTTATAACACAAAGAGATCCGAGTAGTCTGGAACAGAGGATAGATTTTTAGTTCTAAATATATATGTATTTTAAAAATAGCTTGTTGTGAGTCTTTGTCTGTGTTCCCTAGAATACATTTTAGATGAGCCGCAAATAGTGGCCTTAATTTATAGGGAAAATTAAATACACTATTTCCACCTAAGTAGGCCTTGGCTGGTGCCAACAGTGAACATGCTTGGATGCTACCAAAAGGTTGGATGTTTTAGTCCCCCAGAGGCCCCTCAGAAGAAAGCTGTCATGATCTACCTAAGAAAAGTCAGTCCTTTAAATCCTATGGAGCAAAGTTCTATTTTGACATGTCTGGGTTGCCAGAAGCTGAAATGAACTCAAGGGAAACTGTTTTTACAAAAAAATTCACTGGGACCAGAGAGAACCTTCCCAGGTAACGCCACTGTGACTAACTTCTAGTGAGTTGCTGGATGCTTACCTTGCAGGAAAATACTACAAAAGCTCTACTCTGTCCAAAACAATTCTGGCTTTTTGGGGTGTACCCTCTCATATATGGCCTTAAACTTTCAAGTAGCTGTAACTAAAAAAAATGGAAACAAAAATAAAACCAATAGATAAAATGCATTCTAATAAATATATTTTAATTAATATAATATATCAAACATATTACTATTTCAACATGCAATCATTTAAATATCATTGTTGAGAGGCCTTTGGTATTAAATCTTTGAAATTCTGTGCTCCTTTTATGCTTGCAGTCTATTTAAATCTAAACACATTTCAAGTGCTAAGTAGCCACACGTGGCCAGTGGCTACCATATTGGACAGCATGGGTCTAGAGCCTACAGAGAATGGTTGTTTCAGCTAAAACTCATGTAGCTTTAAAATGAAAATTAAGTATCACATGCTCCACTCTACACATCACAGTAGAAAGTTCTCCAGTTCTTAGATGCTAACTCTGGAGGAAATGAAAAGTGAAATCAACACAAATTAGATTAAGCTGGCTTCACTTTACATAAGGGGGGCCTAAAGTGCAAACCTAGTTTAGTTATGGAAATATGATAAATTTGTGTTTCTTATACTCCCAAGTTTGTGGTCTGAGTTTCCTATGTGTTACATATCCCTCAAAAAATGATTTTGAATATCACATGCATAAATATACAGAAAGAATATTTACAATGTATGATCCATAGTAGTAACTCAGTACCTGCTAATTCCTTTCCCTTCCCCTCAGTTAGTTCAAAGCCAGAGAGATCAAAACTGTGGTTTTATATATTTTTAGACTAATAAACTTTCTCAATTGAACATCTTAAGATTTCAAGATGGGGTTTCAATGCCAATAGATGAAAAAAATATAAATAAATAACTGTAACTTATTTTGAACTACAAGACTAAGTTAAATGCTATGAAATTCTGAGACATTATAATATCTACCTAATCTACAAAGATCAGTGCTGGAAATTGGAAATATATGGATACATGTGAGTGTGTTAATTATAGACATATACATTGGTCTATTCATCTATAAAAAGATTAAACAACATAATGGGAAACATATTTTGAAAGATATTTAAGTTGTTTTACAAGTGGGAGAAAGCATCTTGACCACAGGAAACATCACATAAAGGACTTTGTGTTACACTATTGTTGGAGGTATGTGTGTCTTTATTATTGTTCAGCTCAGGATTCAGTGGGTCCTGCCCTTTAATCAAGAGGGTTCGGGGCTAAGCACGAGGAAAGCACCATAAGGTCTGTGAGGATGGCGCAGGACCAGGAAGCATTTGCTCTGTTGTGCATGGGGTCATGATGGGTTGGGACTGACTTGATGTACCCAACAACAATATATAACTTTTGGAAGCCGTACACTGAAGATGCTGATTGGAAGAATGCAATTGTGCATGAGTATGGCAGAAATACACCATTATATTATATCAAAGAAGAGGGCTTTGAAAAAGACTTAGCTGCTTCTTGGTATAACAGTGTATGGTGATTAAGTCCAGGTAACTACTGCATTCACACAAGCTTCATAATGATAGTATAAGAACAATTATTATAGCAAATACTCCAAAAAGCAGTGGTACAAACAATACCTTCATCTCATGGAATTATTTTAGAGCAAGCAGCTCAAAAATGACATGATGGTCCCTAGTGTCAGGAGCCAGGTCTTTTTGCTGCATCCTAATACGCAACCATAGACCAGAGCAGGGATGGCCCTTGGCCTTCCCTTCGAAGGTCCGGTTCTCATCCTCATTCAGTATGACCCTTCTGCAAGGGGCTTAACCATCCTTAGGATGAAGTTCATGTGCCTATCTAAAGCTTACACCCACTGAGTAGACCATATACTACATACTCAAGACCCAGGATATTCTGCCCATGTGGCTCCATGGTTTGAGCATACCTTTACCCAAGAGTGGTTCTTGCCATTGGTCTGAATTCACCTAGAGTCCAGGCAGAGGATGGCTAGGAGGCAACTGTTTGTGTGGAACTTGAACGTGTGTCACATATGCCTAACAAGGGCGCATAGACTCATAGCAAGGTGGGAAGAGTGATGGGCCTAGAAGCCAGGATAAGTAAGTTCCTGATCCTGACCTAACCATGTTCTGGCATGTAACAAAAAGGACACAAGGGACTGACATGCCTCACAAAGTCATTTCCAGAAGTTCCTGAACAAATTCCATTTTCTTTCAGCCTCCTAGTATATTTGTCAAGATGGTAGGATAGAACATTCTATTTAATAGATGTCTACCATTTTGGATCACATTTAAATATGTATACCTTTGGTGGTTAGCCCTCAAATGCTGTGTTAGTCCAGGTAGACTGGAGAAACAAATACATGTACACTCCTGTGTATATAAGAAAGAATTTTATATGCAAGAATAATTGAATATTTGAGAAAATGTCCCAACCAGTCCAGATCAAGTCCATAAGTCCAATATTAGCCCATACGGCCGATACCAATCTATAAACCTCTCTTCAGAGTCACAAAATGCATGCAATGCTGCTGAATGCAGAAGGATCACAGGGCAGTGGGTTGTAAGTCTTGTAGGTCCAGTGGCATTGTAAGCATCTCAGTGCTGGCAGGGGACTGTACGTGGCTTCTCTGGTTCCAGAGGTCTGGTTACATCAGGGTAGGTCCATGTGGCTTCTCCAGCTCCCAGGGCATATTGCCATGTGTCTTGTCAGTAGAGCGTCTCTTATGGAGTGAGCCTTGTCCATAGAGAGTCTCCAAGGGAGTGAGCAGAGAAAGTCAGTGTCTCCCACCTCCAAGGAGGAAATAAAGCAGTTCCCAGAATCCTCAGAAGAAGGCCATGCCCATGCAGAGGCCTAATTGACTAGATCCTGATTACAAGAGAGACCCCCACATCTTCACTCTTAATCCTTTTAATTCCTAAATTGACACCAGAGTCTGTAACTACCACAAATGCTAACCCCAGTATTTGCTAATGTTGCAGGTAGTCCTGCATATGCTTCTTTAATTCACAACATAGGTCATATACTTATGGTTCCTTCAGCCTACATATCACACCTGCATTTCAGCCAACAGAAAAGGAAAAGGGAGACGAAGGGGGCATAACTATTTTTTTTTAGTTCAATCTAGAAGTTACACACATTTCTTCTGCCCACATTCATTGGTCAGAACTTTAGGGCAAGTAAATTTCACTAGAGATGCTAGGTTTTCAGTGAACAATTTTGATTATTCAAGAAGAGGAGAATAGAAAGCGCAAACAACTGGTAATCTGCGTATTATTATGTCTCTTCACAAACGAGTTCGTCCTAGAGTCTCACTCAGTTACCGAGTCAGCGTCAACAGTGGGAGTCTCGGTGAGGTGCAGTCCTCTTCATTAAGGTTACATATAACCCGTGTGGTCTGGAGTTCTGGAGGCGCAGGGGGTTACGAGTTTGGTTGCAAACTGAAAGGTCAAACAGTTCAAAGCATCAGCTGCACCACAGGAGAAAGATGAAGCTTTCTATGTGAGTTATCCTGGGTACTTTAGAGAAACAAATCCACAGATACTCATGTAGAAGAGAGCTTTTTATTAAGTGCACATCAAGAAAACATCCCTGAAAGCAAAAGGAAATAGAGGAAAGAACTAGGTGACAAATGTACATATGTAAATATATTTATATGAGTGTGGGGAAACAGATATATGCACATATCTTTAGAAATTTAGTATTAAGGCAGCAGATGGACATTGGGCCTCCACTCGAGCACTTACTCAATGCAAGAACACTTTGTTCTAATAAATTGACATTCCATGATGCACTCCTTCCCGACACGATTGCTGAAGAAATATGTGTGCATAAGCAAGTGTGGTGAAGAAAGCTGACAATACCCGGCTACCAAAAGATATAGCATCGGGGGTCTTAAAGGCTTGAAAATAAACAAGCAGCCATCTAGCTGAGAAGCATTAAAGCCCAAATGGAAGAAGCACACCAGCTTGGCTGAACACGAGGTGTAGAAGAGACCAGTTGTCAGACATAACAGAGCTAAAAACCATATCAGTGGGTGCTCACCTTCCTGACACAACCACTGAAGACAAATGTGTGCATAAGCAAATGTGGTAAAGAAAGCTAATGGTGCCCAGCTATCAAAAGATATAGCGTCAGGGGTCTTAAAGGTTCAAAGATAAACAAGTGGCCATCTAGCTCTGAAGCAAAAAAGCCCACATGGAAGAAACACACCAGCCTGTGTGACCACGAGCTGTCAAAGGGATCAAGTATCAAGCATCTAGGAACATAAAATCATATCATTGAAAATATGGGTGAGTGCAGAGTAGAGACTCAAAGCCCAAGGGTAGCCAACCAGATACCCCTTGCTGAGGGGTTTTGGGGAGGAGATGAACCAGGCAGGGTGCAGGGTAGCAACGATGAAACATATAACTTTCCTCTATTTCTTAAATGCTTCCTCCCCTCCCCCCCCCACTATCATGATACCAATACTACCTTGCAAATCTGGCTAGACCAGAGGATGTACATTGGTACAGATAGCAACTGGAAACACAGGGAATCCAGGACAGATGACTCCTTCATAACCAGTCATGAGAGTGGCGATGCCTGCAGGGTGGAGACAATGTGGGATAGAAAGCGGGAAGTGATTACAGGAATCTACATATAGCCTCCTCCCTGGGGGAGGGACAACAACGAAGAGGGCAGGGGGAGACGTCAAACAGTGTAATATATGACAAAGTAATAATAATATATGAATGATGAAGGGTTTATGGGGTGGGGGAGAGTGGGGAGGGAGGGGGAAGATAAGCAGCAGATATTAAGGGCTCAAATAGAAGGCAAATATTTTGAGAATGATGATGGCAACAAATGTACATATGTTCTTGACACAATGGATGTATATATGGATTGTGATAAGAATTGTACAAGTCTCCAATAAAATGATTTAAAGAATAAAAGAAAACATCCCAACCCAGTGCTGCCCAAGCCCACAACTCCAACATTAACCCATATGTCCGACACCAATCCACAAAGTCCTCCTCCATCTCACAAAACACACACTATGACGCTGACTGCAGGAGGGAAGCCGAATCAGTGAATGTGTAAGCATCTCAGCGCTGGCAGGGGTGTCCACACGGCTGCTCCAGCACCCAGAGCTGCATCCGGGTAGGTCCATGTGGCTTCTCCTCAGGGATGTCTTGCAGGAAGCGAGCCTTGCCAGCTGGAGCAGGGAACTGGCTAAGGCAGCTGCACCCTGATCCGACCATCAGAAAACAAGAGACCTGAGAACTAGAAAGGCGAGGCTCACTGAGCCATTTAGCATTCCGCCCCAATTAACCCCACAGGTATTTATCGGACAGGTTGGCACAATAAACTTTAACTACCTCACTACTCCCATACAGAGGTCCCATAAAGAATCTCAGAAATCCGCAGAAGCAATTCTACCTTGTGCTATTAAATTGCTTTGAGTCAGGAATTTGATTTGGTTGTTATGGTGTGGGAATCTGACAACTAAAAAGAGTTACTTGTTTTCTCCCTCGTTTGCAAACGCAAAACTGGTAGAGGAGGGACAGAAAATACACAGTAAAATACTAAGTCAAAATAAAGAAGCAAGGGAAACAGAGGAGCCTTGATTCTTAGCAATCATCGAATTATGCCATGAAGGAATGGCAAAACCTCTTAGACTAGCAGCCTGGTCAGTCTTGGTTTGCACAGTTAGAAACCTAATGCTCTACTTTGGGGAGAGTCCTGGTCTATTGTCTCTTTTTACCTTGACTTTGCCCTCTGGGAGGCTTTTCTTGTTTACTACCTTCTTTGGTCACTTTTGGTAGGCACTGGAGTACATGTTACACTTGGCAGATGTATTACTTTGGGAATTAGAAGTCTTCTAGAAGTAGAACTTATACCAATGCTTTCATACAGAATTTGTAATTTTGTTGACAATATATTTCCCTCACGATCTAAGATTATAGTCTACCGAGTTCCAGTTGGTTTCATAAATAACTAACCCAGCAGCCAACGATATTCTCTAATAAAGTTGTGAAATCTGAAAACTGTTTTTCGCATTAACTGAACTGTGTATTTGCCTATTCCTTACATTTTATTGATTGGCCTTTGCAAGACCACCTAAAACTATTGGCTTGGTCAAGAAGGTGATCATATTAATCTGATTATTACTCTGGCCCACACTCACTGGCTAGCAAAAACAGTTGTTGAGAGCTGTCTCAGAAAGGTCCAGGCTTGATTCACCTTGAGAGTCTCTTCCGATCATTATTTCACCTTCAGATACAGAAGCAATTAACCTGTTCAATATTGAGTATTTCTAAATCCGGAGTTCTGTAATGTAGAGTAGAGGTCACAAACAGGAAAATTTATTTTAGATGTATTATCTTCCATCTGCCCACACAAATGATCTAGTTTTACTATGAGTTCGTTTTTTTCTTTCAGGGATTTGCTAAACCTTAAAAACAAACAAACAAAAAAACCCCAGCCATTACACACCAACATTCTGAATAGTCCCAACATGCCCTTAGAGTCGAGGCACTCTCCGGATGTAGTATTCCTTCCAAGGTATTAAAGTAATGTTTTTCCATAAGCTTATTTCCAAAATGTAACAAGAGTCAAAAACTTTCCAGTGTGTATATTTGTTTCATTTCCAGTTGCTCTCCAATGCAACATATTTTAAGCTCTATTGTGGCAACCTCAATTCTATTACCAAATTGTAAAGTAATTAGGTTATAGATACAGTCAATGCTATAGAGCTCCAAAATACCAGTGATCTAAACAGGTTAGTGATCTAAACATCTCATGTACTCTGGACATAGTATCAAGAGAAGACAGTCCTTGGGAAAGGGTGTCATGCTTGGGAAAGTAGAGTGTCAATAAAAGTGAGGAAGAGTCTCAGTGAGATGGATTGACACAGCGGCTGCAACAATAGGCTCAAACATAACAACATTTGTGAGGAGGATGGCGCAGTACGGGACGGTGTTTTGTTCTGTTGTACATCTGACCACTATGTATCAGAACTTAGTTGACAGCACTTACCAACAATCACAAACAGGAGAGAATTTTATTTCTATTACACAATATAAGTAAACTAAATGGCATCTGGGTAGGTAAAGCAAGTCTTGAGCAATTTCTACTTTATAGTGTAAGATATCCTCTTCAGCTTCTCCCATGATACCGTATATACTCATGCATAAGCCGAGCCTTTCAGCACATTTGTAATACAGCTTTTGTAGTAAACTTAGGTGCCTCGGCAGATATTTGGGTCGGCTTATACTCGAGTATGTATGGTAAGTTCTCAGGGGAGGAAAATGTGAGAGAAAAGACTTATTTATTTCTTTTATAGGCATGACCTGGAAGTTGTATATCACTTATGCTCAGCTCTCATTTAACCAAAAACTTCAAACTCACTGCCATCAAGTTGATTCTGATTCATAGCAATCCTATCAGACAGAATAAAACTTCCCCTTTGGGTTTCCAATGCTCTAAATCTTTACTGGATCAGAAAGCCTCATCTTTCACCCTCAGAGAACTTGGTGGGCTTGAACTGGTGACCTTGTGGTTTGCTGTGTAACACTACACTGCCTGTGCTCCTCCACCTCTCATTACTCAGAACTCGATCTTGTGACAATATCTAGCTGCCAAAAAAAAAGAAAAACTCACTGCCGTTGTGATGATTCCAACATGTAGCGAGCCAATGGGACATCACAGAACCGTCTCACAGGCTTCTGAGACTGTGAATCTTTATGGCTGTTGGGTTAGCAGCTCAATGCATACGTCACCACGAAAACTATTGATGCAATGAGAAGAGGAGAGATTGTCCTAGCCTAGAATATCTGCCAGAGTAAGTAATCGCAGGTGAGGCTGGGCAGTTGGCAGGAGGGCACAATTCCATGCATCTGCTGGCCAGAAACTGGTGACTTCCATACTCATTTAATTACTTTTCCTCCCTCAGAAATTGAAAAGTCATGTCTGAACCTAGATGGTGCTCATAGATTCCGAAGTGGCGTGACATTTTAAAAAGGATTTTATTTAGTTTGGCAAAGATAATTGGCCTATTGAAAGATTAGCATGTATTTCTTGGTTTAGAAGATTTTATAACATTTTCCTACACCACAAAACCAAGGAGACAACTATGAACAGAATACTGGAAATTACAAGTGCCCAAAGCATGCCCCTTGAATAAGCATGTGCTTTTTAAGTCCTTTCTGGCATTGCTTTCTGGAAGCAATCCTCTCCTCTTTGCTCTCAGAGTGGTTACGTGTTGGACCGCTAACTAGGTCGACAGTTTGAAATCACCAGCTGCTCTTTGGGAGAGCTTAATTTTCAATTGAGGTTTTTCTTTGTTTTGTTTTGTCATTGTTGATTGTTTTCCTTGTTTACGTCCTGTAGGTGTTTTGCATGGCTTTCTGTCTGCTGGGGGATTTCGACTCCTGTAAAAAGTTCCACTGCTCTCCCCTGTCCTGCAGGGTGTCTCGTGAGTACAGTGGACTCTACGGCAACGAGATTGGTTTCTGAGTTTTCTCCTTTACTTTCTGCAATGGTCTTTCACGGAACTCACAGCGATGGAAAGAGCACCTGGAGGTAACACAAAATTCCTTGACTAGAGTCAAGATGACGCGTGATTTTCATCGAGAGAGGCCCTCCTAGAATGAACAAGGGTCTTCACCACGAGTCTCAAGGGTTCTGTGAATTGTATTGTTTCTTTAAATTGTGAACTGAATGGTTGTGCTCAACACACTGTATGTCTCTAATTTCACTATGAGCAAAATTAAGGCTTAACAATTCAAATTAAAGATAGACTAATGATAAGAGCAAAATTGGGAGTCAGGTGGAGTTGGGTTCAATGTGGAATCTGGCATACACAAATACACACGCATGTTAGTCATTGACTTTCGTGTGCTAGACAAGGATTTGTTTACTCATCTCCCAAAATTTCAATTGCATGGTCATGTCTTCAATAAACAGATCTAAATCATCTCTCCAGGTCTTAATAGATAAATGGGAGCTTCAGAAGTTTCATGGGGAAATTTATATATTTTTAATTCCATTTTTCTATGAACTTTTGAGGCCCCCTCATACCTCAACCTCTAACCTTCTTCCTAAGACATGTTTTACCAATTTTTCTAATTATTTGGATAATTAAGGGTGATAATAATAGAAATTATTAAATAAGTTGGGTTCTAAATGAGTTGCTAAATAGGATGAGCCTGTGTTTAAAGTCAAATCATAACTACATTATGCCTGTGTAGGATAAAAAATTCAATAAGTCACCCAGATCAATATACATCATAAAATGGTACATAGTTTAGTGTGGTTATATATAGTTATAATAATTGCTTTCAAACTTGTTCTTTAAAAAAGAACCTAAATTTGAGAAACATTGTTCAGTCTAGTAAAATTGCACAATACGTATAATATTATCCAGTTAATAAGTGTTTGACAGTTGTTTAAATACATTTATTACTGTGCACTGTTTTAATCCATTTAAGACGTGCTATTATTACAATACTACATCAATATATTAACATATTGATAGATTAATAACATTAATACCTGTCAGTCACTATCAAATATGAACATCATACATCATATCCTTAAATCATAAGACTTGACAGTAGGTTATATTGTCTGTAAATTGCAAATGAATACACATACAGGCTACACAGGTGGTAAGTGAATTTACACAGAAAGCCCCGCAACTAATTGAGAGACACAGAAATAGAATTCCCATCACTTGCTTTCAAAACTTATGCTTTTAACTATAAAATTGTACTTCTGCAAAATAAAAGTGTGGATGAAAATTCTGGTCTGGTTGCATAAGAGTAGTGTTTACAGCAACAGTCGAAACGTTACTCTGAAATCTAGAGCTGCCAAACTAAGGCTGAGAACAGAAAGCCACGGTCTCACTCTACCAGACAAAGCAGGGCTGCAAAAATGATACAACGCACTTGTAAGTGGGGAAGTGGCAATCAAAGCTGCCAAGTGTGTGTGTGTGTGTGTGTGTGTGTGTTTGTGTTTGTGTGTGTTTGTGTGTGTGTGTGTGTGTGTAAAGCCTTTTGATTTTAAATTGTCATCTCAGTTTCATTTGGGTCTAAGAGAAAGGGAACAAACGAGGAAAAGGAGACTGGAAGAATTTTGTCCTGCTTCATTGTTTTACTGTCAGTGCCAATCTTCAAGAGCAAGCCCGCTGCAGTTCCTCTTTCTTTGATTAACGTAAGCAGAGATGCAAACAGTCAGGAGAAAGAGCAAGTGCACTAGGGAGGTACTGGGCACAATAAAAGGCTGCTGCAGAATCTCAGTAGACCCTTGAGATTATAAAGGGTCTTTTTAGTTAACATTTTTACCTGCTGTTTGGAAAGGCTATCATCAAAATCATATTAGATTCCTTGGAGGAAATTTTTCTTATTAGAATGCAATGGTATAGTTTAAAATACTTGCAAATGATAGCCTGGACAGAGGCACGGTTTGGGCAGTGTATTGATTTTCTGTTGCCGCATAACAATTCACTAGAAACGTAACTGCTTACAAGTTGCATTATAGCTTTGGCTTGAGACAGAGAGCATCGTAAAGTGAATTGTGACAGACGCAGTTAAGTAAAAATGTAACACTTTATCATTTGATCTCCCTTTTCGTTTTTAATAGTTTATGCTTTCTTTTCTTTTCTAAACATTTTATTCAGGATACATACATCAATTGTGTAAAGCACATCTGTACATTCATTGCCCTCATCATTTTCAAGGCATTTGCTCTCCACCTAAGCCCCTGGCATCAGGTCCTCTTTTTTCCCCCTCTATGCTTTCTTTTCAATTGAGGTTTTGCTTTGTTTTGTGTTGTCATTATTGATTTTTTCTTTGTTTGCTCCCTGATGGTGTTTTGGATGGCTTTCTGTATATGAAACCCAATCCCCAAAACTCACTGCCATAAAGTTCATGTTGATTTATAGTGACCCCCTGTAAGACAGGGTAGAACTGCCCCCTGTGAGTTTCTGAGACTGGAACAAGGATGGGAGTTGAAAGCCCCATCTTTCGCGCATAGAGTGGCTGGTGGTGCTAACACCGCAGTTAGCAGACCAACGTGTAACCCCTATACCACAGGGACTCCTCCTATGGAATCCAGGGTAGGCAAATCTATAGAGACAGTAATTGGATTGATAAGTACCAAGGGCATGACAGGAGTGGTTAGGGGAAATGGGCAGCTAACAGCAAATATGAAAAGAAAATGTTCTGAAATTGATTGGGCTGATGGTTGCATAACTCTTCTGAATAAGATTGACTGATTAAATTGTATGATAATGTGAATTGCATGCCAATAAAACCATTACACATAGAACCAATCACAATAATTATCTCAAAGACTCTGCAGGTCAGAAATGTGAGCACAGCTTAGCCAGATTCGCTGCCCAGGGTCACCCAGGTTGCCATCAAGGTGTCAGCCAGCACTGCCATCTCATTGGAGGTTTGGGGTCCTGTCCTCGCTTGTGTGACTGTGGGTGGAGCTCATGTCCTCTCTGCTGTGAAACTGAGCCCTCAGCTTCTAGAGGTCCTCTGTATAAGAGTCTACACAATGAGAACTGCAGCACATCAGTGATTGTTTAAGCAACAAAACAGGAGCAGGAGGGTAAATTATAAAAGAGTGAGAGAATATTTTGAGGATAATAGATATATTAATTATATTAACCATCATAATGATTTCACAAGGTCAGTGCTTCAAACCCACCGGCCCCTCTGAAGGGTACTGTAAAGATTTAAAATCTCAGAAACCTAAAGGGCAGTTCTACTCTGTCCTTTAGGGTCAGTATGATTTGAATAGATTTGATGGCAGTGATTATGTATTTGTTTTTGAACCAGAAATTACGAGTTGGATCTGTGATTCAAATCTTCTGCTAAAGCTCAACGTTGTTTCAAAAGGTTGGGTTTAATAGTAGAAAATGTACAGTCAAGAAAAGGAGAAAGTTCTCTTTTCTCTGACACTTAAGTTTAGCAACAATAAAATCTCCAGCCCATTGAAAACTTCATTATGAAATTTAAAATTTAACCTAAGATTGAAGTGCCATAGTTAATGCTGTCTAATGAGCAGCAAGGCCAGTGTTTCCAGTAGAAAGGCTGATCACCTTGAGATGGAGGTTTGGAAAGATGTCAAGCTCTGAGATGAGCCAAGATCAGTGAATTCCCCAAAGACTGCATAAGTTGTTTAACTGGAGAGTAGTATCAGAGACAGAGCAGCAATTTCCGAGCCCCGTCATAATGCGAGAATAGAACGGCTTGGGGAAGAAGACAGCATCATAATTATGTCTTTCTTTACCAGGTCTGGAAACTTGAGGAAATAAAATCAGGCCAGTGAGATGAGCCATGACTCCCCAGCAAAGGCGCATCCCTGACTCCTATGCTTGAGTAACCGCTGCTAATGTTGGAGGTTAGAAGGTGGATATACAGACACACACATAGGTAGCTGGACAGATAAGCAGATTATATCAGTGTGGCTTGTGAAATTTCTTTGAGAGATTTTGTAGGAGAGTACCAGGTGACACACAAAGGGAAGAATCAATAAACAGACTGATTGATCATACAGACTATTCTGCACCCCATGGAAGCAGGCATAAAATAAACTATTTTAGGGGTGTTAGAAAGGTGGCCTCTTTTCATGTCTCAAATTCTATATTTATTCATTTCATTTTGAAGCTCCAAATTATTAAATTTCAAATGTCTGAAAATATTAATATGAACAGCTTCAGAAGATTTAAAGAATTGATAGAGAGCTATAATTGGAGAAAAATAATCTGATTTCACAAGTGTGCAATGAAACTTTTGAAACAGCTTATGAAGGATAATGTGAATTCTGTGACTTAATTGTACTCTATTTAATTGAAATGACCTGTAATTGTATCATTAAACTTATATAATGAGAATTTTATCATAGTTCATGTACTTATAATAAGATACTTTGTGTTCTTTGCTCCCAATGATGTTTAAAATTTTTATAATTATTTCACTGAGTACTTAGAGATATAGCTACTCTTAGCCAAGGGGAAGTGAGAAGTAAAGCAGGTTTTAAAAAATATTATTCCATATCACCAATTCCCACCATTAATGTAAATAGTGTCCCAACTGAAGAAAAATTAGTTCTATGACATGGCCCTACTTGGTACTCACCCTCATGAAGAGATCACTGAAGATATGGGTGCTACAGCAAAGTGTAATGAAGAAAGTAGATGGTGTCCAGCTATCAGAATTCATAGCATCTGGGATCTTAAAGGCTTGTTTTCTAGCAAACAACCATCCAAGTGAGGCATCCACTAGGTCGACATGGAAGACACACACCAGTCTGTGTAATCCAAAGATTTTAAAGGTTAAAATCCAAATCTGAAGGAGGGCTTGGCAGCGCTTAAATGGGGGCATGCCTGGTTTGGAGATGGTTATGGGTGACAGTGGAAGCCCAAAGTCCATTTGCAGGGCTGACACATGGATTGAGCCTCCAGTGAATCGTTTCTGACCATAGATGAGGAGCGAGAATGACCCTGTCACAAGAGAGCATTGCAAAATCGACCATGGCAGACTTAATTAGGTCAAAATGTAACATCTTACCAGTTAATATCCCTGAACAACAAATTTTAAGCTGTTTCAGTTTTTCTTTCTTTTTTTTTTTTTAAAGTGAAGGGAAATACGTGTGGATCGGGCCACTGAGGAGCCCTCTGACCACAGACCAGGGAGGCGAACAGCCTTGCTAACACGCAGAGCGCATTAGAAAGCAGATTGTTGCAGGTGCAGTTGGGTTAAAATTTAGCACCCTGTCAGTTGATCTTCCTTATGATCCATTTAAATTTGTTCTAGTTTTTAATGTTTTCTGATTTCTTTTCAATTGAGGTTTTATCTCTTTTACTTTGCTATTCTTTTTGGTTTGTTGCTGTTGTTTGTTTGCTTTTAAAATATTTTTCTCTATATGAAATCCAAGATAGGAAAATCTATAGAGACTGTAATTGAATTAGCATTCCCTTGGGGGTATGGTCAGGGAAGTAGGGATAAATGGGGAGCTAATAAAGATTAGCACAAGATGAAAGAAAATTTCCTAAAATTGTTTGTGGTGATGACTGCACAACTCTTCCTGATGTGATTAAACTATTAAATTATATTATATGTGAATTATCCACCAATAACACTGTTGGAAAAAATAAATATCATTGCTATGTGTTTGTGTATATCAATTTTAATTTTTATTGTTGAATTTGTATAGCCAAATTTATGTTATTACAAATCATTTGAACCTAGAAAGTAATAGTTGGAATCTAATGAAATGAAATTAGGATTTGAAAACAGGTTACATTCTTCAGAATGAGTGACGGGAATACAAGGGTAAGTCCGAAAGTATTGTTACTAGTGTCCCAGTTCATGTTGGACACATTAATTCCAAACAAAATGTTTCCATATGTCCCTGGGATCAGTGGGTGGCTGCAGAAAAGTGCTTTCAGGACTACACTTGTCTTAGACTTGTTAGGGTGTCTTCTAAAAATGATGTTTTTTGTTTGTTTGTTTTTGTGTTTTTTTCCTACCATGGAAACAAATGACTTTGAACTTAGGTTCAATACAAAATTTTTAACAAAACTCAAATGGATATTTTTCCCAAATCAATGAAGCTTTGTGGCAAGTTCATGGAAGCGCTGCCTCACATAACAATAGTTTTTATATGGATCCAGCGTTTTAGGGAAGGTCGCAAAGACCTCAGAGATGTGTCAAGTGAGGAAGCTGATCAGCCTCGAGGACTGAAGGAACTATGACCGAAGTCCAGAAACGGGTGCAGGAAGACCTGAGACCCATCATGGATGAACAGCTAACCAGCTGGCTCAGCACCTTCCATCCTAAGTGCACGTCTTGGCTCCAGCCAGCGGTTATTTCCATCAGTCTTTTAAGCAAGATGGACTCTCATGAGAGTGATTTTATGTAATTAATAATAAACCAGGAGTAAGTCTTATATTTGCCAATATGGTCCAGAGAGCAAGGTCCCATCAAAATAGTGGTTTCCTAGGGGGTCTACTGAGCTTGTTAAAGACAAGGCAGAGATGTCAACTCAAAAAACCTTCCTGTCACTCAGCGCTGACTCATAGTGACCCTAGAGGACAGGTTGGAGCTGCCCTTGTGAGTTTCTGAGACTGTACCGCTTTGCAAGAGGAGAAAGCCTGGTCTTTCTCCACTGAGCTGCTGGTGGTTTGGAATTGCTGACCTTTCTGATTGTAACCAGAGCACAGCCACTACGCCACCAGGGCTCTTAATGTCATTTTAGGTGATTAAAAAAAAAACCCTAATTCACTGCCATTGAGTCGATCAATTCATTGGAACCCTACAGAGCAGAGTAGCATTGCTCCTGTTGGTTTCCAGAACAAGAAATCTTCGTGGCTAGGAATGGTTTTGTATCATTCAAAGAGTATTTTGGGGGACCTCTAAGGGGGCATCAGACAGACAGATGTGTAGAGAGTTGGTGATACAGGAGATCAAAGCAGCTTAATAGGAAGAAGTTCTTAGTTTGTTTTTAACTTAAAACTTCATTGACTAGGAAAGAGCTAGGAAATTTGCTCCACAGAATTTTTTTTTTTCCTCCATCACAATCATGCACCTGCTCACTCTTCCGGGGGAGCAATGGCTGCCTTTGGGAACTTCACTGGGAAACCCTACGGCCATGATCTTGCCCCTCCAGATGATTTTTGTTTCCCAAACTCAAAGAACACTTAAGAGGAACACAATTTAGTCCCTGGAGGGTGCCCAACCTACTCTTCCCTTGAAGTGTAAATTGAGGAGCACAGAATTCTTTGGGAGAACAAGTAAAACATAAAATAAAACCAAGCAAACCCATTGTCGTGGAGTCAATTCTGCCTCAGCAACATTAGGGGGCATTTCTGAGGCTCGTCTTTCTCCCAGAGAGTGGAAGGTGTGCTTGGGTTAGCACTTACCTAACATGGAACTGCCTTCAGAAGTGTATAAACCTAGACGGAGGAGCTATTGAGACTAACAGCTTCACATTTTGGTATTTTTTGTTTAATAAACACCTCGATGATGTAGCAATACTTTTTTACTTACCTTATATCTACCTTCCAAGTCTGTGGGAACTTACTCTGCAATGCAGTTTGGGATTGGGCAAGTTAGTTGCACGTGACCAGTAGCACATTTCAATAACAGATTGACTCCCTCTTGAGCTCCTGTTTCAGATCCCTTCATTGTCTTTTTTTTTTTTAATTAAAATTTTCTTTCAGATCCCTTCATTTTCTGCTGTACAAATTTAGGTGAAAACAGTAAAGAAATAGAGGAATGTAGGAAAGGGCCTTATTCCAACGGCTGCAGGCGAGTCTACTCAAACGGGCTGAAAAGCATTTTCGGATAAAAATGTATAGTTTGAACGACATGCAGCAATCTCCAGGACATTACAATTAGTTCCCAGTATTTGTTCCCGAGAGCAACTATTATGCCATGCTATGCTCGGTATTTCAAAATAATGCAAAGCTTTATCATTTGATGATAGGAGGGCCTTTCACAAGAAGTGGAGAAAGGCCGTAGCCATGACAACCGCTCACTCTGGGTACCGCCCTATGAAAGAAATCCTGACTCATCGTAGATCGAAATAAGGAGTTCCTGTGGCACTTCATCATCATACAGGTAATCGGACTGAATATGAGAGTAACTAGTATCTATAACACTTAATCATAAAAAGTCAACTCATTAACTGTTATTTTTGGATTACTGGATCAAAATTCAAATGTATTTTGAATCCTTATGGCATATATGAAGTTTTGTATATATGTATGTATGTGTATAGTATGTATATATGTGAATAGTAAAATATGTATATGTGTGAATAGTCTATGTCTGTATAGTATATGTGTGTATAGTATATGCGCATATGTGTGCATAGTATAGTGTGTATATGAGTGTATAGAATACATATGTATAAATGTGTATCTAGTGTGTACACATATATACACACATACACACTATGTACATAATACACATATGCATGTATATATCATAGGGTTTTTATCATAGTGTGAAACTTTATAAAAATATTATATTCAACTTAGATCAAGCAGTAATAAGGTCAAGTTAGCGTCATAAGACACCAAGCTCTTCAAGTTTAACAAGAAATATTAAATGTAATGTTAAATATCACCTCCGTGTTTTAGAACATATATAGATCCAGTAAATGAAATAGGAGGTGTAAAAATACACCTCACAAAGAGAAGGGAACCCAAACCAACCAGCCTAGGCTGGTTTCTATGAGGCAAAGATCAGATACGTCTCCACTCTTTAAGCTTCTTAACCAATTCTGACAACTGTTCTTTAGGCAGTTTTCCCCTCCTATGTCTCCGCTGGATTCAGTTATTCATTGCAATGGGAACCTGGAACTCACAACGCATACTCATTATTATGGAGTTTCTAAGAGAAGTTAATATGTTACAAAATTTAGGACCAGACATGTCCAGGATCAGTTACATGGTCAGCATCTCTGCTCAAGCTGCTGGAGAGCACACTTCTTTCTGGTACTTAGACTCTCAGTCGTGCAATTCTTTGGCTTCTGTCCTGCTCAAACAAAGCACTGTGTTTAGTCCTGGGTGACTAGAGAAACTAACTCATAAATACTCATATGTGTATAAGAAAGAGGTTTATATACAAGAGCAATTGAATATTGAGAAAACATCCCAGCCCAGCTCAGTCCAGATCAAGTCCATAAATCCATTATTAGCCCATATGTCTAATACTAATCCAAAAATTCCTCTTTAGACTCACACAGTCATGCAATGACGCTGAATACAGGAATATCACAGGCCAGTGGGTTTTATCGATCCAGTAGCAGCAGAAGCATCTCAGTGTCAGCAGGGTCTCCATGTGGCTCCAGCTCCCAGGGCTCTGGCCACTCCATGTGTCTTGTCAACTGCAATGTCTCCCAGGGAGTTAGCCTTTGAGCCACCTCCAGTGAGCTATTTATCTCCTTAGCATCTCCAAATTAAGTCATCAAGCTGTGACCTGATTGACAGGCTAAACTCCACCCCTTCACTCTTAAGTCTCAAATTGACAACAGATTACATAACTACCACAGTCACAAATCTCTTTTAGGCCTGATGATAGATGCCCAAAGGTATCAGGACAAAGGCACTCAGCTCTCGCTCTGAGGGCTGGTTCTTTCCCAGGCTCTCCCTGCTGCTCCCTATGCTGCCATAGCTTCTCTGGAGTTACAGGTCTCTGTTTCCTGGCTTGAGGAGGTTCAGCTCACAGAACTATCAGATCCCAACAGATGAAGAACCGTCTAGTCTGGGTTCTTTCTCCTAGCTGGTCTTGAGATTCCCATGTTCTGTTTCTAAGACGGCTCGTTTTAAACTTTGTGCAAGCCAAAGCTGACCAGTCCTCATTTTAGAGTTCCATGCACCCTTTTTCATGGTCCCACCCCTTAAATGGGGTATCCTGTACCTTATTTACATTATCAGCAAGCTATCCAATTCCCTTCGTGAACCACAAATACTCGTATTTGGATTATGCTGCTCTTCTTGGAGTCCAGCTATGAGTTCAGCTTTCAGTACTAACTATAAGCTCAGCAGATCAAACTTACTCGCTCCTTCTAAGGAGAAAGAGGAGGCCACTTGCTCCCATAAATACTTGCAGTCTCCGAAACCCTGCAGATACTTACAGTTCCCAGGAGCATGGTGACCTCTTTGACAATGGTAGGAATGGCAAAATTCGGTAGCAATGACAAAAACTACTGCTGGAAGAGTTGTATCAAGTAATTCAATGTACCACAGTAAACTACTAAGATCTAAATGAATTTTACTATATTGGGATATGGATTTCTGGCCAACTCAATTAAATAGAACATTGAAATGCTAACATAACTTTTAAGATAGAACACCATTCAAAGTCCATCTTTGTTAGACTTCGTGGTTTTTAAGACAGTTTTATGTAAAATGCCAGGAATCCCAATACATAAATATTTGAAATTACTTTTTCCTATATAATGGTCATTTTGCTAGAAAATCCTGTGTGATATGTATTTCAAGGATGTAGAGCACTATTACAAAGCACGGATGCAAGATAAGCATTGTGGATGGCGAACCACAGGTGGCTGGTGACTCTCAAGCCTCCTTGGCAACAGCATTTGCACTAAACGGAATGCATTATGCGTGGCTTTTCAATGCGATATTGTAAGGTTTATTCTCTTTCAAGTGGAAAAGTCTCCTTTTATAAGAGAGGCAGCTATCATAGAATGCTGTCTAGGATATGGATTTTTTTTCTGTTGGCAAATTGCCTAATTTTTTATAATTGCCTAATTATTTAAAATCTTTATATACATATCTATATTTGTACATCTAGAGACCCTGACGGTGTAGTGGTTGGGTGTTAAGCTGCTACCTACAGGGGCAGTGATTTGAACTCACCAGCTACTCTCAGGAGAAACAGGAGGCGTTCTGCTCCCATGAGGATTTACAGCTTCAGAAAGGGAGCGGTTCTACTCTGCTTTCTAGGGTTGTCATGAATCAATGAATTTATACCTATGTATATGCTATCTATCTACCTATCTGTTGTCTGCATACATAATTATTATATAGTATAATTATAATTTGTGTAAATAGACTAGAATGCTATATAATTACACAATCTTGGTTGAAAGCAGAGAATATCAGAGCGATATTTACTTTTTTATTGACTGTACCAAGGCTATGTGGATCATAACAAATCATGTACCACAAAACATTTCAGTGTGCTCATGCAGAATTTGGACACGGATGAGGAAGCAGTTGTATGAAAAGAACTGAGAATACTGCATAGTTTAACATCATAAAAGGTGTGATTCAAATTTGTATCCTTTAGCCATACTTATTCAATTTGTATGCTTAAAAATAATCCAAGTAACTCGATTGTAGGGAGAAGACATTGACATTAGGCTTGGAGGAAGGCTTGTTATCAGTCTGTGATATGCAGATGACACAACCTTGCTGGCTGAAAGTGAGGAGGCTGTGAAGGACTTGCTGATGAAGGTCAAGGACTGCAGCCTTCAGTATGGATGACAACTCCATGTAAAGGAAACCGAAACCCTCACACCTGGACCAGTAGGTAACATCAGGGTACGTGGAGATAAGGTTGTAGTTGTCAATGATTGACTTCAGGTTGCCTGGATCTATAACCAATGCTCCTGGATGCCTGAGTCGAGAGATCAAATAACTCTGCACTGGGTAAATCTGCCATACAAAATCTGTTTAAAGCCTGAAACACAGGGAACCCAGGATAGATAACCGTGCTCCCCTCCAGGGCCAACAATGAGAGTAGAAATCCCAGGAGGATTAGGAGAGCATAGAGGAAGAAAGGGGAAATCTATCACAGGATTGACCTAAACTCCCCTCCCAGGGAGACGAACAATGGAAAAGTAGGTGAGGGCGACAAGGATGCTGTAAACTATGAAAACAATACTCTATAACTTATCAAGGGTTCGTGAGGGAGGGGGAGGTAAGGGGAGCTGATATCAAGGACTCAAATGGGAAGAGAATGCTTTGAAGATGTTGATGGCAGTGTATGTGCAAATGTGCTTAACATACTGGATGGATGTATAGATTGTGATAAGAGATTTAAGAGCCCCGATAAAAATATTTAATAAAAAAAGATTCAACAGTGAAAAGATTTTCTTTAGATTTGAAAAGTAAATTTCTATTAGTAAATAGTTAATTTTGAAATATATATATTTATATACATATAAAAGCAAGTATGTTAAAAACTAAGGAGAGCATGACCCTAGCCATGGAATCCTTGATCATCTCATTTACATGTGAAAGTTATACATTGGATAAGGAAGACTAAAAAGGAATCAATGCGTTCCATTTATGGTACTGGCAAAGAATATTGAAAGTATCATGGACTTCCAAAAAAATTAACAAAGTTGTCTTGGAAGAAGTACAGTCAGCATGTTCCTTAGAGGTAAGGGAGGGTGAGACTTCATCTTCAGTACTTTGGACATGTTGTCAGGAAACACCACCCCCTGGAGCAGGACAGCAGACTTGGTAAAGTAGAAAAAGAGGGAGTGAACACAAGGAGGACCTCTGCCGACAAGATGGAGAGGCACAGTGGCTGCAACAGTGGGCGCGTGCATGAGGACAATGGCGGGGCTGGTTCAAGGTTGGGCAGTGTTTCATTCTGTGGTACCTGGGGTCGTGCTGAGTCAGAGCCGACTCAGCAGCAGCTAAAACCAGCAACGTGCAAAAACTACATTTGGGAGGCAAGGAACTAGTAAAAAATGATTGCTTCTGGTATTCAGATAGTGTGGTAGGGTTGAATGGGAGGATTATATTAGACTTGGAGCAGAGTTGGGAGGCTGTCTTAGTTTGAATTTTCCCCAGAGCAGATGATGAATCTTAGCTTTGTGGCAGGTAATTCATAAGAGGTGATTTTAGGAAGCACAAGTAACTATGTGGGAAAAGGAGAAAAGCCAGAAAGTATTTCAATAAGCATTTTCCCACTTGGTGCAAATAGGGCTCAGTTCAAATAGGGGATTGTTTCAAATATGAACTGAGTCACTTCAAAATTGTGTGTCCAGAGGAAAGAGAGATTGAGCAATTTATCAGCTGTGAGTTTTATGGAAGTGGAGGACCAGCCAGATACACTCACTCCCTGAGAGACACTCCTGGTGAGACACTCCGGGACACATTCCTGTTGACAAGACACATGGAGCTTCACTGAGAGCTGGAGTGCTGGAGCTGTAGGAGCCACCTGGAGACCCATGCCAGTGCTGAGACTCTGCAACCACCACTGGATCCACAAGACCTTCCACTCACTGAGCTGCGATCTTCCTGCATTTGGTATCATTGCATGATTGTGTGAGGCTAAAGAGGAATTTATGGATCAGTAGCAACATTTGGGGTGATATCAGACTTATGGACTTGATGTTTTCTTAATATACAATTTCTCTTTGATATAAAGTTCTCTCTTATACACATATGAGCGTCTATTTGTTTTTCTAGTCAACCCTGACATCGGCGCTTGCCTTGTATACTTTAAACAAGTCACCGATTTATTTTTCTTTCCAAAGACACTGACCTTTCTGAGAGAAACTTTAGCTTTTACTGTTAACAATCCATTTTTTGCCTGCTACACATGTAAGGTTGTATGTATTGAATTATCTTAACAATGACGTGGCTTCTGATAGTCTTCTCTATTAATTGGATTGATTCATTCTGGGTTCCTTCTTGGGGGCTCTTCTTGCTCTTTTCTTCCTGCAAGGTCTGTGCTCAGATTGCCAGCTCTGGTTTCAAAGCCCTGATCGCTGATGCTTTCCCTCTTTACCCTCAGAATTGCTAGCGAGGTTCCATGCTGTTTCTACCGCCTGCTGTGTACACGGCTGCTAAATTTCCCCTTCTTTCACAGCTTGGCGAAGGATTAAATTATTCTAACAGAAAGAGATGTTGCTAGGCTGCAATCCTAGCTGAAAGGAGTCCCCCTCTCCCTCAGCAAATTAATCTTCCTTTCCACATTTGGGTTCGACTATAGCATTTCCCGTGTCATTAAAAACGCGCCAGGCCACAGGAACTCTGAACATGACGGTTTGATCATTTCATGTGCATTCCGGTGGCCCCCTTCAGCTTCTTTCTACGATGATCAGAGTGTACGTGAGAAATCCCCAAATGGGATCTGTTTTTCAAGTAGCAAGTCCTCCACCTGAGTTTAGATGGGCAGCTCATTGCAGGTAATCCAGAGGGAAATAAGAATGTTCTTTATTTGCTTGGGAGGTGTTACTGTAGCCTTTACCGTGAGCGAGTTTGACTAATGAGTCAGGCAAGACTCTGATACTTAGAAATAAGAGAAGTAAAAAAGAATGGCAAGAAGCTCCTCACTCGCTGCCAGCACCCCCCCCCCCAGGCCAAGATGCACAATTATCCTCTTATGAGCGAGGAAGGTCTGAAGAAAGTACAATGTTAAGCAAGTAGCTGGCCCAGTTTTCCTTCTTAATATTCTAGTTTATAATTGGCCACAATGATTTCCCCAAAGATTCTTGCAAATTAAGAGTTCAATTTAAATGAGCATCTTCCCATACACACACTGAGTCGGCCCAAGTGATTACAAGACACAGCTGAGAAATATAAGGGGTGTTTGTGGCTAAATCTGCCCTTCCTCTGGCATATTTCAAATTATAATTCTATTGTTATTCTTTCCTGGAAATTTTCCCTTCTGCAGGTAGCCTGGAGGTCTAGTGCTTTCCCTACCTCAATGTCAACCCACCAGCTTCTTTCATTGTTAAATATATATATAATAATCCCAGGCTCTTTTACATGATTGCACTGACTCACAACGAGTGATTCCTATTTCAAGGCACCTTTCAATTAGAAGGATTTTATGTAAATGACAGCTCATTTTAGAAAATAAAAGAAATAAGGTAGCAGCTGGAGAATATTGGACACAACGATAATATATATACACACTGCCTGTTTGGTCTAAAAATGTTTCTAGTTAAGAAATGAGAATTCAAAGGAAGGTTGTCCTTAGCTTTAACGGAAAAAATAATAATAATCAGAAGAACCCAAGCCTTGGCCTTGCAGTCGATTCTGAATCATAGCAATTCCTTAACAGAGACACGAAAATAATAGGACCTGACTATCTAGTTATCTGTCTATCTGTCCACTGGGAAGTGACTGCATCTATTGCTTGGCTTAACAACAGCCGCAGCAGCTACAAGCTGCTTCAGTCATGACGGGGACGTGCAGGAGATCCGGGAACCAGGGGAAATGGGAAAACCCTAGCCACACCCCTCCTCTCTTTTCCCTCCCTTTTCCACTGTCCTCCCAGGGAGACTGGCCACAGGTGAAATGTACAGGGGCCTTCTGCCACGCCTCAAGTAAAGAAGATGGTGTTCATAACTCATTGCATTTCTCTAGAATCTTAGGGCTTCCAGGTTCTTTCACATAGATGGTGTCGTTTAGACAGAAGGGTTGCATGTGTGCTTTATGGAGCTCCAGCCATTATAACTGGCTCAGTCTGAACAACCTGGTCTGATAGGAGGGAGCTTCAAAAAGATTGTGATAAGAGTTGTGCGAGTCCCTAATAAAATGTAAAAAAAAGAAAATGATGACAATGAATGTACAGATGTGCTATACACAATTGATGTATGTTTGCATTGTGATAAACATTGTATGAGCCCCTATTAAAATGTTTAAAAAGAAAAAAAAGTCGGCAGGAAAATGGTATTAAAAGATGTGAGGTCCGGCCCCACAAACCAACTGGGTCCTGAGGAGACGACTGCACAATTATAGAAAAAAGGAGACAGGAAAGTAGGTCACAGAGGTCTGAGCTGCAATTTTGGGAGAAGAGTCTTGAATTTATTCAACAGTGGGATTATATAGAAGCGTCGCAAGCCTCCAGTCTGCACATAAACATTAGAATGGGCAATGTGTTATTACTCTTGGATAGCGTGGGCGCTTCGGGGGCGTGGGGGGGACACACTTCCTGATAAGGATGGGGCATTTAAGACACGAAAGGCGTCGATCATTCCTGAGTGCCAGGAGCGAGTGCTCTTAAAGACAGGCATGCCTTAGCGTGCAAGGGAGGAGCCGGTCGCCTGGAGGAGACAGCTGTAGATCGGCAGTTTCATGGAGGGTGTTATGGGGGAGCCCCTCCGTGTGGGGAAGGAATCCCTCTATGGCGTTATCCATCACTGAACCGCGGAGGTTTTCCTCCAACACTGGGCTGGACGCCCAAGTCCCGTGGTCCAGAGCATAGGGATTCGCTGCTTACACGTCCTTCCAGGTGCTCAGTTTCCCACAGAAAGCTAACTGAGGTTTTTGAAGTACCTTTCTATTGCAGGCTCTGTTTCATGGATTTCCTCCTACCTTTTGGTTTACAAAGATATTTTAATTATGCTAATGCAAATTGTCGCGGGTGATGTAGTGGGTAAGAGAAGGGCCGCAAGCTGCAGGGCCAGCGGTTCAGACACTACCAGCATCTCCCTGGGGAGAAAGACTGGGCTTTCTGTTCCCATAAACAGCTGCAGACACAGAAACCGCCGGGTGGTCATTACCAGTCAGCACTGACTCGAGTCCATGAGTTGAGGCTCTAAGGCAGGAGTGGAGTCCTCATGCGGCCACATGCTGCCCGCCGAGACATTTATCCAGCCCACCGAGTATGTGGGCCCTGTTTGTTTTTTTTATACTTCAAAATAAGGTATGTGCACTGTGCATAGGAATTTGTTCATAGTTTTGTTTTTTTTTTTAAATGGACCTGAGGGACACTGAACTGGTTGGTCCCCGGTTTAAAAAGTTTGAGGACCCCTGCTCTAAAGGGTCAGTCATTTTCTAATGATTAAATCTCTCTGACAATAAAAAGCACAGAAAGCTACAGAGGAAAAGGCTTTAGAGAAGATGTATTGTAACCCTCTGAGGAGCAGCCGAGACGCTCAGGTTCATAGACAGCTGCAGGTGAGTTCTCCAGCCTCCGCTTGGCTGCCTGCTCTGGCAGTTACTCCCCAGGGGGTGGGCTGTGCATCTGAGGGTGCTGGAGGTAGACACATTTCAGGGAGAATGCAAACAAAATTGTAAGAAGTTGGTTTTGCTAGGTTTCTGGAGTGGAATTCCTCGGTTCTTGCTTCTCAACGCTGAAAGAATTCACGCGGCGCTTTTGAAATCCAAGTGACTTTCATGAGGGAAAGGCAAGTTTCAGGTATTGCAGTCTCTAAAAGTACACACTACTTGTGGAACGCGTACAAGGCTGCGCGGGGACCACGCAGGAGCTCGTGCTTGAGGATGGCCCCTGGAGGAGAGTGGGGAAGAACCACGTGAGAGAATACCGGAACAGGAGCACATCTTATTTTCAACCCAGTGCCATCTGTGCGTGTTTTACACAGTACTGTTATCTCTAGGGTTGAGGATCATCAGATTCTACTCAGATAAATTTTCCCTTTTTATCTAAATGGTTTCAGAAAAAGGACAAGTTAATGTAGTCAATAGCCATCATTGGATTGGATACAAATTGAAGTTTATCATATATACATCTATTTGTAAAAATGTTGACTGCAGTCATATGAGTTTATTTTTAATGTATTGTTTCCTATTTCTGTCATCTCCAGGCTGAGATGGCTGCAATATTTTTACATAATATGAATATGTTAAATTTTAAATAGACTATTTTACATTTAAGTTAGCTATTGAGTCCTAGGATGGGAAAAGCCTCTGACTTGAAAGTGGTTAACTGGTATTCATGTGTGCCTACCATAATACCACACATTAGTTTCTCAGAATAACTATCCATGAACGTTATGAAGTTCTCTTATATTAGCTGGCTATTTGCAGATAAGGAAAATGATTCTCTGAGAAATGAAATAGCTTACCCAGATTCACCATTAGAAAATGTATTCTTTCTGTGTAGTTACCTTTTCTAGAAAGATCAACGGAAATACAAGGAAGTATACTCTAAATAGACAGATTTTTATATACATGTATATAAACATCCAGCACACAAGACACCATGGATATATATATATATATATATATATATATATATATATATATATATATATATCAGACCACAGTGCATTATCTTTTCATTTTACTTTTCTGAAAACTTTCTGAAAATTCCACATGTGTGTACACAAGGTCATTTGTACCAGGAGGCTTCAAAAATTTTATGGAAAATTCTACTAACTTTCAACTATATTTTCCCACGAATTTTTTGAAGCCAAGGAGTGAGTTTGGTTTCCGGTTTCGAAGATGACTGCGTGTCATACTCTAAGGCGTCCCAGCGGCCTCTCTCTGTCTGACCAGTAGGCCTGGCCTTCTTCATGAGGTTGGACTTTGATTCACATTTTCTCCGTGCTAGCTAGAATATCCTATTGTGATCCCTTTCAGAGCAGACTGGGCCTGGGAATGCAGTACTTTAGGGAGACAACAAGGTCCATTGGGATAATATAGTCCACAAGGATAATATTCTAAGTCATATTTTGGTGAATAGTGACAAGGGTATTCAAATCTTGTGCATGCCCATATCAGGTGCAATGAGTAGTTTCTTTGTTTGAAGAAAATCAAACAATTAGTCCAACGGATAGTGGTCCACATCTTTGAGACTAGAGGCGCTAGATGATAGATAACTGCTGGTCATCTCATTCTTTTTTTTAAAAAAATGAATTATAGAGAACATCCTTTCCCTAATGAATAATATCCTTAATAACCTATACTTATGATATAATAATAATAATAATAAAAATAAAAAATGTTTCTACCAAAATAGATTAGTTAAGTCAGTTGTAATGGAGATTTAACAAAGTGATATAATAAAAATATACAAAAATAAGTTACCTTTTACATATTTGTAATTTAATCAAGACTTTTGGTCTAGTTTTTCAGCATATCAAATTATTTGACATATTTTATATTTAACTCATTGTCACGTCATGAGCGAACAAACTGCTATTTCAAAAATCAATGAAGATTTTTTATTAAAAGCTGAAAACCTAGATGATCAGACAGTTATTTGTCATGGAATCTTGAAGATTAGGGTGGTTATTTTCTGTTGTACTATCATATATAAATGGCTTCAAATGATTAGTGGAAAAATTCTATTATCTTTAAATTCCATTTTTCTCTGAACATTTTGAAGTCTTTTTGTAGAAGAGGTATTTTCATTTCAAAGTGTTTCCAAACTTTATAAAATATTGCTTGGGAGGCAAGAAGAGGTCTGAAAAAGCAGATGTAGGGCCAACGGGGTAAGGTTTCCCAATGAAATTCTTGTAAGGCTGCCCGAGAAGAATGAGCAGGTGTATTACCATGATAGAAAAACATTCTGCAGTGAAAATTTTTGTTTTCTCACCAATGAAATCTTCCATTTTCCTAAAACGTGTGCCTGATAAATGTTGTCTTATGTCCTTTGAGAAAATCTATCAAGGATGCCTCTTTGGGATTAAACAAAACAGTCACCTTAGCTTTCTGAGCTGATCGTTCTGCCTGGAATCTAACTGGCCCAACAGAGTCCCTTGGAAGCCACTGCTCTGACTGGGCCTATTTTTGAAAGTACTCTCATGATACTAAAATAAATGTGTTACTGGAAAAACAATGATTTGCAGTCAAAGACATGTCCCAATGTGTTACATTTGGGAAAGAAAACCATAAATGTACAGCCTAGGATGCTAGTAGCCAGACTGAATTATTCTTGTTCCCACTGACAGAATCCCTAAACCCCTCCATGAGTCCACTAGCTTATTTTTTGATCATTTATTTTTCACTGATGATATTTTGCTAATTCCATCCCTGCTATTAACTATCACAGTTATTTGATTGTTTTTGTTGCTTTATTATATTTGATTAAATGTTACCATGAATAAATTTATCCATTCTGTTCTGCTAATGTTATGCAAAAGGTTGCCAGCAACACCTTCAGCAGAAATGGGCAGCTAATCCATTTTTGTAGTCTCTTCTCAGAAGGTCCACTGCCACCCGCTCTCTTTGAACGACCCTGCTTGCATTTGAAATCCTGGTAGCATCACTCCCAGCATCACAGCAACAGCCAAGCCACCACAGTAGGACTACTGGCAGACAGACAGTGGTAACATCATGATCAATGGAGAAAAGCTTGAAGCTGTCAAGGATTTTGTCTTCCTTGGGTCTACAATCAATACTCATGGAAGCAGCAGTCAAGTCATCAAATGACACATTGCATTAGCTAAATATACTATACTATAATATAATATAATATACTATAATGTACTATAATATACTATAAGACCTCTTTAGAGTGTTAAAAGTAAGGATAGTACTCTGAGGGACTGCGACAGTCAAGGTAAACTAGAGAACCAAATTCATAAACACGCATGTGTAAAAGAAAGAGGCTTATATATAAGAGCAGTTGAATATTGAGAAAATTTCCCAGCCCAGTACAGATCAAGTTCCATAAGATGAATATTAACCCCTATGTCTGATACCAATCTATTAAGTCCTCTTCAGACTCACAGAATACATGAAATGATGCTGAATGTAGGAAGCTCACAGAGCATGGTCGGAGTGACGTTCCGAGGCAAGGATGGCAGTATGTCGTCTCTTACCTACTTTGGACATGGCAGGAGAGACCAGTTCCGGAGAAGGACATCCTCCTTGGTAAAGCGGAGGGTGAGGAAAAAGGAAAGTCCTCACAGAGGTGCAGTGACTGGCACTGTGGCTACAAGGCCTCAAGCTTAGGGACAATTGTGAGGATTGTGCAGGCTAGGCAGTGTTTTTGCTGTTGTTTTGCTTCTTTTTAAAAAAATTATTTTATTGGGGCTTGTACAATTCTTATCACAATCCACACATCCATCCATTGTGTCAAACACATTTGTACATTTGGTCCCATCATCATTCTGAAAACATTTGCTTTCTACTTGAGCCCTTAATATCAGCTCCTCATCTTTCCCCCTCCCTCCCCACCCCCTCTCCCCACCCCCTCTCCCTCATAAACCCTTGATAACTTATAAATTATTATTTGCTTTTTTTAAAATTGGGAGTTAATACATATATCATATCATTCCATAGTTTGATCACATCAAGGAGGATTTCCCCGAAGCCTCAGGAGAAGGCCATGCCCACACAGAGGTCTCATCAGCTACTCCACCCCTATTTGCTTAATCTTCAAATTGACACCAGGTTATGTAACCACCACACTATGCAAAAGGAATCTTGTCCCCACCTCACCAGGAATAGCTATATACATGGGATTGAGCAGGAAACATGCGATACAGAGTAAGGTTTGCTATGTACCCAGAATGGGGCAGGGTTTCTTCAAAAGGAGAAAGAAACAGAAGGCTCCACTTTTAGTTTCCATTTTCCATGATCAGGACCCAGGCCAGGCCCAAGGCTGCTAATCACCATAGGCAGCCCAAGTGGAAGTCAGAAAACCACACAGCAGTCTGGTTCTCCATTTTCCCAACACATGCAAAGAAACTATCGATAACTCAAATACCCATGATGGAAAATTGGGTATGTAGAAATTTTTCTTTCTGTTACAAGTAAATACTGATATAAATATTCTTGTGCAGATTTGTCATATTTCTTTAGGCTACGTATCCAGAAAAAAATGTTTGAGTTGTGGGTTCTATATATTTTAAAATTCATCAGGTAAGTTGTCAAATAGTTTATATAACCCCCCCCCCAATTAACAAGAATTCTTAATATATGATCTTTATAAAAACTCTTTTCAGAGGTTTACATTTTTGATGATCTGAGAGGTTGCATGTTGGTATCTCATTATAATTTTAACATACTTTCCAGAGAAATTAATTAATTTTTACATTTTATCAATGTTGATTTGTCATTTGGAATTTCTATCTTGTGTTATGCCTTCTTTTCACATTTTTCTCCCTCATCCTATTTAATTTTGATTTCTTGATAACTTTTTCAAATTCGCAATTCATGATATACAGTATATAATTTATGTGTGGTAAATATATTACATTTGTTGAAAATGTTATGCTCCACAAGATCCTGTGGATTTTACTCCCCAAAGAGACAAGTCTAGTTTGATATTTTTTAAAATCCCATCAATGTAATTCATTTGAATTACAGAAGAGATGCAAAAAAATCATATTAATCATCTTGGCTCAGAAAAACCCACTTGACAAAATTCAACACTCACAATAAAAATTCCTAGTAAACTAGAGATAGAAAAGAACTTCATTAACTTCTTGATGAAAATCTACTAAGCACTATAAGTAGAGGCAAAATTATGATTTAAAAGTAAAATTTCTCTTGAAATGTAAAATAAGATACCTCCTACTCAACAGTTTAATGAAAGTCCTTGCGAGTGGAATAAGGGCCATAAAAAAGTACAATATTCAAGGATTACAGAGAAAGAAATAAAACCTGTATAAATAAAGCCAGATGAAATGTTGATGTACAAAGTTCAAAATATCCAAAGACAAATTATTAATATTAATAATTATTAGTCAACGTCATTTGACCTAGTGTGGCCATAACAAAAATACCACAAATGATTGGCTTTAAAAAACAGACATTTATTTTCTCATGATTCGGGTGGCTGGAGCCAGAGTTCACTGTGCAACCCTGAGGGAGGGATGCTCCTTCAACTTCTGCAGCTTCTAGTTCATGCTGGGTATCCTTGGAGTCCCTGCGCTTTTAAATCCATTCTCTGTGTGACTATCTTTTTTTTAATACTTTTATTGGGGGCTCATACAACTCTTATCACAATCCATACATTCATTCATGTGTCAAGCCCATTTATACATTTGTTGCCATCATCATTCTACTTCAGCCCTTTGTGTCAGCTCCTCATGTTCTTCCTCCCTCCTTGCCCCCACTCCCTCACGAACCCTTGATAATTTATAAATTCTTATTATTTTGTCATGTCTTTCACTGTGCGATGTCCCCCTTCACATACTTTTCTGTTGTCCATCCCCCAGGAAGGATGTTATATGTAGATCCCTGTAATTGGTTCCCCCTTTCTACCCCACCTTCCCTCCATGCTCCTGGTATCGCCACTCTCACCACTGGTCCTGAAAGATCATCTGTCCTGGATTCCCTGTGTTTCCAGTTCTTATCTGTGTTTATCCTCTGGTCTAGCTAGATTTGTATGGTAGAATTAGGATCATGACAGTGGGGAGAAGGAAGAATTAAAGAACTAGAGGAAAGTTGTGTGTTTCTTCATTGCTACACTGCACCCTGACTGGCTCGTCTCCTCCCTGTGACTCTTCTCTAAGGGGATGTCCAGTTGCCTACAGATGGGTTTTGGGTCCCCACTTTGCACTTCTCCTCATTCACAATGATATGACTTTTTTGTTCTTTGATGCCTGATACTTATCCCTTTGGCACCTCATGATCACAGGCTAGTGTGCTTCTTCCTTGTGGGCTTTATTGCTTCTCAGGTAGATGGCTGCTTATTTAACTTCAAAATGCTATATCTTTTGATAACTGGGCACCATCAGCTTTCTTCACCATATTTGCTTATGCACCCATGTGTCTTCAGCAATCATGTTGGGAACATGAACATCATGGAATGCCAGTTTCATAGAACAAAGTGTTCTTGCATTGAGGGAGTACTTGAGTAGAGGCCCAATGTCCATCTGCTACCTTAATACTAAACCTATCAATATATGCACATAGATTTATTTCCACATCATCATATAAATATATTACATATGTACATGCCTGTTTTTGGACCTCTATAAATGCCCTTTGCCTCCTAGTTCTTTCCTCTATTTCCCTTGACTTTCCTCTTTTCTTGTCCCACTATCATGTCAGCCTTCATTTGGATTTCAGTAATTCCTCTCGGTTACATTGTCCTTGATCTAGCCCTACCAGACCTTCTATACCCTCATCACTTATTGTTCCTTTATCCCTGGGTTTCTTAATACCCATTTCCTCCCCCCCCCCACCCTCATGTCACCCAGGAACCATCGGTCCCATTGTTTTCTCCTCTGGATTGTTTATCCAACCTTTCTTATCTAGATAGACCTGCAGAGATAATAATATGCCCCCCAAAAACACGACAGAACAAATCAAAGCAACAAAAGGAAAGAAAAACCAATGACAAATAAAAGAAAATCCTGTAAATACTTCAAAGTCTGTTTGTTGACTTTTAGGAGTGTTTTCTGGTTGAGTCTGATGGGGTGCCATGCCCTGGCCCCAAAGTCTATTTTGGGTTTTCCCTCAGGAATTCCTTGCTCTATTCCCCTTGTTCACTGCATGCTTTCAGTGTTTTACCTAAGTGTGGTGGGGTCGGATCAGGCATAATTCCCACACTGTGTCTCCACTGTTGTCCCCCGTAGAGCTATTGTCAGTGAGGGATGTCGTGTCTCATAATGGGGCCAGCCATATGGTCCTCTCTTTGGATTGGCTGCTCTGAGAAGGAATATTGTCCTCGGGGCTTGGTGGGCCAGGATGTGCTCCATTCTCTCTTCCTCCCCCCTTTGTTTGCTCCTGTGTACTCTGATCAGAAATGTCCCTTTCCCTGAGCTGTAGCTTCCGTTCTGTCCTCTGAAGTGAATTCTTCTGGGGAGAGAGGTGGCTGTCCACAGAGTTGGGATTGGGGCCACCCTCTCAGACCTCTCTTCTGGTTCCCTGCTTCATGCTGGTCAGTGTGACTGTCTGTCCATGGCATCTCCTCCAGTGCAGATTTCTGTGAGTCTAACACTCTTTGTATAGCTCAGAAGTGATTAGGCTTAAGACCCTCTCTACTCTGGCATGATCTCAACACAACAAATGAAAACCCAATTTTCAAACAGGATCCCATCTACAGGTAGAGAAGGGCATACATGTGCAAAACATATTTGGGGGGGGGCACAATTCAATCCATAACAGGCAATGTAAAAGCACCAATTGTATTTCCTCATACTAGCAACAAACAAATGGAGAATAACATTTCAAAACAAATCATTTACTGCAGTATACAAATCAAGTATTGAGAAATAAATGTAATTTTACTGTATTCTAAAGTGTATACTAACAACTGTTGTTTTAATTGTTTGTTGTTGTTAGTTGCCATCAAGTGGATATCGATTCATGGTGACCCCGTTTATGCAGAGTAGAACCATTCCTTAGGGCTTTCAAAGCTATAACCTTTTAGAAGCAGGTCAATCTACCTGTCTTCTAAGCTGCTTCTGTGTGTGTGCAAATCGCCAACCTTAAGTTGTGCAGTGCTTAACGGTTCATGCCACTTCTAGTCTCCTGTGGTACACATTAGCAAAATAAAGTAAAGAAGACTTAATATATGATATATTTATGAATTGAAAGACTTACCATTTAAAAATGTTAATTTTTGCCAAATTGATCTACAGAAGCGCCACCATAAAATTCCCAAAAGGCTTATTTTGGGGGATGAAAATGAGGTATAGAAGCTGATGAAAAAATTTCATGTGCAAATGTAAAGAAGCAACAAGAGACAATGCAAATTTAAAGAAGAATAAAAATAAGACTCTGGGGCTTATTCTATCAGGTATCAAAACCTATGATAAGGCAGTGTGGGACGGGTGCATGGATAGGCAAACTAGCCCAATGGAATAAAAACGGAATCAGGCTGCACTCATACCTGATGCTAAGCAATGCATCACCGCAGTGTCGAGGGGAGATGGCAACCTTCCAAAGTAGGACAAGGTTGACTGGAGATACATATGGGAGAAGGGGGAGAATTGCTTCATCCACCTTTGCTCTACCAAGAAGTGCATAATGCCGGAGGCCCTAGCACAGGTAATAAGATATGAGAAGTAAGAGTATAAAATTGCCTTTTTTCAAAACTGTATAATTACCTGCATAGTAAACTTTAAATGATGCACAAGAAGGGGGAAAAGGGGGGGGGAAGCTATTGGAAGTAATAATGTTGCTCAGCAAGATCACGGGATACCAGGTCAAAATCATCTTAAGTCATTGGAGTTCTGTTGCGATTAGGTACAGTAGCATGGGTTCCAAACCATAGTGTCCCCATCTATGTACAACAGAAACACTGCTTGGTGCTACCTGCTTGGGCCCCTGTTGTAGCCCCTGCATCACTTTATCTCACTGAGCATCTTCCTCATTTCCATGACCTTCTACGTTACCAATCATGGCAGCCTTCCTTCTTCAGGGATGGTTCCCTCCTGATGACAGGGCCAAAGTCCCTGTTGAAGAACAAGGTGGAGTCTCGCTCGTCTCGCTTCTAAGGAGAATTCTGACTGTACTTCTTCCAAGTCAGATTTGTTTTGCTCTTCCAGCTGCCTGAGCCATAGCCAATATGATTTGCCAACATCATAATTCAAAGGCATCAGTTCGTCAACCTTCTTTCATCACTGTCCAGCTTTCTCATTGAGTTCTACAGAATACAAAATTGAATTTTAAAAAGCCACTCAGTAACAAAACATGAAATAATTTGTGTGGTGCTGTCATTTGCTTGATATGGCTCTTCCAGCCAGAATCTTTGTAATTGCCACCAAATGACTGGGTGAGGACACGGAGACCGTCTTTTCACTTTTCCTGATGTGTGGATAAGATAAGGGGGCAGGATTACATGAGTTGGTTGTGAGTGATTGTTAACTATTAATGGAACGCAACACCAGTGCTGGTCAAATTTGTCATCCTGCTGGGGATAAAATGAACCACCTCAGAAACATGAACAAGGCCTCTCACTACCATCCTGAACTTAAGCCAAGAGTAGAGTGAGGCTTGGGGACCTTGAGATTCCAAGGCGCTGAATCTCCTCCATCTAGGACAGAGCTGTGAGACCAGAGGCGGTTTGCTAACCCAGGAAACTAGCGCCGACCTTCTTTGACACTGAAGCTTGTGGGAAGTGGAGAGCCCTCTGGGCATTTATCAACGGTGTTAAAGTAATTTTGTAACACTTGTCCTAGCTGGGTAGAAGCCAAGACACTGGTGGCTGAGGCCCCAGGCGTGCTTGTGAGTGAGTATAACTAGGTAAGGGCACTCCTGAGCCTTTCTGATCCTGAATTGTAACCTGTTGATTTCCATAAAAAAACACCAAGAGTTTAACTCTGGTATCTATGTTTGGTGTGGCCCCTGCAAGAAATTACCAGCCAAGTAGGGAGCGCCACCGAACAAACAAACGGTGTCAGAATCCTAGGGCGGAGGCATGTTTGACCCCCACCTCTGTGAAGTCACAGGCCAGCTGCCACTTCTGAGAGAGAAAGATGTGGCTTCTTAGGCCAGTAAAAACTCACAATTTCGGAAACTCATAGAGGCACTTCTACCCTGTCCTATAGGGTCGCTATGATGGCAAGAGTTGGGTTGCTCTATTTAACTTAATTGATATACAATTTTAGAAAAGGCAAACTATAATGACAAAATCAAATTGCTAGGGACTAGAGGTGGAAATGAAGATCTGGTGGCGCTGTAGGTTAGACTTTGGGCTGTTAACCTCAAGTTCGGAGTTCAACCTCCCACACGCCCTATGAGAGAGAAAGGTGATTCACTACCTCAAAGATTTACAGTCTTGGAAACCCTGAGGTCACTGCAAATCAGAATCCACTCAAGGACAGGGAGTTTGTGAGTGGAAAAAGGAGATTTACCAAAAAGTTATTCCAAAATAAATTTTGGAATCATAGAAAGGTTCTATTATATATTTTAATAGTGATTCAATGATTGTACACATTTGCCAATACTCATAAAACTGTACACTTAAAACTGGTGACTTAATTATACAGTTATTAAAAAGAGACTTGTTTTATAGACGCTGTTGGTAGTTATCAATAGAATTGTATCTGAGAGGAATTGCTAAGAGGTGAACGATAGGTAAACATGATAGCGGAGCCAGAGGAAAGAAAAAAGAAAGCTAGAAAAGAAGAAGAAAAATATATGTATACATTTTATACATATTACTTAAATATAGGTATATTTTTATATATGTATACAAATGCAAATGCAACAAGGAAGCAGATGGACTTTGGGCCCCTACTTAAACCCGACCTCAGTACAAGGAAAGTGTGTTCCAATAGTGTGTCAATGCATGATACTCACGTTCCTGACAGGGTTGCTGAAGACAAAATAGATGCATAAGCAAATGTGGTGAAGAAAGCTGATGGTGTCTGGCTATTAAAATATATAGTATCTGGTGTCTTAAAAACTTGTGATCATGAGGTGTCATGGGAAAAAGTATCAGAAGTTCAAAGCAGACAATCAAATTGGTGTGAAGGGGTGGGGATGTAGTGGAGACCCAAAACCTACCTTCCAGTTAATTGGGCAGTCCCTCTCAGAAGGTCCACATGGAAGAGATGATAAATCCATGGTGTGGTATAGCACTGATAAGCACGTAACTATCCTCTTGTTCTTTAATATTTCCCCCTCTTACTTTTATGATTTTTATTTATTTTACCTCATGAATCATGTTAGACTGGTGTATATTCATTTCCATATTAAGATAGTTTTATCCATGAAAGTCAAGATAGTTAACCCTTCAGAAACAGTAACAGGAGTAACAATTCTGCGAGGGAACGGGAAGTGTGTGGGGGCAGGGAGCAACTGTACTGATGACTGTATAACCCCACCTGAGGGAAGCAAACAACAGAATTGTACGTAAATATATTGGATGGTATAAAATGTGACAGGTAGGTTTATTGTGGCAACCTGGCCAATAGGAACATGTGGAATGAATCAGGTCACAGCTTGATTGGAGGGCAAAGAGATATATGGTTCAGCAAGCCCCGCCCCTTGCTCTCTTGCTCACTGGTGATAGGACCAGCTTGCGGCTGCTTTAGCTAGTTCTATGCCTCAACTTATGAGCTACACAACCTGTGGGACAGAAAACCTGTGGATCGTGTCACTGGAGCTTGAGGTTCCTTCAAGACCTGCTTTGCCACGCTGCTGGGGTGTACATCGCTTGAGCTTGAGGATGGTGGATCCTGTCATCTTGCATTGCTTGAGTTTGATATCACATCTGGACCTGCTTCTCTATGTTCCTCAGCTGCTGATTGTTGGTGACCTGCCCTGCTGTTTGCTGCCTGTGGACAGTCTGCCTGGATTGCCTGAGGGAAGACTCAGCTGTCTGCTTCCTTGATCTTGGACCCAGCAGCCCTCTTGAGTTGAAGGACTTCCAGTATATTAACTGTTTCACAGAAGTTAGCTTAACGGAGCCCTCTGTACTGCTGTGTGGACTAAGTAGCTGTTATATTCCTTCGTGCAGTATAAATCTGTCCATATATATATTCCATAAGTGTACTGGTTTTGTTTCTCTAGAGAACCCTGACTAACACAGATATGGCAAAATAAATAAATAAATAGATACATAAAAAGGAGGGTTCCTGGGGTGGGTGGGGAGAGTGGGGTAGGGAGGGGATAAATGGGAATTGATATCAAGGAATTCAAGAAGAAATAAAATGTTTTGAAACTGACTGTGGTAGCTTGTATAATAATATTGCTTAATGCAATTGAATTATGAAATGTTATAATATCTGTAAGAGCTCCTGATAAAAGGACAAAAAGAAAAGTTAAAAAATTTTTAATTAATTGATTTTTAAAAACTGGCGACTTTTCATTTTATGTATGTGAATTATAAAAGATAAATACATAACGTGCAAAAGCACACATCCCCTCCACAGGGATGGCCAATGGCAGAGTGTAAAAACACTGCTAAGACCACCGAAGAAGCTCCTGGTTGGATAGTACTGAAATTGGCAAGTTTTTGAATCTCACATCTAGTATTGTTTCCCATCTGTCACACTTGTTGTACTTAAAAATTCTTTAAAATTAATTTTGGTAACTTCAAACTAGCAACATGCACATACAATTAATTGGGGAATTGGAAAATCCTGCACATTTCTTGCTTAATTATAGTTTAGCAAAGAAGAAAATTACAGTCTATTTGAAATAGTCTACATTCGTTTTCACTGGTAACAGAGATAAGGAAACTTTAGATTTCACTCGGTGTTGGAATGTTGAGTCAAAGAAAGTGACTGATGGAATTGCTGCATCTGACACTCTGGAAGCAGGCCTTGGTCCGACGATGTTGCATAATTACACAAATTAAATGGAAATACTTTAGTAAGCCAGTCCTTTTCTTCTTTTTCATTATCGTTTATATTTTTCAGTGGCAGTTTATGCTAAAATAAATGAACTAACATAACTAACTAACACTGCATTGAGACTTCAGAATCAAGGTGCAAAAGGTTATATGTCTGTAGTTTGAGTAAATTATCACCAGGTGGCACCTTTGCATGTCTGGTAGTACGAGATGTCATAGATCTCTAGCCAGTACTGTCAGTATATATTTAATATTACTGAAATGTATACAGAAAATTTCATAATTTATAAAACATTCACTTCTGGTGATAAAATTAATGGTTTTTTTAAACATACTACTGTATATTCAAAACCAACCATATTATTCAAGTTGCATTTATTTTAAGTGAATGCTAACTGTATGCAAAATGTTTTATGCAACATAAAGATGGATCAAGCTGAATATTTGTCCCTAATGTAGACCAAACTACATGTAAAACCTATATTAGAAAATAAGATTATCAAAGGAGCCGTGGTTGTAGCATAGTTAAGTGCCCCACTGGTAACTGAATGGGTGGTGACTCAAACCCACCCAGTCAATCCATGGAAGAAAGACCCAACTTCTATGAAGATTTCAGCCAAGAAAACTCCCCAGACAGTTCTACTCAAAATCTTATGGCTCATTTCTCTGATCATCTTGAGGGATGAGTTGGAATTGACTCAGTGATGGGTCACCCTGCCTATGAAGATGCAGGCACAAATTAAGTTTTATGAAGTATTGAAGTCTATTCGAGTTTTGCTTAGTAGAATCAAAAAAGTTTTTACTGGTTGTGATGGGTAAGGATTTGTGTCAACGTTGCTGGGCCTGGATTCCCAGGGGTTTAGCAGTGAGCCCAGCAATGCCCCATCCTGAGCTCTCCTTTAGGTGTGGCCTGCTTCCATTTTAAGTGAACGTTGGGAAAATCTTGCTTGCTTTTTCTTTTGACTTGAATCAGCAGCTTGCTGGTCTTGGGTTCACCCCTGCAGCTACGCTTCATTGCTCTTCTGAGGAGCGGCTGGTGGTTTTGAACCACCACTCATGCAGTTAGAAACCTGAAGTATCCCCACTACATCACCACCGGAGCTCCTTGCAAATTGGAGTCTAACTTGGGACATAAGGAGGGACTTCGAAAGATTTTTGGAAAATGGAAATAAAAGATACTGGAATTTCCTACAAGCATTTGAAGCCTCCTCTTACATAAATTGGTCCAGGGTAGATTTTAGAATATTGCCTGACACAATTTCATAAGTGTTCATTTTCTTTATTATTGCTTCCAAAGTGTAATCTAGAACCAAGGATATAAAAAGAAAAGCAGTTTGAATATAGATAAAACATTTAAAGAAGGATAAATAATATTGCCCCAGGAGTCTCAGGATGTGGCCCTCGTATGTTTGGCATCGACCATGTTTAGTCCCTATGCCTTCTCTGGAGAAGTACAATGATGGAGCTTGTGAATATGTATTTAGAGTCAAGTCCCTGTACTTACGTTTGTAAAGAAAAATACTTTATCACTTCGCATGTACTCGTATGCATATGCATTACTTTATATTATATTTGCATATACTTATACTTCCCCCTAAATTCATATAGCAATGCAGTAATAGTAGTTCACAATAATTTCATTTTGTTTTGTCCATCTTGTTTTTTACGTAACCACAACTTAATACTTTTCACATTCTAGTATAAAAAGATCTACTTTTTTTATAGTGACACCAGATCCCCACCCTTCCACCCCTCAGCTCCAGTCATGGTCATTTGACATTGCCATGTTTTAATTCTATAAATATTGTTAGGCTTTCGGTTTTAACAGAGCTACTCAAATTATTCACCAAAATAACTGTCTCAGGCGGCCTGTCCATCAGCAACCCACAGCACACATACTGCTCCGCACATTTCTGCAAGTTGATGTTATTAAACTTTACAATTTTGTCTATATATGAGGTTTAAAATAGAACATTACACTTTTCATTTTTCTGACTGAAAAGTAGAGCATATCATTTTGTCATTTAACTTTTCTCCTCTTTGACTTGCCTAGTTATATTCCTTACCCATTTTTTTAAATCTAGGGTTTGTATTCATTTTTAAGGTTATACATAAATAAAATTGTGAAAGTTGGATATTGAATAAAGAAGTCAAAAAGAATCAATGCGTTTGAATGGTGGTGCTGGTAAAGAGCACTGAGTGTACCATGGACTTCCAAATGGACATACAAACCAGTCACGGCAGAAGTATGGCAAGTATGACAAGACTTCCTCTTATGTACTTGGACATGCGGTCAGGAGAGACCAGTCCCTGGAGAAGGACATCATGTTGGTAAGGTAGAGGGGCAGCGGAAAAGAGGAAGACCTTCTAGGAGACACACCGACACTGTAGCTTCCACAGTGGGCTCAAGCATACAAACAATTGTAAGGATGGAGCAGGGCCATGCCAAATTTCATTCTGTCATGCATAAGGTTGTCATGGGTCGGAACCGACACAATGGTGCCTAACAACCACACCATACATAAAATAGCTCTGAAACTTTGTTTCAATGTATGGTGGAACAAAACCTCCATTTACTACCTGTCTTTTGAACATTATCTTGTTTATTCTAAAACATTTACTCTGTATGAATTTAAAAATCATTTTATCAAGTTCCATCAAATATCTTGAAGGGATTTAGATTGGGATTTTATTCAATTTTTAGATGAATGGGGAATCATAAAAAGCTTTACAGTATTGAGCATTCCTGGCAGCTAACTGAAAGTTATTTGGTCCAACACTGTCCAGCAATTTCTGTGAAAGAAATACATGATAATCTGCTAAAAAAAAAAAAAAAGACTGTGGAGTCGCTAGGAGTCAAAAGGCAACCGGATGTCACCTAACAACAATCCAGAAGTGTGATTTAATTTCCCACTAAGTAAATTCTTCTTTTAGATTCCTCACTAGTTTTGTAGATTGTACCATAATATATCACTCAATTATGTATTTAAAATTCCATACATTTTGATTGATTTTACAATTAGATCTTTAAAAAATACTTATCTGTTCTGGCTGCGTTATGGAGAACTATACAATTTTGTATGTGATTGCCTTCTTGAGTTCTTGTGCATTGAAAACTTGAAATTTTCTTTCTTTCTAGACCTCTAAATTATCTGTTGTTATAATTAGAAAAACATCAACAATTACTGTTTTAAAGAATTATTCCTCAATGACTTTCATTTTTCTAAAATATACTTAACATCTGAAAATGTATGTTAAGAAGATAATTAAATATTTGACTTTCCAAAAATACTTCATTCTATTTTGCTCAGTATTCAAATACCCTTATTTTATTTTGTTTATCAATAAAGTTTTTAGAAAATATTTCATCTTAATATTTAGAAAATATTTCATCTTAATATGTGTTCTAAAGGTCTCTTCAAAGTTATCCAATGGGGTTTTATTTTCACCATTACAGTTACTTTTGTCTTTGGACACCATTGTCGTGTAGCTCCATCTGGATTTTAGAGTTGAATATAATACTTCTTCCTGAGATTTAACTAGTCAAGCCAACTTTTTTTGAAACTTATCAGCAGGATTGAAGAAGCATTAAATCTGTATGAAGTTCAGACTTCATATTTATTTGCCTTTGCATAACTCTAACTAATTGTTCCCTTGTGTGTTTCATGTCAACCATTAAGTTTAGTGATTTACTTTAGCAAATTGTTTATGGAGAGTTATCTTTTTTTCCCCTCAATTTCCACATTAACTCTGGTTTATTTTCTTGTCATTGAATATGCGTGTGTGTGTCTGTATGTGATATACATGAATGTGTGTATACACATAGATTTAACTTATACATGTACATACATTATTGTGTATCAATATATCTCAAATGGGCTTTCATGACTTCTCAGAGAACATCTGGAATCACTTCCTTATAACATTATTTCCAAATATGTTGTGATATATAAGAGCCAATAGTTCACCTTTAATTAGAAAGAATTCCCTCAAAACATTGCAATAGTCTGATAATGCCTGGATATTTCAACACGCAGGAGCCATTGCTGCCATTCTGTTCCTCCTTACGAAGACATGTTATTCTACAACATGAGGTCATTCGATGGTTGTTTCTGTGAGAATGGGGTTCATGGATACATTTTATTTGTGGTGAATATAGTATCTATTGTTTATTTTTTAGTGTTGCTAAAGGCAAGGAAATAAAAATATGACAATACTGTTAACCTATAAGAATCCCTGTCCTCTATTTGTGTCTTGTACAATGTGCCATCGTACAAATCCATGCAGTGGTGGGACATTACAGCCTGTGAAAGAGGAAGGAGTATGTAACAGGGCTTCCAAAAATAATTGTTGGAGCAGGGAGGTTGGTAAACAAACTTAGAAGGCATTATTCTTTATATATGGTAGTTAGATCTACAAAATCCAGACATAAGAATACAATTATTTCCTATCAGTAGGTATGACTGCAATCTTGAGAGTCTCCAGGTAGAAATAACCGTTTGGATTACAGAACTTGTTTTGTTAGCTGCCATACAACGATCCTGATTTTTAGTGACCTTGAGAATTAATAAAACAAAGTGTTGCCCAATCCTGTCCCTCCACAGATAAGGTACAGAAGGTTTACTGAGATCCATAAGGCTTTCCTCTGCTCATTTTTCAGGAGTGGAACCACAGTCCTTGCCCTGGAAACGCCAGTGAAACTGATTCAGCCTCACAGCAACAGGAAGTGCACTGGCTACAACGAGATCTCAGTCTCTTGTAAGAAAATAAATTATCCCACCGGACTCACCATTGCCTCCAAAGAGAATTTTAATTATGGATGATTGTTTCCATGTACATTTTAGAATCAAGCTACATTAAGAATTGTAGAATGTGGATTCAATTGAGAACTCCGTGATATTGCATGAAATGAGTAGATCAATTTGGAAATCATTGAAAACTTTACTTTGTGTTTCCTAACCCACTCACAGGGAATATCTCCCTATTGATTCATATTTTCTTAAATGTCTATCAATGAGTTTTTATTTAGAGGATTTTGTATATGCTATATTAAATTTGTAAGCCTTTAACTTTTGGTATTATGAAAAACCAAACACCAAACTCACTGCCACCATGTCAATTCTGATTCAGAGAGACCCAGCAGCACAGGGACAAACGGCCCCTCTGGGCTTCTGGGACGAACTCTTTTATTTTTACAGTTGTTTTTTTGACTCCGCAAGCATCAGAGGCACTGCAGGAGAGCCAGCCCATCTCATGGCGCTCCGAGTGAAGACAGGTGAGCTTTGCTGTTTGATGGACTGCAATCTCATTGCCGAAGGCTCCAGGCGGCGAGAGCAACAGCCATCAAGTGGAACGAACTCTTTATGGGAGTAGAAAGCCCCATTTTTTCCCCTGGAGTGGCTGGTGGTTTCAAACTGCTGACCTTATGATTAGCAGCCCAACTGAAGCCACCATGCCACAGGGTACCTTTTGGTGTAATTATAAGTAACATATTTATGAAACAGCAATATCTAAGTTTTCCATTGTTCCTGGCAGATAGATATTTAATTGATGTTTTTCCATTTTTCCCTCAAGAAGGTTATGAAACTGTTCTATTAACTCTGATCATGTATCTTTTAGGTCTTTCATATAATGAACCTTTCCTTTCCAACATCTCCATTTTGCTAGGTGGTATTTTAATATGATTATTAACATTATTATATTTTTACTTTATGATGTTTGAGATACCTTCCACTAGAATGGTAAATAAAAGCAATATTTGTGAGCAATCTTTTAAATAATATTTTTAAATGCTTTTAACATTTCATTTGGAATATGTTTGCTATATTTTTTGTAAGTAATCCTAATCAAGCTAAAGAAAACCCCTTCTTTTAACTAGAACATTTTTGATCATGAATGGATATATAATTTCTTTCTGGCTTAAAAAATGTCTATAAGATATTTGCCTTCTTTCTAACTGTTAATGAGGTGAATTATATGAATTAATTTTCTAATTCTATATCTAATTTATATTCCTGAATTAAGCACAAGTTGGACGTAATATAGTCTCTTTTCTATACATTTGTGCATGACTACATTTTGCTTATCATTTAGGATTTTTATTGCAATGCTTCTGAGATTTTAATTTATATTCTGCCCTTGACAGATTTGAGTATTAGTACTAGCTAGTTTCATTAAAGTAATTGGGGACTATCTCTTCCGTTAGGTAGCCTAAGAGATTTTGTGAAAGATTAAATTTAATTATGGGTAATACTTTCTTGGTCATTTGTGATACCGTTTTGTTGTTGTTTGGCCATTTGTGGTACCATTTTGTTGTTGTTGTTGTTGAGAATATTTAGGGCCAAAGAACATATTATGGTAAGTAGAATTCCAAAATTACGTCTCAAAATTTCCAACCCTAATCCCAAGACTGTGAACAGATTGAGATAGCACATCTATGATGGGCAAACATATTTTGCAGATGTAACTAAGGTTACTAATCAGTGGTCTTTTAGTTAGTCAAAAAAGACATTTATTCTGATGGGCCTGGTCTAGTTATCTGTCCCCTTTAAAAGTAGTATTTCCTTCGATGGAGTTGAAGATGGAGTCACCGAGATCTAAAGGCTGAGAAGGACTCAATACTTCCGTGATGCTAGGCAGATGGAGGGAGGACTGTGAGAAGGAATGTGGATGGCCACAAGTTGACAGCTAACAAGGAAATGTGGACCTCAAACTCAACTGCAAGGAACTGGATTTCACCATCAACCTGAATCAGCTTAGAAGTCAATTCTCTAGAGCATCCAGGTAAGAGTCTAACGCAGGCAATATCTTGACTTCAGCTTTGTATGATCCTGGACAGAGAAATCAGACAATCCTGCCAAAATTTCAGGCACACAGAAGTGTGAGATAATAAATGACTATTCTTTTAAGCAGTGAAATTTATGGTAATGTGTTACACACTCATAAAAAATTAATATATTTCCTTTTTTGCCTTTTTCTTCATGATAGCTAGTTGAAGCACTTGGTCAGATAATGTGACTGTGATAGGTAGGTTTATTGTGCCAACCTGGCCAATTAGGAACATGTGGGATTAATAAGGTCACAGTTTGATTGGAGGGCAAAGAGGTAAATAGCTCAGCAAGCCCCACCTCTCTCTCTTGTTCTCTGGTGATCAAACCAGCAGGTAGCTGCTTTAGCTAGTTCTCTACATCTACTTGTGAGCTACACTACCTGTTGGAACAGCTAACCCATGGAATGTATTAGAGCTTTAGGTTCCTCTGAGACGTGCTTCACTACACTGCTGTTGTATACATTGCTTGAACTTGAGGCTGTCGAAACTTGTCGTCCTGCATTGCTTGAGTTCAATATCCTATCTGGGTCTGCTTCAATAAGCTCCTAAACTGCTGACTCTTGGTGACTTGCATTATTGTTTGTTATCTGTAGCCAGACTACTGCATTGCTCTTGGGAAGACTCAGCTGTCTGCTTCCTTGACCTTGGACCAAGCACCCCTCGTGAGTTGAAGACCTTCCAGCATATTACCTGTTCCACAGAAGTAATTTGAACTGAACCTCTGTACTGCTGTGTGGACTAATTAGCTGCTATATTCCTTCCTGCTGTATATATCTATCTTCTTTTATATATATATAATCATAAGTGTCCCGATTTTGTTTCTCTAGAGCACTCTGTCGAACACAATTGGTGCTAGGAATGGTTCTAGAGAAGCAAGATCATAAATATGGGCTTCTCAAATTGGCTCTCCAGCCTGATTAGGCTTACCACCACTGACAAAGCTATCTCTCCCCCTACAGGCATGGATAAGTCTGCTCCTCTCACTAGAGCGGGTGGTGTGAATCCACGGTGTGAAGGAGCTAAGCTCATACCCACAGTATCCCCACCAACAGAGGAAGTGCTGGTGAGAGGGGAGGCTCTGGGTGAGTGTGTTTGATATTTTCCAGCAGTTTTGTCAGGATGAGAAGTTTAGGGAAGTTGGTTGGCTGGTCCTCCTTACAATAGAAAATGTGATCAAGGAAAGGGATATCTCAGAACCTCAGAAGCACATCTCAAGTGCTGAATAACAGACCTAAAAGCTTCTGTATGTGTTTCAAAGGCATCTTCTCTCCTCTAGTAATAGAGCTGACAACCAAATCCAGAGTCTCGTCATGTGAGTAGCTGAACTACAACATCAGCTGAGTTACAGGTCCAGAACAGTGTCTGATATTAAAAGTAAGGGCATTAATTGAAAGGAATTGGGACCTTGAAACATGGGATGGGAACATATGGACTGATGATCCAGAAGAGGAGGCTATTTAGCCCCTAGAGTCAAATGAACCAACCCAGTCAGTAGATCCACCCCTTGCACCTGAAGGCATTAATCCACTATCAGTAAAACCACCTATACCTGCGTAGAGTAACTAAACTGTTTAAACTGAAAGGTCACGTTGGGCTACATATGTAGCATTGCCTGCGGGAGATGCCTTACAAGATATTGCTGAGAGACTCCAGAAAACACCCCCACTACCCATTATTTCCTCTAGACCTGTACCTAGGATTAAGTCCCAGAAAACTCCTAAAGGTGAGGTTCAGATGATTACTCAGGAAGAAGTGCACTATACTCACAAAGATCTGCTTGAGTTTTCTAACACGTGCAAGCAGAAGCCTGGGGAATATCCCTGGGAATGGTTACTAAGGGTGTGGGACACTGGTGCAAGAAATGTAGCATTAGACCACTCTGAGTTTCTTGATATGCCTCCCCCCCTCCCCAAAGCACAGATTCTTCCTTCAATGTCTCAGAAAGAGAAGTTAAGAGAGGATCAATTGCTTATTTGGCTGGTTCACTGAGGCATGTGCTGCCAGATGGCTGAAATTAGACCAACTTGAGGTGCCTGACCTACCTTGGTGCACTGTAGAAGAAGGCATCCAAAAGCTTAGGGAAATTGGTATGTTGGAATGGATCTATGAGGATAATCCCATAGACCCAAAAAGGGAGTGCCCCAGGACACACCTTTCACCACACCATAAGGAACAAGTTTGTGAAGTGGGCCCCAGCATCTCTGAAGACTCTTGTGATTGCTAGTTTATGTGCACCAGGATAACAGTGGGCACTGCCCGCAGTGAACGCTGACATTTGCCCACAATGGGCTGACTGGGTCCTGTGGTGGTAGAGGGCAGGTGTCAGCACTGAATCCACAGAGACACGGTGGACGTCGTTATCGTAATGGATGGCAAAGTTTCTGTAGTAATCAAAGCAACCTGGCTTGTGTGGACTTATGGCTTGGGCTACTTAGCCACGGTGTCCCTAAAATGAAATACATAGGAAACCTACTAAATATTTACGTGATCTATACAGACAGAAGAATGCTAGATCAGGTGAACAGCAGAATAGAGAGTCACGACCGCTCAATCAATTCCCAGACCTGAGTCAGTTTACAGACCCACCACCCCTTGAATGAGGGGAAGGCCGGGTCCCTTTGAAGGAGGACCCTGCTACATCAGCGAAGGTCTGTACTGTTAGTCTTTCTTCTAGCCTTCCCCAAAGGGATGACTGCTCATCGGAGGAAAGGAAATAATCAAACTTTTCAGGGATTACTGGACACTGACTCTGAACTGACACTAATTCCAGGAGACCAAAATGTTTCGATGGCTCGCCAGTCAGAGTGGGGGCACGTGGAGGTCAAGTTATCAATGGAGTTTTAGCTCGGCTACGCCACACCATGAGTCCAGTGGGCACCAGAACCCATCCTGTGGTTACTTCCCCAGCTCCAGAAGGCATAATTAGAGTAGACATACTCAGTAACTGGCGGAACCTCCATATTGGATCCTTGAAATGGGGAATATGGGCTATTATGGTAGGTAGGAAAGGCCAAGTGTACATCATTATCAGTATTAAAATAGCCATTATTAATTTGTGACCCATTGAACCCACTGAAATTATATGTATTGCATTTGCATTTGTACAATTACCTTACTGTAGGAAAGGTTATAGATTTCACTAGATTCTAGAAAGAGGAAGGCAGAGCAGAGTTAAAGAAGGAAGGTCTTCTATGAAAAGGTACACATATTACATGTGTGAGTAATCATTTATTTAGCTGTGATATTTTATTCATTTGAAAATCTAAGTAAAATGGTCAGAGATTATGTCTAATATTAAGCACAATTTAATGATCATAAGAGAATGACTAATACATAGCATAGGAAAGAAAAGCATCAATAATGTGAAATGATTTAACCTGGAAGAGAGATGTAGTCTCAACGTATTCAAGAGTTTGGGGGACAGTTAATTCATGAGTGACAGTTTAAAAATATTGCTTTAAAACTCTGAATGTTTGTTAAAAAAATACCCTAAGCTACTTCACTGAAGCCAAAAGCCCACCCACTGCCATCAAGTAAACTCTGACTCGGTGCTCTCTAGGACAAGGCTGTGCTACATGGGATTTCCTTATAGGAGCAGATAACCTCATCTTTCACACACAGGACAGCTGGTGGATTTGAACCACCCACTTGGGTTAAGCAGCCTCTCAACCACTCTATCCTATTGAGGCAACATAGGGGAATGTATTTACTTCACTCTTTTCTTATTTTGTTTGAATATGTTTCTCTAAGAAACAAACTATTGTACCACAGGTTTTTCAACTTCTTCAGTTTATGTAAGAATACTTATACCACAGAAATGATTATGTGATCACAGCACAAAATTCTCCTGAGGGACAATGTCCCTAAAGGGCAGAGTTAAATATGTGCATAATGCTCTCTTTCCATACTTATTCAATCTATATGTACAGCAAATCATCAGAGAAGCTGGACTATATGAAAAAGAGTGTGGCATCAGGATTGGAGGAAGGCTTATGAACAACCTGCCATGCTATATGCAGATGACACAACCTTGCTTGCTGAAAGTGAGGAGGACTTGAAGCATGTGCTGATGAAGATCAAGGGTTAGAGCCTTCAGTATGGATTACAACTCAGTGTCACAAAAACCAAAATCCTCACAACTGGACCAATAGGTAACATCAGGATAAGTGGATAAAAGGTTGAAGTTGAAAAGGATTTTGCCTTGCTTGTATCCACAGTCAGTGCTCATGGAAGCAGCAGCCAACAGATCAAAAGAAGAGTTGCATTAGGTAAATCTGCTCTACAAGACCTCTTTAGAGTGTTGAAGAGCAAGGATATTGTTATGAGGACTAAGTGCACCGGACCCAAGTCATCGTCTTTTCAGTTGCCTCCTATGCATGTGAAAGTTAGACATTGAATAAGAAACACTGAAGAAGAATTGATGCCTTTGAATTGTGTTGCTGGAGAAGAATGTTGAAAATATCACGTACTGATAAAAGGACAAAGAGATCTGTCTCAGAAGAGGTACGACGAGGCAAGGTTTTGTCATATACTTTAGACATTGACAAGGACACTAGTCTCTAGAGAAAGACATCATGCTTTGTAAAATGAAGGAGAGGCAAAAAAGAGGAAGGCCCTTGTGTTAGGCTGGATTGACAAGAGCTACAAATCCAGAGACACTCATGTATGTATAAGAAAGAGTTTTATATCCAAGAGTAATTGTATATTGAGGCATCCCAGCCTAGAACAGATCAAGTTCCTAAGTCCAATATTAGCCCATATGTCTTATACTAGTCTATAAATTCCTCTTCAGACTCAGGCAACACATGCAGTTATGCCAAATGCAGGAAGATCACAGGCCAGAGAGTGGAAAATCTTGTGGATCCAGTGGCAGTGGAAGCATCTCTAAAGCTCTGACTGCCATCAGCATGGCTCCATATGGCTGGAAAACAACTGCAAAGCGGAGCGAGTGTCCCCAGAATCCTCATGAGAAAGCCCGCTCCCACAAAAGCATCATTGGCGATCACCTGATTGACAGGCTAGCTTCTACCCCCGCACTCATAATATCCTCAAGTTGACACGAGATTATGTAACTACCACAGCCCTCGAGGAGATGCATTGACACCGTGGCTGCAACAGTGGATCAGGCATGGGAACAATGGTGAGGATGGCGCAGGACCATCAGTGTTTTGTTTTGCTGTGCATAAGGTGGCGATGAGTCTAAACTGTCCTGATGACGCCTGACAACAGCCATCACAATAACCCTAGGGCTGCCATAACCACGTGCTCTGAATGGGATGCTTTAACCCAGCAGATTGGCATTTCCTAGCAGTTCTCTAGGCTAGGAGACTAAAAATCTGATTTTTAAGTCAGGTTCTTCCAACAGAAGATCCCTCCGTGTCTCTTCCAGCTCCTGATAACTCCAGGCATCCCTTGGCTTATTTCAGCTAAACTCCTGGTCTTCATACGACTGGCTTCCCTTTGTATCTCTCTTGTTCTCTTCTTACAACTGCATTGGTCTTACTGGATTTGGCCCACCCTACTCCAGTACACTCCCGTTGCCTTAGAATAATCGACTCATAACAACTCTATAGGACGAAATAATATTGCCCCATGTGGTTTAATCTTTATGGTAACAGACTTCCACACCTTTCTCTGTCTGAACAGCTGATAGTTTGGAATGCTGACACTTTGGTTGTCAGACAAAGATCTAAATCACCAGAACTTTGTCACCAGAACCATGGCTCCTATCTTCATTCTAAAGAAGGTCACAGTCACAAGCATCAGGAGTCAAGACTTTAATACATGCTTTGGTAGACATAGTTCAACTCATAATGAGGATTAGTGGTGGTGGGACTGTGATGGTTAAAGTTGTGTGTCACCTTGCCTTGGTCATGATTCTTTGTGCTTTGGCAGTTATGATATAGTCTGGCAGATGTGTAATGATGTAATTAATCATCTCCCATTTTATTACCTACTATAATGTAATCATCTCCATGATGAGATTGGTTATCATGGAAAATATCCTCAGGTGTGTGGCCTGCATCCAGTACATATGGATGTTCTCTCAATGGCCTCTAGTTTATTGTCCACTTTGGACCGTGCATCTGGATTGTCATCATCCAATCTGTGATTCTTGGGACTTGCGCCAGGTCTGCTCTATGGCCTGATGATCTTGGATTTGTTAACTTCTACAGCCTGTCATTGTGAGTTAGCGCTGACTCAACGGCATTTAATAATGGCCTATGGAACAACAGTCTATATATCTGACCTGTGGATCTTTAGTGAATTAGGAGAAGCCACCAGTATCACATCTAGCCTATGAACTTGTCATTTCCTAGCCTCTACAACCATATGAACCAGTTCCTTAAGGCATATGACAGGAGTTCAAAAGATTCATTGACAAATGTTGTCATTGTTGGTAGGTGTCACTGAGTCAGCTCTGAGTGATAGCTACCTATGCATAACACAAGGCAGCACCTCGTGGTTCTGAGCCATCTCATAGTTGCTCCTGTGCCTGAGCCCATTGTTGCAGCCACTGTGTCGATCCGTCTTGTGATGGCCTTCCTCTTTTTCGATGCCCTTCCACTTTACCAAACATGATGTTCTTCTCCTGACAATATGTCCAAACTATGTAAGATGAAGTCTTGCAAGTCTTGCCTCTAAGGAGCATTCTGGCCTTACTCCTTCCAATACAGATCAGTTCATCCTGTTAGCAATCTCAATAGTCTTCTCCTGCACCACAATTTGAATGCAACAATGTTTCTCCAGTCTTCCTTATTCAATGTCCAACTTTTGCACGCATATGAGGTAATTGAAAATACCATGGCTCCGGCCAGGTACACCTTAGTCCAAAAAGTAACATCCTTGCTTTTCAACACTCTAAAGAGTCCTTGTGCAGCAGATTTACCTACAGCAATTCTTCTTTTGATCACTTTAGTATTATTAATTGGGAGTCACTACATATACCATATCATTCCATAGTTCAACCACGCCAAGCAGAATTGTACGATTGCTTTAACAACCAGTTTCCAAACATTCTTTTTCTTCCTGGACTCTTTGACATCATCTCCCTTTTACGCACCCCTGCAACCCCCAACTACCACGTGACCCCGCCTCCGAAATCCTTGTTCTACATGCTGTCCCCATAGGTTCTTCAATCCTGAGTTTCATATACTGAAAAACAGAAACACATATAACACAAATCCAAGAGGGTGTCCTCTAATGATCTAATACCTCTGAGATGCACACTAAAATGAACAAACAAAAACAAAACAAAAATTCAGAAACTGTTGAAAAGCAGATCAGGTCCAGCATGCATCAGCAGGGAGAGCAAATGACACTTTTAACTGTCCAAGACAGATTTGTGTCTTTGATCTTCTGTACTCATCTCTCCAATGCCCTCTCTTTAATAACCCCTTTCCTCCCACCCCTCGAATGTGGACAGAGAGAGTTCACCGGAGGATTATTTCCTATGTAGCTTCCACAAATGAATTTTGGACTCCTACTGTCATCAATAGCCATCTGCAAACTGGATTCTCATAATTTAGGCTCTGATACTAATTGCTCCTTTGATTTCAGATTATATGATTTACAATCCTTCAGTGACTGATGATGGTGTGTTTCTTCCATGTGGCCTTAGTTGAGATCTCACTTAAATGGCTGCTTGATTGGAGACAAGCCTTTAAGAACCAGACACTATTTTATCTAATAGCCGGGCACCATCTACTTTCTTCACCACATTTTTCTATAGCACCTGTATCTCCTGTGTTTCCTTTTAAGGGTGAGTATTGAGCAGAGCCACGATGCCAGAACTAATTGTTCTTAAGGTGGAGCTAGGATTTAGTGTGAGCCCAAACCCATTCCAGGATTTATGGTGCTTTTTTCCCCTTTTCCTTTAATTTATTTTTACTTGGGAGTTAATACATATGTCATATCATTCCATTGTTCATTCATATGAAGCAGAATAATACAATTGCTTCTACAATCAGTTTCCAAACGTCCTTCTTCTTCCTGGACTCCTTGACAATGCCTCCCTTTTATCCCCTACCTTCCCTGACCCCTACCCCTCTGACCCCCAAACCTTTATTCTATTTGCTGTCCCTATTGGTTCATCAATTCTGGCTTCCATTTACAGAAAAATTTACAACACAATTTCAAGAGAGAGATCTCCAATGACATGACACCTCTAAGATATACCCTACTATAAACAAACAAAAAATAAAATAAAACTATTTGCCAGAGTAATGCATATGTTAATACAGCATATAGGGCAGTGATGGAGCAAGACCTTGTCTGCCTACCAACAGTTCATCAACCTTGGTATATCTGTCTTTTGCTTCCTCAGACACCATGTGTTTTCCAACTTAAGACCTCAATTTATGAATGTGTTTGAGGTAGATTCCAATTCACCCAGTAGAATCCCCGCATGCCATCTCAGTGATGTAGCCTCTGGAGCATGCTGTGTGCCTTGAAGATCCAGGATTCAGTGTCCCACTGCACCACAGCACCCAACCTGGGTACCCTGGATACACCCAGAAGCCCGAGTCAAGGTGGCCCACGTAGTACATACCACCAAGACACTCCCAAAGCATTTCAGTCATTCTTCCTCCAACTGGAGATTGGCCCTCCCCCTTTTCCTACTAACAGACATGCATTTGTGTTCTCCCAGATGTGTTTGCTGCCTCTTCCTTCTGCTACTATGTTTTTCCCATCAGTATCCCTCATCCCTCTGATAGGGCTTTCTACCTGTCTGGGGGGACCTCATCATAGCTTTGTATGGCAGCCCCTCTGTAAACTACATCCCCTTCTCCCTTGACCATTTGATCCCACCTAATGTGAGGCACCCTCCGGCCAAGTGACCTTCAAAATACTTGCTGAGAGTGGATGGAATATGGTTCATTAGCACCAGTCAGACTCTCTCCCAGGCTGTCTAACAACCCAGCCCGAAGACCGAATGCCCTACAACCCTGAGCGTGTGCTGTTCTGCTGTTTGTTCCTACCACAGTGCACTCATACAGTATTTGTCCTTTCTTGATTGACTAACTTCACTCCACATAATGTTGGACTGCTGCTTCATGAGCATTTATTGTAGATCCAAGGATGTTACCTATTGGTCCAGCGGTGGGGATTTGGATCTTCCTTACATTGTGTTAAAATCCATGCTGAAAGCTTCTATTCTTGTGTTCATCAGCAAGCTCTCCAAGTCCTTCTCCCTTTCAGCAAGCAAGATTGTGTTGACCACATACCACAGGTTGTTAATGAACCTTCCTCCTATCCCGGTGTCCCCACTCTTCTTCATATCACGCAGTTTCTCTGCGGCTCTGCTCAGCAGACAGATTGACAACCCTGGTGAGAGGATGCAACCCTGATTCACACCTTCCCTGACTTTAAATCATGCAGTAGTCCCTTGGTTTGTTTGCACCACTGCCTCTTGGTCCACGTGCAAGTTCTGAGAAAGCTCCGGGAAGTGTTCTGGAATTCCCACTCTGCTCAGGGTTATCCACAGTTTATTATAGACCACACAGTCTACATCCTTTGCATAGTGAATGAAGCGCAAGTAAACATCTTTCCGGGATTCTCTAGTTTCAACCAATATCCATCTGACATCAGCAAAGATATCCCTTGTTTCACATGCCCCTTTAGATCCAGCCGGAACTTCTGGCAGTTCCCTGTCAATATACTGCTGCAATCATTGTTGGACGATCTTAAGCAAAATATTATTTACATGTGATAGCATTCTATACTTTGAGTATTCTGTTGGGTCACCAATAGAATAGAGTAAAATAAAAGATAGAATCAAGTTACAGAATTTTAAAATGATAGAATTTTTTTTCACGAACATTTAAATCCCTCTCATATATGAGCTTGACTGGTTTTACGGTGTAGTAGTTATGTTTTGGGTTGTGATCTGAAAGGTCTGCAGTTCAAAACCACCAGCCACTCCTCAGGAAAAAGATGGGGCTTTCCACTCCCTGAAACAGTTACAGTCTCAGAAACTCACAGGGGGCAGTTCTACCCTGTTCTGTAGGGTCACTATGAGTCAGCACTCACTTGATGACGGTCAGGATTTTTTTCAGACAATAGCCTATGCAGGGATGAATCGAGTTCTGTTCCGTAGAAAGAAGGCATGCACACATGAGGGGGCTCAAAAAATTCATTCCTGCTAAGTTTAATGTTTCCAAGAACTTTTTGAAACTTTCCTATATAACTCTAATAGCTCACATAGCAGGACTGCCAAACCTTGAAAAACCCCTTTCCAATGTTTTCCAAGTCTGAGCACATTGTCCACAGAAGACTGGTTGCCGATGGAATTAAACGTCAGGCTGAGACAGTCCTGGAAAAACCATCGATTTTTAATTAAAATATTAATTAACTGCATATTAGAATTAGCCTATTTTGTAAACTATCTCACTTTGTGTTCTCTCAAAGATTTTATACAAAAATTGCTAATAGAATGTTTTCTTTCAATGTAGATCGATATCTCTCTCTCTCTCTCTCTCTCTCTCTCTCTCTCTCTCTCTCTGAAACACTGAGATTTTTCCAGTGCTCCAAATATCCTAAAGTGTCTAAGATAGTGTTTCCCAACGTCAGTGATCCTGCCGCTGGCAGGGTGATAGAATGATCCAGGGAGGAAATCACAAAAGCAAATTCCTACACTTTATCCTGGATTATGTGTTCAACAATTTTTCATTGCTGGGGTGCGGGGGTGCTGAGTAATTGTTTTCCTTAAAAGGGGAGAACAGGTCAAGTAGGTTTGGAAACCTGTGATCTAAGAGATGCCAAGTGAGACTTGGATTTGCGCCGCAACTCTATTTGCTCTGTGGATATTTGGTACAGGATTGGGGACGGAATGACCATGCTGAATTTCAATGGCGTCCTTTACACCTGTGTATAATGAACACCTATCTTGCAAGGAATTTGCTAAAATTAATGATTTGCATATTACTCAGCCCATAGTGTTTTAATATTTTATTTCGTTTTACTAACTAAAAATATATTTCGTACTTCTAACTCTATGTCATAAAAAGTGGCTCAACAATTAACCACCCAGCTGCTAACTCAAAGAGTGGGGACTTCCAACCCTCCGGCAAGAAGGCAGTCTGCTTCTATAAATGCTCCAACCAAAACACCAAACTCAGGACCAACGAATCGACTCCACTCACAGCTGAGAAAACCGTATGGGGCTGGTCACCTAACAAGCACTGAGTCAATTCTGGCTCACAGGTCCCTATGTAGCGCCCTGAGTCTCTACATCTTTGTGGCTTCCTTGACCGTCGTTTGGAACTGTGCTTCAGTTAGCAGCACAGCACCCCCTACTCACAGGGTCACCAAGGCCCCTCAAGAGGCAACAGATCAAAACCAAGCTTACTGTCACTGAGTCAGGTATGCCTCCTAGTGAGTCTATCGAACTGGGCAGCACTGTTCCTGTGAGTTTCAGAAACGATAACTCTTGACGGGAGAAGAAAGCCTTGTATTTCTCCCACTGACCAGCTGGTGGTTTTGAACTGCTGACCTTGTGGTTAATAGTCTGACATATAACCACTATGCCATCAATGCCACCTCACAACAACAAACATCCATATTCATGACAGTGTAAATTTAATATGGCTTAATAATTTATTTTTAAAATCCTACACATGATGATTATTTAATTTTCATACAATTCTGATAGACACATTTTATTTCATAACAAGAGACTGATTTCCAGAGAGGCTAATGATTTCCCCCAGATCAGACAGTCAACATCATGCAATCATGAATCTGATACCCAAATATTCTGATTCCTATGCAAAGTTCTTTTAATTAGGCAAGGCAAATTTTCTTTGAAATAAAAAAGAATTAATATATTTTTTAAAAGCAGGTACTAAGGGGCTTCAAAAAAGTATATGGAGAAAAATGTAATGAAAAGATAACGGGATTTTTCACAAATTTTTGAAGCTCCTTTGTTAGTTACTATTTAAATTCTGTCGTGGATAGATAGATAAATAGAAACTCTAATATATTAAGACTCTGTTGTCACTCTAATGTATTAAGACAGTATAGGTAAATATGGTTTCTAATTAATAATTTGATCCATAAATAGTTTTTGATTGTTACCTTACAGCTTGTTATTCAGAGTATAGTTTTATATTATGACAATTGATTTGCTCATTCTTACTTATATTGAGGGAGATTGGCTGTTTCTACCTTAAAAATGCTTAAATTAACCTAGATCTAATTTGTCTTTATTTCTTATTTATCGCCATCTTTACATTGGCTTCATCCTTATTATTTCTAAGTGGTGACTCAAAGCAAAAAGATTGATCATAAATGAATATATACTTATGTAGACTAAAAAGTTGTGCAGTGTATATTCTTGAGCTCTCCAGGGCTAATTTGAGCAGAAAGTTGGTAGTGTTCAAATGCCACATGAATGTTACTGAGTAAACATGCCTTGTTTAAGACTGTGACAAATTAAATATGATGAAATCACAAACTGAAAGTAAAAAATCAAGTCAATCAAAGGATTTGGATTCCTTCCCCATTTAATTGACGGGTTGTTGCAGTGTCATATAAGCAGTCTCAGTTTATTCCTTTGTACTGATGGAGTTGACATGAGTAAAACTTAATTTAAAAGCTTAGGAAAGACTAGAAGTTTCTTTGACAGTTACTGGAAGCTTGTCAACGCTCCCTCTTTTGCTGGGCTGCTGGATCACTTATTCCTTGTGGTTTTGACTCGCTGACAATTGGAAGAAATTTGAGAAGGAATTCTTTAGGCTGTCATTTCTTCTCCACTGAAGCTAATCTTTGTCTGACTGTTGGCAATTTCATTTGGCTTAAGACTGTGGTGAGGCTTAAAATGAGTATTATTTATTCCCAGACTGCTTAGCACTATGGCTGTAGAATTGTTCTTGGGGAAACTTTGCAGATTCTATTGAAGTTAGAATTGTGCCTCTTAAAAGACCGGTTTCCTGATATTTTTAATGGTGACAAACATTAATCTTTTGCTATAGTACAAAAGGAAAATTTTTCTTCTCCATTAAATTTTGTTCTTTTCTATGCTGTAGTCCCCTTTATTGGAAAGAACTTTTCTAAGCTCTATATTTGACAACATAGGCTCATGAATGTATCCCACCACAGGCCCCAAACACTTTCTTGGATGTAATAGAATTTCTTTCCTGATTGAAAAATTAACATTATCATTAAAAGGTGACAATTACTTGACCATTGATACTCTGTAGACTAGTGAGTTTGTGGGAATGACATATTGTGATGAGCATCTTTTTGTTCTGTTTTGTTTACATCATTTTATTGGGGGCTCATACAACTCATCACAATCCATACATACATCAATTGTATAAAGCACATTTGTACATTCGTTACCCTCATCATTCTTAAAACACTTGCTCTCCACATAAGTCCCTGGCAGCAGCTCCTCATTTCCCCCTACTTCTGTGCTCCCCCCTCTTCCCCGCTCTCCCCTCCCTCATGAACCCTTGATAATTTATAAATTATTATTATTTTGACATATCTTATACTGTCCGACATCTCCATTCACGCACTTCTCTGTTCCATCCCTCAGGGAGGAGGTTATATGTAGATCCCTGTAACCAGTTCCCCCTTTCTACCCCACCCTTCCTCCACCCTCCAGGTATTACCATTCTCACCACTGGTCCTGAAGGAACCATCCACCCTGGATTCCCTGTGTTTCCAGTTCCTATCTGTACCAGTGCACATCCTCTGGTCTAGCCCGATTTGTTAGGTAGAATTGGGATCATGATAGTGGGGGTAGGGGTGGGGGGTGGAGCATTTAGGAACTAGAGGAAAGTTGTGTGTGTCATCGTTGCTACACTGCACCCTGGCTGGCTCATCTCCCCACAACCCTTCCATAAAGGGATGTCCAGTTGCCTATAGACGGGCTTTCGGTCCCTACTCCACACTCACCCTCATTCACAATGATATGATCTTTTGTTCTTTGATGCCTGATACCTCATCCTTTCGACACCTTGTGATCACACAGGTTGGTGTGCTTCTTCCATGTGGGCTTTGTTGCTTCCAAGCTACATGGCCGCTTGTTTACCTTCAAGCCGTTAAGATCCCAGATGCTATATATTTTTTGATAGCCGTGCACCATCAGCTTTTTCATCACATTTGCTTATGCACCTAATGGTCCTCAACAATCATATCAGAAGGTGAGTACACAATGATATGAGTTTTTGTTCTTTGATGTCTGATAACTGATCCCTTTGGCACCTTGTGATCACACAGGCTGGTGTGCTTCTTCCATGTGGGATTTGTTACTTCTGAGCTAGATGACCGTTTGTTTACCTTCAAGTCTTTAAGACCCTAGACACTATATCTTTTGATAGCTGGGATCCATCAGCTTTCTTCATCACATTTACTTATTCACCCGCTCTGTCTTCAGCGACTGTGTCAGGAAGGTGAGTATCATGGTGTGCCAGTTTAATAGAACAAAGTATTCTTGCATTGAGGGAGTACTTGAGTGGAGTCCCAATGCCTTTCTGCTAATACTTAATACTAAACCTATAAACATATGCACATAACTCTTTTCCCCCATCCTCATATGTAAATATGTTTACATATGTACATGCCTTTATTTAGACCTCTATAATAGCTTTTGCCTCCTAGTTCTTTCCTCTATTTCCTTTTACTTTTTCTTGTCCCACTATCATGCTCAGCCTTAATTTGGGTTGCAGTAATTCCTCTCCGTTACATCGCCCTTGATCAAACCCTACCAGGTCTCCTACACCCTCCTCACCACCGATTGGGATCACTTGCTGCTCCCTTGTTGTGATGAGCATCTTGAAGGTGCCTTGTAGAAGGTTGTTCTTTGGGGGTTGGCCTAAAATACACATAACCCTTTATTCCTGGATAAATGCAGAATAAAAAGTAAAATGGTTTAATTATCTCTGACTTGATGAATCTTTTCAAGTTTAAACATAGCTCTTCTTGTGCTTAATTGATCATGAAAATCTAATTCATTCACAGAGTTTTGAAAGAACAGAGGGGAGAGGTTGTAACTTGTAATCTAGAGGCAGAATCAAGACTAAAACCCAAATTTGCGTAAGTGCTGTTTTCCCCACACATTGCCACTACCAATGGCTTTCCATAATCAGAGGCAGGACGAAAAGGGAGATTCTTTCCAAAGCATATCCATTCCCTTTTATCATTGTGATCTGAGCTATCAGACATTTAGCATGTTTTGTTATGGATCCTGAATCATCTATATGTAGATGTTAGGATTGACAGGCATAGGTAGTCACACTATAATTCATTGAGAACTAGAACTTAGATAAGGTATTTACTGGAGAGAAAAAACCTCATCCCCTTCTGAGCTCCTACATGAATCCATTTGTCTGTAGCACTGACTATTGTAGCTGTCCATTGTTTTCTGCTAGCTGAAGGTAATGCTAAATGAGATTCGAAAGCTTTCAAGTAATGTCAGCTAAACTGATAAGACTAATGGATGACATAAGTAGCCGAATGGCATGGCTAGCTAGCTATGATGGAAATCAAATCATACATATCAAATTACCTGGGATACTTTTTTGGAGTGACCCAGATCCAAAGAAGGAAACCTTCAAAAGGCAGAGTTAACTACAAAGAATATCCGAAAGAATGTTTAAGTGAAAAAGAATACTTATCCTCCACCTTGGAAAGCAGGAAGAAATGGGTAGGGGCAGATCTGTCTTTTTGAGTTTGATAGAGTTTGCAGGGTTGTTGCCCAGGGGCCCTGCCTGACAGTGGAGCTTGAGACCGCAGTGCTCACCACTCTTTTTTTGGAACATTGCCCAACCCTTGAGGGGATCTGTACTGCGGTACTACAGGCAGGTGGAGTTAGCTTCAGTTCAAATGGAGCAAGTAATATTTGATGCTGAACACAATTTTAATTACCCAGAGTGAGAGTCCTCCGTATGTGGAATTTGTCAATCTCAAGCATTGAAGCAACAAATCTGAGTTCCTTAAATCGAAACTCAATGACTTCTTTTTGAAATTAGTTTTTTTTAAAAAACAGAAATTATCTCATTATTTAAAGTGGATGGGGAAACTATATATCTGGAGAAGTCTCTATCCAGAAAATTTCCACCATTAAGTTTTCTTTACAGTAGCAAACTGTGAAGTCCCTTCTGGAAAGTTTCATACTGTAATCCTTTTATCAAGGCAAAGTCAGAAACTCTCACTCAGTCTCTCAGCTTTTTGAGACTGTGGCAGGTTAGGGTCATTTTTGTTTTTGTGTTTTAATTACCGTGTAAAATTTGCTAACTTGTACAGGCATGTAGTCAATAAAAAAGCAAGCAGAAAAAAGCAAAATTGCTTACAAGGGACTATTAATTCTTCCTTGATTTAAGGAAATGAGGTTGACTAATCAACTCCAGCTTGCTATGTTCTCTCTTTAAAAGCCTACCATGTAACAGAAATGGACTTGGAAAACTGACCAGGACGGTGCTCTGGCTTCAATCACTTTGTGGGTCAATTAGTTTTGTTGTGTTCTACATCCTGGCTTACCACTTACCCGGTGCATGCAGTTGGCCAAGGCTAGGAGGTGGAACACCATAGAAACCATCAAGTCCGCGGTAAAGCACGGTATCATAATTGTTCTCAACGTACATCTCCCACCCCATGGCAGAAAGGGGTGGCAACTGGCTTTTCTAAAGACAGTGATACCTCAGCTGTTGAACTTGACTCATCCTCAAGTCATGTTTGAGCACCGAAAAGTTCAGCAACTACATTTATTTTTCCCATAAGAAATAATGGAAAGCCAAATGGTTCTGAGGGCCCCAAACTACACTTATAAATTCATTGTCAAGATTTTAACACAAAATTAACAGCCCGAGATTGCTGAAATACCCCCGAAAACATCTAAACACAATCAGCACAGTACATTAAATATCAGAACACAATACAGAAATAAAATTTAAAAAGCACAATGACAAATATTTTAACTCAGTAACTGAAACATCGCCCCTTTGTGTCTGGGATGAGACACGACACCTCACTCAGCAAGTAACCTTGTTTCAACTCAAAGTTTTGGTTCGACGATCAAGCAAAGTTATGAACCCCATGCAGATTTTTTTCAAGCTTTTCTGTGGAAATTTGGAGCTCAGGGCCATTCAGCAAGTCAGGTAACCTTGTATTACCCTCCTGAAAAGCCAGGTGGCAACGGACAGTCCCAGGACGTTGCTCCAACTCGGAATTGACTAGACTGCAACACCTTTGAATATTTGCATTTTATTTCCCTCAATTGATTATTCATCCCTCTGATATGTATCGCGGTTTGTGGAAGTCTCACAGGAGATAATATTCATAGCTTCTTTCTGCATGACATCTTGTTGTCAATTGGCTTCAATTAGGGTCTTGCTACTTTTTAGGTCCGAGGCTACTTAAATGCAAGTATGTACTGCTTTAATTTAAATTCAAAATAGGTTATTGGATGAAAAGATTTTAACATTTTAGTTTCGCATAATTGTAAAAGCAGTATTTAGCTAAATGCTGAATGTACACTTGAAAGGGTAGCAAGCAGAAATGCAAGTGTCGCTTTCCTAGGAGAACTGCAGTGAGCTTCTACTTTTGCTTCCCTAAGGGATTGCTAAGCTTACCGATTTACCAGTCTATGTAGCCTGTGCCCTAAATGGTCAAAGTCTATGGAAACTTTTACATCTGTATTGAAATACGTATGAAATTACCGCACTTTGAAAATGTTGTGGTTGATCTACAGCTTAATGGAACGTGACACAGAATCACATTCAGAAGGATTAATGTAGGACGGGACCAAACTCAGCAAGAGACAGGAACGAGCGAAACTGCTTGATCCTTCAGGGCAGACGTCTTCCTTGGTTCTCCTATAAAAGCAAGTTTAACAAATAGAATCCACTGTTGTCCAAGATTTGGATCTAGCAAGTGACATAGCCATCTATCCTTCTATGCAACTGTGAGCCTCTTTGTGTGATTCTTGACTTGTGCTGACACACGTATCCAGAGGAAGGGCTAAGCTCATTCCATAGGAAAGAGAAGGACATTTCAAAGGAGCTGCTAAGAGTTTCCAGTGCATGAGGTTTATCCAGGAGGGAGAGGCAATCTTTAGTCTCAACCGAATGTACTATTGACAGGTGAATCGCTAAGCCATTGATTGAAACATACAGTATCAAATCAAGTTTTACTACTATCACTCTCACTACCAAACAAACTGGCTCATAATGGGTTGATCCTATACAGCAATGTGGCCCATTGTTCAGAGCATGAGTATTAGAACTGTCTCCACAACTAATTCTCCCAGGAGACTCGGACTGGTGCCTTCAGGCCTGCATATGAACGGACACGTCAAGGACATGTCAAGTTCTTCATTTCTCTCCTGAGGGTAGGATGGCACAAAAGCAAAACAAAACAAAAAAATTTCGTTTCTGATCTCCATCCATGGCATTTGGCATTTGGGGGACACTTCAAAAGTAGAATGAATATTTGGGGTTAGCTTTAAAACAACTCAAGAAAAGCCAACAATAAAGGGGCTTTATTTGTTCCAGCCGCACTTCAAAAGGTAACATTTATTTACAAATATAAAAACTCCGAGAGGAAGCATAGACATACACACAGAGAGAAGAATGCATAAACTTGCTGGGAGTCAGAGATATGCAAACCAAAACAAGCTTAGGGCCGCCGTGAGTCTGCTCAGAGGATTACGACACCGGCTCGGTGCCAGAGGACCGGCGTGGTGCTAGAAATCTGCACGGCCAGTTTGAAGAACGGTTTGTCCATACAGTTCACGACCCAGGAAATATTACCCTATTTCTGGAAATGTTTAGCCCAAGGAAACAATTCAGAAGAAGATATTATATTTACCAAAAAAGGTTATGACGGTAAGTTTGTTTCAGTGTGGCCATGTCGGAAGCGATCAACTATAGAAAAATCGATGAATAAGATCAGCGTGCTTGTTTGATGGAATACTATTAAACAGCTACAAAAAATCACAAATATAATGATTAGGAGCCATCTGAAAAATGTTAATTTGAATAAAAGTGTAGAAAATGTTGATATATTTTCTGAGTACAATATTCAGTATATGTTTGCACATGGACAAGAAATAAAGTGGAATCAAAAAATAAAAAGTTATGTTAGAGTGTAGAAAATTTGGGGCACATAAATGCAGATATGAAAGTAGCTACTTTTCAATTGTTCAGTGCAATATTGCAGTGTAGTTGTATAATATTGAATGAATTTTTAAAGTGTTCTATCTCAAACTTTTGAGCATTTTTAATTTCAGACTTGTGGAATGGTAAGAACAATAAATTCAAAAACATTCATTGGAACCATAGTTTAAATTACATTTTTACATTGTCAAATCAGCATGAATGAATTACAAAAATGAAGATATGAAATGCATACAAAAGATCATCCAGCAATCCACCCACTCAGAGTGTTTTTCCCTTTGTCTCAACCTTCCTTCTTTATTTTTTTCTTTTAGAAAAATGAGATCTTACAAGGAAAGCTATATGGTAATTTACACAAAGTAGTGTGAATGAACATGTTAAAGAGTTTTCTGTTATTAATGATAACTTTCCTTTTTCTATGTTCTCCTGTCAGTTGGTTACCACCATCATGGCAAGTACTGAGCTGCACAGTAAAAAGCTGATAAAAGAGGAATCTTAGGCTCGTTTTAATAAACTTAAGGAAGTAATTGGTTCAGGATCACAGAGCTAGTGGCAGAGCTGGGAATCGAAAGCAGAAACGTGCAATGCCACAATGTATTTTGTTCATCGGTCTGCAGAAGTTTGGGTCTCCAGAATGATGCTGACTTGTTGATGCTGAGTGACTCTCATTCATGCTTGTCAGAAGACTGGTTCCGAGCTGGAGCAGAGTGAATAGTTGCTATACCTTGGGCGTGGGCTCAGGCCTGAAGGCATGCACCTGTTTCTCTTTTGTCTTTTTGACTGACTTTTGCCTTGGGTCGACAGCACCCAAAGATGAAGAGGAGACTAGAGTGGTAGACTTTTACTCTCTTTACTGTCTGCCCTAACTTCTGGCACAGAGTGCTCACCTGCCCCACCCCACTCCAGACTATTGACTAAATCAGGCAAAGGTAAAGGACTGGACAGGAGTGTGTGTGTGTGTGTGTGTGTGTGTGTGTGTGTGTGTGTGTGTGTGTGTGTGACAGGGGTGGGGTCACTGTGCCCCACCTACTTTTCTGAGAGCTCTCTAAACTACCGTAGTTGCTTAGTAATGCCAATAGTTTTTCTGATCAATGACTCCTGTGTCTTCAGTTGATCTACATTATGTTCCAGTTTGGTTTTTCATAGATAATTAATCCATACTGGACGAATCCAAGCCAAACAAGAGTCAGGCATTTCTTGCCTACATTATATGAACTGTCTTTCTTGTTCAACCTAACACCCCAAACCTCATTCCCCTGGAAGCAGATCATTTCACTGGCATCAAGTGGATTCCAAGTCAGAGCAACCCTGCATGGGGTTTCTGAAAGTGAATATTTACGGGAGCCCGGAGCCTCATCTTCATCCCTGCAGAGTGACAGTCTTTGAACCAAGGGCTGTGGGATTAGCAGTTTTCTTTGCCATCAGTGCTCCACTTCCGCAAGGAGAGATTTGTGGGAGGCAGGGGCCGGTGAATGGGATTGAAAGTAGTCACATCCTGAAAATGCAGTGACTATGTCTTAAGGAATTCAAGAGACAACACAAGCACATAGCTGGAAAGAGTGCATTCTTACCTTTATGCACTCCTGACAGGAAATTTAGCATGAACAGAGCAAAGAGGTATTAACCATTCCAAAATTGATTGTGGTGATGATTGCAACACTTAAATATATATATATATATACAATTGAATTATTGTTTAGTATGTGAATTGTCAATAAAACCAGTAAGATGTTTAAATTAAAAAATATATATTGATCACATTTTCCTGCATACTCTGGTAAGACACCCTTTGGATCACCAAGAAAGCAGAGTAATATAGCAACTTGTTGGAAGTCAAGGGCACAATGGTCATTTTGAAAACTGATGGAGAGATTCTAATTTGTAATGATCCCATGTGTGTGAGGGTAGATGTGTATTCCAGAGGAGTTTCAATGACTTTAATCTTAATGAAGTAGATTACCAGGCCTTTTTTCCATAGCACAATATTCTGCCTATAAACTTCAAACATGCTATTTAAAACTGATTTTGTAAAAAGAACTATATTATTGCATGAAAACATATTCTGAGGAGTGTGTGATAAGTAAGAGCAATGCCAGTTTATTAAGAGATGTCAAATTAGTCAGAAGCGGAAACTTTTGAAAATAAAGTCTTGATATCTGAACTTGAGGTTGGAGCCTCAAACCCCAAAGAATCTTCATGTATACTGATGAGACAAAAACAAATATGCTGTGCAGGGGGCTGTGGCTTTGAACTGGAATTTGTTAAGATAGATCGTTGTTGGGTGACCTTGAGTCTGCTCCAACTAACAGCTCCAACCCCATGTCCAACAGAACGAAGCACTGCCTGGCCCTACACTGTCCTTACAATGGTCATGTCTGTGCCCAGCGGTGCAGCCACCCACATTGGTCCACATGATCTGTTGTAGCACTGGGTGCAAACCCCTCTGTACAACAGCATTTCCTGCCCATCCATTCAGGCTGCCCTCCTGCCTTCATCCTTCTTTCCTGCCCCTTTCTGTCCTCTGAGCTTTATTTGAGGGCAAATGCTACCCTTTTGTCGTCACATGGTTCCTTTTATTGAGGAATAGGTTTTTCACAACTGTTGTTATTTCTTTTATAGGTCTGTCTGTTCTTTGGCTTTAAGGTGATCCCTCATGTTGGGTTCAGTTCCAGGCTTTGCTCCATTTTGTTTCTAAGGCTGTAATCTTGCTTGAGGAGACCACCGGGTCTTTTCTGTGACATTTATTTTAGTTCTGTGTTTTTAAGGTTTATCCATGTCAATGTGCATAATAGATCTAGTTCATTAATTTTTTAATACTATGTGGGATTCCATAGTTTGGACTTGTACAATTTCTCTATTTCACAATTGATGAATATCTGAGTTGTTTCTGCTGTGCGGATATTTAAAATAATAGTGCTATAAATCCTGGAGGACATAATTTCAGTCCTGCACATGAGCTATATTTTTTATGGTATAAGCAAAAGGGTGGAATTGCTGGATAATTCATTAAATATGTGTCCAAATTTACAAGTTAAATTGTTTTTCAAAGTATTTGTATCAATTTACATGCTCGCCGACAGTATCTGAGTTTCCATTATTCCAATAAATCTTTTCCAATACTTTGTATTTTTAGAACTTTGATTTTTTTTTGCTGTTATGGCCTTAAATTGAATTTTTCCAGATTAGTAATTAAATGAAACATGTTCTCATTTGTTTATTGACTGCGTGCATCTTCTCTTCTGTTAAACACATGTTTATGATCTTTCTCATTTTCCTGTTAACGTGTTTATATTCTCCTTATTGATTCTTGGATCCCTTTATATATTCTGGATACTAATCCTTTCTAAGTGAAATGTAGCATAAACAACTCTCAGTGGTGGGTTTGTTTAATTCTTTATATAATGCAATTGATAAATAGAAATTAAATTTATTCTTGAAACAATTTATTCTTGAAACAATCTTTGAACTCATGTATTTTATATGTATTACAAAGCAGTTCCTGGGCACATAATAAGGATATGATTTTATTTTGCTTTCTAAAGTATTTAAAGTTTTAAAATTCAAGTTTAATCTCTTAAATACTTGGTTATGAATTTTCATATAAATGTGAATCATATTATTTCACTTTGTTTTAGTTTGGAAATATGAATTATGGAATAAGCCATTTTCCCTTATAGACCATTTCCCTTATAGAGCATTTCCCTTATAGAGCATCCTTGTCAGATCTGCCATATATTAAGTATCCATACATAGGTAAGTTTATTTCTTGGCTCTTTGTGTTAGTACGTTAATTTGTATGTCTTGATATTTGTTTGGAAAATATATATTTATTCTCTTTTTTTGCAACTGTCTTGGCAGTTCTTAATCTTTAGTACACCCATGTAATTTTTAGAATAAACTGCTGATAAAGTGTTTTACAAAAGCAAAAACAAGGACAGTCAATATTTATACAATCTTAACCTCCTATCATGAACTTAGTATGCCTCTAGTTTTGTTTTCTATGCTTTCAATACTATTTTATGACTCCATAAAGAAAAATCTTACACATATTTTGTAGTGAACTATTCCTTATTATGTCTGTTGCAATCACAAAGAATATTTTAAGTTAAAAATTTTCTTTGCTTTGTATATGGAAATTACCTGCATTTTTAAGATTGTTTTGCACCTAGTAATCTTACTAAATCTCATTTTTGCATTTTTGGATAGAAACTTCATCTTGGAAAACACTACGGAACAGATTGACTCCGTCGTTGCCATGCGTCAGAATAACGACACTCTACAACAACGGCGATGCCACTCAGCTGAGTTAGGCTATTGCTATAAGCTGCTCTCGAACTGGCTCCTGGACCACAGAACCAAGCTCTGTTCTGTTATGTGGGGATCAGACCGCATCCTGATCCATCGGGTTTCGTGGGCTGGTTTCAGGAGGAATTTACCAGGTCTTGTAACCGGTCTTAGCCTGGAAGCTCGCCGCAAAGCCTCCCCTGACCTGTACTGATGGTGCCTGAGCCTGCAGCGCAGGATCAGGGATGGAATCTAGAGTTCCCGCAGGGAAAGCAAGAACTCTACCACTGAACCACCACTGCCCCCTAGCAGCCATCGGCCGTCTTTGCGTCGTTTTAACTTGGGTACATTTCTGGTTTCTATAATGATCTATCTATGTATGTTTCTGGTTTCTATAATCTATCGATGACCTGTAGGTCATGTCGTAATGTGCTTTTAAACTCCTGGATGATTATACTTTTAGTTACCTTTTGAATTCTAAAAATAATTACATTTTTGTCTAAGAATGTGACGTCTATGATACTAGCCTTTGAAATTTCCTCAGGCATATTATGGCTCAGTAAATGATCAGTTTTGGAAAATATTCCATTTGAGTTTGAAAACCGCGTGTTATGCCCGGATGCAGCCCTCCATTTCTGTCCATTAGCTCAAGGCTTACAATTTGCGTTGCTTTCACAAACTATTTCTCCAAGTAGCCCCAAATCTTTAGAATCGTTACTAAAATTACTAAAATTGATTATATTTTGCTAAAAATAATATATATCAATTATCTTTGTGAGAATCAGAATTTAAACATTAAATTTTTCTTTGTTTTCTTTTGCATCCTCCAGTAAGGTTTGTAGTGTTCTTCATTTACTTCTCACTTGTTTTTACTTATTTCTCATTTTCTCGGCTACCTCTGCACTGTGGTTAAACAACTGGCCAGTGCCTGGAAGGTTGACAAATCAAGTTCATCAGGCACTCCACAGGAGAAAGACACTGCAACCAGCTTTCCTAGAATTGTATAACCTTGAACCTCCCTGGGGAACTTCGACTTTGCTCTACAGGTTACTGTGAATGGGAATCAATGGCACAGCATTGGGTCTGGCTTGGGAGGTTAACATGCGCTTTTGCAACAATTAACAATGAGATGTCAACTTACGTTCCTGCTCAAAGACATTCTCGTACTCAGATTTACTTTTTAAAAAAAGTTCTAACGACATAGGGCTAATCTTACCACATTACATTAGTTTTTAAAAACTTTTCATCATAGACCTAAGATATGAAATGGATAGTTCTTTTAAAAGCCAATAATAAAAATATCTTTTTTGCATCCAAATTGAAATTATTTTACATCTTAACAGACACTGCAAAATCTATCTTGAAGTACAATGCTGTCTGGCCTAGGATAATATCTATAAGCCTACAAGGAAGTTCAATGAATAAAACTATTATTCAAATTTACCCACCAACCATTAAAGTTAGTGATGAAGAAATCAAATAATTCCACCAACTTCTTCCACTTAAAATTGATCAAACATGCAAGCAAGGTGCTTTGGTGATTATTGACCATGGAAATTCACAAGTTGGAAATGAAGAGCCAGAGTCGGTGGTTGGGACATGTTGCTGTGTTGATAGATGAAGCTGGCAATTGTACAATAGGCCTTTGTAAGACCGACAACTTGGAGTTGCAGATAGCTTTTGTCGACAACGATCCACATGGACGTCGCCAGGTGGAGTATACAGGAATCAAGTTGATCCATAACTGTAGGAAGAAATTATGGAGACATTCATTATCATCGGCCAAAACAAAACCAGGGGCCCAGGATGGAACAGAGCACCTAGTAATCATATGAGAGTTGAGTTGGAGCTGAAGAACATTAAAACAAGTTCAGGAGAAGGAACTATAACCTTGAATTTCAAGAATTTAGAGGATAAGTTTACCTGAATTTAGAGGATAGCTCAAAAAGCAGATGTGATGCATTGAACCCTAATGTCAGAATACCTGACCCAAACCACTTTGACATGACACCAAAATATTATGCATAAAGAGAGCAAAAAATCATGGAAAAGGCAGAAAAGAAAGGAAATGTCCAAAATAGATATTTGTTGAAACTCTGAAGCTTATTCTTGACTATAGAGCAGCTAAAGCAAATAGAAGACATGATGAAGTAGAAGAATTTTTTTAAATGTGGAGGGCAGCTTGTGAAGAGAAAGTAAAGTTTTCATTATAATAAAAACGGCAAAGACCTAGAAGAACATAATCGCTATATCTCAAACTGACAGAACTGAAGAAAAAAGGCAATCTTTAATTTCTACCTTTGCCTTGTCAACACCCAAATCCCAGTCTAGATCCCGCAAGCAGGTCCGGGTTAGAATCTTTCATTTATTTAGAAAGGCCCATTCCCCAGTGGGCATCATGCTTGATAATGTAGAGGGTTAGTGAGAAAGAGGAAAAATGTCAAGAAGATGGGTTTGACACAGTGGCTGCAGCAAGAGGCCCAAACATAGCTTTATGGTTGCTAACACCGTACAGGACAAATCGCATTGTGTTTGGTTGTGCACGGGACCTGTGTAAGTTTGTGCCTGTTCAATAGGACCTAACACACAAACCCTGACTGTTTCCTCTAGCTCAGACAGGCCTGGGTTAGAATCCTGACTCTTTCTAGTAGCAGCCGGATCAGTCCCACACCAACTTTCTGCTTTCTTGTCTATGAAATGAATATAATGACATTTAATTCATAGGGTTTATAAAATTTAATTGTTTAACACATTGACTGTCACACATGGGTATTGTTAAAATGATGATACACATAAAACTTCATTTACCTTTCCATCTGAGCAGACAATTTCTGGTCATTCTCAACCCAGCCCTCTCTATACCTTAGAATCCCTAGCCTTCTGGACACCCTGTCTGACTATCCTCAGTCCAAACCTTGAGTGGCTTCTGCCATCTACCTTCCATGTTCCAATCCCAACAGTGCTAACTACAGTATTAGGTTGGCAGTTTGTGATACATGCTACATAATCTGTGCTCTCTGACCTTACTCTGCCGCATGCTCATTGTAATATTTTATTTCTCTCTCACTAGATTGAATTCCTCTACTAACTCTCCAAACTTTTAGAGTTTTATTTCAAGAAGGGGTGTACACCATTGTAAAAGTAGGTAGGTCCAGGTAAGTTCCAGTCTGCAGGTCAGGTGTAAGCCACAGGCTTCTTCTGACTTGTGTAGCTGGGGCAATGCCAACAGGAAGAACGATAAAGTGGGAGGGACCCAGGTTGGTGGATGCAGAGGTAAATGAATCCGAATGTGGCCACATGAATCCAAGGTTAGTAGTCTGCTGACAGTGTCTAGGATCAGCAGGAGATAGATCAGGAGCTAGAGGAATCAGATGCAGGATCCAGATCCAGTAAAACGTGAATAGGCAAGAGTGTTCTGCTCTGCTCTGCTCTGGCTTTCTCCCTTATACAAATGCCTCACCCCCCAAGAGGTATCATCAAACTGCAACATAAATGCAACATACCTACCTTCACCTAGGAGTGTCTAGTTGACATGAACCCTAGTCAGCACACCCAACTTCCTTACTCTCAGCAGAACGTCCGTTCTTCTGTAACAAGGAAGATCACCACTGCAAAGAGGACCATGGCGACAAGTGGCTCGGATAGTAAATTCTCTAGACCATTTCTGGAAATCTTTTCACTTCTATATCCATATGCAAAGCAAGATCATTGTCCTAAGTTTGCTTTAGTGTTACTCCCCTTGATGAACTGCACTTTTTCAACCAGTCTGATTAGGAGCCTGAAATGCCTTTCCCTTCCGCCATTGAAACTAAACTATGAGCACTTCTTTTCTAGAATATTATCCTCCCTCCCTCCCCCAGTCGTTTCTATGCACCAAACTCTACCCATCCTTTAGCATCTTAGTTACAATTGCATGTTGTTCGTGTTGCTGGAATCACTTCCAACTCATCATTTTGATATATGTTACAAAAACATATATGATTATTCTATCCAGAAGTGCTAACTCTATTTTAAAACAAATGGCTCTTTGTTCCTCTCTTAAGACGCATTTCACTTAGTGCTGGGCTTTTTGCTCACTCATTTTATCCCTTCTCAGAAACTCATGAACTTCATAAAAGAAGGGGACGGTCTCGGTTTGGCACAAATATCTTGTGCTCAAACCCTTCCAATGGCAACACAAAACAGACCCGACAATACAGTTCTGTAAAGATGACTGCCAAGAAATCCCTGTGAAGAAGTTCTTCTCTGTAGCAATGAGGTCACCGTGAGTCAGAATTGACTCAAAGACAATAGGTTTGGGCTTTTTGATTATTGTTTAAGAGAATTGGATGTGCTATTACACACACATATACATATATGGATTTTTAGGAAGCCATTGTTTTAGACGTTCATAGCTAACAGAGAGGTTTAGAGAACCACCGTCTACTCTTTTCCTTTGAAGTGAAAGAAAACTCCACCAAGAGAAAGGCCGCCCCAGGGAGACAGGTCAAATGAAGGTCAAGTCTGTGTGTGCCCATAGGCATCTTTAAAACGAAGGCGGCAACACAGAGCCTGTACCTAAGCTATGGTCTAGAGAGCTTGCTATCGTCTATTGCTAGGCAGGGTCATTTTCTCTGGGGCTGAGAAGTTGCTTCAATCCAACCCTTCAGGTTTTGCAGATTATAACTTTGGCAGAAAAAAATATTTCCCTTGCCTGGGACAGAGTGATCTCAACTGGAATGCCTTTACAAGACGGGAAATACAAGGACTGGCCAATTTGTTCTCATGTCATGCCCTTTCCCTTACAGAACTTGAGACAAGCACAGAAAGTGCTCAACTACTAGACGACAGATTGATAGTCTGTACCCACCAGGAGGGGCCTCAGAAGACGAGCCTAGTGTCTGCTTCTCAAAGCCCCCCACCTGTGGGACAGCCCCGTGGGACAGTCCTGCTCTGCATGCCTGGGGTCACCGTAAGTGAAAATCCACTCAATGGCAACTGGTTTGGGTTTTGTTTTTTTAAAGGCTGACTGTATACCTTTATGTCCTCAATACCAACAGCAGGATCGAGGGAGAGAATGCTGACATTTTCACTGGATCTCATCTTAAGCAGGAAAATCCTTTTAAGCTTATATTCTCTTCCCTTACAATGGTGGACTCAATTTTCCAACAAAAACAAACCCTGCTTTTTAAAGCAAAATGTTAGGAAAATGTCTGCTTACTTAGTGGATGCTTCTTCAATATAGTATGAATTCTAAATGGCTTTGGGGAACATCGCTGCGTGTAAAAGGGAGGAAGATGGGAACACAGCTAATGCAGTTGAAACCAGAAAAGTGCTTCTTGTTCCTTTTTTAAAAATCATTTTATCGGGGGCTCATACAGCTCTTATCACAATCCATACATACATCCATTGTGTCAAGCACATTTGTACATTTATTGCCCTCGTCATTCTCAAAACATTTTCTTTCCGCTTGAGCCCTTGGCATCAGCTCCTCATTTTCCCCCTCCCTGCCCGCTCACCCTTCTCTCATGAACCCTTGATAATTTATAAATTATTGTTTTGTCATATCTTGAACTGTCCAATGTCTCACGTCATCCCCTTCTCTGTTGTCTGTCCCCCAGGGAGGAGGTCACATGTAGATCCTGGTCATCGGTTCCTCCTTGATCCTTTTTTCTATGAAGCAGCAACATCTACTGCTCAGTAGGCTGGTCCTGGGGCATGTTTTCAGTTTAGAACAATCAGTGATCCCGACATTTAGATTTCAATGGCAGGGGCAGGAACAGAGTCTCAATCTTTTCCACCTGCCCCTCCTGCTGAAGATCCCTGGAAGCACAAGGTTTACGCACTTGGCTGCTTACTACAATGACTCGTTCAAATCCACCAGGTACTCCATGGGAGAATGATGGATGACATAGTCTGCCTCTGCAGAGATTAGAGCCTGGGAAACCTTATGGGACAGATTTACTCTGTGGTGCTCTGGATTGGACATTGGGGTGCTAAAGACAAGGTTGGAAGTTCAAACTAACCAGACTCTGTAAGGGAGAAAGATGAAGCTTTCTCCTATAAAAATGTACAGTCATAGAAACTCTGTAGAGGATTGCTATGAGCTGGAATCAACTTGGTGGCAGTGGGCTTGGTCAGGGTCGCAGGATTGCTGGGCGTTGGAATAGACTCAAAGTTGGGTTGTGTTCATGCTGAAGCCCACATATGTCACCATATTGGAACACAGTGAATTGAATTGTCTTCTCCCTGAATGAGTTTATTTCCAGTACAGTCATTTATTAGAAAACATTACTTCATCTGGAGCCTAAATGTTTCTTTTTGACTTGTAGTTTTCTCAGCCTATTGTTTGAAGCACATGGACGTCTCTAGAGACAGACATTTATGTCCATCCACTGACCTTTCTTTTTTTCACCTAAAAATTCTACTTCTTTCAATGTCCTCTCCCACATACTTTCTAAAGCTCTACATGTGCACCTACCATTCATGCTAGTAGAGAGGAGGAGATTCTACATATCACAAAGCGTGTCAGTTGTATAAGTGACTGACATCAACCTTAGCGACATGGCTGCAATGAAGTAGTGAAATCACCCTTGGGTGATACAAACGAGCGACTAACTGCTAACCAAAAGTTGGCAGATCAAACACCCAGAGCGGTCTCAGCAGAAAAAGCTGACAATCCAAAAGACCATAAGTGTTGAAAGTGATATGGGACATAGTCTACTGTGAAACACACCTATGTCACTATGAGGCAGAATGAATTCAACAGCAGTGTTTTTGTTTATTGGTCACTTGACATGGATTAGGTCAGGGAGTGGACGTTGACTAGAACAGATCTATGATCAATACTGTTTTCCCCACTTATGCAAATAACTATGATCCTTGGATTTCCTCAACTGTCCACAAGACGGTGTCCAACTTTATAAGCCTGTGGTTCTGGAAAACAGTAAAATGTAAGGAATCCTCCCACCCTCCTGTATTTTGGGAATAAACTACCCTTCCCTACATGATGTAACTAAGACTTATTAAGTCCCCTTACTTATCCCTGCCAAGAATAGATAGATAGCTATAAACAAATCCATTGCCATCAAGTTGATTTCGACTCTTTTGACCTGATAGGACAGAGTAGACATGTCCCCGTAGGGTTTACAAGGCTGTAGTCTTTTGGGGGAAGCAGAGTGACACATCTTTTTCTCACTATGTGCTAGTCTAGGTTAACTAGAGAAAAAAAATCATAGATACTCATATGTGTATAAGAAAGCTTTGTATAAAAGAGCAATTGTATATTGAGAAAACATCCCAGTCCAGATCAAATCCATAAGCCTGATATTATCCCATCTATCTACCAGTGTATAAATCCTCTTCAGACTCACACAACACATTCAATGATGCTGAATTCAGGAAAATCACAGGCCAGTGACTGGAAAGCATCTCAATCCTGGCATGGGTCTTCATGTGGCTCTTCCAGCTCCAGGGCTCTGGTTCCATCAGTGTAGCTCCATTTGGCTCGTCAACAGGAATGTGTAGCAGAGAGAGTGTGTGTCCCATCTCCAGAAAGGAAGACAGGAGTTCCCAGAATCCTTAGGAGAAGGCCATGCCCACATAGAGGCTTTATTGGCTATGACCTAGTTGACAGGCTAGACTCCACCCTTTGCAAGTTTACAGATTATGTACCTGCCACACACTAGTAGATTCAAACTTTTTTTGGTTAGCAGGAGAGTGCTTTAGCCATTCTCCTACAAGTTCTCCTAAGACCGGACACAAATCCCTCAAATCCCCGTTGCTTTCTTCATGAAGGAACCCTAGCTGTACAGTAGATAACGCACTTGGCTGAAGTTAGCTTTCTAAAGATTTTTTTTTGGCCATTGAACGTGCCTTTATTTTCTCATAGCTTGAGAAGCTAAAAGTCCAAATTTAGGCGATGGCTCTGTGTGTTTGTTAATTTGTAAATCATTTTATTGGGGGCTCATACAACTCTTATCACAATCCATACATACATCAATTGTATAACGCACATTTGTACATCCGTTACCCTCATCATTCTCAAAACATTTGCTCTCCACGTAAGCCCCTGGCATCAGCTCCTCAAGCTTTGTAAAGATTTATAGCCTTTGAAACCCTGCAAGTCAGAGCTAATCTGTCATGTCATGTCAATGTAACTTGTAATTCACTCCACAACAGTGGGTTGGCTCATAAATGATCAGTTCAATTGCTTGCCCTCATTTATTGCTAAGCAAATTTTGCTTATGCTTCTATTCCTTCCTAGATCCCAAACATTGGCCCATTCTCAGTCAGTGGTGTCACCAAGGTTGGGGTTACCCAATGTGGTAACTCATGGGGTCATCCCTGCACATCCTCCTGCACCCCCCCCCACCAGACCATACAGAAAGCTTAGTCATGCTTACTATCATTTTAATCATAGATTAATATGGGATATATACAGTTATCAATTGCTGAAATGTAATATTACTTAGATTATTACTATCAACAGTAAAATTATTTAGAAAATCTTTCTTTAATTAAAACATTATCAATAATTAAACATTTTATGATTTTTTCTTTTTCTTTAATAATTACTATTTTCTTCTAAAAAAAAAGTTACTGGTATAGGCTCACCAATACCACTACCACAATAATTGTAGCTAAAACATTTGACACAAAGCAGTGGCTATGAAAACACTGACAGCAACTAAAGCAACGGCATGCGCCTGCCGTGTGTCCACACGATAACTCAGGATTGGAAGGCCCGTCATGATGGAATAATAGTGATCACTCATGGGCTCACAAAATAACAGCATGGAGTTGTAGCTTTGTAGATATATGGATACTTATAAGCTGGGTTTATAACACTTGTTTTTGTAACTAACTGTAGGGATGTTTTATTAAAACAATAAATTTCTGCTGCAACATTACACACAAAAATTATAAACAGTCATTTTGGTTTCACTCCCTCCAACAATGTCCACTTGGTGTGGTGCACACCACCAACATCTCCCTCGTGTCTTCCCTCAGCCTGAGCCAAACTCCACCCACTACCATCAAGTTCTTCCAACTCACAGCTGCCCAAATACAACCGCTCCCCAAACTGCACTCAGGGTATGCCTTCTCAGACCTCCTGTTCTATCCTTGGATTCCCTGCCCCCTTCACTTAAGGCCTGGTGGCACCATTGACCCGACCTGACTGTGTTTCCTTCCGTTGTACTCAGGGTAGCTATGAGTTGGCACCAAACCACATCGAAATGGTTGTGTGCTTGGCTGTTCACCAGAAGGTCAATGGTGCTCACCAGCACCTTTGTAAAAGAACAGACTTGGAAATGGGTTCCTGCAAATCTCACAGTCTAGGAAACTAGTTCAACTCTGTCCCATGGGGTCCCTATGAATTGAAACCCACTCAAAGGCACAAACAACACTCAAAGAAAAACCTTTTGCATAAGTAACACTCAGAAACTTGAAAACCTCTTGATGGAGCATTCTCCCGATTGCAATAATTCTCCTTTCTCTTCTCCTAAAGCTATTGTCCCTTTGTAACCATCCTGTTAAATAAAATCTCTCCGAACAAAGTCCCCATTTGTTTTTGTACTTGACGCACCTCGGAGACTTGCTCTGAAGCTTAAATGGAATTCAACAAGATATTATGGAAAGAGGGTTCAGCACAGTCCTGTCTGTTTAATGGTTAGAATACTTTAAAAAATGAAAGTCTTCTTGTTATTAACCAGTTGCTGCATGGCTCTCCAAGTGAATATGGGAGAAGTCTGGGAGCACTGGGAAATGAGGAGCGGGGAACACGCAGCATGTTTTACATTAACTAGGCAATATAAAGTTTCAAAGCGTCTGGGTCAATGATCACGCATCTCTCTGTGCGTCACAGCCCATAGCTAGTGTCCAGCATACAAACGATTTAGCAAGTATTTGCTGGTTGAATGAACCTCATATAGCTCAAAATATACTATGCGACAGCAAGGGAAAATACCATAAATTTGGCATTACAGTGATATTTCCTGTGTGAAACTTGATACAATATAAAAAGCCAAAATATAGCAGATGTTGAGCCATGCATAGGTTACATGGTACATTTAATAACCTGAAAGAAGTTACTTATTCAGCAACTTTTCATTCATTCAGAAACTGTTGGTCCCTTCTATATGCATGCATGAAACCCACCCCCGAACCATTTGTTTTCAGTGATCACATATGTTTAGCACAGGCAATAAAGATAAAAATATAAAGTATCTTCCCTTGAGAATTTATTATACATTTGAGAAAGTAATTTAAACTCAAACTTACTCCTATCAAGTTGATCCTACTCACAGCGACCTTATTTAGGATGTCTGAGACTGAAGCTCTTTACCAGAACAGACAGCTTCATCTTTCTGACTCAGAGTCGTTACTGGATTTGAACTGCCAACCTTGTGGTTAGCAGTCCAATGCCTAACCTACTGTGCCACCAGTGCTCCGTGAGAGAGGAATTACAACATGAAATTATTAGTTACGAATCTGAGAGTGGAGAAATGGAACAACCATTATAACCAAACCATTCTAGCGGATGTCCCGCATCACCAGTGACGAACAGGGAAAGAGGTTTCGGTGTATGTGATGCTCATTTGCCACTTTGGGAGGCTGGTTCTTCCTACCCCCCGTTAAATAAAGTGGGTGCCAGAGTGAGCTAGGGGCCCGGCTTAGGAAAACTGAATTTTTGCACGACTATATTTTCATCAGTGCTTATCTTGGATTTTTCATTTACATAATCATCCGAGCAATAACTCTGATGCCTAAATAACAGAATTGTCAAGAGAATAATGTGAAGTAATAGAAGGGGAAAGGCCTTTGAAGATCTTTCTATGCAAATGCAAAGTGATATTATCACTATTGGTCGGGGAAGTATATTCTCCTGCCTATGCAAAAAGGTCAAGTTTAATCAAGTTTGTGTCTCACACCTCTTTCATGACTCATGTTAACCACAAAAAGAATAAACCTTAAACTATATAGTTAAAAGTCTTAAAGTAAGGTATACTAAATGTTAAAGTATGATATACTAGATGGAGCTGAATACTAAAAATAAGTGTGCAGTGTGACAAACTGACCAGTCTTACTAAGTAGTATGGATTCCTACATAATCTATTGGACTGAAGTAATCAATATTGATTAGAAGCATTGTTAAAAGGAAGAACTTGGACAGGCTGGAGAAAGTTTCATTTGACCTTGAAAGGCATGGGAATTCCAGAACACTTACTTGTGCTCTTTCAGAACTTGTACATGGTACAAGAGGCAAGTCAGTAAACAGAACAAAGGAAGACTGTACGATTAAACATCTGGAAAGGTATACATCTGGGTTGTACCCTCTCACCATATTTGTTCAATCTATATGCTGAGCAAATCATCTGAGAAGCTGGATTATATGAAGAAAGTGTGGCACAAAGGTTGGAGAAAGGCCTAAACAACCTGCAACATGCAGGTGACACCACCTTGTTTACTGAAAGTGAGGAGGACTTGAAGCACTTGCTGATGAAGGTCAAGGACTGCAGCCTTCAGTATGGATGGCAAATCAATCAAAATCCTCACAGTTGGACCAATAGGTACCATCATGATCAAAAGAGAAACGACTGAAGTTGTCAAGGATTTTTACTTCCTTGATTTCACAATCAGTGCTTATGGAAGCAGAGGCCAAAAGATCAGAAGACATATCACATTAGGTAAATGTGCTGCACAAAGCCTCTTGAGAGTACTGAAAGAGCAACGATGTCACTTTGAGGACTAAGGTGAGCCTGGCCCAGGCCATGGTATTCTCCATTGGCGTCACATGCATGCGAAAGTTGGACATTGAATAGAAAGACCATGGAAGATTGTCTTTTGATAGAAGATGCTTTTGAATTGTGGTGCCTGAGAAGAAGTTTGAATTACCATGGACTGCTAAGACGATAAACCAATCTGTATTGGAAGACATAAGGCCAGAAGTTTCCTGCGAGGCAAGAATGGCAAGACTTTGCCTTACATGCTGTGGACATGTTGTTAGGAGAGACCAGTCCTTGGAGAAGGACCTCATGTCCTCATGTTTGGTAAAGTGGAGGGATGAAAAAGAGTACAGCCCTCTCCTGATATGATTGAACTATTGAATTGGGTGGCATGTGGATTAAATGCCAATAGAACTGTTTATAAAGAGAGAGAGAGAGAGACCCTGAAGGAGATTCATTGGCACAGGGCCTGCATCAATGGGTTCGGGCCTAGAAACACTTGTGAGAATGGTGCAGGACTGTGCATTGTGTTCTTCATGAGGTCCCAATGGGTCCAAGCCTACTTGGTGGCCTTAACAACAACACACTCAGTGGGTTTGAAATGATTCACTTAAAAAATGATCATCTTTTTATTAGCTAGCATTCTCGGGATTTAATAACCAACATTCCTTTATCTGCGGGGGGGGAAATGAGATGATTAATATTAAAATCCCACTGACTTATTACTCCCACCTGAAAGCACAAGATGCCCACCCTTTTAGTCCAGTCTCCCAGTTATTCTAACTTGTCCCAGAAATGCCTGACATGAAGGCCCCTCATTTTCTTCCATTCTGACATAGTCAGGACTTGTTTTTTTTATTGTTATATTCATTCATTCATTCATTCATTTACAAGTAAGATTGCGCTACACTGAGCACTGGCCTTCTGGACCTACCCACCCCCTCAGGTGTCATCCAAGCACTGTGGGCAGTGATGGAAGTGAGAACGATTCAACCTTTCCAGAAGAGACCAGACCAGGGCTGCGCATGCTAGAAGTAAAGGTCTGTCTTCCACTATCCAGAGGCCTTGGGGATGCGGTGGTCGTGTCCTACCCTTCCATGCAGAAGACCCAGATGCACCTCATACTCAGTCATGGCCGTCTTTCAGTAAAGGCTTGTGTGTTGCTATGAAACTGAGCAGCTTTCAGCAGAGCTTCCAGACTAATAAAGACTATGTGAAAGGAAAAAAGAAATGGCCTGGAAATCTACTTTAGCCGATGAAATCCATATGGATTACAATGTTCTCATCGGTTTGGTTCCACTGTGCATATGGTCAACATGTGTCGGGGGGCAGCTCAATGGCATTTACAACATATTAGACTGGAAACCTCAGGGAACATTAGACTGAGAGCCATCTTCTATCTACTATATTTATAGTCTCTTATTTTCATCTCATGAACATCACAAAAATTCATCTTTCTTTAGTCCTGAACAAAATTTTCTGTACACATCAGCTCTTGTAGCTAGATGCTCAGTAGGATCTCAATTTCAGCAATGATGCCAAACCTTAAATTCTTGAGCTCACCAAGAAAACCTCTTAAAGGCACTGCTTATAAAATCAAAACAACATTACGGAAAGAACATTACCTGCAGAGTACACAACCTTATTTTCAAAGTACATTTTATGTTCCATTTAAAAAGTACATAATCTGAATTTTATTATAATTGCTTTCAAGTAATAAAATTGAATTCATTTTTATAAAAAGGTTATCTTTGTCATAGAAAATCCATGGCTGCTGGCGCCTCAGAGGCTTCACTCTGAATGTTTGTTTGCTCTTCAGCCAGACATTACTTCTTTGGAGCATGCTGTTTGGGCAGCAATTTGGGACCTGTGCACTGAGACCACTGCTGTCACCTTTCCTTTCTTGTTCTTGTACAGAGAACGTTCTTCAACATGTGAGAGTTCACCCTCCTATTTTCAAAATTAGTGAATGCTATTCTTTTTTTTTGAAATCATTTTATTGGGGGCTCATACAAATTTTATCACAACCCATACATCCATCCATTGTGTCAAGCACATTTGTACATATGTCGCCATCATCATTCTCAAAACATTTGCTTTCTGCTTGAGCCCTCGGTATCAGCTCCTCATTTTCCCCTTCCTCCCTCCCGCACTCTTCCTCCCTCCATCACCCTTGATAATTTATAAATTATTATTATTTTGTCATGTCTTACACTGTCTGATGTCTCCCTTCACCCACTATTCTTGTCCATCCCCACAGGGAATAGGTTATATGTAGATCCTTGTAATTGATACCCCTTTATACCCCACCTTCCCTCCATCCTCCTGCTATCACCACTCTCACCACTGGTCCTGAGGAATTCACCTGTACTGGATTCCCTGTGTTTCCAGCTACTGTTTGTACCAGTGTACATCCTCTGGTCTAACCATATTTGTAAGGTAGAATAGGGACCATGATCATTCTTCTTTTTACTAAACTGTTTTCAACAACTCACAAATCTAGACATTAACTTGGTTATTTTGTCCCAACAGATGTTTCTACTAATACAAAAATATATATATGTCTAGTTAAAATTCCATACATTGAAAAGTGATTCTGTTTGATAAATTCCTAACTGGTGGAGCTAGGTATTCCAAAGAAACAAACATTGGAATTGCTTTAAGCACCCTTTCTCTGTGCACCCTTAGCCCTAAATTTTTTTTCTATTTCTTTTAAAGGCACACATCACCTTGTGTTGCAAGAACCACCTCTTTCCCCATCATCTTAAATACCTTAAGCGCAGTGACTGTGTAATGCATGGTTGGGTCAATGATGCCAATTGGCATGCGTGATGTGCAAAAAAATCCTCAAAGTACTTTTGTATTGAAAGTAAGTAGGAAAGAATGAAGACTCATTGCAAAGCTAAGAAAAAAATATGACAAGATGAAATCTCATGTTATTCAACATGATCTGCAACATCACTGTCAATGTTCTGGCCTTACATTTCCATATGAGTACAGGTGAAGTTAGTTTTTTTGGGGGGGCATGGAGTTCATGCTATATGTGTATCAGAATTTTGCCCATCAGTAAGAAAAACTCCATATTTTCAATATTCTTTATTTGATGGTGCCAATGAAAATATTACAAACCGTATTATTTCAACCTTGTTGACATATAGAGGGTTTAGCATTTTAAAATTGCTTAAAATAAATAAATACAATAAAATGTGCGTGCTTAGGCAATTGAACAGATTATTCAATTTAAACACACAGAATGAGTAAAAAATCTCATTTTACAATAAGCAAAAGAGGTCAATGGGCATTAGTTAACACCTCCTCATCAGAGATATTCCCACAAAAACTAAAAGAGTACTTTAAAAATTGAAAATATGCATATCACCCATTACACATACAATCATCTCAAAGAATAACAATTGACCAAGGGAATATGGCAGGCTAAAGAGCAAATTAAATGAACTATCCAGCATGCTGTTGTTTGACAAGCTGAACAGCAACAGAGAAAATGGAGAAAACAGGTTCAATAAAAGAATCAATGTTTCAGAAAGGGCAATGCGTACTATTGGAAGGACTTGCAGATTAAAAATAAAACAACTTCATCCCTCTTTGAATAAAATAAAAAGCAAATAATAATTGCCCAAGGGTCTGCATTACCGTTACCTATGTAACTTGCAAGTAAAAGAAAAAGACCGTGATTTCATGATTAATGCTGCCCATATATTAAGGCATATGACATAATATTGGCAATATGGATGATTTATTAATGTTTGCAGATTGGGCATTAGAAATTGGCCACATCAAAGACCCTTGAAGAAAATGAAAAGGGAGCCTTTTTTTTTCTACTTGACAGGGAAGAAAATTCTAAGTTTTTATGCTTTGAAGCCCACATCAAAAATAAACAGGAAGGATCCTTAAAGAATAATATTCCAGGGAATTAGATATGCATTTCTACAAGGAATGGTTTTCTTTGAAACTAATGGATGTAATTCAATTTTTGCTTTACTTATTTTGTCAGGTGTGTTCTGCTGGAAATTATTTTAGTCTTTCAAATAGGCAGGTAAGGTTACTTACTGTTCTTTATTGTACAAGCTATACAAGTAATTTATCCTTTTTGATTCTCAATTTCCTCATTTGTAAAATAAGGATGATGATAGTATTTCCTTTATAGCATCCATCAGGGAATAGTATATTTAGAGCGCCTAGCTCAGTGTTTAGTTATTAGCGAGGATTGGAGAAATAAATTATATGAAGAATGAAGTTATGGCTTCAAAAACACTTCAAGCTTTGAAAGAATGAGATAAGACTATTATAATAGCAGTGGGTGCCAGAAAACTATAGACTCTGATTTTGGATCCAAATAAAATCAAATCCTTAACAATGTCAAGGGGGAAGAAAAGAAATTGAAGTTTGCATATAATACAGAATAGTTGGAGAAAGTTACTAGAATAAATAAAATCCACTTCACAGTAACATTTCAATGACTGGAAACTCTTCGACCAACCAGTCAGATTTATGTGTTTATTTAATATATACTGTAAATAACAGCTTCTAAAATTACACAGTAGTTTGTTGAGTGGTGCCAATCTTCAAAGCATTCAAGTTTAACCAGCCCAGTGCTGTCATGAAATAAGTCTGGCAATATGCTTCCATAAAGATACAGTCAAGAAAACTCCAAGAAGAAGTTCTATGTTGTATTATTTGCGGTCCCAGGGTCAGAATCAACATAATGGCCATAGATTTTATGACTGGGAAGCTTTGAAGTATACCAAAGAAGTCAATTCCAACTCACCACAACCTCATAGGATCAAGTAAAACTCCTACAGTGTTTTCAAGGCCATTATCTTTACAGTAGCCATTTGCTCTACCTTCCTCCTATGGAGTGGCTGGTGAGTTTGAACTGCTGAACTTTGGGTACAAAGGCCAGTGCTTTAATCACAGTGTCACCAGAATTCCTTCTCGAAGAATTAGAGTTATGAAATAGGAATCCAGTCTCATAAGAAAACAAAGCACATGCCTAAGGGAAAACATAAGCCATTCTTATAAAGACCTTCTTCTTAATAGAAGTGTCACTAATATTACAAGACAGATGGTTGTTTTTTCAAGTATCACATTGTATACATGATAGATGGGAAGCAATCTAGGCTCATCTTAATACAGTAAGAATAATCATTAGGTGCTCAAAATTAGTTTCACTGAAAGGAAATTCACATTATGAAGAGAATGGTACTATTACAGACTACATTTTTCTTGCACATTAAAAACTAAAATGATAATAACATCCCCAAAGTTGACATTATGTACTGATGCAGACAGGATTCTTTGAAAATTCGATCTATCATTTTCTCAGCAGCGTTGTCAGAGTGTTCCACATTAAATGCCATCGACATAGAAGCAAGAGAATGACAATAATTTCCTGTCTCATAATGTCAGGCTCCCCTTGTTATCAACGGATGCGTCTCCTTTGTGTCTAGTGGGCAGGGATATTTCCCAAGAAGAAGCCACCAGGCTGTAACACTGCACAACCTCTATGGAAATCAGTGTGGCACTTCTTTAAAGGAATGCAAATCTAAGTACCTTAGGACTCAGCAATCTCTCCACTGGGAATACACTCTAAAGAAATAAAGAACAGAACACAAACGGACATGTGCACGGCACCTATGTTTGTTGCAGCAATTTCCATAATAGCAAAAACATGGAAACAACCCAAACCCTGTGGTAGAGAGGAATCGATAACCAAACTCTGGTCCATTTACACAATGGGATATTGTGCACCAATCAAAAACAATGACAGCACAACTGGAGACATTATGTTTTGTGACCCTAGTTAATCTCATGAACATACATACTTCATAGCACCATCATTACCAGGAAATACAAGGAAAAAGAAACACTGCTTGCATCCCAAAAGCAAGACTTTGATGACTACCAGGAGGCCAGGCACTGGGGCAGGAATGGGGAGAGGGAAGGGGCAGCATGTTGAGGAGAGAGGAAAGATTGGAGGTGGGGGGAGTAGCAAACCAAATACCCTATATATTTGAATATAAGCCGACTGGAATATCAGCTGAGGCACCTAATTTTACCACAAAAACTTCATTAAAAATGTGCTGAAACCCTTGGCTCATCCACAAGTGTACATGGTAAGTAGAGGGTCTAACAGGATATGGCTGTTGATTTCATTTCTTGAAATGGGCTATGTAATTACATACAGTGCACTTCGTTGAAAATTGAAAAACTACCCCACACACCTTATCCCTCAAACCAAAATATTGGTCTGAGTAATGACAGAGAGGGGGGGGGCAGGGGGCACTTGGAGTCTTTAGTGACAAACAAGCTCATTTCAATCAAGCAACAAAAAACAGGTGAGCCCACTAAAAATCACAGTCCTAATAATATCCTGCCAAATTTCCCTGTTTAATATTTAAGGATTAAATACCCCATTAAACCCCCACACCAAAGATCTTCTACAAGGAAAAGTACCCCCAAACAGTGTTGACTATCCTGTTAGAACACATTAAATCACTATCTCACTCATCAGTTTACAAAGGACTCTGGTAGACGGTGTCTTTTTAGGCAAAAGGCTACTCTGCGTAAGAGTGGTAAAAAACTCACCCCTAAACAAGCCACTGAGTCAATGCCAACTCCCAGCAACTCTATAGGGCAGGGTAGAACTACCCCCCGTGAGTTTCAGAGACTGTAACTCTTTACAGAATAGAAACCCTGCTCCTTCTGCAGTGTTATTGGTGGTTTAGAACAGCTGACCTTTTGGTATAGCAGCCCAACGCTTAACCACTGCGCCACTAGGGCTCCTTGTGAATAAGAGTGGTAGGTGGTGTCATTTATTATTATGGTTTTAATGGTGTGACTTAGCCTCCTCTGGTTGGAGCCATGTCCAGCAAAATTGCACCGGAAACACTGTAATTTAATTTAGTGCTGATGGTATGCAGCATCAGGAAAATTCCATGGACTCACAACAAATTCCTAGTCTTTTCCAGGAAAAGACGAAGGAGTCAAAGTAGTTAGTCTTCCCGGGTGTCTTAAAGCTAGGATCTACCCAATTGGTTTCCCTAGAGAGCAGCGTTGCTCCACCAAGATAAGACAATCGTGTCAGACATCTAGGAATAGGAGGTGAGGATACATCTGGTTTCATGTGAACCGAGTCTTAAGAAATCTAGAAATGACAAAGTGGAACAGAATCCAGCAGCTGGCATATGTTGCCAGGGAAAATGTTGTAGAGTGAAGTTCAACACAGACAATGGAAAGAACAGTTGCCACAAGTGAAGAGAGTAGCAAGAGTTACCCGTGAGTGGTAGTACTTAATTCACACATATTTGATTGCATTTTTTAATTTAAAAAAATCCATTAGTGCCGTAGAGTTGATTCTGACTAATAATGACCCTATAAGATAGAGTGTAACTGCCCCTGTGAGTTTCTGACCCTGGAAACGTTTATTGGAGCAGAAAGAGTCATTTTTGTTCAGTGAAGCAGCTGGTGGTTTCAAACTACTGACTTCTTGGTTAGCAGCCCAGCTTGCAACCCACTATACCAAGAGTAAATGGCATTATTTTATATTATTGCAATTCTTTTCAATGTCTAATTTAATGTAAGGTAGTTGTGTTCTCATATCTATGGCTGCATTTAAAATGTGGCAATGTGTTGTTTTGATTGAAATAGGTGAAGAAAATCTAGTTATATCCAGTTATGTAATGGAAAATTGTTTTAATTATCCCCAAGGAAATGTACATATTTTTCTTTGATACTTCTTTTAAGTTTCAATATAGAATCTAGAAACCATCTCATATATATTCATTCTGATGACCCTAATTAGATTACATAATCCCAGACCATGTTATGCTAGGAGATGTCCAAAATGTCCTATAGAAGAAGTCACTCTGTAAGACAGGTATGAATTTAATCCATCTCTATCTTTAATTTATGCTATCAAAATTCCATAATTTTGTTATACATCGCTAAATAAATGACATATAGAACTACCCTAAAGAGTCATTCAAAATACTTAATATAATTTATCATGGTGTATTATTAATAAAAATGATCTCTCCTTGTATGGTAATTTGTTTGTAGACTCTCCTTTGTTTTTTTTAAAGCATTTTATTGGGGACTCGTATAACTCTTATCACAATCCATACATCCATCCATTGTGTCAAGCACATTTGTATATGTGCTGCCATCATCATTCTCAAAACATTTGCTTTCTAATTGAACCCTTGATATCAGTTCCTCATTCCCCCCCCCCGTCTCCCTCCCTCACCCTTGATAATTTATAAATTACTATTATTTTGTCATGTCTTACACTGTCCGATGTCTCCCTTCACCCACTTTTCTGTTGTCTGTCCCCCAGGGAAGGGGTTATATGTAGATTCTTGTGATTGGTTCCCCCTTTCTACCCTAAATTTCCTCCACCCTCCAGGTATCACCACGCAGAGGGATTCATCTGTTCTGGACTCCCTGTGTTTCCAGTTCCTATCTGTACCAGTATACATGCTCTGGCCTAGCTGGATTTCTAAGGTAGAATTGGCATCATGATTGTTGGGTGGGGTGAGAGGGGGAGGAAGCATTTAGGAACTAGAAGAAAGTTGTATGTTTTATTATTGCTACACTGCACCCTGACTGGCTCCTCTCCTCCCTGCAACTATTCTGTAAGGGGATGTAGACTCTCCTTTCAATGGAATAAGATAACACTTGGAAAAGCATTGACTAATATTTTGTCATACAGGCTTGATGTTCACATGGCATCATTTTAAATTTTAGTATGCTTTTGTTTTATTAGGTGCTGTTGCGGAATCATTTTTAACACACTGCATTTTAATTTTGTTTCACGCTTTTTAAAACTGGCCTGTAAGCTTAAGAGTAAAATTTTAAAAGATGTAGAAATCAGTGATCAAGCTTTCACGAAGGGCTACATTCCAGGGTTCTTTGATTTCATCTCTGTTAAGATAAAATCTGCTTTTTGCACAATACTAGGCTGTGGTATACAGTGATGAACAAGAAGACAAGTACTTTGAAGAGATCTGGTGTCTATATAATTTAATAATCCTTAAAAGGTATCTGTGCTACAGAGATTCTTGACTCTTAGGTGAATCATTGCATCTAGGCACATACATAAAGTGATGGACGGTACAACATAGCATGTGATCTATTGAGAATTGCCTATATGCCTAGTGACTGTTGCTCTGTGGACTGTCAGACCAAACCCCCAGAAAGAAACGGTCAAGAATGGTGAGACAGTCGATCATGGGATTTTTCTGCGGCCTCCAGAATTTACCCAAATTGACCCTGCTTTGCCTATTCTGTCCTCCTCTCTGTACTCCCCCTCCTAGTTATCATATTCCTCTTTGGCACTTCCTCTTTGGCACAAGGTTTTGGCTGTTAGTACTTGGCTCAAGAAAGAGTCCCAGTTCCTTTTAAACGAAATTTCCTGGTCTTTCACCCTCACAGATGATCCTGGTATTTCCTTCTGACTGCAAGCAAGGAACGTGATGGATAGGAGACACTATTGCCATCTCCTGCTCGACTGCCATCTCCTGCCCGCTCTCCCCCGGAATGCATGTGTCACAGGAACCTTCCCCTCCAGAAGAAGCTAGACAAGCAGGTACAGTTGAATCACTTTTCTCTCGATCCACGCACGGCCTTTGTGACTGGGTTCCTTCTGTCTCCCGGTGGGCCATCCTCTACGCAGCAAGTCGTGATTTCACCTGTGATGCCCCATTAACGAATCCGTTGTTGAGCATTGGTTTTAGTTTCCCCTCTGGTACCCAAAGCATCAAGGAGCCTGTAGTCCTTTTTTTTTAACCTGAAATAACCTTAAAGTGGGTGGAAATGGAGTTCAAACGATAGGGTATTACATGTTAAACTGACTACCTCTGCCATAATCAGCTCTACGAAGCCCTCTGTATGATGGCATTAGCAGCAGCTGGTTCATATCTGCCTCCAGGAAAGAACCAGGAATGATGTAGGTGCTTCATTATGAGAAGACCAAGTAAGTGGACACATTTGTAGCAAAGGTCACATGGCTTCTAGACGTTGCACTCTTGAAACTCCGTGAGTTAGGGTCAAGTTCAGGTTCAGCTTTTCCTTTTGTAATCACATTACAGTATCCCATTGCTGTATGCTTTTCTCATGTTCCATTAGGAATATGTGTTTACGTACCCCCTCCCCCATCACACTGGGAGGTGTGTCTCTGTCATAAATTCTTTCATAGTGTGACACAAGTGCTAGTAGTGAGCTACAGTGAGCATTCTGTCAGCATTTCTCTTCATGTGTGGGAAATCATCGCACAAGTCCTCTAAAGTGCTCCACTTTATGGCTCAATTTCCCATTTACTATAAAATACCATCTTCCTGCTGCCTCACCTGCTCACGTCTAAGTGGCACACAGTCCTCCTTAGCTGGAGACTCAGCGTGCAGTTCCGAAGCGAGGCGTCCTCTCCCCTTACCCCGGCGTGCCTCCACTGTGATCAGGTGGCGTCATTCAGGAAGAAGACTTCATCGTTTGGGCTCTGAATTAAAGTAGAAGCAATTTTACTCAGAGGAAATATAACCATCTTATACCTATGCTATAGAAAAGCCACAATTCCAATATACATATCCGTGGAAAACTAGCCATGAATTAGACACAGTGATTGAAATCATTTACTCTCTACTTCTTTGTTTCTAAATTCTGCTGTGAAGGAAACGGAATAGAAGCATCCCACACTAAAACAGACTAGCAAACTCCTTGGGAAGTGACCCAGTCTTTCTCTCTGGATCAGAGAGCTCGTGTGCCTCAGCGTATGCAACTTCAGTACGTTCTACAAAGTCATGTTCCACCCGTGTCTGTAACCCGTGCGTATTTCCCCTGGTTTAATGTGGCTTAGCCCACATGGTCGACTAGAGGCTGTGGGCCTTTCTCTGCTCAGGTACTTCGCCCTTTCATTGCCTTCTTTCAAGCTTTCCATCCGCCACTGGCAGGACGCTAGCGTGAGCGCCTGTCTCCTAATGTGCAAGTTATGCGTCAAATTGCCTCGAGAGATCTGTGAACTGGGGCCATACTCGTGGGATAATACATTTTCTTTCTTGCAAAGCCAAATAGGGTTCTTTGAATTTATTGTCACCAGGGCACTTTGTTGACACATGAGATTCTAAACCTCATTTAGATACATCATCGAGTTTCGCCCAAACCCATCGTCTGCTTTGTGGTACTTTACAGCGCCTCTCAGTGCAGAAATCAATGACTGGGTTGTGCTTAGAAGCATATCCCATTCTTCATCTGTAACAGGCAGAATATGGGACATGCTACATGTTAATTTTTAATGAGATTCACAAAGAGCATCCCTTAGGGAGACGGAAAAGAACACAGCTGTGCAGAGTTTACTCTAAGATACATTAAAAACCCACATCCAATGTACTTGAAGGCACATATGAAAGTACCCACAGGTATAGTATCAAGAGCCATCGGCAAGAGCTTCAGCTTGCTGAAAATGTGCCTGAAGGTGGGTGTGCCCACTATGCCCAGCTCGACATCTGTGACTTGCCATTAGCCCTCAGCTGGTCGGGCTCCCTTGGCAAGTGCCCCTCCCCAGGCCTGCAGTCTGCTTTCCCAGCATGCCTGGGCAGGCCGCGGTTGTGAACGAATGGTCCAGGAAAGCACACTATTTCTTCTGCAGGCTGCGGTGGGTTGTGCTTTAGCACACCGCCAGTGGCATAGAGACGGGCGCTTGCCATCTCAAACATTTCCTTATGAGGACCAGGCTCTGTGGAGGAGGTGTAGGACATAGCACACCGGAACATTTGCTAAAATGCTAGTAATGTTGATGTCGAACCTCTCATTATTGGCCTTCGTGCCTTTTGATATGGTCTAGGTTTTGACCTTTGCCTTCAAGATGCCTAGTGACCTCTTGCATCTCAGAATAGAATTGCACTTAGGTTTTCAATATCTGCTATATTTTCACAGTAGAATGCCAGGCCTTTCTCTTGAGATACTGCTGGGTGAGTCCAAAAGCCAGCTTTCCAGTCAGAGGCCAAACGCTTAGCCATGAATGCCGCTCAAGGTCTTGCACTCTCTGATATGTTCTCCCACCTGTGTGACGGGGCCGGTCTTCCTCATCTCCTTCCTCCTCTTTAATAGACTCGATCCGCAGGTGTGTGTCTCTCATCCATTGCTCTCTTTCTTCCACACACTGCTAAGGGCCTCTCTGACTCCTTCTCAGGTCTTTATCTTCTACCTCTCTGTTGTTGTTTTTTGAGGTTTGCTTTTCCTAGTGAGTAAAGAATATGTTTCAACCCTAATCGATTATTCCCAGCACTATATAAAAAGAGAGGACATTGAGCATACACATGTGCACACACACGCATGGACAAGGAGCAGGGGGGCTCACTGGCAACAGTCTCTCCCTCCACAGCGAAGACCCAGGTTCTGTTGGTGGCGAGTGCACCTCACACAGCCACCACCTGGTAGGGGAGGCCTGTGTGCTGGGATAAGACGGAACCGCTTTCTGTGGATTTGGCAGGCGAGGATGGACTAAGAAGGAAGACTTGGCCATCGCTTCTGCAAAGCAGCCAGTGAAAACCCATAGGTGCAAGGACCAGGCAGGGGTTCATTCCCTAGCTGAGACTGACTCAACTTGCAGACAGCTCCTGGCAACAACATTCTCATGAAACATTTTCTGTGCTTCCCTAGTTTGTCTTTCTTTTACTTCTATTGGTGAGATAATTGTCTCACACAAGCATAGATTGGTGTACTAGACTACAACCGGTGCCAACCAGCTGCCATCTTCCAAGCTCCCACCTCCATGTGTTTTCCTTCAGCTCTGACCTCTTCTCTGTAATAGAATCTCAATGTATTTGCACTTCACAGTACCTCAGAATGAATGCAAATATCCCTAGTTTTTCTTCCTTAAAAAAAAAGTCATTTTATTAGGGGCTCGTACAGCTCTTATCACAATTCATACATACATCCATTGTGTCAAGCACATTTGTACATATTTTGCCATCATCATTTTCAAAACATTTTCTTCCTACTTGAGCCCTTGGTATCCACTCATTTCTCCCCTCCCTCCCCCCAGTCTCCCTTCCCTCATGAACCCTTGATAATTTATAAATTTTTTTTTCATGTCTTACACCAACTGCTGTCTCCCTTCACCCACTTTTCTGTTGTCTGTCCCCCTGGGAGGGGTTACATGTAGATCGTTGTGATCAGTTCCCCCTTTCTCCTCCAATCTTCCCCTTCCCTTCCTGGTATTGATATGCTCACTATTAGTCCTGAGGGGGTTAACTGTCCTGAATTCTCTGTGTTTCTAGCTCTTATCTGTACCAGTGGACATACTCTGGTCTAGCTGGATTTGTAAGGTAGAATTGGGATCTTGATAGTGTGGGGGAGGAAGCATTAAAGAACTAGAGGAAAGTTGTAAATTTCATTGGTGCTACACTGCAACCCTGACTGACTCATCTCTTCCTTGTGACCCTTCTATAAGGGGCTGTCCAATTGTCTACAGATGGGTTTTGGGTCTCCAGAGGATTTTGATGGGAATCCAAAACTTAGGAACATAGCATTCAAAATATAGTGGATAATGTGAAATTCCTAAAATTTCTAGGAGGAAAGAAAAAAAAGAAGAAAAAATACCTATATACATACATAAATCTTATATATATAAACGAAACAAGGAAGCAGATGGCCTTTAGACCTCTACTTAAATCGTACCTCAGTTCAAGAAGGGTTTGTTCTACAATGGATGGATGTATGGATAGTGAAAAGAATTGTACAAGCCCCCAATAAAATGATTTTTTTAAAAGAATGGTTTGTTCTAATAATGCGGCATTGTATGATACCTTTCTGACATGATTGCTGAATCCAGAAGCAAATGCATAAGCTAATGTGAAGAAAGCTAATGGTGCACAGCTATCAAAAGATATAGCACCTAGGGTCTTAAAGGCTTATAATTAAACAAGAGGCCATCTAGCAGAGAAGCAAGGAGGCCATATACAAGAAGCACCCCAGTATGTGCGATCATAAGGTGTCAACAGGTAGAGGTAGCAGAAGTTCAAAATAAGCAACCCAATTGGTGGGAAGAGGTGTGGATGTGAAGGGGTATGGGCCCAAAGCCCACCTGTAAGATAATTTGGCAGTTCCTCTCAGAAGGGCCACATGGAAGGGATGAAAAACCCAGGGTGCTGTAACTGATGAACCATATAACTATCCTCTGCCTCTTTATATTTACTCCCCTTACTGTGATGGTTTTTATTTGCTTTGCTTCATTAATGATGTTCAATTTGCATGTGTTCATTTGTATATTTAAGTTCGCTCCATACATGAAAGCCAAGATATATAACCCTTCAGAAACAGTAAGCGTTCCCTAGGGGATGGGGAGACTGGGGAGGGGAAGAGGGAATAGGTATTTCACAGCATTGATGGCTGTATAACCCCACTCGGTAGGATCAACCCTCAGAGTTTTATGTGAGTTGATATATAAGATATGGGGGGGGACTATTATAGGGGAAAAAAGGGTTCCCGGGTGTAGGGTGGGAAAGGGAGGGGATAAAGGGCAGCTGGTATCAAGGTTCAAGAAGAAAGAAAACATTTTGAAACAACTGCTGCTTGATGTGATTGAACTATGGAATTTTATGATATCTGAAAGAGCTCCCAATAAAATGATTATTTTTAAAATTTCAAGTAAAATATAATTAATAAATTCATAAGTTAGAAATAAAAATACTTTGACTCCAAAGCAGGAACTATTTTCCCTGAAGTAAATTAAACATACTAGAAATAAATATAGTTGGTGTTCTTGTTATCAGCAAAGAATCATAGCATCTTTTAATTTAGAATTTTTTAAAATTTGTAATAAAAAAATCACTTGAGAGGCTCAATAATAGTCTAGCAGATTGGAATTGGGAAGAGTTAGTAAATTTGACAAGGAGACAATAGTTATTATCCAATATGAAGAGGAAACCTGAGCCGAGTTAAGGAAATAGAGACAGCATAAAAAAGAAGCTTAGCATTTATGTCATGTGGCTGTTAGGTGCCATTGTGTCAGTCTGACGCATAGTGACCCATTTGTACCACACAATGAAGCACCTCCTGTTCCTACCTATTCTCACAGTTGTTCTTATGTTTGCCCACTGTTGCAGCAATTGTGTCAATCCATCTTGTTGAAGATCTTCCTCTTTTTCACTGCCCCTCTACCTTATCAACCATCATGTCCTTTGCCCGAACTGGTCTCTCTTATTATCATTTCCAAAGCAGATGAGACAAAATGTTATTTGCCGGTGATATTCATGGTATTGTTCTGTAATTTGTTAATTCTGTTATGCCACTTTTATTTGGGATACATACAAATACTACTATATATACTCGAGAATAAGCTGACTCAAATATCAGTCCAGGCACCTAATTTTACCACAAAAACTACATTAAAAATGTGCTGAAAACTCGGCTTATACACAAGTATATACGGTAATCTCTTCCAGTGAGTTGGCCAGTAGCTATCTTCCGAAATTGGGGACATAGATGAGTGAGTGCTTCCTGTGCCTTATCAGCTTGTGGAGATAGTTCCATTGATATTCGGTCACTTCCTGGAAGCTTGTTTATGGAGAATGATTGAGTGCAGCTTGGACTTCTCCTTCAGTACTATTGGTTCTTGATTATATTTTCTCTCTTGAAATAGTTGAATGCCTACTGGTCCTTTTGGATCTAGTGATTCTGTCTATTCTGTCCATTGTCTTTTGGTTCTTCCTGAATTGTTCAATTTCTGGCTATAGAATCTTCCAATGATTCAACTTGTAGTTAATTTTTCTTGAGTTCTTTCGGTTTAAGATATGCTGAGCATGTTCTTCCATTTCGGTTTCCTCACAACCGGACCAATAGGTGACATCACGCTAAATGAAGAAAAGGTTGACATTGGCAAGAATTTTGCTTTGTTTGGAATCACGATGTTGCTGGAAGCAGTAGTCAAGAGATCAAAAGAATAGGTCTGCTACACAAGACCGCTTTAGAGTATTGAAAAATAAGGATGTTACCTTGAGGATTAAAGGGTGCCTGGTCCAAGATATAGAATTTCCAATTGCCTCGTATGCATGCAAAGTTAGACATTGAATAAGGAAGAACAAAGCAAAAATTGGTGTGTTTTCACTGTGGTGCTGGCAAAGAACAGGGACAGTCCCATGGACTGCTAAAGGAACAAACCATCTGCCTTGGAAGAAATACGGCCAGAGTGCTCTTTAGAAGTAGGATGACAAGACTTCATCCTATATGCTTTGGACATGTTGTCAAGACACCAGTCCCTGGAGAAGAACACCATGCTTGGTAAAGTGAGGGATAGCGAAAAATTGGAAGACCCTCAATTAGATGGATTTGACATGGGAGCTGCAGCGATGGGCTCATGTGTGGGAACAATTGGGAGGATGGTGCAAGCTGGGCAATGCGGTGCTTCATGGTCCGTAGGGTCACGATGGGTTAGAACCAGATCAATGGCATCTAGCTACGGCAATCATGAATATTGTCTGTGAGTTCTTGAAAGGCATGGCTGTTGACAGAATAGAGTTATGTAGGTTAGACACTGGAGAGAGACATAGCTGACCTCCACTTCATTGCAATCATCATTGGGACCATGGGGAGTTGGATTTCCATTCTCCCATGTGTAAACAGAGGGTGTGAGGCATAGCCCCCATGCCATTTCCTCAATGGGTTTCACACCCAGCAAGGATTTCCTTCAAAAAGGGAAGAGAAGAAAGCTGTTCTCAAAAGAGAATTGATAGAAACTCTGCCCTAGAAGGAATACTGAAGTGAGTTTTTCGACTAAAAGAGAGTAACATCAGAGGGACATGGTATATTAAGAGTGAAGGTAGAATAAAATTCATTTGTTGTTAGGTAAATATAATTTTTCTTATAAATTTTTTTTAATTTTCACCTTTGAAGGAAAATTTACAACACTGATGATTTTTAAGGTAGAAAATGGTAGTATATATATGAGAATTGAAATAAACAAGGAAGGCTCAAGGGACCTACACATGAACAAATTAATAACTCTAAATTATGTTGGGTTTCCCCCTGGTAGGTGCCAGTGCATTGGTTCCAGCTTATAGAAATTCCAAGTCCAATGGAAAGAAGCATTGCGATTCCTCAGCCATCCCAATCATTGTTGCCATGGCTCAGTCCATTGTTGCTGGCATTTCAATCCATCTCACTGAAGGTCTTCCTCTTCTTCCCTGACCCTCAGACCTGACTCTGAGAATGGCACACAGGGTGACGTTTCATCCTGTTACACGCAAGGTCACTGTGATTTACAACCAATTTGGCACCTAACAACATCTAGGCTCTGAGCATGACGTTGCTGTCTAGGTTTCTCCTGATTGCATACTCAATGCACACACATGACGTGAAGTCTTGTCCTCCTCTCTGCGGTACTTCAAAATACTCCAACTCTCAGTAGTCTCTGAAATGGGGTTATGATTCAGAGACTTTCAAGAAATTCTTGGAAAAATGGAATTTAAAGATAATGGGAACTTCCCACAAGTTATCGAAGCCTCTTGGATATTTTACTTACAAGAACAAGCACTTAAAGAAATATTATAAAGAGTAAAAATCAAAAAGCTAGAAGGTATTTTAAAATGAAATAATAAAGACTTGTTAAGTAACTCAAAAGCAGGGAGGAAAACAGGCACAGAAGAATATAGCAGATGGAAAATTGTGCCCAAATAATTTGAATGGAATGAAAATTCAAATAGCAAAATTTGTGTGAAACAGTGAATATATGAAAATAGATAGCATTGAATGTTTATATTTTAAAAATAAAATTAGAAAGGTCACAAGTAAAAGATCTGTACTTCAACCTTAAGAAATCAGTGTGAAGAGTAAATGAAATCCAAAGCAAGAAGGAGAAAGAAAATAAAAGAGAGGAAAAACTAAAATCTATAAAATTGAATGCAAGTGGATTGAGAAAATCAATGAAACCAAAATGATGTTCTGTAAGGAAAGATCAATGGAATTAAGCTCTAGCCACACTGACCCAGTAATAAACATGACTACATTGAAATGAAAAACCATGAATCAAAATATACCACAAAGGAGAAAAGTAAAAGCATGCAGTGACAAGATTTTTACAGTATAAATAAAAATCAAAGTCTTACTACCTAGATTCTAGAATATATGGAGAACTTCTAAACTCTCAACCAGAAAAAATAAAGCAGTCTAAAACAGAAAATAAACAAAAGACCTTTAAAAGGGAATTTTCACAACAGAGAAAAAAATGACCATTCAATTATTTTGAATGTACTCTTATTACTCAGAAGGACAAATTTCTGCCTAAGATGCTATTTTATAGCCTTTATTGCACAAAAATGATGAAATCCAATACTTACTTGTAGGTGAAACTTTAGAAAAATTGGGATGTTTATACTTTAGTACTGAGGATGTAAATTCATACCCACATAACACAGAGGAATTAGAAAAAAATTGAATTTTTTCAAAGCTATTTATTAAAAATTTTGTAAACAAAACAACCTTATCACTTTCAAAGTACTCTTCATTATACTGAATACATTTTTCAAATCTGTGATTCCGCTCCTGGAAACATTCTTCAAATTCATTTGTTTGATGGATGCCAGCATCTCCCTTATTTTTTGTTTCACCTGTATGTCATCAAATCGCTGTCCTTTCAGGTCACTCTTCCAGGAATGCAGAGAAGTTGCACAGAGCGAGGTCAAGTGAATCAGGTGAGTGGGGCAGAGAGGCAGGCTGGATTTTGCCCAAAATTGGCACACTGAGATGGCTGAGTGAGCTGGTGCATTGTGGTGGCAAAACAAGACCCCAGTCTGGCACGAATCAGGCCTTTTGGTCGCACACTGTTGTGCAAACGTTTCAGAACCTCTAATCAGCAGTTTTCAACCTGCGATTGGCAACCCCTTTGGGGGTCAATTGACCCTTTCACAGGGGTCGCCTAAAACCATCAGAGAAAACATATTTCTGATGGTCTTAGGAACCAAGACGTGGCTCCTCTGCCTATCTCCAGGTGGGTCTTCCCACATGCAGATATACCCACATGTGAGTACTCAGGGGGAAGACTGTTACCCATGCTACACCATGCTTTGAGACAAAATTTCATTTATTTGTAATTAGAAATATTTCACAATATATAATGACTTATTGTTTTGTGATTAATCACTATGCTTTAATTATGTTCGATTTGTAACACAGAAAATACATCCTGCCTCTCAGATATTTACATTATGATTCATAACAGTAGCAAGTTACAGTTATGAAGTAGCAATGAAAATAATTTTATGGTCGGGGGTCACCACCACATGAGGAACTGTATTAAAGAGTCATGGCATTAGGAAGGTCGAGAACCACGGCTCTAAATAGAAAACTGGATTAACTCCAAATGCCCACTCCAAGTTGACATTTTCTTCCATTCAGGAAGTTGATGGATGTCCCAATGAGGTTGGTCATCAGTTGACATGTCACATTTTTTGAAATGAGAAAACCACTCATACCCTTGAGTTTTTCCCATAGTGCTGTCTTTATAAGCTATATTCAACATCACAACAGTTTCTGTGGCATTTTTCCTGAGCAGGAAACAAAGTTCACAGCTGCATACTGTTCTCTTAAATTGACCATCATCAAAAATGAGGTTAGAGTGAAACTGGTTTTACAAAAAATTCATTCTGATCACAGAGAACCTGCTCAGGCAATGCCACTGGGTGCACTAACTCAGAAAGAGGTGCTCCATGCCAGACAAGTGAGGACAATGCCCAGCAGAGCTCTTTTCATTTTGGAGGTGGGGATAACCCCCTCATATTCTAGAAGAATAGACAAAAAGTATATGAAATCAGAAATACTATTAATAGCAAAGAAAGTAAAAACTTAGCTGTATTAGATATGCCATTTTATTACATTTAAAAAATAAAAATTTCTGCATATTATTTAAATTTCCTGATGTCATTTTTAATTGAAAGATCATCTTATTGGGGGACCTTACAGCTCTTATAACAATCCGCATATCAATTGTATCAAACATACTTGTACATATGTTGCCATCATTCTTTTCTACACGTTTACTTTCTATTGAACCGTTCGTATCAGCTGCTCTTTTCCCCCGTCCTTCCCCCCAATTCTTGCGACCCCTTGATAAATTATAAACTATTATTGTTTTCATACCTTACACCGACCACTGTCTCCCTTCTCCCATGGCTTCTGTTATTCGTCCCCCTAGAAGGGGGTGCATGCTATGTGTCCATCGTTATGATCACTTTCCCCTTCCTTCCCTCCTCTCACCACCTTCCCCCTACCCTTCTGGTATCGCTATTCCCATTTCCATTCCTGGATTTCATGTGTTGTGAGCTCTTATCTCTTATTTGTACCTGTGCACATGCCCCAGTCTAGTCCAAAGTCAGAGGCAGCACTGGGGTCATGATAGTGGGGGGTGAGGAAGCCTCAAGGAACCAGAGAAATATTATGTGTTTGTTTCATCAGTGCTTTACTGAACCCTGGTTGACTCATCCCTTCCCTATGACCCCTCTGTGGAAGGATGTCCTATTGTTTACGGTGGGCTTTGTATCTCTGCTATGACCACCCTCATTCTCAATAATATGATTATTTGTTTGTTATGGGTCTTCTGATGCCTATTACCCAGACCCAGTGACACCTCATGATCACACTGGCTGGTGTGCTTCTTCCATGTGGGCTTGTTGCTGCTCTGCTAAATGACCACTTGTTTAACTTCAAGCCTTCAAGATCCCAGATGCTATATCTTTTTATAGCCAGGCACCATCAGCCTTCTTCACCACATTTGCTTATGCACCATTTTGTCTTCAGCAATTGTGCTGGGAGTGTGAGCATCACAGAATGTCAGGTTATTAGAACAAAGTGTTCTTATACTGAGGGAGGGTATGAGCAGAAGTCTGAAGTCCATCCTCTAAGTCAGTGTCTTTCCATATAAATATATGTACCTTGGCCAATGCCTCTATTTTTATGAATTAACATATTTACATGTGCACACACCTATGCTTGTACCTGTATCCATAGTTTTGCTTCCTAGATTATTTCCTTTTATCTTCCTCCTGTACCACCATCATGCTGGTCCTACTTTCGCTTCTTAGTAATTCCTCTCAGCTAGATTGCTGTTGCTCCAACACCCCCACGATCTCTACGTCCTCCTTGTTGCTGATTTTCATTCTCTGGGACTTCTTTTTGATCCCGGTACAGGTTCTACATGAACACAGCGATGTGTTCTGGAACTCCCATTCTCCTCAAGGATATCCATCGTTTGTGTGTACCTCATAGTCAAGTTACTTTGCATAATCAATAAAACACAAATAGCCATCTTCCTGGATTTCTCTGCTGTGAGCCATGATCCATCTGATGGCAGCAATGACGTCCCTTGTTATAAGTTCTCTTCTGAATCTGGCTTGAATTTCTGACATCTCCCTGTCGGTGTACTGCTGCAAGTGTTGTTGAATTATCTTCAGCAAAATTTTACTTCCATGTGATATTCATGATTTTGTTAATAATAGAGTCTTTCTGAATAATGGTTATTTTGTGATATTTTTCCAGGGTTACTGAACTGAGTTATCTCTGGAAAATTGAAAGTGGAGATTTTGGACTCCTCTCCAATTACGCTTGTGACTGATTGAAGAATAGGTTGATTTAATTTCCAAAATTGAAACAACATAAATTTTAAATGGGGAACTTTGTCCAACCTCTCTTACCGTTATTGTCAACACAGCTTTAATATAAACATGGCTTTAATTTAAGACCTGAATTTAAAAACTGAGACTGGATAGTAAAGGAAAAATATTTCTATGACAAGAAGATCCTGATGACTCTATGGCAAAAGATTTATATTTTCTCCCCATTTGGCATGAATAAAAAAGGAGTACAATGTATTTCATGCAATTGAATTAAAAACAATTTTATTAAACAATGAAATGAGGCTACATTTCCATCTCAAAATAACAGAAAATCAAATCATTTGCTCAAGCTATTTTAAGACACAAATAACCCGTGAAACCATTATTCTCGGGCCTTCCACAGTACCTAACCCAAGAATTCTGTTGCTATTTGCCAAACTTGAGGCTGAGAACACAAAAATGCTTGCAAGAGTGTTTTTCTCATTCTCTTTCACTTAAACTTCTTATCCATAATACATTAGATTGACTTTGATTTTCTTTTTGCTGATTGTTTAATGTATGGGCAGGTTACCAATTTTTATTTGTTTCTTATGATAAATAAGTATCAATGTATGCATTCATATGTCTTAATTAGAAAGACCATTGTTTATTTCACATTAAAATATATAAAATGAAGGATAGAATTCTGTGTTACAATTCTTGAGTTTGGTCAACAGTTTTATTATCCGTTGAGTTACATTACCACAGTGCCTATTCTTTGAAATCAAGTGTATCTTGAGTTAATAAAAATATCTGGTGGAGGATTATCCATTCACTCTGGTTTATCATTTGGTCAGCTAGAATTTACAAGTATGTTGGAAATTATTTCTGATAACGTGTTATTTTCCCTATTGGTCGAGGGTCTTTGTTTTGGCTGTACCGTCTGCCTCAAAAAGTCTGCTAACTCCTTACTCAATTTCAAATTTCTGTTCAAACTTCACCTTCAGCATATGTCTTATCTTAAAGACCCCATTTATTTATGCAAACTCCCCATCTCGCCTCCCTACTCTGTTCTACTTGTTACATCTCCATTGCAATGATTGTGTTATACTCTATTCTTTAACTGAACAATTTCTTATGTTCATTGTTAATTACATACGTCTTTCTCTCAGAATGTAAGTTCTATGAGGACAGGGATCTTTGTCTGTTTTTCCGCTCAATTTATCCCAAGTGCTTGAAACTCTGGACGGCTCTTCGTAAACCAGAAAAGAAATGGGCGACCATCAAGGCCATTGAGATTCAGGTGAGGCAGAGTATATGAGGGTTTTCAATAGCTGGTTTTCCAGAATTAGACCATGGAGATTTCCTTCTGATGAGGCTCTAGGTGGGCTTGAACCTCCAACCTTTTGGTTAGCAGCTGAGCATGTTAACAGGGACCTAAGGCTCATCACAGTTAGACATGATGCTTTGGTTTAATTACTTAAAATGAAATGACATGTCTGTGAAATATTAGTAGATTCTTCTATAGCTTTTTAAATGCATGTGACATAACATATGACATTGTAATTTGACTTTATACAGTGTTACCTGGTGGTTTTACTGAACAAAGATTATTTTATCTCTTACAAGTTTTTCCAACCTGAAATCAATGACCCGTTCATCTACTGTGGTGACACAAATGGTTAACTCTTAACTGCGAACTAAAAGGTTGGTGATTTGAACCCAGGAGCATCTCTGAAGAAGGCTATCATGATTTGAAGCCCCATGGAGCCCAGTTCATCTCTGAACCATAGGGGTCACCATGAATGGAAATCAACTGACAAGTCTGTAGTGTGAACACACAGATAGCTGTAAAAGTGAGGAAATCTAAGAGAGCAGCATAGAAGAGTGGCTTTTAAAATCATTTTATTAGGGGCTCATACAACTCTTATCACAAACTGTTCATACATCAATTGTGTAAAGCACATTTGTACATTCATTGCCCTCATCATTCTCAAAACATTTGCTCTCCACTTAAGCCCCTGGCATCAGGTCCTCATATTTTCCCTTCCCTCCCCACTCCCCATTCCCTCATGAGCCCTTGATAATTTATAAATGATTATTTTGTCATATCTTTCCCTGTCCAAAGTCTTCCTTCACCCACTTTTCTGTTGTTCATCCCTCATGGAGGAGGTCACACGTAGATCCTTGTAATCAGTTCCCCCTTTCCAACCCACCCTCCCTCTACGTTCCCAGTATCACCACTCACACCACTGAAGGGATCATCTGCCCTGGATGCCCTGTGTTTCTGGTTCCATCTGTACCAGTGTACATCCTCTGGTCTATCCAGACTTGCAAGGTAGAATTGAGATCATGATAATGAGGGTTGGGGGGAAGCATTTAGGAACTAGAAGAAAGTTGTATTTTTCATCATTGCTACATCACATCCTGTCTTGCTCATCTCCTCCCCGATACCCCTCTGTAAGGGGATCTCCAGTGGCCTACAAATGGGCTTTGGGTCTCCACTCTGCAACCTCCCCACCATTCACTATGGTAAGATTTTTTTGTTCTGATGATGCCTGATACCTGATCCCTTTGACACCTCATGATCGCACAGGATGGTATGCTTCTTCCATGTGGGCTTTGTTACTTCTGAGCTAGATGACCACTTGTTTACCATCGAGCCTTTAAGACACAGATGCTATATTTTTTGATAGCCGGGCACCATTAGCGTTCTTCTCCATATTTGCTTATATACCCATTTGTCTTCAGCTGTCATGTCATTGAGATGAGCACACAATGATATGATTTTTTTTCTTTGATGCCTGATAATTGATCCCTTCAGCACCTCATGATCACAGAGGCTGGTGTGCTTCTTCCATGTGGGCTTTGTTGCTTCTGGGATGAATGTATGAAGCACATTGCTGCATGGGAAGAACTAGAGGAAATCATGCTAAGTGAAGTAAGTCAAGCACAAAAGGATAAGTACAACATGAGTCCGCTGAGGTAAGCTTTAAAAAAATGCAAAGGGGGCATAGGGAAAAAGCTACTATATACAAACATTCCTGGGGTGAGGACCAGGTAATATGGCACAGACCACATCAAATACAGGGATACCCATGGTAGACAACTAAAAAGGAAAAATAAATAATGAAAAAGAAATGAGTTGCAGGGGCACAGGGTACTAACCCACCCAAGGGGAGGGTTTTGTTTATATCTCCACAGGGAAAGAGGGACCAGGCTTCAACCAGACTTTAACCCAGTACCCCAAGATGTGAATGCAACATGCCAGCATGGAGTAGGGAACCAGTGGGGAGGACTGGGGGACTGGCCCAAATCCCAACTACTAAGTGGATACCTGCCCCTCCCCCCAGAAGAATTTATTTCAAAAGATGACATTGAATCTGCAGCTCCAGGAGAGGGACATATCTGATCAGAGCACAAGGGAGCAGGTGATGGGGGAGGAGGAGAGATTGCAACAGATCCTGGCACACCAGGCCTTGAAGATGATGACCCCAATTAGAACAGCCAGTCCACAGAGAGGACCACATGGTCAGCAAGGTCCTCAGGGAATGCTGAAGGTGGACTTTGGGGCCAGGGTGTGGTGCCCCAACAGACTGGACTGGAAAACCCTCCTAAAGGGCAACAAACATTCCTTGAACTAACTACAAGCTTTTCTTTCTTGTATTTTGTTTTGTCATTGGTTTGTTGTTTTGTTTTATATTGTTGCTTGTTGTTACTCTGTCTTGTTTTTGTGCATGTTATTATATCCACAGGTCTGTCTAAATAAGATAGGCTGGATGAACAATCTGGAGGAGAAAACAACAGGACTGACAATTCTGGGAGGACATGGGAGAGGTGGAGCTGGGGGGAAAGGTAGTGGTGTTAACAAACCCAGGGACAAGGGAACAACAAGTGGTCCAAATTGGTGGTGAGGAGGGTGTGGGAGACCTGGTAGGGCATGATCAAGGGTAATGTAATAAAGAGATATTGCTGAAACCCTGGTGGGGACTGAGCATGATAGTGGGTCAGGAGGAAAATCAAGGGAAACAGAGGAAAGAGCTGGGAGGCAAAGGGAATTTACAGAGGTCTAGATAAAGACATGTATATATGCAAATATATTTATGAGGATGGGGAAATAGATCTATGTGCAGATATTTATAGGTTTAGTATTAAGGTGGCAGAAGGACATTGGGCCTCCACTCAAGTACTCCCTCAATGCAAGAATACTTTCTTCTATTCAATAGGCATTCTATGATGCCCACCTTCCCGACACAACTGTTAAAGACAAAGTGGGTGAATAAGCAAATGTGGTGAAGAAAGCTGATAGTCCTGGCTATGAAAAGATATAGCATCTGGGATCTTAATGGCTTGAAGAATAGTGACTTTTAGTCTCAAAATGTGAGCAGTTATGAGAAGGGCACAAAGACATTTATATTTGGCAGGTCTTTTAGAATTATGACAATAGAGTAACTGAAATGGAGTGGCATTAAATGATCGATTCAGTCCATATTTATAGACCTAGGATATTCTGGATATCCCAGGCTTTTGGGTGAGCAATCTGTCCCAAAGTGGCCCCATTAAAGGAAATTCTAAATAATGGCCCAGTGTTGCCCCCAAATGCACTAGCTCCACATAGCTAGTCTAAGCCATAACACAGGATTCTCACTTCTGTGTGCGCTCAGCATGATGGATGGTATAAGTGCAGCCTGATTGTTGTCTTGGGATGGGCAGAGAGCTAATGCAGGAGAGTCAGAGGTTTGTAAATCTATTACCGGCATCTTGAATGCATCTGACCTTCGCAGTGCCAGATTAGATGACAGTACAATACACTGGTCCCAAGCACTAGCTCCAGGAAAAGTTTGTAATTAAATTTTAATGATAAACCAACAGCAAAATCTATACATATCCATTGTCTTTCTGCCCCTGATATTTTATATTTTACTAGAACAACTTAACATATATGTATAGAAAATATATATCTGTGGTATTTTGAGGTACATAATTAATCTTTCCAAGAATACTACTGTTGATATTTTGTGTGTATGAATGAGATATTTCAAATAAAAAATCTTAACAAAGCTAGAGCTAGATCATACTGTAATTCTTGATATCTGTATTCAAGTCTCTTTGGAGATAAAGCGCTACCTTTTCCTGTTAAGTCTTGTCATAAGCAGAGAGGAAGGATTAAACATTTGTTAACCACAGGGTGCTAGGAGACAGCAGTTTTAAGGTCCTGGCTTCACCTATCATTGGCTTGGCGGCCATGGAAAAATACTAGCCTTATTGAGCATTGGCTATCTCTGTAGATGAAGAAAAATAACACCTTACAGAGGTGGTGTGAGAGTTACGTGTATCAATATAGATAGTATACATGTTGAATCTACGTTTTCAGTGCCCTTTGCAGTCTTACTGTCTTTTCCTTACAGCACGACTAGATTGTAGGAAGGTAGACTGTCCTTCTGGTTATGGCTGCCATAATTCTAACAGTCATAGTTAACTAAATGTTGTGAATGAGTGCGCCTGAATACTCATCTTCGTCCATGTATTTCTAATTCATTCTTTTTCACTCTGACACATTGCGCTCTAAATATTACTTCATTCAAATCAATCTTTTACCTTGTAAATGATTGTTCCTTTACCCTCTCACACACAGTGTCATTCAAACAAAAGAAGCCAGCTCGGAGGTTAATAAAGTGGCCCCTGCAAAGGACAGTGGTGTGACAATTAATGTACTTGATTGTAAAAGATTGATAGTTCAAGCCCTCCCCGAGGTGACAAAGAGGACTGGCAAGCTGCTGCCGACAGCTCTGTTGCTGTTCTACTCCGACACACCTGGGCAGCCACGGTCCAAGCCAATGGCACAGCAACTGGGTTGGCAAAGGCCTGTGCAGGCAAGCACACTACAGATCTCAATAATAGGTTGGCAACTTTCCCTACCTTTTCCATGCATGTTCAGAAGTTCGATGAATCTGTTAGTAAAGTCACGTCTTTTCCATGGCCTCATACAGTTCTCTTGCCGTTCATTTCACAGGGAGCGGCTAGAACTGACTTGGACAGCCAAACTCAGCTCTATTTCCTGTTCTCCACAGTTTCTTCCCTGCTCCCCCTGCCCAGCTCTGTTCCAGCCCCCTTAGAAGAAGAGATCAATTCCCTGTTCTTCTCTGCATTAGCATCCTAATGTACTTCTTCTAAACTCGAATGTACCCCTGTCTACCTTTGTTCATTTGGCACTAGGACCTCAAGGCCACGCATACCGGCAGGATTCAGCCACCGAAAGACTTCCCACCTCAGTGCTTACTACCAGGTTGCAGGTCACTATCTTTTGCCATGGCCCAATCTAATTCTGTAGAACCAACTAATACCAACAACATGCATTTATTATTGGAGTGCAAGAGTAGAGTACAATACAATACTTTGTAGAAAAACCTGGTGATTCACTCCTGAAAAACCAGCCATTGAAAACCCGACAGAGTACAGTTCGTTCTGCCACACTCAGGTCACCAAGAGTCAGCTTCAACTTCATGAACAACTATTTTGTTTGTTTTATAAGAGGCAAAATAATTTAGCTGTTTTGGATCAAATTATCTGGGTACACATCCTGACACTACTAATTAAGTAACTCTCTGATATTGAGCAAGTGGCCTGTCTGTGCCTCACTTCTTCCATTTCTAAAGTGAGATCATATTAGTGCTTCCTTATAAGATTATAAGCTTTATATGGGAACTTAATATGCTTAAAATGGGGCCGGAGACCTTAGGGAGTATTAATCAATGTTAGTTATCAGTATGTGTTTAAATAATAATGATGTAAATAAGTAGGAAGTTGTAACAGACCATTGAGCTGCTAACTGCAAGGTTGGTGGTTCAAACCCACCAGGTTCTCTGCAGGAGAGAGATGAAGCTGTCTGGTCCCATCAAGAATTACAGTCTCAGAAACACTGTATAAGTCAGAATTGACTTGATGGCCCTGGGTTAATGCGGGTGGAAGGGAGCTATGGTCGCACAGTGATGAAGTGCTCAAGAGCTGGCCCCACAGGCCGTGCTTGGAGCCTTGCCAGCTGCTCATCAGGAGGCAGACAGGATCGTCTGCTTCTGTAAAGATTTACAGCCTTGGAAAGTCTGTGGGGAAGTTCTACTCTGTCCATAGGGTCCGAGGCCGTAGATTGAATGAAGAAATTAGATATGAATACTTTTCATTTGGTTTATAGACTAATTAATGCAGAAGCTCATCATGCTTAAATTTTTGTCAAAGATGGGCTCTTAAAGGCTTATGTCCTGTATAAATTCTCCATGATCCTTACCTCAGTAAGAAACAGATTATTGATCCCCCAGTGAAGAAAAAATTGATTTTCTATAACTTTAAAAATGTAAATGATATCCTTCAGGAAGCAGCTTTATAGGCCAGCATTATTTTTCATGCTTCCCTCATAGTAATTTTCATACTTCTTTGAATTAGAACTAGCTTTTTTTTATCACCAGTTGCAATGTGTTAACCAAGCTTCTTTTCAATCACTCCTTCACCAACCTTATATCACAGAGTCAAGGAAAAGTTACACTTATATATTCACAGAACGTATTTCCAAAAGGGTGCATAGATTTGATTTTTCCAAACCCCAACCAAACAAATCCACTATTGTTAAATCTACTCTCATGCACGTTGACACTATTGGATAGAGTTGAATGGCTCTGTAAGGCGTCTCAGGCAGTAACTCTTTACAGAGATAGGCCGCTTCATCTTTCACCTTTAGAATAGCTGTAGGTTCTAGTAGCAGAACTTCCAGTTAATAAACCACTGCTCAAGCCACTGTGCCACCAGGACTCTCTGTTTGTTCCAAAGGATGGGTTTATTTACCAACTGCCATTCAATTTCACATGTCATGGAATCAAAATTATTAGAAGTATATTTGATTGACACACCAAAGAATATGAATTTTTCTCTCTCCCTTTTCCCTATCCCGTCAATAATTAATGTCTAGTCAGCAAAATTATGGCTGCGTGAGGTTATGTTTACCACACTTAGCCATTCTAGTCATAGATCTAGTCAAATTAGACATAGGAGAAATTTTTGCTGCTAAAAATATTCTCTGTATAGTTTTAATAATTCAGCTACCCTTGCCCTGGGCAAAATGAATAGCTAGCAGAAAAGTTGTTGGAAAAATTATAACCAATTATGTTCATTGAAACTATAAATGTTCCACTTATCCTGGAATAAATGTTGGAATTATCTGTGGGAAAATAAGGAGTCTGGGTTCTTAATGTAGTCGTTGTTCCAATAGGATGACTGCATTTGTTTCTTGTGGAAATATGTGTAAACTTGAAAGTGAGTTCTTTTTAAAACAGAAGAAAACAAGGGAAGACCATTGTAAATAGCCTTCAGTTACATTCACCACCACCACCCTGCAACGAAGCCCTCCGTGTTCTCTACCACCAGGTGTTCAACGAGAAGGGCTACGCCTCTTTGTTTTTGCTAGTTGACATTGCGTTGGCTCCAACTCCAGTGACCATGTGTAAAACAGAGCGACACATCTCCCAGTCCTCTTCATGGTCCTTGTTGTGGCCACAGTGCATTTTGAGTCCCTTTCAACCTAAGCGTTGCAGCACTGTATCAGACCATATTCTACTGTGCTTCCTAGGGCTTTCCTGGGCTCGTGTTGAGATGTAGCTTACCAGGCCTCTTGGCACTAAAACCTGTTCCTCTGGGGGCCCTGCTGGTGTGTGAAACACCCGTAGCTTAGCTCCCAGCATCACCGTGACAACAGCCATCACAATGAGACAGCTGGGTGGTGGCCTCTAAGCGGTGTTATTACTTGGTTAATTACGGGAGGGCTATCTTCAGGCCTGCTTCCCGCAGCGCCGCCCACTGGGCTCCAGCAGTAAGCTTTCAGTTAGTGAAGGAATGCTTAACCACCGGGGTACTCTGAGCGTAGCTAAGTAAATGAGCTGAAACGTCGATTTAGGAAGAATTCTGAATAGGCTGTCCCTCCTGAGCTTCAGTGAACACCAATGTTTGGCATTTTCATTCACTGGGCATGTGCTTCCGATGAGGCACCCGTCTAAGAAAGTCGGAGACGTGAGGGAATAACATTTGCAGAGGTCCATCTCTGTGGAGGCTACCTTTTACGGTCGGGGAAGGGAGATAACCAGATTTAAGAAGCGCGTGCTTTGGCGTGTTCGAAAGTGATACGTTCTATGGCGAAAGAAGAGCAGACGAAATACAATCTGCACGAAGGGACGCGGCTGGAGCTTACCTGGGTATGGAGGAAATGATAGCCTGCAGAAGGGCTGGCTGCCTGGCTCTCCTCCTGGCGAGGAGAGCAAGGCTACATTATCACCATCTGGGACATAGAAGACCTTTCACATTTAAAAAAATACATCTCTTCTTCTCCCAAATATTGGGGTACAATTCCTGGTCTTGTCTCTTACTGTTAGTGATTAAATAAATTATAAAAGAAAATGATGCTATTTGAGCTTTCAGATCCTATGAGATCCTCTCTAATTTAAGCTCTGGTGAGTAGCATGTTTCCCATTAGTTGTCCCAATTCACAGAGGACAGAGGAAGAACGCATTCAATTAGATATGCAGCTCCATTCAAGGAGCACTTAGTGGTGCCGATTAGTTCCCTAGAATGGCTTTATTCAATTTTAGTGAGACAACAATGTGGAGGCACTTCATGGAAGCTTCGGTAGTGTTCTAAGACAAACCATAGCTAGCTGAACTAGCTGAAAGAAACACAGCAGGCAAAGCAAGCAAATGTGTACGAAAGCACGTGTGGAGTTAGCTCAGGGCTTTCTACAGAACGTGAGGCCAGGTGAGACTCGTGTACGCTTCCGCGTGGCGGCAATACAAGTGAAATCAATTAGAACGGGGCAGCCGTGCCCATGAAGATAGAGCCAGGAAAATCAGTGTTCCTTGAAGAGTCAAAAGGGAGAAAGGAGCTTGACTGAAGAACGTGTGGGCTTTACCAGTAATGAGCCACTGAATTAGACTTATAAGGATCGTCACACACCAAAGACATAGCCACCGAGGGGGTAAAACTGGCACTGACATTAGACAGGCGGCAGTAGCCTCCCCAGAACCCAGGTCTAGACCAGAGAAGCTCTGTTCTTGGACACGATCCTATACCTTTGACCTTACATAATAAAATGGAAATGAGATATTTCCTCAACAGCTAAAAGGCACTTTTAAAACATGATGAAAGCTTACAGAGCAAACTGGTTTTCCATCCAGCAAGATGTGCACGTTTTGTTTTGTGACATCGGTTGCAGTCCCCTCAAGGAGGAGCTGATACCAGGGGCTCAAGTAGAAAGAAAATATTTTGAAAAAGAGGATGACAACATATGTACAGGTGTGTTTAACACAATGGATACATGTATGCATTGTGATAAGAGCTGTAAGAGCCCCCAATACAATAAAATTTTTTAAAAGAGAAATTTTCCTCCCTCGTGTAACTATTCATTTTATAGTTTGGTCTGCTGGTCAGCTCGAAGTTGATCCCTGGAGGTGGGTGTTCAAGGGGCCTCATCTCAGGGATTCCACTCCTCTCAATCAGATCAGAAAGCCTGGCCATTTTGATGATTTTGACTTTTGCTCTCTGTTGTTTTTGTTTTCTCTCTCTGCCCAGACCTTCTGTTGTGATCTTGACCACAGTGGTCCACTGTGGTTGCTGAGGACTAGCAGCACCAGTCCTTCAGCTCTTGGCCTAGTGGAGCCTTGGTTTATTGCGTGTTGGTAGTCCTTCGGACCATTTGTTTCCTTGAGCCGGACTCTCTTCCCTCTTCTTTGCCTTAGAGAGGAGAGAGCAATGGTTGCCGCCCAACTGGCTGCTCACAAGTTTTGAAGACATGTGGGTTTTTAAGTAGGATGTAAAATATTTTCTTAGTGGACTATATTATGCAAGTTAGCTTTGATGTCCTCCAAGACTGTATGTAGTCTTAAGCCCTCAAGCCCTCCAGGCAGTCCGTCTTGGCCAAGAGATTTTCAGAACTTTGTTCCCTGTATAATCTACCATTTCTTGCGTTGTTGTTAAGGGTCATTGAGTCAGTTGGGACCCACAGCGACTTTATGCACAACAAAGGAAACACTGACCCATCTTCTGCCTTCCTCACAATCGTTTCACCCAGATCGTGAACATGAAAAAACTTAAGTACACACGAGCGCTAAAGAGCCCTAACCACTAAGGATAACACCCAAGGAACTCACAGTAGCAAGTGAGTAATGACTGAAGAGATGGAAGAAAAGACAGGAAGCAGTGACTATCCTTGGGAATCAAGTGACAAGTGTTCAAAACTTAGAAAGAGATCACATTAGAGAAATGTTGTAAATAATCACTGGCAAAGAGAAGGTATCTATCTTAATTATCGTCAACATGTGATCAGGAATTGGAATCAGCAGGTAAATAGATGGGAAACGTATCAGGAAGGAGGCTGCACGTTTGCAGAGTAGGCTCTCTTGGGGAGCCTCTCCAGCTAGGCCAGGGGGCTCACTGGGAATGCCACCAGAGAAGTAATGTGTCCCTGTAGGTGCTTCTTGGGACCCTGTCCTTCTGGAACCCAGCAGAAGAGTAGCTCCCAACAGGGAACTCCATGCGCGTGTAAAGGAAGGTTTGGGGGGAAGGGTGGGGTGGGGTTGATGCGGTGGAGACTTTCAATGGTTCTCTTCCAGGTCACTTGTCCATTGCGTGCCCCTTTCCTGCTGCACAGCATCTTGACAGACTGCACCGCCCAACAAGGGGCTCCTGCGGTCCCCAAGCCGCGGGGCCGGCTGCCCTGGCGGCCGCCGCTAAGACCCGGAGAAGCGGAATTTCCCTTTGAAACTCCCGTGCGGCAGCTGGGGCGGCGCGAGACGCTGGGCATGCTCAGTAGTGGCGGCGCGCCTGGGCTGCTGCTCCCGCGCCACCCGGCTCAGGGCCGCCCAGAACGCGCCCCGAGGTCCCCCTCCCGCCGGCCGCGGCTGCAGCGCTGCCCGAAGGCCAAGCGTCAGCCACCCCTGGGCGCTCCTGCCCCTCCCCACTCGCCAGCCTCCTCCCTCCTCCTTGGCTCTCTCGCTCTTGCAGGGAGGTGAATCTGGGTGCTGGCTCTCCAAACCCCAGCCAAAGACCCGCAAGCGACTCTCCTAAGCCCGGCGGACCCTTGGCGGTGGCTCTTTCCAATTGCACTTTGCCTGCAGTGGGGTCCCGGTGGAGTTCTCCTCCACCTGCCAACGCCAACAGTATGCGGAAAGCAGTGGGCTTCCTAGCGCTGTGCCTGCTTCTTAATCTTCACGCTGCAGGTAAGGGTTTGCAGGGCGTAGACCTGGAGCTGCGGCTGGGATGGGAAACGGCACATGCTTAGGGACTCTAGGAAGCGCTTTTCCAGCAAAGAACGCAGGACGCCACCTGGCAGGGGAGAGGGGAGGGAGGCATGCACCTGTTGGCAGACAACTCGAGCTTTAAAATAATCTTTCCTTACATGTGGAACGTTTTCAGTAAGAATCCAGGTTTGCTCCCCCTTCCCTTCCTTTCCATCAGACTTCCTGGCCCCGTGTCTAGGTTATGCACTTGACTTTCAATCTTTCAGGAGAGGGACAAGACATCATGCTGGTTGTCAGCTTAACCTTTCCTATTGCAGCGTCTATGTGCTTATGGTCACTTGACTTAGTGTGAGCTCACATTGATGTATTGGTCTGGATACACTGGTCCGCCTTAAATATCACAATAGATGGTTCTCAGCAGTAATGCTGCCCAGGCTGCTCTAACCCTTGCTCTTGTCACGCAGATTTCTAAACCAATAAGAAGCAGGAAAGGGTTCAAATAGCTATTCCTCTCCCACCGCCCCACCTTCTGTTTCAGCACCATGGTCAGAGCCCACTGTCAGGAAAGAAACCCGAACCAAAGCTGACTACCCTGGAGCAAATTTGATAGGATCTAGCCAAAAGTGTCAATGAGCCTGCTTCCAAATATGAACAGATTTGCTACTAAAGCCTATCTCGGGTTCCGTATCGAAACAACCTTAGGATGAACCTCGCTGGATTTTATATACGCTACCATTCCAACCTGACTTTCTCTTTTTTGACACATAGAGCCTCTATGTAATGCAATAACTTGATTGACTGGGATCGCTTATCTTTTTTTTTTGCACACGCATGAGCCAAAATAGAATATGGAAGAGAGGTTTCACAAGCCCTGCTGCGACAGCAATCTTCCACGCAGTAGTCCTGTAGCAGCCAGAGAGTCGGCATTTTCCCAAAGTCAGCTTGTCATTCAATCATACATATTCATTCATTCATTCATTGTGTTAAGACTTATTTAGTGTGTGCTATCTTCCAGGGTCAGCGAATAAAAATACCAATGTCTTAAAGTGATTGTGATATTTTCTTTAAAATGAGTGGTTTTTAAACTGTGTGCAGTAATTGGAGGGAAATCTGATGTTGTCTTGCTTCTAATTAATGCTGTGGATCTTTTGAGCAAGTGATACACAGGGGCATTAAGGCAATAACTAAGTACATGCCTTAATTGTTATAAATATAAATATGACGCCAAATTATGCAGCTTTCAGTGGTTCTTCGGAATCTTTTGAAAATCAGAAAATGGCTATTCTTTGGTCATTAAGTTATTTGAAAACAGCTATAGTGATTTTGTAATTACCACATACAATATTTTAATGTTGAAAGTTAGGAAAACCATAAACACTGAGTTGCTTTATTTAGATGATCGTTTAGTGGCAGTACTTCTACAAGCATCGATTACCCTCTTTCCCAAAGCTTCCGTTATTATCCAGTTAGAAATGATATAACTGAGCTCTCAAAAATGCCAGAGCATTTCCAAACTCATTGTACCTTGAGTAAGTATAGATTTAAAAATAAGTAAACGTGAAAATAAGAAATTGTTGTGGATGAACATTTTGGAATAAGGAAAATAAAGGACTTTATTCAAAGGAGAAACCTGGAAGTCTGAAGTCCTGGCTTATACCTGGAGCGCCGCCAAAGGGTGTACTACCATAACCAAGTCAATCCATCTGGACTCTAAGTTGCAAAAAAAAAAAATCCCAGCCACTTAAATTTAATAAGGCAATGTATTGAAGAGCTCTAGTTTGCAGATTTCAGTTACAAGATGCTCTATAGAAATTAATTGTATTCATATTTAATATAGAGCTTTAGATAGGTGTTTCATCACAGCAGATTGCAAGCTTAATATTGGTTCTCTTGCCAGTTTCATTTTGAATGCATTTTAATTTTAAGCAGAAATTTGTGGGTCACAAGCTGTCATCAAATTAAAATTCATCAGTTATCTAATAACATTTTAGGGCTTTCCCTCAGAGTTGGAACAAGCACAGATTCCTTGATCTAACCTCCTGTTTATTTGTCCAAGAAGAAAGTGAGTGGGCGACAGGGCGAAGAACAAAACGTTATGTAAATCACTGAGTTTTCTACTTGTTGAATGTCTGAGTTTATCTCTTTTACAGAATATTCTTCTCTCTGGGAAGAGGCAGGCTACGTAAAGTAGGGACATGAATTCTATACACTCATGCTACTTTAGCAGAAAAGCTAACTGATTCCTTTTGTTTCTGCCTAGGGTGCCAACTGCTTTATGCAGGCAGAACTGACGACATATTAGAAAGCTTTAGGGATGGAAGAAATTGGCTAACGGGGTGGGAGTGCTCTTCCTATCTGTACTAGGAGCTGTTCCTGTCAATATAGCCATGTCACTAATGTTAAGATAGCCAATTGTCCTCAACTTGAGTGCCAACTCCAATTGTTTGGTCATGGTTTGTTATAACATTGCGGGGGTGGGGTTGGGGGGTGATTCTTATCCTGAGTTCTAACTCAATATGAAAAAGCACTGTAAACTATCTGTGATGTCTTAGAGAGCAAAGCAAATGGGAGAGTTGGGCACTATGCCATGTAATTGACATCTCTGAGTAAGGCCACCCTAAAAATTTGCTGAACCTGGAGCTTATAAGAGAGGTTATTTTTATTCACAGCAGCTGAGTTTCCTAGATCTCCTTAGTAATACAAAAGTTACAGTGAATGCTTATCGAACCTCTCATTTTACAGATGAGAAAACAAAGTCATGGAAAAGTGAGGAGCCCGTTAGTAGTATAATCAGGATGGAAATCACATGTCTAGACCTGTTAAAACTGTTAATACTGTTTAAACATATGCACTGGTTCTCATAGGTGAAGCCACCATTGAGTTTGTGGCACGGAACCTCCATTTTTATCCTTTCCAGAAATCCCTGTAATGCATGAACTCCACTTTAAAAGACTGCTTCACGAACACCCAAGAAGACAATTCACAGCTGCCCCAATCATATGGATGGCAACAGTCAAAATCACAGGGAGGATCCACAGGTGGCTTCTTTACTCCAGTGGCTTCTTTTTCCTTGCTTAAAGATCTAGCTTCTTTTTGCGCCAATGTTATCACTTACAGTATGCAATTGCAAGGAAGAGACATTCTTGAGCTACCTTAAAACTTCTTATACAAAAGTTGTTTTTTTTGTTTGCCTCTCCCAAAGTGAATAGGAATATGGAAACTTATTTCAGCCCATTGCTCTTTCTGCAAGCTCTTGGAAAGACTTTCAGATCCCAGCCGGTTCTCACAGCCAGTCTTTCTGGCAGTGATCCAAATACTACCTTCAATGTGTTCCGTAAAGCTGCCTTCGCACTCTCACAGAAAAGCCGAGCCAATCGGTCTAGTTTTCTGGAAGGTAGCATTCACATGAATGGGGTCATGACGATCCAGGAGGTCATTTTTTGGAAGCACAACTTACAAAGGAAAGGGTAGACTTTTTTAAAAGGATACATCGTGATTCTCTAGAATTTTAGAATACCCCAGTCAGCGCATGGAGCTGCTAACTGCAGAGTCTGCGGCTGGAAGATAGCAGGCTCCTCAGGTGAAAGAGGAGGCTTTCCACTTCAGTATCGACTTAGAGTCTCTACAACCCCTAAGGGCGGGTCTACTCTGTCCTCTAGGGTTGCTTTGAGTCAGAATCGACGTGGTGGCAGTGAGTTTGCTCTTTTGAGTTTTGTTTTTGCCTAACAAGGAGCCCTGATGGCACTGTTAGTTACGCTTTAGCCGGCTAAGTGCAAGGTCACCTGTCCCCGGGGACAGCTCCAGCACACCAGCTGCTCTGAGAGAAAGATGGGGCCATTCACTCTTGTAAATGTTTGACAATGCAAACTCAAACCCATGCGATCTCGGAAGCCCTAGATCGCATGGGTTTGGGTTTGCATTGTCAATGAACAGTTTCTTAGAACACTACGATATTTTCCCTGTTCAAACATCACTCAACAGTCTTAACAGTGGTCCAGTCTCTGGTTGACGCCCTCCCCTACTTGTTCTGTTTTTCCTCTCCTCATACAAATGTAGACTTCATAAGAGAAAAAAATGTTGCCTATCTTCTTGTGTGCTGCATCTACAGTAGGATCCCTGTGGGAGTGATGGAGCAAAGCATTGCTTAGATTGCTAACCAAAGTGTCAGCAGTTAGAGTCATCCCATAGGAGAAAGATGGGGTAGCACCCCTCCAGAAATAGTTACAGCCTCAGGAACCCTATGGACCAGTCTACTTTGCCCTATAGGGTCACTATGGGTCCGAGTTTACATACTGGGTGTGGTTTGGGTATCTATTGTAGCACACAGGAGCAGTGCCCAATTTAAAAGTTAACTACAAACCAAACTCCCTGCCATCCAGTTGATTGCGACTCAGAGAACACTCTAAGAAGGAGACAGTTTCACTGGGACATAAACCAAATGTCATACAATTCAATAGTTCAGTCTTATTGATAGGTGGTATACAATTATTATCACAATCAATTTTAGATTTTCATTTTTCTTGTACTCCTTGTTACTAGCTCCCCATTTCCCCCCAATCTCCTCTTCCATACCCCGAGGAACTATTAATCCAGTTACTGTCTGCATAGATTCACCCATCGTGGAAAAACATGCATAAATACAAAACAAAGATTAAAAACAAGCTAACAACAATAACAAACTGAAATAAAGAAAATCCCCAGTTGGAAAGAAAACAGAAAATAGTAAAACCTAGCACCACTTTAAAATGGGTCAAAAGGGAGATCAAATGATAAGGTATTAGCTTTTAACCTGGTTGAGTCTGTCAAGTCCACCTTCCCAAGCATTCTGTGTGATACTGAGGCTGTTCACATCCCTGGCCTGTATTCAGAGAGGGTGCACGTCAGGCTACATCCGCATGGCTTTCCCCTTCACTTTTTTTTTTTAAGTTGCATCAAAAGAAGGATCAAATCGGATGATACCTTTTAACCATCCAAATCAAATGTTATATTTTAATCTATTATAATTGTTTCTACAATACACTCTCTCTGATAACAAGGCTATTCCCATCCCTTGACTGTGGTCCGAGGGAAATCACCAGAGGTTTAATCCATGTGTAGATCCTGCAAGTGGGTTTTGGACTTCCACTGCCAGCCATAACGTTATGCAAACTTGGAGTTCACAGTGTAAGCTCTGATACGATTCCCTCCTTCAGATTGAGATGATATTATTTAAAGTCATTGGATTATATTACTTAAAATCAGCTTCATATGGAAGAAGCTGGGTGCCAACTTAGTTGACATCCACTTTCATGGCTGTTTGTTTGTAGACAAGCCTTAAAAACGCCAGGTGCTATTCTTTCTGAGAGCATTGGACACCACCTAGTTTCTTCACCACATTTTACCGCAGCGCCTATATCTTCAGTGATCTCTTTTTGAGGGTATGTATCAAGCCATAAGAACTAATTAGAACTAGGACTTTCCTGGCTGTAAATTTATAAGTAGCAAATTACCTCATCTTTTCAGATGGAAATGCAGGCTTGGAAGTTGGCAGTTCAGTGCTTCAGGTATATCGCCACCAGGGTGACATAGAAGTTAGTTCAGAAACTAAAAGCAAGCAAACAAACAAACTGCCAGAAGGTCAATTCTCACTTAGGGCAATCCTGTAGGACAGAGTAGAGCTAGCCCCTTGGATGTTGGAGACTTTAAATCTCTACAGGAGCAAATCGTCTCATCTTTCACCCGTGAAGCAGCTGATGGGTTTAAACCACTGACCTTGTTGTTAGCAGCTCAATATGCCACAAGGGCTCCCTTTAGAAGTTAGCTACTAATGATTAAATAACTATATTGACTCAATAAACACAGCATCCCCCACAATTACTCAAGACTGAAACTAATGGAATCCTGGCCCTAGTCTGTGCTGTTTTTATAAAATTAGTTATCAAGTATTCTCTAGTCTTAATGTGAATCCACGCCCCTTAGAAACATGTCAAAGTCTTGATGATCAGATCTTTTCATATGCCAAGATTATTCCCTTTCAACGTGTGCTTTTCACCCTATTACATATATAAACAGAAGAAAATCAAATTCATTTCCCTCAAGTAGACTCTGACTCGTAGCAACTTTAAAGAACAAAGTAGAGCTACTACAAAGGCTTTCAAAGGCTGTCCGTGTTTATTTGAGCAGACAGCCTCATCTTACTCCTTTGGAGCAGCTGGTAAGCTTGAACTGCTAACCTTTGGGCTCACAGCCCAATGTTGAACCCATCCTATCATCAAGTCTCCTTGTTGTCTGTAGAGTGAGACTAAATTTCTTTTGCCTCTACGCCTTTCCAGTGTCACTTATCTTAAATACTTATACTCTACTTCTTTTTCTAAATTTTGAAAGTTTTCATTAATGCTTCCTCCAACTTCAAGATCTTATTCAAGCACTTTAGATTTTGAGATCCTTTTTTTTGAAACTCTCTCTCATTCAAGTTGCTTTCCTGGGTTTCCTTTGGGGGCACTGGATAGTCTTCTGTTAGTACATTTGGCCTAGATTTTGAACCTATATATAAAATAATATCATTGCAGTTTTCAATCCCTGTATATTTATTTCCTAGTACTGTTTTCTAGTATATAATACTAATGCTCAATGAATAAATACCATATTTGGCAAGATAAATTTATGATTAATTAAGATACATTGAAAAAGAGTATGTCAACTCTGTGACCATAAAGACTGGAATTAACTATCATTATTGTTCCCACAATACATTTTACATTTATTGTTCACAGAGAAATTGGGATGGAACAGAAAATCTTTCATTCAAAGATGGTCTACATGTTTATGTTCCTGAATGATTTTCCAGTAATACTTCAGCCAGGAAGGAGCTTAATGTCTGTACATTTAACTGTTCAAAGAATTACATAAGGAATAAAAAATGACCTGTGTGCACTAAGAAATATATATCGAATAACTGATCCTGGATACTTACTAATTTTCACCTATCTGTTAATAACAAACACGAGCCACCATGTGCTCAATCAAATGTGACCTCAATAAATCTAGACCCCAAACACTCCAGCTCTTACTTAATTGCCTTGAGCAGAAATCAAACTGTGAAGAGATTCTGTCTGAGGTTTGCATTGCTTAATGTCTATCTATTCTAACAAAGTCTGCCCACAAAGACCTACATGATTTCAAGGGATTTTTTTTCTTTTTAAGAGAAAGCAGCTGTCATTTTGTTTATTGTTTTCTCCTAGTGATTTGATTTCATTTGATTGATTTTTGCCTGCCTTGGGCTTATTCATACAAATAGCACATGAAGATCGCAGCTCCATGCCGGTAGCAGCCCGGGGGTCCTACCATTCTGTCCTGGTCCTCAGCTAGACAACTCTGTTTTGTGGGAAACTGGGCATCATTGAGAGCTGCACCTGGAGCTTGGGCAGCAGAGAAGTTGAGCTTGAACTGAGGCCTTGGTTGGATCATTGGCTTCAATTTGAGCCTTGGCTTTGGACTTTGGCCAGCAGAACCTCAGACCCTTGGCAGTATGTGCCCAAGCCTGCTTGCCAGTCTTGGGATGGGCAATATAAACCAGTCAACTGAGCTTGCGGGTCTTAGCCTTGACCTCCTGGGACTCTGTACAAGAGCCTTGAGAGCCTTGGCATGAGCATCCGTGGTCTTGGTGTTGGCCTGCATTTTCTTCAAGCTCTTCTTGTTGTGCTTCATGAAAAAAAATGCATATTTCTTAGGAACCTGAGGTCTACCCCTTTAAGAGATTCATCTTGTTGTGATAGGGGTCTTGCTGTCATTTCTGTATCATTTTCAGGATTGGTTGTTCATGGAGTGGTTCTTGAACTTGGCCATGTCTGCACTGTTGCCTACTGTCCTGGAGGGCTAGAAAGCAGAATTCTCCCAATCATTTTGAAAAAGGGCTCCGTGGCACAGTGGATTAAGCAATGGGCTAGTGGTAAGAACCCACTCGCTGCTCTGTGGGAGAAAAATCGAAGGGTTTGCTTCCATAAAGATTTACAGTATCAGAAACTCTGTACATTTCCTCTCCCCTACAGGGTTGTTTTGGATTGGAATTGACTCCACAGGAGAGAGAATGTTTTAAAGAAAACTCTTCATGAAATCAAATTTTTAAAACTCATTCTTTTCCCCAGTGTAATGGAGAAATAAAATGTAGAAGAGAGTAATGGGGTGGGAGGGGAGTTCTTCCCAGTTCAGTCATGGTCAATGAAGAGAAACAAAGACAGATCTGAATTTTCAAAATATGGGTGCCTAGAAGGAAAACCAGGAACAGGAAAACTTACAAGTTCATTCCCTGCTGAAGATGTCATCTTGCTCTTACACAACAACGGCAGTGTGCACATTGCACTGCAGCCAAATGTCCCGCACTGTAGAGTCAGCAACAATGATGACTTCCTCAAAGATGGTGGCCAACCATGCTGCCTCAGGTGTGCCACTGTCTGTGTCCTGGCAATATAATCTCCCGCATCATTCCCCTCAACCAAGCCTCTTCCGACTCTTCCATCTAGGGCTTCCACCCATGCTTTTTCGTGTTTGGTTAATAATTCAGGCACCCACATTTTCCAAATTCCAATCCATCCCATTTTCACTTTGTTGACGTAATTGAACCTTCTGCACAGATGTGAAACCCTGACTTTTTCCCTTTAAATGGAGATGATGAGAGATAACTACTTGGCCTTTGAGTGTGTTTCTAAACCTCCTAACCCTTCGAAATACCAACACATTGGAAATACCATTAGTGTTCCTCAAAATAAGATACTTTAATAGTATTAAAAATAAACATATGTGTAAGGTAGAATTGGGATCATGATAGTGGGCAGGAGGAAGCATTTAGGAACTAGGCGAAAGCTGTATGTCTCATCGTTGCTACCCTGCATCCTGACTGGCTCGTCTCCTCCCTGCGACCCTTCCATAAGGGGTGTCCAGTTGCCTACAGATGGGCTTTGGGTCCCCACTCTGAACTTCCCCTCATTCACATTGATATGATTTTTTGTTCTTTGATGCCTGATACCTGATCCCTTCGACATCTCATGATGATACAGGCTAGTGTGCTTCTTCCATGTGGGCTTTGTTGCTTCTGAGCTAGATGGCCGCTTGTTTACCTTCAAGTCTTACAAATCTGAGACCAGAGGATGTACACTGGGACAGATAGGAACTGGAAACACAGGGAATCCAGGATAGACTATCCCTTCAGGACCAGTGAAGATCGTGGTGATGCCGGGAGGGTGGAGGGAGGATGGGGTGGAAAAGGGGAACCGATTACAAGGATCTACATATAACCTCCTCCCTGGGGGATGGACAACAGAAAAGTGGGTGAAGGGAGATGTCAGACAGTGTAAGTTATGAAAAAACAATAATTTATACATTATCAAGGGTTTATGGGAGGGAGTGGGGAGAGAGGGGGAAAATGAAGAGCTGATGCCAGGGGCTTAAGTGGAGAGCAAATGTTTTGAGAATGATGAGGGCAAAGAATGTACAAATGTGCTTTACACAATGGATGGATATATAGATTGTGATAAGAGTTGTATGAGCCTCCCCCACCAAAATTTTTTTAATTACAATAAACAAATTAATGGTAAAATGCCATTTTAAGATTAAATTTCCAACCCTGCTCAGAGAAACCAATGCACAGAGAGGATCATATGGCCAGCCCCACTACAAGACATGACATCCCTCACTGACCCATAGCCCTACAGGATCATATGGCCAGCCCCACTACAAGACATGACATCCCTCACTGACCCATAGCCCTACAGCGGTCCACCCTGGAGACACAGTGTGGGAATTATTCCCCATATGACCCCACCACACTGAGGCATGAAATAGAACAGCAAGGGGAGCATATTAAGGAAGTCTCAAGGGAATACCAAAAAGAAACTTTGGAGCCAGGACGTGGTACCTATCAGACTCAACTAGAAAACTCCTGAAAACAGACCTTGAACTATTTACAGGCTTTTTTTGTCATTGGTTTGTTGTTGTTTTGTTTCCTTTTGTTACTTCATTGTGCTCTGTCTTGCTTTTGTGCATATTATTATTTCTGCAGGTCTATCTAGATAAGATAGGCAATATAGACAATCTGGAGGAAAAAACAACAGGATCAATGGCTCTGGGATGACATTGGAGAGGGGGAGGCAGAGGAAAGGAGGTGGTATTAGCCAACCCAGGGACAAGGGGACAACAAGTGATCCAAAATCGATGGCGAAGAAGGTGTAGGAGGCCTGGTAGGGCTTGATCAAAGGAAATGTAACCAAGAGGAATTACTGAAACCCAAATGAAGGCTTACATGATAGTGGGACAAGAGGAAAGTTCAAGGAAATTGAGGAAAGAACTAGGATGCAAAGGGCATTTATAGAGGTCTAAAAACCGGCATCTACATATGTAAATATATTTATATATTATGATGGGGGAAATAGATATCTGTGCATATATTTATAGATTTAGTATTAAAGTAGCAGATGGACATTGGGCCTCTACTCAAGTACTCCCTCAATGCAAGAACACTTTGTTCTATTAAACTAGCATTCCATGATGCTTACCTTCCCAACACAATTGCTGAAGACAAAGTGGGTACATAAGCAAATGTGGTGACGAAAGCTGACGGTGCCTGGCTATCAAATGATATAGTGTCTGGAGTCTTAAAGGCTTGAAGATAAACAAGCTGAGAAGCCATCTAGCTGAGAAGCAACAAAGCCCACATGGAAGAAGCACACCAGCCTGTGTCATCATGAGGTGTCGATGGGATCAGGTAATAGGCATCAAAGAACAGAAAATCATATCACTGTGAATGAGGGGGAGTGCGGAACTGGGACCCAAAGCCCATCTGTAGACAACTGGACCCTTACAGAAGGGTCTTGGAGTGGAGATGAGCCAGGCAGGGTGCAGTATACTGATGAAGCATACAACATTCCTCTAGTTCTTTAATGCTTCCTCCCCACCCACTATCATGATCCCAATTCTACCTTACAAATCCAGCTAGATCATAGGATGTACACTGGTACAGATCAGAGCTGGGAACACAGGGAATCCAGGACAGATAAACCTCTCAGACCAGTGGTGAGAGTGGCGATACCACAAGGGTGGAAGGAAGGTGGGGTAGAAAGGGGGGACAGATCACAAGGATCTACATATAATCCCCTTCCTGGGGGACAGACAACAGAAAAGTGGGTTAAAGGGAGACATCGGACAGTGTAAGACATGACAAAATAATAATAGTTATAAATTATCAAGAGTGGGGGAGGGAGGGGGAAAATAAGGAGCTGATACCAACAGCTCGAGTAAAAAGAAAATGTTTTTAGAATGATGATGGCAACAAATGTATAAATGTGATTGACACATGGATGTATGTATGGAATGTGATGAGTTGTACGAGCGCCCAATAAAATTATTTTTTTTAAGATTACATTTTCAAATACCTCTTGTACCATACACTGCAACTGTAAGTACTTCTATTGTGATCTGTGCCACAGAAACATAAACAGCAAATATATATGTTAGCATTGGCACTTCCCATTTAACTAATTTTTACGGATATGTAGACTTTCCTGATAATCACTTATTTGTTCCCAACTTACTAAGATTTTGATTTTCATTAAAATCATAGCCACATAAACCAACACTAAATTTAAAACAAATTTTTAAAATTAAGCAATAATCTAGATCAATGTGTCTAATTATATGGAAGGAAATGCCATATTCAAGAGGGATGCTTTTTTTCAATCATTAGTTCAAATATGAAGCAATATCTTTTTTCTACTCTAAATATGCAAAGTGGACTAAACCACCGATGCTCTAGAAAGGAGCACAGAATGCGCACAGGGCAAGAGTTATCCACTAGCTTGTGCGGCACCATGTAGCAAGCATGAGTGCTAATGTCTGACTAAGGCAATGGTCCACTTCCTGATGGAAACTCGAGGGAAAATTGCACAAAGTCAGCTTGGGACACTTTTACTTACTCTGAAAAAGTGCACAATAACAAATATGTCAAAGAAAAGGTTATGGTGAGTTAACTTGCAAGACAACCAATCCTGTAATATAAAAGTATGAATTCAAGTTATAAGCAATGCTTTCTTTGCCTTCTTGGTTCAAGGAAGATGCTTTCCATTCTCCCTGGAAGAAAATGAAAGGTTTTGAAAAGAGAAATGAAATAAAAATTAAAATAAGAGAAGAAGTGACATGCTGTTGTTGGGTGCAAGTCCAGGTACTACCACATTCTATCTCTTTCACGTTGAGGAAGCAACTTTTTTATATTTCCAAGCCTCGGTGTCCTCGGTTTTAAAATGAGGATTATGTCACGTGAAACTCTCGGGTTCTTCCTGGGTGCTAAATGAGATGAAGTCTCGAGTATGTGCCAGTTAATAGTAGCTATTGCTTGATTGCCAGTGAGAGAGGTATGACAATAAACGACTAACTGTTGTCTTGGAGTAAATCCTCGTTTTCTTCTGCTGGAGTTAACGCTGGGGAAGCCTTGCAGGCCCGGGATGGATTCTGAATGCCAACTGTTTTCCCAACTGGGCATATCAGCAGAGTTTGCATCTATCACAAGCATGAGCCTGGCCATCTGTTCAGGTTAGTGGTGTAGTGTGAAGCTCTAAACCAGCTACTCTCCTCCAAAAGTCATTCCCAATGCTTCTTCGTTTCAAAGTCTGTCTGTGCTGGCGTTCTGGCATCCTGGCTTCAAAACTTCCCATTTAAACGCCTTCGTAGATTTACCTCCTGATGTGTAACACATACAGAAGCTCTATTAAGATCACATTTGTGTTTCCTACCACACTGGCTTTATCAGAAGAAACTTCAGGCTTGTCATAGAAACTTCCTCCCCAGTCAGTCTCTTCTGTAGGCCCCTCGTCTGTTGCCTAATGATCTGGAATTGTTTCTGTTCTACTGGCCAACGGGCATTCTTGCACGGAGCTTCTAGACCACGGTTCTCTAGGTAGAAAAGGAAAACTGTTTGGGCCTTGTGGACCTTAGCGAAAATGAGGCAATGTGAATGTCAAGGGAAAGTTGGACATGGAGATCACAAGAACTTAGTTTGGGAAGTTCTTGGGAAATTTGGGATTGTCTTATACAGCTTTAGTCTATTCATGAAATGACTCAGCATTACTGTAACGCGCAGGTCCTGCTACTCAGCAGTCAGCCAGGACTCTTTTTCATGTGAATTTTATCTCAGTTGAATTTTTATCAAGAGTGAACAGCTGTGTTGTAGACTGCAGTCCATAGGAAAACCTAGAACTTCTATGCTTTATTCAAATCCAGTAAGGCAGCCAGGCTGTGGTCAGATCATTCCATGACACTTAAGATCCTCCTCAGAGGGATTCTCAGAGATGCTGACAGCGTGGCTCATTTGGACATGACTCTTGGCAGATCTAGGGCAGAGGATTGAGACTTCCCACTGGTGACCACTAGTTGCTTACGAGGAGTGCTCTGTCTTCAAACTGGCAATCCCTGACAGTTACAGTGCATAGATTGCACATTTTGCCATTTATATGATTTTACAGATCTTGTAAAAACTACACAAATAATGACACTTTATAACACTTAAATCTAACTGAAGCTATGCAACAATAATAAATTTTAGATTTCGGCAAAAAGAGACAAATGTATTTATTTATGAAGAAAGTGATTTTTTCAAAGACAATCATCGCACCTTTTAAAATGGAAGGTATGGTAAATGGCATATTTGTGCTTCAAAAGGTTCAAAAATGTGTCCTAACTAATGGTACTTGGTAAATAATTTAGATCCTAGAACAGGACTCCCAGATTGATTTATTTGTTTATTTGCTTATTTATTTATTTTTTACTCCCTAGATTTAAATTCTCTCTCTGCCATTTATGATCTAAGAATTGTTTACTCACTGGGCTATTAACGGAAAGGCTGATGGTTTGAATCCCTTAGCCGTTCCATGAGGAAAAGATGAGGCAACCTACTTCTGTAAAGATTTACTGCCCCCGAGAGCCTCTGAAGCAATTCTACTCTATCCAGCAGGGTCAGTAACATAACATTTATCTACAACAGTGCCTCCCTTTCTCAGTCAAATAGGGCTAAAACAATAGCAACCATCCTCCATGTAGGTGGGTATTTGAAAAAGTAATGAATGTAACTTCCTACAGCATCAGCCTAGAATATACAATACACTTGCTCCTATCTCATGATCTGACATCTTGCATATACAACAATAACAAACCATCTACTATCCAACTATTTTCATATTAAAGACATGCATCTGGAAGTAACACATGCTGAGTTGTGAGATGAGAGTAATGCTGAATTAAATGGTTAAGGTTATGGATCATTTTGGCTCAGGTAGGATTCTCGGTGGTTTGACAGTTATATGATGATGCAATGTGACAGCGATCTACTGATGTAACCCTCCATGGTGTGATCCATCATGGTCATCCTCCACTTTCCATAGCTGTCATTTTCACACAGTGATCTAGTCTTAGGAGCGTAACCATGTGGATAAATCAGGAGAGGATCAATCAATGATTAGATGCAGAAATAGTTATCACACTAGAATGTGAAAACTCCAATTGATAATACTGTATTTCAGCTTTTAAAAATGAAGGGAAAACTTCACACTGCCTTTTGATTCATTAAAAGCAACCACCCTGAAGGTTTTTTTGCTTGATTTTGTTTTTCTTCACGGCAAATAGAGGATGTGCCCTGACAAACAGTGAGCATATCACTAGTTCTAAAAGACTGTTGGGATATTTGCTTTGTAACATTAAAACTAGCTCATAATTATACAATGGTCCTGAATGATAGTAGCCCTAATGAAGTATCTCTAAAGATAAGGTTGCATAGCAAAGGTGGTGAAGAGAGCAGATGGTACCCAGCTATCAGAAAGTAGCATAAAATCCCTGCTGAACATAGTCCAGTGATTCAAGTACTCTTGGTACTGGACCAGAGAGCGTTGTAAAGTTTATCACGGCAGATGTATTGTGTCTGTTAGGTGTAATTCAGTTGGTTCTGACTTATAGCAGCCCTATGCACAACGGAACAAAATATTAGCTGGTGCTGTGTCTCCTCACAAATGTTCCTTTGCTTGAGCACATTGTTGCAGTCACTGTGTTAATCCATCTTGTTGAGGACCTACCTCTTTTTCGCTGCCTCCATTTTGTTAAATATGATGTCCTTCTTCAGGGACTGATCTCTCCTGACAACATGTCCAAAGCAGGAAAGATGAAGTTTCCTCTTCCTTGCCTCTAAGGAGCACTCTGGTCAAACTTCTGCAAGACAGATTTGTTTGTCCTTTTAGCCGTCCATGGTACTTTCAATATTCACTTCAGCACCCCAATTTAAGCACATCTATTCTTCTTTGGTCTTCCTTGTTCAGTTTCCAACTTTCACATATAGATGAGGCAACTGAAAATACTATTGCTTGGGTCAAAGTAACACCCTGGCTTTTCAATAAGAGGATAGATGCTGCAGATTTACCCAATGCAATGCACCTTTTGATCTCTTGAGTGCTGCTTCCATGAACATTGGTTGTGGAGCCAAGCAAGAGGAACTCTTTGACTTCAAGCTCATCTCTGACTATCATGTTATCTACTGGTGCAGGTGTGAGGATTTGGGTTTTCCTTACATTGAGTTCTAACCCATGTTCAAGGCTGCAACCCTTCATCTTCAGCAGCGATTTCTTCAAGTCCTCCTCACTTTCTGCAAATAAGGTCGTGTCATCTGCATAATACAGACTGTTTGTTACTAGGCCTTCCTCCAATCTTGATGCTGAATTATTCTTCCTAAAATCCAGCCTCTCTGATGATTTTCTAGGCTCACAGATTGAATAAGTATGGTGAGAAAATACAACTCTGATACACATCTTTCCTGATTTTAAACCGTGCAGTTTTCCCATGATCTATTTGCACAAGTGCTTCTTGATTCATGTGCAAGT